>NC_079157.1:0-727500 GCF_947563725.1 Argiope bruennichi | reverse complement strand
TTGAATTTAATCCGCTGAGTCTGTTGATGGGAGGCTTTTTTTTAACACTAATAACTTTTTGATGAATCATGGTACAGGTTGAAACTTTTTGAGATATAAGGATCTCGCACATGAGGAAATTTTGAGCGCTGGTTAACTGGAATTTCTTGAAATGAAGGACCATAAACACATAACTTTTTGATGAATCATGACACACTAGCAGTTGGAACTTTTTGAAATTAAGGAGCAGAAACACGTCGGATGAGGTCATAGGTTACGGCAAGAGTAGCGATGAGCAGCCAGGTAATTCAGGAATTCAGAAGATAGACAATATTGCATCGGTTGGGTGGAACGACTTGGCCGTAAGATTAAACCACCGCTGTCGGAGAACTTTAGCGTAGCGAGAGACAGCACAGAATCATCTTCAGAGCATGGTAAGTTGGGAAGGCATCACAGGAAACTATCCTGTCGACTAAATAATATTTAATGATTTCGAATCCTCTCGATTAAATAATATGTAACATATTTTGGGTTTAAGTAGAATGTAGGTTCGAAGCAGTGAAAAGACTTGGTATTTTTAATTTCGTTTTAATATCCATTTCGGGAAAGTATAATTACTAATAAGAAGACGCAGCTCGGCACAAACACAGAAGCAAGAAGAGCAAAAAGGGGCGAAACAAATGATCACTAGTCTTATATAACATTGGATTTCTGGCCATGCACCAATGGAATACACGTGTTGACCTTTGACACCTTTTCAAGGGCACCGAAGTATCAGTCTCATTTGAAACGTAGTTCTGATGGCGCATTAATTTTTCAAAGGGATTAATTAGACCGAAAGTGGAATTGGATCAAGAAATAAGAGAATATTTTAGAATGAAGTTACTATGGGCTGTAAATTAAGATAACGTTTTGGAAATTAATTTGGATTAAATTAAGAGTTTAAAATATCATTATATATATATATTTTAAAAAAGCACCACACACACACACACACATAATATATATGTATATATATATATATATATATATATTCCGCTAAAATGTTTCCTAAGAAAAATGCAAAAATGACTAGATTATAATTCTTTTATAAGTTCTGAGCAAGAGCGTAAGAAAAATAGCGAAAAGAATAAATAATATATTCAATTCCAGAAACCTTTATTAATGTTTCTGGCATTTCCTGATTCAAATGCGTGATAATACATTGACTGAAATAAATATAAAAATATTTTTCCTAATACTAAATATCACTCTTTCAGTTGTCAAATAAATAAGCTTTTAAAATATTTTATGACAAAAATTCGAATGAAGATGAAAATAATTGCTGATGCAAATAATTTGAAGTAAGAGCATAAATTATTAATTTACGAACGCTAAGTAAATTGTGCTCTTAAAATAAAGGTGATATGATTGATAGGCATGTGAAATATATATGTGTTACGGATTGATTAATGAATATTAAACCATTTAAATTTCAGAAGTGTTTAAAATAAGAGGGACATTGAGAAAATATAAACTTTGGGAGCTGCGGATGTAATTCGTTTTATTTTCTATTGATATAGGAAATTATATGAATCAAGGAAGACATGTATGCGATTTCAAATATTACAAATATAATTACAATTACAATAGGAAAATTCATCACACATTTGATATAAATAGAAATACATATATAATATATAATAGTATATTCTTCTTATATAAATAGAAATTAGAAAGAAAACATAATTCTATTAATTATAATATTATAATATATATATATACAAAAGTATTAGAATCAAGTTAATAGTAAAAACAAAAATCAAATAAAAATTAAACCAAAAAAATTATTAAAAAAATATTAAAAAAAGAATCCGGATTCTTTTTTTAATACTTTTTTTGGTTTAATTTTTATTTGATTTTTGTTTTTACTATTAACTTGATTCTAATACTTTTGTATCAATTCATCTGTGTTTTAGAAGTAGCTGCAATTGCGCTCTCTAAATACTATGAAGTTCCTTTTTGGTTTTAGTTTAAATAGGTAATAAATTTTAGTTGCGATTGCGAAACTGTTTTGTTTCGTTTTCATTTTAGTTTCGTTTTCAAACTTTTTCTTACTTTAGATTGGTTACTTATATATATATATATATATATATATGTTACGGCCAAAGCCCGAAATCGGCCAGTTCGCCAATTGACCGATCGATTCGCGTTTTGGCCAACTTGCTGTAAACGTACCGGCCAAAGTCCGATCTTTTCTTGATTTCGGGCTTTGGCCGGCCAACTCGCGAAGTGGCTTGGGACGATCTGCCAAAGTAGGAAGAAAGAAATCAAGAGCAGAATGTTTTACATAGTGTTAAAAATGAGTACTTCTGTGTACTGCTTTTTTTAAAGTACAATTGTTTCAGAAACGAGTACAAATATAAGTGACACCTCTGAATTAACAAGTAATATTAAAAAAAAAAAATTAAATCAATTCCTACTTTCGTAAGAATTGAACTCGCCTTCTTTACCTTCACGTGAAAAATAATGAAATCCTTGCATTTTACCGATTGCCTGTTGATTTCAATTTTCCTTACAAACTGCTAAAATTCTATTTAAAGTATTAAAAATTAATTAAATTTAATAATAAATGAATTTATATTTTGAAAAACTTCATTAATATCAAGTGTCACCCACTACAAGTTTAAAAAAAATGTATTTGAACTTGAGTAGATGAATAAAAAGTATTTTATTAACGATTGAAAATTTGAACAAGATATATAAATATATATAGGGAGAATGTAAACTAATGGTAGGAATTGAAAAATAAGCTTGAAATATATAAAAATGTGTTCTTGTATTATTCTGTTCTCATATGAAAACCATAAAAGAAATTATTCAGTGATATATGCTGTTACAACGTGATAGCGTGAAGAAGATTAGATTTGCACACTTCAAAATGACGAATCTTGAGCAAATGTGTTGCGTATCGTGTATGAATACAAAAACAAATTGAGTACTCAATTTGTCAACTACCTTTAAGGGTGATCCTTAGTCTTTTACTGCTTCACGTGCACGCCGTCACACCGGAAGCGACAGATGATGTGCCGGCTACCGGTCAATCTACCATTATCACATCGGGCTTTAGCCAAGAATTCCCAGCCACTTCGCGAAATGGCCAGCCAAAGTAGAATATACAATATTAATTGCAAGTACTTCGGACTTTGGCCAAACCTCTTGACTAAAACACGAATTGGCTGATTTCGGGCTTTGGACGTAACATATATATATAAGTATTGTATAACTATACAGAACTATATATATATATAACAGAATGTATAGTTACAAAAGAAAAATTAAATAAGGCAGTTTAAAGTAAAACTAAAAATCATTATTTTCGCACAATTTTCTTTAAATTCAATCAATTTATATTACAATCTATCAGCTAAAATGAATGCAAATAAGGATAATTTCAGATAACACATAATATCCAAAAGAAATAATCGAATAGCTACTGTCGACTAGCAATAATATTGGGCTGGAAGATCATCATCATTCCAGGCGATTATCAGGAGAACAAATGCTGGTTTGTTTATCCTTAAAATAGCTAGATGTTCTCCATTGAATTTTGTCGTCAGAAAAAGAAAAATGCATATATGAAAGAGTCATAAAGTACATTATTGGATTAATTAGCAGTGAAGAGACGAATGAAAGATTATGTTTATCATCTTTCTAGTATATATATAGGGAATGAGGAACTGCCAATTTTTACTCTATTATTACAGAAGTGGTGTTATATGGTGTGATCAGATATAATTTTAAATGGGAGCAAACTATTCAAAAGTAAAATTATGAATGTTCATATTAATTGCCAGAATATTACAGTGTCTTATTTTGTATTATAGTGGTATTTTCATAAACCTACTTCAGGAGTGGCGTAGATTTATCGAGTTGCATTTAATCATGGCTTGTTTCAATTATTCAAAGATTTTTTTATCGTTTTATCTCTTATTATAAATCTAGTTATCTAATATTTTTATCTTTGTATCATGGTTTAGGTATTCCTTAAAATTTGCTTGAATTTTTATTGCATAATTTCCTAAAATAAGCTACAAATTAGTAATTTCAGTTAAATCGTGCCATTCATGATTTTTGATTGATGATTTATAAATTTACAATTTATAAATAATAGGTAGAGAATGTAATTCCTTTTATTTTATTCGAAGCAGAAATATTTTTTGCCCATTCTTTGCAAACTTTAAATTAATTTTCAATATTTTTGTTAATGACTTGTTTTTTATTCACTAGAAATTTTTAAGAATGCCAGCCAAATATATTGAATTGATATTTATATGCAATTCTTTGAACAAAAAATAACATCATTTGAACTTTCTTCTGGAAATTTCTACAGTTTAATTCTTATCATTATAAATTTATCATACAAAAATATCATCCCTTACTTATTCCCTGGATTTAGTTAAAACGTTGCCGAATTGACTCAAATCCAAATGTTCAATGACTTTATTTTTACAAAAAAAATATATCAATTTGTTGAATTTTCCCCCCGATTAACTTCTTCCTTTCATCACTTTGATGAGCCTGTTGAATTTGTTGGTTTAATTTAATTTCTTACCAAGAAACCAAAACTCTAAATTTTGTAGAATCTATGTATTTCAGTCTATGTATTTCAGTCGGTATATAGTCAGTACTGTGTATTTCAGTCGAAATGAAAATTTGTATGTTCTAAAAAAAGTATCGTTTAGGGCTGAAATAACTTCAGAGGTTATAAAATATTTTTAAAGTAATGAAATACTGAAATTTACAGTAAAAGAATTATAAATTACGTTGAATTTGAAAACTGATGCTCACATTAAAAATCAGGCTGAATCATGTTTGGTAAATTTTCAAAAATGCCATTAAAAAGTACCGAAAAAATATTTTTATTGCTTTTAAGAGCTGATATCTCTCGACGGTTCTTAGATGTCGCTTAAAGAAACAAAATTAACTAATATCTCATTTAATAGTGAAAACTTGTTAAATTTCCACTTGTATTTAATACACATGTGAAAAAAGACAGTGATATGATATAGAAAAATTCTGATATAGCAGATATTTACGTAAATTAATTTTTATTCGAACTGAATCAATCTGTCTTCTCCAGAAATTTGCATCGGTTTTGTGAAGATGCGATAATGAATCTTGTAGTTTCGAAAGAACCCCGTTATTTTAGTTGACGATCGTGCTACTCTAATATCAATTTCATTACCCGATAGAAGTAAGGCACATTTTTTCCTTCATATATGAACGGAAAGAAGGAAATAAATCCACTTCTTCCAGCGTATTGTTAATTCTACAATTGATTTAAGTTCTCCTCATTTTATTTGAAATCTATTAATTAGATTGTTAGCATTTTAAAAAATCTATTTTGTGCCAAATCGCAAAATTGCTAGAGATAAAAGAAACATTTAACACGACGACAGAAGCTTTGGAGAGATGAATGATAACGAATGTAATTTGAGTTTCGAATGGAAGATCCTGGTTTCGGATTCTTTTGCAATTGCTTGACTTCTTAATCGATTTTTGAATATTTTCAAATCCTCAATCACGGTGGTTACTCTATTCGATATTTTGTGCCATATCTAATTTGTTTTTATCCAGTTTCCTGATCTGTTAATCACATTCAGTAAAACATTCTTGACATAAAAGCATTTTTTAAAAAGTCGCATTCTTCTGTAACCATAACAGGTTGAATAATGAGTATTTTAATATCAGTATGTTAGAACATTTCGAAAAACGATTTAAAGGAATTCATCTATTTAACGGTGTGCATTCCTCCACTGGTAGTTGATTCGACCAAAATAACAAAATTCAAATTTTCGGAACTCTATCTTTTCCAGTTTCAGAATAATGGACCAACGAATAATACAAGGAGAACCGAAAATATGATTTTGTATTGTCGAAATATAACAGAAAGTAAAGGTGAGAAACTCCCTCTCTTTAAAAAAAAAACAGGGTCACCAGTTTGCAGCCTCTTTTTTCTTACTTCTTGAGAAACAATGAAAGTTACTTACTATATAAAATACTAGCCGCCTTTGGCGACCAGCAGGTTCGCCAATCTTAATGTTCGTTTAAATTTTAATAATTAAATAGGTTGAACCGGAGTTTAACCCCCTACTTCGCCAAGTTGCGATAACGCGCCAAAGCTGGCAATCTTTATTATGCACTATAATTGAACATCCGCTTTTAAACATTTCGCAAGGCCGTTGTTGGCGATTTTTAAAAATTGTGCCAAGCAGGGGGTTAAACTCCGGTCGTACCATTAAATATTTTATGCAATTCTAACTTTAATAGATTCTTCATCAAAATATTTTAAAACTTCAAATTTTGATAGTCATATAATTCACTCATAATATTATAAAGGTCTTCAGTCATAACGTGATATGTATCTCTCTAATTTTCTGTTATCCCTTGTAGAATTTATGCTTTAAATTAAAGTGTAAATAATTAATCTGCAATTAATATAATAATATTTTTTACTGAAACAAAGCATTTTTTTTAATAATATGATTACTGATAATAGAGTCACTGAGCATTTAAACTTTATGGGCACTAAAGAAATCTTTCTTAATTTATGTAATATCTCAAGAATTTGTCAACAAAATTTTCTCAGATTGATCATGAACAGATCGATTAATTAACAATGTTTAATTTTAAATGCATCAAACACTAAGAAAATAAAATGAATCGTTTAAAATAATCGGTCGAAAACAGGTTAAAAAAAACTGTTTAAAAAACGATGTACTTAAAACTATAAGCATATACAAAAAATATATAACTAAAATAAATACAATTTACTTACAAAAGCATGCAACTAGCCTAAAAATAATTTAAATCATCCTTTGATAATAGTTGTCATGTCAACAGTCAGAACACAATGCGCATGCGTGAATTTTCTTCGCCAGTTACGGTAACGCAAATGCGTGAATTTTTCTACGCCAGTTGGGGTAACGCTATGCAGATTATACATTTTTAATTTCCTTTATTCTGTGTTATTTTAATTCAAAAATACTTCAGAATGAATCTGAAACATGGATTAATTAACAATGTTTAATTTTAAATGCATAAAACATTAAGAAAATAAACAGAATCGTTTGAAATACTCCGTCGAAAAAAGTTAACCCTAGCCTCATTACTGTTGGGAGAAAAAAAACTGAAGCCTTACTCATTTGGCGGTGGGAAAAATGGAAGATTTTTTTGGCGGAAAAGTTGGCGATGGGGAAAATGGAAGATTTTTTTGGCGGGAAAGTTACTTTTTAATTAATAATTAAAATTCTAATTAAAGTTTCAAAAAAAGGAACCCCAGGTGCACATTCCCGACCTCTAAGGTATACATGTACCAAATTTGATAGCTGTATGTCAAATGACCTGGCCTGTAGAGCGCCAACACACACACACACACATTGAGCTTTATTATAAGTATAGATAAATAATAATAACATTTAATAACCTTTTTACAAACATGTAATTAATGAAATTAAACGAAACATAAATATTATTTACAATAAGATAAGTATTATACTTGGTATTACCAATTTCAAGATTTTGAGAGAAATAATGCAGTAAAAGTTACTTATAGTTTTGTTTCAATCAATGTTTTAGAAAGATATTGTTTACCTACATTTAAATATACATACAAATAAAAAAGAAGTCATTTATTCAAATATAAACATAATCTCAGGACTGGTGAGAGTGAACTTTTATAACTTTTATTTCTACTTGGTTGGAAACGTTTGATTGATTTGAAAGAATAATGAAGCCGAAAAGAAGTCTCCTTTTTTAATTTTGGAAGTGGATATTTTATCAAGTTAAAATAATCGAAAAAATTTCAAATCCCGCCTTTTTTGATAAGAAAAAAGAAACAGTAAATTGCCTTTCAGTATATAGAGGTAAAGATAATAGACCCTATTTTAGATTTTTATTTGACTATCCCATCATCCCAATGAAAATTTAAAAGAAAGGCTCAGTAATGGAAAAGATGGCGAAATAAGCGCGGAAGAGAATTTTTTTTTAGTTCTTGGATTCAGCATTTCTTTCCCTCAGCTTTGGACAGGATTCTCCGCTAATAAACACGTTGAAATAAGGAAGCTCTGAAAAAATAGAGCTGCCTAAAGAAGAAATACATCTTTTGCAGTTGTGAAAGGACCGAGGCTTGTTAGCAAAGGTTCTCGCTCGGGAAAAGTTTGATAATAAACCCTGAAGATTCTCCTCATTTGTATAAAAAACAGCCAGGAGCCGTAAATGCAGCTGCTTTAGACGTACATAAATTAGACAGAAAGACACGAGGAATTTATTTCTTCTGACTTCTTACATTCTGGCGGTGTACATTTTAATTAATAGTTTTCTCGCATCTGAGCGAGACATTTCGGAACCTTTTTTTATTTTTCTTTGTAGAACTCGCATTCGATTTCCAGTTAGAAAGAAGAAAAGGAAAAAAAAAAAGAGTCTAAAACAAATATATTGCCAAGCAGTGGTATCCAAAATCTAATGAGATACATTTTTTATTATTTAATTATTTCGAATTTAATTTCAAAATTGCGAAAAGAAACTTAACTTCTGTGAGTAGCGAGGTATGCACATTCATTTCAGAGGTTACATTATTTTTAAGAAAGTGAGCCAATTGAGATGCATTTCAAATTAAGAAATTCAGAAGACTCATTTCGTTAAAATTGTATGTTGACGCATAATGACAGCAAATAGAGGGTATAAGAAGTAATAAACTAAACTGAAGTCGAATCAATAAGTGCAATATGTATTTGAACATTTTAACTTCCTTTCAATAAAATTTATTTCTACTTCAAATTAACTTTATGTCAAAGAAAAGTGAAACTAAAAAAATGTGAAAATAATGTTTTATAGAATTCCAGTGGGAAAACAATACTATTACTGATATTTTTCGTTTTATCAAACTTGAAAAATTGCTATGAATTCATTTTCTTGAAATTTTCTAACCATTTATTTAGAATACTGCCTGTTTTAATTGCTTTTATGATTGGATACAATAAAAGAACATATACTTAAATCTTAATGATATAGGACTAAAAATGGTATTGAATAAACAATGAGAAATTTATTATTTTCTGGTGTGATATTTTTTACTAGGACTAATTTGTCACATCAAAAAAGTAATTTGAATCGGTTACATTTAATAATTAATAACTTGGATATTCTTTCTCACATTTGGCCAGATATTTCAAATCATGAAAGCAATTGCTATTTGTTACAGTATATATTGGAATTTATTAATTCCTATCATTCCAATAATAATCAGTTTTAAGTGCACAATTAAATCATAACTATAAAATTTAAATCTGTTATCTAAGGGAAACATTTTTCCATTATTAAAAAAAAAATATTAAAAGCTTAATAAGCCCCTTTATCCCCCCCCCCACATACAATACATTGAAATAGCGCACCAAGAAGGACGAAAGATTCTGTCGTGCTTAGCAAATAATATCAGCTATATTCGATGTGCAAATGATCCAAGATTAGCGTCATTCCACATGTCTACACCCCTTTGCAGTATCGCTACATTCTAGAATCGGCCCCTATATAAAATCGGCTCATCATAATTAGATTCCGACTCAGGAAAGATTTGAGAGGGACCTCATCATTGGCATGAAAACCGCATTTTGGTCGAAAGCCATGCTGTTCGCCAGTTCCATATTCGGTATGTGCTGACAGAACGCATCAGGAACAATGAATACTAGATGATACACACATGTTCGTTATGGCAAGGAAAACATCACAGCTAGAGGATCGAAGGGTCGTGCGGCAAGGGTTCGTGGATCCAAAGTTATTCATTCCACGTTACAATGAAATGTAAGGATATCATTTGTTCCACAGATGCCCTGGAATCAGCAATCCAAGTGTCATATTAGTGTACTGCCTTTGACACCGACACATCGGCGACCCCATCTACAGTGTTGCCACTCTAGAGTGACATGGAACACCACTTATTGGCTTAGTGATGTGATAAATCCCTGTTCGTTTTGAGGAACAAATGATAACTACATAATAGCGTGGATGCGTCTTGATGAACAGTGCAATTCAACCCACACTGCCCTCACCTTCCCGCACAACAGCCTTAACAGTTTGGAAGGTTATAGTCTATAATAGTTGATAAACTCTAATTCTGGTACGTGAAAATTTAATTAGGCAACATTATTTGATGTCATTCGTCGACCGCACCTTTGCTTGCATGTTCTTTCAATACAGTTTTTCAGTAAAAAAATGCTCAACCTCATGCAGCTCAAGTTTCTCAAGTATTTCTACGTCATCCTTAGCTGGCTCTCTCCCTTGACTTGTCTTCTATAGAACATGTATGGGATTAGCTGAAACTCCAGGTATTTCCGTGTTACTTTGTACATGATTTGGAATCGACTTTCAGCGACTTTCAGGAAAGCATCAGACGTCTAATCAACAGAATGTTGAATGGTATTAGGGTACTGTAGCAGGATATGGTATCCGACGCGATACTGAAGGTGAATAGTATTTATCTAATTATATATAGCGTTATTCTTTCATTGCCTTGATTTTGAGATCGA
Source organism: Argiope bruennichi (assembly GCF_947563725.1). Lineage (NCBI taxonomy): Eukaryota > Metazoa > Arthropoda > Arachnida > Araneae > Araneidae > Argiope > Argiope bruennichi. The sequence continues at coordinate 716,956 of NC_079157.1, read as the reverse complement.
ATAAATCTCAGATTTGTATCATTATGCGTATCAAATTTCATTTTAATTCGATCCTCCCTTCTTCGTCCACAATGTTCAATGTACAGTCGCGGTAAAAAAAAAGTCACCAGACAAAAAAAAAAAAAGCCACACAGCTTTATTCTGGCATCGTTCATCATACAATCATAGTGCCGCATTGAAAAGAGGCAGTCGACTGTCCATGGCCGAATGGCCATAGCACTGATCTCATAATCAAGAGATCATAAATTCGAATATCGCTAGAGACAATGCGATTCACAGTCTGTGTAAATATTTAATTCCTTGATTTTATGTTTTCCTTTATTTCATATTCCAGCAGATTCTGGACCTTTCTTTAATTTACCAGATAAGTGTTCTGGACTTTTCTTACTGTCTCCAGAAAAGTATTCTGGAACTTTCCCTGTTAGTATAAAAGCAGAAGATCTGTCAGTCACTGTGTTGAGAGTTGAGTTAATACATTGGTTTAGCTCTACTTCTTGTGTGTGTCATTGAGTTCCACACTAGAGTATCTACGTGACAATAGCAAAGATATAGTTGAAAGAGCTTAAAGTAATCTTAGAGAGTTTTGAATTAGAAACTTTGTAAGGGGCCACTTATATTTTGAAATAAGACAAAATTTCAAAATTTCCAATAACAACACCCATTTTCCTCATCAAATTTGAAAAATACATCAAAAGTTATTCCCAATGTCAGCTTTTATTAATTAAGGTCTATTTGTTTTGAAATTATGAGCTAGCAAAACTTTTACTTTTTAATATTAAAATTGAATTTTGAACTTTTATTCATATATTAAAAACTTATAAAGTTATCGGCCTAAAATCTTTTTGTTATAAAAATGAAAGATAGTCTAAACATTTTACATACATATTTACCATGAAAAAATAAATTTTAATATGTGAAAAAATTACGAAATTAGAATTTAAAAATTTTTAAATTGCACCCTTCTTAAATTTTGGCATAAATCGAAGGACAAGGTCACTTTGGGAACATGCAAAATTTCAGTTCCTTCCTACAAGTAGTGTTCCCGTTATATTAAGTTTTCTGAATTGTTAATGAAATGAAGCATTCACAAAGTTCAAAATATCGATATTTATTTAGCTGAAATGCTGCTGATTATGCATTCCTTGAAACAAATATTATTTTCTGCATTGTTATAATTTAAAAATATGTTTAAAAAATTCGTCAGTTGCCATTCCCAGTTTAATTAAATAAAATTGTTCTATTTTAGCAAATATGTTCTAGTATAAATTTTGGATTATTAAACCAGTTACTTCTTAAAGCCATCTTCTTTCGAATTTCTATTTATATATTGAGCAGCAAAGTATGTGATGAATTATAGTTTTAAAAAGTGATAAAATAATGAAAATTGAAGATATAAAGAACATTTAGTTTTTCACATCTGTAACACGCATATATCCTGTATACATGACTTCATACAATGAAAGCCTTAGAAAACAAAAAAGCAATTTCGTAAAACACTAAGCTGCCAGTAAAGCATGGAAGAAAACAGATTTATATTTATCAGTGAATTAAATTTTCTAACTTTTTTGTATGCCTTTAAAATAAAACGGGGCATCATTTCATGTCTATTTATGAGTAGTAAGCAGTAATGATAGTATATACAGATTAAGAAGCGCAGGAATAATGCACAAAGGAATAAAAATCAGTTATTTTTTTTCTCTCTGAATCGATAAGATATTAATGTTAACTCTAAAATCTACATTTCTTTCAAATAATAAAAAATATTTAATTTTATATCTTTTACTCACACACACAAAAAAACTTTTCATTTTGATACTCTCAACTTAATGGAGAATCGGGCTCAGATGCAATTTAAGCAACATATTCAAGGCACTTGAATTTTTGTTGCAAAAATAAATCAAGACTCTCCTAAAATGTCCACTAAAAATATTTTGTCATGATTTGAAATTGAAAATATTTTGTCAAGCAATTTTACCATATAGATTGAAGCTTTAAAGATGTTTTAAAAATATATCCAAAAAATAACCACCGTCCAGGGAATATCTAAATCTTACATATCTAAATATGGAACCAACCCATGAGAAGGTGTCAATTATCTCCTGATATAATCCTTCTGTAGTAACCCAAAATTGTCCTCCGGGTACTTTTTAACACTGGAAATTTATTCGTCACATCAAAAGAGAGTGTTGCCGTAAGAAATTTCAAATTGTTTACAATTTTAAATATGTATAAAACCCCTAATGAAGTTTTAGGCACGGTGTCTTTTAGTATTTGTTACTACCTTTAAAACTGTACTTTTATTTTTTACATAGCATGATCGATTACAAAATAAATCTGGGTGGCTGCTTTTTTTTCGCCTGCAACTGCACCTGCGTGTAATTTGTGCTTTTTAATGTTATAATTTGAATAAAGTTTAAGTTTTATGAATGAAGTTATTTTTACATTAATAACAAGAAGAGAAACACGAAACAAAAAAGGGTCCTATAACAGATATTATTGATAGGATTCACAGAAATGCTTCAGAAGCAGAAATTCCACTTAACATTTTTCAGAGCTAAAAATGAATTATATACACATATAGAGAGCCCCTCAAAGAAAAGAACCACTGCAAATTCAGTATTGTTTAGAAATGAATTTCAAATCCTAATCAAGATCTATTATTTAACTAAGCTGCTTTATATTTACGTTCTAAAAACAAGGATAAACATGTCTAAAGACAAAACATTTTACCATTATACATCATCTGAAGGGAAAAAAATAATCTAGATAAAATTCATAATCACTTTATTGGACATTAAGAATGGATAATTGCTTTCAATAATTCTAATTTTGAGGCCAGAAAATATATAAGTAAAATTGAATTTTTTATTCATATGATGAGGTGAATTTTAAATGGAACAGTTTCAGTACCGCTTTTATCGAACAGAAAAAAGTTTGCGTTTGAACATTTTTGTAATGCGGAAAAATAAAAAATTAAAATTATTATTTTTATTTTGACTTTAAGTTTATAACAGTAAATTATTTTTTAAAATTACAGTTTTCATAGAAAACAGAAATAATTCTAAGATATTTCAGAGAAATATGTTTCACGAAAGAATGAAACTGCTAGTGTTAGACGTAGGCAACAAAAGCCTTTCCCATCTTTTATGTAAAATGACAGCGTGATATTGAAGCCACCGTAGCATATATGAGTAACAATGAACATATATGAGTGGCGTGCATACAGGGCAATGTTTGAATGTTATCAATTTACACATTATTCAAGTTTCTGCAACGAAACCATCATTTACATGTACATTACTTAAAGTATATTATTCAGACTTCCACCTTCTGAAGGCCACAAAATACATTCAAATTTCCACTTACCACTAATTTATCTAACTAAGAAATAACTTATCTAAAATATAAGTTGCATCTTCCCAACAATTATTCCAAGATCTTTAGGATACACTGGAATCGACAGAAGCTAGTGTTGGAATTATAATGCATTGTAATTTTTTTTTCAGTTTGATTTTTACTTAATTCTAATTTATTGGTTTAACCCACTTGAGAAAGATTTCACATCGTGTGTACAAAGAATTTTCATTCCAAAAGAACGGGTAGCACACCTTGTGCGCAATGGTATTTATTGAACTGTAAATTTCGGCTTATTGGGATGATCTCCTAAAAATTTATCTGCCTCGTATGGGTTAAACTGTAAATTTTTGGCATATAGATGCAGTAAAGCTATCTTGCATTATGTTGACTCGCTTTTTTTACTACGTTTCTACTACTATGAATCAAATCTTAACAGTAATTAATGAATTATTTTAACCACTGAATTTTAAACTTCAAGTTTGTTGACAGATTTTTAATTAAAAAATCGTTCATTTTTTTTAATAATAAAAAGTTTAACTAACTTTTTAAATTGCTTTTCTATTTTTCTCAGTGCAAAATTAACAAAACTTCCGACCAATATAGTGTATGTTCTTGAACGTGCTGAAAACTTTGATTTGTGCACGTGAGGATGTGAATATATTTACTTCTCCACATCGCACTCTGTTCCTAGAGAATTTGATTGGTTTGGGATCGATAGAAGAAGAAAAAAATTCTTGAAGAAATAATAAATGATGAAAAAATAAAATATAAATGTTTAAGATCATTTGAATAAACTTTAAAAAAATGAGCTATTATTTTTACAATTCATAAACTTTAAAAAATGCAACAAAAATTATTGAATTGTTTTTTTTTCTTCTTTGATAGGCTGCATTATTCTTTGAGGGAAAATAAGAATATAGAGCTTTCGTAGAATTACTGAAAAAATACTAAATACTAAATAAGTAAATTTCTCAAACATTCATATATATATATATATATATATATATATGTATATATATGTATATATATGTATATAATAAACGACACATTAGTTAGATGAATTTTTCAAAATAATATCAAAATAAGAAAACTAAAAATTGAACAAAAAAAAATTAAAAAAATAAATAAAAAAATAAAAAGGAAGTAAAAGTTCTTGAACATACATCTCCTATGCACACAAATCAACAGGATTCAAGAAATTTCATATCAAAATATTTTATTCATTTTCTTAAATATGACTATTAAAAGTGGAAAAATTATGCAGCAAAGAATAGCATTAGACTAATCACACATATTTTCTCGTATATAAGATGTTTAAAAAGTCGTAAAGAGGGAAACAAATTTTAAAAATTTTAATTAGTTTTTTTTAATGTAAAAATTAAAGAAGAATTATATATGACAAAGCGAGACAAGATATAAAAAATGTTTTCTGCAAATTTTCAATGCGCTGTCAGAATTTCAATTTTGATGATGATAAGTAATGGTAAATAGGGTGTTGTTATCGAAATTCAGCTACAGCAAAGCGCTAAGATGCCCCTTCAGGTCTAATTTCGAATTGAAATCGAATTATTATAATTGGAATAAAAAATCAATTAGAATAAAAAATATTAGTTAAAAAATTTGGAAATTTTACTTTAATTTAGCTTAAAAGAGTGATGTTTACTGAGTTAAATAAAAGCATTTGGGAGAACTTAGATTGCTAGGTATTTCAGATAGGATTTCGTTGAAATGGTCAGTGTAGCATTAAATTTAAGGTTTTGGGAGGGAAATTCCTCTACACATATGTTGTTAAAATGAGTGGAAACTAAATAAATTAATAGAATTAAGTGAAAATTTATAACATTTCTAATTGGTCTAATTTATATATTGCATACCCTTAGCAAAGTATAGATTTTGCTCAATAAACCAATTTATTGGTTATCTAAACGTGCGTAATTTCGAATTGAAGCAAGGGCAAAATTCATATCGATTATACTCAGATCTCGGCGTCTTTTGAAGGCTGGAGAATTTTGAAAAAGCTTTATTAAATATTGTTCAAGATATTTTATGACAATTTAAAATAGGCGAGTCATACTTAGATAAGTGCAACAATTCATTTTGCAAATCTAAGGCAATTTTTCAACTATTTATTAATAGCTCTTTTATATGGCCCAAAACAGGTTGAATTCTGAAATTAGCTCTAACCAAGTAGCTCTACGAATTTCATTAAGTCTCTATTTTAAAATACTTAGAGGAAGAAGGGAAGTTACTTTCCTTTGGATTCTTTAAATTTCTTCTTCTATGTTTCATCCCTTATAAAGAATTAAAGAAATCCTAAACTATCCAATCTTTTCAACCCGAGAGTTCATAGGCGTCATTTAAAATGCCAAAACTTTGTACTCAAGTAAGATAAATCTCTCAATACCATCCTCTTTCGTACTTTCTACTCAAAAAAACGCCATTCTAGACACTAAGTATTGCAACAGAAACCAAATGAAATGCGTCTACAAGGTATTCTCAAATTATTACAAACCAGGTTTCTCAAATAACTCAAATTAATTAAATTAACAGGTTTGATCCTCACTACACTGCAGCGTATAGAAATTTCCTATGCTTCAGAAAGAAAATAGTAACCTATTGGAGAAGTACCATATATCAATGAGCCATTTTCCTTTATATACTGCCCTTTATAGTTCCAACTATGATAATGTTCAAAAGCCTCTTCAGCTTATCCAAATCAATCGATAGTGAACCAAAATAGCAAAAACAATGCTTATAAAGACTGCTCAAATGCACCAACCAGACATATTTATTATCCATGAGCCACACATAATAGAGGGGGAAATAGTAGATTTCCGTAAACGCTGGAATACGTGTCTCTCAAAAATTGATGAAGAAGGCCTTATAGCCCTTTCACCATGCCTCCATCCAGTTGTTTTATCAGCAAAAGAAAATGGTTATGAAAATAAAGAACGACTTCAAAGGTTTCACAATAATTTCTTCTTACTCATCATCACAAGCAGAATTCAAAGAATTCTTGGACTAACTTAGAGAACTGTCGTTAATTGAAGCACTGAAGAATGTTTGATAGGAGGAGATTTTAAAGCACACAGTAAAAGATCAGGCTGTAGTGACGAAAATTCCAAGATAAGGCTACAGTGGGAATCACTACTATGAATATATGGCGGAAAAGTGCCTGTTAATTTTTAACAGTAGTGATTTTTCACTTACTTTCAAGGATAACAATAGACAAAGCTTGCCTGATCTTACAATAATCTCTCTATTCCACAGCAGTTATTTGCGAATGAGAAGTCCTAGCGAATGAAGTTTATAGCGAAAATAAATTTATTAAAATTTGATCAACTCCATTATCATCCTCCTCTCATCTCAACACAAACTTGTTTCCAGTAAATCTAATAATGACGAGTTCACTAAACAATCAGAATTCTTCAATTCGAAGTTCATAAAATCTCTAAAGAATAGTTTAAAATTAAATGTAAAGTGGCGGAGTAGAGATTTCTAAATTAACAAGAACTGTTGAGCAGTCATTTGAAAAAATATATATGCTACATTAGTCCTGTTGCTAGTTTCTGCAAAATTTCTTAGCAAAAATAAATATAAACCATGGATCATTTCTGCCATATATTTAACATTCGTCACCGCAATCCTATAACACGTTTATGGATCCCTGTTACGTGCTGGCTTATTTCTGAAGTCACTCGTGTAACTCTTAAGGAATTGGATCCCAATTTTATTGTACAGGCATCAGTACTACTTAACAATCGTAATACATAATTGACGTGAGGATTATTTTTCCATTAGGAAATAAATAAGAGAATCTAACATTCCTTTGGCGATGTGTCTTTTATATTTAATGATACAATAAGCGGTTGACTGTTAGTAGAACGCATTTGCATCATTTAGAGACACTGGAAGAAAAGTAGTGAATGACAAGCTTCCGGAAAAAGAGAACATCTGTTGTTCCAGTGGGATTAAGAAGTGTGCGTGTTCTTTGAAATAACAACATAACAACTGTGCAAAGGCCTGCTTTGAAGGAATAATAGTGCAACAGCATAATTAAGTACGAGAGGTGTGGTCAAAACAGTGCATAATCAAGCATCCGTTAGACCACATTCGGTAGAGAGCCTGATGGAATTTGGATGACATGATAAATCCTTTCCCAAATTGGAAACGATTCAGCCAATCTTTTTTATATTTAGCAAATAGAATGATTTTAACTCGCAATTAATGCTTAAATATAGTGAACCCTAAAATGCGACTTGAATTGCATATATTCTACACCTATATATTATAATTAAATATTTATTCCAAATTTTCTTGATTTAATGGCTGCACGCAAGTGCGATTGATATTTTGTTTCAGCATGTCAATCGATAGCATTTATATCGACATAAGATATGCATTTGATTATCTTAACCAAATTTTTAAATCTATTAAGAAAAGAAAAGAAAAAAAAATCTAAAATTTTATTTTCTGCTGTGAAGTTGATAAATTTTTTTAAAAATAAAAGCACGAAATGATGCTAATGTTTAAAAAATGTATTTCAGATAACAATATGTACTTGTAATGCAGATTAGAAGGAGCAGCTGTCTATTTAGTGTTAATACTATCTGCACCACAATATCACAGTGGCGTTACCATTTTTATTAAACTACTTTTTCTAATAATAGCAGGGTTGGAAATAAGTCCGAGGAAAAATTTAAATTAGCCGTGTAATTGACGTACGATCGTCCATAACGAATAATCGTTCATCAATACAGAACATTTCAAGCAGTCACAGGCTATATGCACATTTCAATCGATATCAGTGTCATATAATAAATATAATTGTTCATACCACTTAGAATCGAACCAGAACATTGTTTTACTTTATACAGTTAAGTATAAAGTAATGTTTTTTTTATTTATAATTTTGCAAGATGTGCAATGGATGCTAAAAGAAAACGAGTGCAATGAATTTGACGTTTATCGTATGATCATAAATTAATTTCATTCTTCCTCAGTCACGCCCTCCTTGAAAAATAATTTTATTTTAAAATGTTATCTAACTACTCTTTCTGAGTATTTTGGTTCTAATAATTAATTGCTGGCATAAATTATTAATTGTTCACATAATTCCAAATGAATGTTGTAATAAGCATGACAAATTTTATCCTTCACTACTGCAAGTTGTGTTTTTATGTTTCAATTGTACTTTAGAGCATTAAAGTGCAATTAAAACATCAAACAAAATGACTATCGTAGTATAATGTTTTTTTTTTTCATATATTTCTTTTCACGTATGTTATAGAATCATCCGCAGTATATGCATAATTTACCCCTAATAAGTGGAATGCGCCAAAGTTTCATCGAATTTATACAAATCTAACCTTTTCGGTTGGTTTTGGTTAAAATGGAAGCCGTCAATCTGTGTAGTTTAAATCCCACGTAATAAAAGTTTTTTTTCACTCACCTCTATGCAAACCTACTTAATTTTATCCTTTTAAACCAAAAACAAACAGAAAGAATAAAGCTTTCATGTTGTCGGTATTTATTTCAAAGCGTACGAGCAGGAATTTTTCAATTGAAGAGATCATATTTAAGAGAATTCCAAGCTATATTAGTTGAAAAGGCTCCGTGTGCTGGAGAATTTATTGGAAACTGAACAAATATACGGATTTTCGCTGACGTGTGCCGACTTCATTTAGAGGATCAATTTTGAAGAGATCCTTTTTACAGGCCTTCATATATGTTTGCTAGTGTTTTGGGGCTTGTTTCATTTTATGATTATTTCTTTGGCGCTAAAAATATTCCCTACGGAGTAAGAGAGAAGGAATGTGACTAAAATATATTTAGAAATTATGATTGAAACAAACCGTTACCTGTTCATATTTATATAAGCTTCCACTGTTTTCTTACTGTCTATGATTGCAAGATTTATACCAGTGAAAACGATTTATACATTCAATATCAACTTAATATTAGTTGATATTGAAACAATTTGCATAGGAAACAATTTGCATTGTGATGTAAAGAAATCTGAAAGTGGCAACATATTATCATGTTTTTTTAACTCAAATTTCGAAGACTGTGAAGATTATTGTTTCGGTGATTTTGACTTGAGGACTTGATATAATTTTTTTTTAGGTGACGATGGAATTTGCTCCAAATCTTGTTTGGAAATGCTAGATCTATAGACTTGTCGAAACGTGGTTCTCGGGAAGCAGAAATTTCTAGAAGGCCCTTACCTTCTTTTTTGAAGTTCGGTTTCTGAGTTCGGTAAATTATATACTTCGGAAAATAAAATCCCTTATTTCTAGATTCTTTATATTTGGGTCTAGTATATATTAAACCTAACATTGGTGATCACCTTTGATAGAAGGCAGTTTCGAAAAGAGGGTGCTAGCTCTTGTGATCGCTCCTTCATCTGGTCGTAATTCAAAATTATGTTCACTGTTCATTTATATAATGAAACTAATCTACTGTATGCCTATTCAGACTGAGCTGCTTCATGCCAAATTATGTCTTCGATTAACATGTTTTAACTTTCATCTTTGCTTTTATTAACTTTCCTCCTCGGTATCAGCAATCACAGGTTTAGCATTATTTGCGGATACGACAAATTTTTGTATAATCGCTATTTAAACAGTTTTATTTATAACATGTTATAAAGTTAAAAATTATTTTCTAAACTATGTTTAGGGCTGTAAAACTTTTATACATAATGAAGGACTAGTTATAAATACTTAGATTTATTAATTAATCACTTATAAATATTGAGAAAAATCATAATTACAATATTACAAATATATTTTTCAGACCTATTTTAAAAACAGTTTTCCATATTTAATCTCAGTTTATAAATGGATTAATGGATTTGTAACTTTCTCTCTAATATAAAACCGTTTTGGGTATCTGAAGAATAAATTTTTATTGGGAAAATTCTTTCTCTGGTAAGAGTATTAAACAAGCAAATTTCCAAGATTCTTCGAATTTCAGTTGCCTCGAGAAGAAAGTAACTGGAATATGTGTCAATGTTTATGATTTCTTTAATACCCTTTTATTAAGTGACCACATTATAATTGCTTTCGGAAATATTCACTGCAGTGATATTTTAATAGTAAAATAATTTTTTTTTTAACTTTTAAGCATGCATTTTACTTCTTTCTTTTGATGGCGTATTCTCTCCTATGTTATATAGCGAAATAAATTTGCGAAATATGTTAATAATTGAAGTTTAAACAATTCGGTAGTCATTGTTTTTACACACGGCGGATGCTATTTCTGGCTTCCTGTTTCAGATTGTTTGGTGCGCTCGTAATAATAGGTTACAGCGCCATTTTCTGCCGTTGGCTGTTAATGAGGCGAGAGATTTAAAATCAACGGCGATTAGGGAGCGCGTGGAGACCAGCACCTCTCATTAGTCTCTCTAATTGCGAGAGCAGAAAAAGGGAGATTTTGAGGGTGAGGAGAGACATAATTTTCGATCTTCTGCAGGGCGACTGAGAAGGAGATAAGACTTAGTGTAGTAAAAATTAAATCTTGGTCAATACATTGCATATTCCTTGTGAAAGTATTTGTGCATACAATTCATATTACAATGTGTAAATATTTTAATATATTATATATTATTTATAATAATTATTTTGATAACTTTCTCCAGTGAAATTAGAAATTAAATCTTATCTGTATAATTTACATAAAGGGAATGTGAATTCGTAAAATAAAACTAGTTCTCTTTTAAACAATAGACTCTGTTTTAGACTGTCCTTTCTCTCTTTTCAATATTTCTGTTTGCAAAGCTTCTGGAATTTGATAGAAGAAAAATCAGGACTGCTACTTTAAAATTTTTATTTAAAATTTTTTTTGACATTATGATCTTTATAATATTTCCTATCTTCACTTCTTCTTTGGCCATATTATTTTCCCACCTTTCAAAGCAATTCTTCGGAATATTCCCAGTTCTTTTTTCTTCTTCATCTTTGCTTTCACTCCACTTACAGTTTCAAATCTTGTCTTTTTGGCGCTTACTTTGACGTGTACATGAAAGGTAATCCCGGGAATGAACTTGATTGTTTGCTGTACGTTGGTAAATTTTCTGTCTGTCCAAAAACACCTGACTGCACTAAATGATAGCTAGGGTAGGGAAACGATTATTTGCTTTTCCAGTAATCAGGTCGTTTCTCTGTACAAAGTAACATAGAGTTATAAAAATGCTTTACACCTTTGTTGAGTTAAATGTCCATTAGAATTTCAGATACCCGATCAAATTATGCAATTTTTTTGAAGACGAAATACGGTCAATCAGGATATGAATCGTTATTAATCTTTTCCTCAGATTCTCTGGATCTTTTAAAGCAATCAAAAACTTGTTTGTCACAAACATTTAATTACATAAATTTTTGTAGTAACAAGCAACATTTTTTGTGGATTCCACAGGTTAAAATAGATATTTTGTGTTAATTCTCTTCTTTTCTTTGGTATTTTGTACAAATGCTAACATAGTTATGGAATATTATTTGTGTTGCAGATAGTTGAAGGAGGAGGATACATAATGCAGCTATATACAGTTTGTATTTCATTTTTGTCCTATTATAATATAAATAGTTCACATATTTTCTAGATACACCTTTTAAATTCTTGTATATGCTCATTAGCAATATATATATGACCTCATATACTGAAGGTATAATCTCCTAAAAGTTAAGTTATTTAAATATGTGATTGGAAGACAGATCCTTTGTTTCATTACATTAAGGGAAATCTCAAGGCTTAGTGCCCAGTCTCTGTACAAAAAAAATTCTACTGGTGTACAACCATAAAAAATACAATAAATAAGTGAAGTAAATGCACATTCTAGTCAACTCAATTAATAAAATCAAATCGTTAACCTTTTGAAATGTTTTCAGTGAAATGATGCATTTTGTTCTTTAGATATTCTTCTTGTAGTTCTTCTCTTCAACAGAACTGATATTTCAAATTACTCCTTTCATCGAATTAAATCCTTCATAATCTGTCTTTCTGTGTCATAAAATTTATTGCATTTAAAGGTTATCTTTATTAAGAGGCTGATTAATCTTTTTTAAAGGACTCATCTTACTAATGTCAAATTTCATGTAGACCAATGTTAACAAAATGTGCGCAAAATCCTTTATTTTATAAATGATATCATTTTAGTTTTAATTAAAGAACCTGGATATAATATTTTATTATTAAATATCAATCTGATTCCCTTTCATTGAAGAGAATTCCAGATTAAAATGACTTAAATACTTATGAGAGCAAATGTAATTCGATGTGCTTTAATTATTTTTGTTTCAGATTTAATTTTGTTGTTGTTGTTATAATTTTTTCTGTAACACAGTGATCTCTCATGTCATATACTTTTTCAGTCGAAGTAAGATCGACCAAGCTCGTGTGAAGCAATTGGGGTTCTGGCACTATTGGTAATCATTTTGATATGTGTATATACTTAAAAGCAAACACAGAATTAAAATGAGAAATTTACTAAAATTAAATTTTAAAAGGTGGCTATTTATCGCTAGTCCTACTGTTAAATCTGAAGAAAGCATTGAAAATTTAAATAGACAATACTTCTGATCCAAAGCTAAATTGTTTTACTAATCTGCCAAGAACATTTCTGATACAAATATCGTTTCGCCATGATTTTCGATGACAGAATAATCTCCTATTATATATTCCACTGTTTCACAGCCGCCATTTGGTAAGAGCATTCTAAAGAAATAAATCACATTCATAATAAAAAAAACCTCGATCTAAATGTATGCAAAAAGGTAAAAATGTAAATGATGAATATCAATTGGAAAATAAATATATTTGAACAATGTAATTTCTAAGAAAATTTCATCTTTTCTACATAAATTGTTGAGTTAATTATTAAATTATAGCAACTTGACCTTGGAAAGTCTTTAATTAAAAACTCGGAAAAGCCAATAATTTGATTTCCTAGATTATGTGCTAAAAATATATCCTTTTTATTTTCTCATCCGAAATACAGGAAGAAAAAGCATTGTAATTACGAAAAAAAAATCACTGAGATTTTGGAAAATCTTCGTTTTTAGATTTTCCAAAATATATACATGCATAGACACATTTCTATTTATTTTATAAATTTATTCAGATTGATGATTCCATTTTTTGGAATTATGTCTGACTGAACGCAATAATTTAAACAGCAAGGAAAATTGCTCGAATGAAATTTATTATGTTATCTTTGCATGAAAATTTCATATCTGTGTCCCACTCTTGATTGAAACGAACAGGAAGTCCATCTCTGCATATGTGAATACCAAAAATTAAAAACGCAGCAGGCTTGATATATAAATTTTTATATATATGTTTTTTATTATATCACTGTAAATTTATATTTAATTTCAGACAAATTTCTTCAAAAAAATGTAGTTTGTCTATTTCTCCGTCTTTGCGTGAATGCAATAACTCTGATAATGAGTAAATAACTGAAATTTGGTCTGTGGTCATGATAAGAAAACTGTCACCTAAAACAAATCAGTTAAATTGCTTCACCGAAGTGATTTTCTTCACTCTGTGAAGTAGATGCAGCTGCATTTAGGCTGCACTTAAAAATTCGAGGTGATAAAACAATAAGAAACAAATTATGATTCATGATTTCGAATTTTATTTTTTTGTTACGAAAGCTCTTTCTTGCAAGTTGACAAAATCTTTCTTACCAATAATGTGCTTAAAATAAATGTTGAAACTGTGCTTTGGAATTCTTGGTGAGTTTAATCCTAAACAAACGCAATACGTAGTTAAGGAAATATTCAACTAATATTTTCACTAATAATTTCATTTAGACCTGGCTATGATGAATCCCTTTATCCAAAAGCATTTTAAGTTTTTTTTTGTATCGAGAGTTTAGTTCTATGGCGCCTCTTTTAGCAATGCATCTGAAAAAAAATCGCACAGATAGTGATGGAAGGAAACTGCTATAGTTTCTTTAAATTTTTTAGGAAAAAAAATGATGTTGAAAACTGTATCACTATTTTTTTAATTATTCACTTTTTATTATCCTTAAAATAAAAAAAAATCTCTGTAGATAAGGCATATAAGGACATTTTAACATTAAAATATTATTAAATATATAAAAATTGGAGAAATTTTGATAATAATAATAATTTTTAAAATTAAAATATAACAGTTAAGATTTATTTATTAGTAGTAGGAAAATGAATCATTTTTTAAGGCCAAACACATTCTATAACTTTAACCGAGTTGAAAATTTTACTGGACTTCTAAAAGGGTAATTAAAGAAGGAATGCACAATTCATCTTTGCTATATAATAAATGTTACAAATTCTATGCGTACTTCCTAGATCAAAATATAAAAAAATGTAAATAAATCAAATGCAAAATTAATATTTTCACAATAAAAAAATTAATGGAAATATCAAAATCTCTTTTATCAAAGATGTTTATAAATAAACTTTTTTTTTTCATCTGCGAAGCTGTATACAAATCGAAAATATTGCTCTCGTAAAAAAATTTGACTTCAAGATTTGATGAATCTACACATTTTTAATTTCTCTGAATCAATACACACCGTTTTCTATGCTATGTTATCCTCTGGCTTGTTTTCTATGTACCTGTGATAAATACAAGTTTGGAACGAAATGACCTACATGGGGAAATTTGGTCTATTCATCAACGCGAAATCTGCCTTTCTTCCGTATACAAGTTCAGTCACCACTAAAATAAGGGCAGGGTGAAATATAATTTATTATCAGTATTTTTATTAACAATTTTTTGGACTATCTTTTATTTAATAAACATTTCTCAACTTGGAGAGATTTCTTGTGTCCGATATAATAAAAGATTTTATTGATAAGTTACAACGCTAGTGAATGTCATTGTTTCTTAAGAGATCAATACTTTATTGAAACAAAATTTTTGCACAGGAAATTGTGTGCTTTCTTATCTTGCCATAAATAATAGGTATTGGCCAAAAACACAATATTTTTGCTCTTTTTATGAATATATTGATTAAATCCAAACAATATCAAACCTTTGTTTGTCTTATTCATTCATTGACATTCATCTTTTTAATTGCAAAGCTTTTCATTAAAAGAAAAAGGCAAATAAAAATACTCTTTGCTTTCTTTAGACATTGCTTATGTCAGGACAAATTATTTATGGTCTTTCAGTGTAAGCAGAAAATTAACGTTAACTTACTGAAGGATTTTTTTGAAGGCTCCAATCTTGGCATAAATAAGCATTTAGTATTAATATATTCAAAGCTCTAATTAACAAATAAATTAGAATAAAAAAAGCGTAAAATAAAATCGAGTCCAAACGAAACGAAGGTCTTCGATTTATACACCGCTAAGGAGCACCCCGAAAGATCAATCTAATTTTTATTTTTGAAATGTTAATATTTTTTGGCAATAAAATTTCTTTTGACATAATATAAAGGAAAAACGGAAATAACTAATGTCAAGTTAATTACCATTAGTGAACCCCACAAGCACGCTCTTCATGACTTAAAGTAATAAGAGCACTAAAGTACACAAATTTTTAACAATGTTTCAGACTGAAGTTAATCAGTTTTTAAATTTTATTAAGGTCTTATCAAGATGAAGAATTATTCAAATTGAATAAAATAAATTCTCAAGTAAGAAGGCCTCAAATAACTAAGTGATTATTTCATTATGATGAAAATACGAATTTTAATAGATATTTAAGAACTAAAATTTCGCTGCGGAAACTTAAAAATTAAATTTATATAAATTTAATTGAAAAGCATGGTAGCAGCGATGATATTTCAAATGTTTTTTTTAAATAAAACATACAAGCCGAAAATTTAAAATAAGAGATATAGCAAAAAAAAAAAAAAAAAAAAAAAAAAAAGAAAGAAAGCATTGCATCTTTACAATGAATAAGAAATATATCTCTCTATACACAGAAGAAAACAAATTAAAGACATTTTTCCTTTAAATAATATTAAATACATTCATTTAAAGTTTATTTGTTATTTTTAAAGTTTAAAAAAATGAAAAATATATCTGAGCTTCTAACTAAAAGAATTACATTAAAGTAAGAATTAAAAGTTGACATTACCGACGAACTTCTTTTTAATATTATTGAAATAGACTCATTAGAATATTAAAAAATATAATATAAAATATTGTTTTCAAAAATCTATACATATGCAAAAATGTACAATTTAAAAGTTAAGCATATATTTTAGTAATTCAGACATTTATAGTGAAAATCGGAAATTAAGAACCATCGAAATCATTGTATTATTTTTTATCAGACCATTTCAAGAATCGTTTTACAAGTTTTAATTAAAAGTTAGCAAAAATACGTATGGTATGTGAAGAAAATATTGTTACAAATTAAAAGGCAAAGCTCGAAGCTTTATCATTTAACTGAAATGTTTAAATAATCAAAGCATTCCAGCATATGAATTGTACGTTTTTCAAGATTTTCAAAACGAAAGCCATGGAATTCTCTTTTTAACTTAACTGTGTTGTTTGTTGTATAGGTGTACATTTCAAACAGAAAATACACTACTGGTCAAAGATATTGCAAATTAAAAAAAATCACGTTTTTTCAAAAAAAAAAAAAAATGAAAAGTTCCGCGCCCACAATTATTATTTTTTTTTTCATTTAAAGTTACATTTTCTAATATAAATGTAGTAAAGAAATTTCAAGCTATTGCGTCATCCATTGTGAAGCAACCGTCTGCAACGATTGTGCTATCCTGGTTTTTTTATTAGGCCTTGTTGTTGCGCTGTCGAAGTGCTTCCGCTGTTCATTGCTTTTCAATTTAAACTGTTCATTTCTTTTTAAAATGTGTTAATTAACTCGCGAGAAGCTCCAGACTGTTATTTTAATGCATTCAAGAAAACATTTTAAATGTTAGGATTGCTCATCGGTGCGTCAGAAGTGAGTCGACTGTTTCACATTTCATAAAGAAATCGAAATCGAAGAAACCATAGATAAAAGGCCTAAAATTGGTCATTCGAAATTATCTTCTAAACGGGATGAAGTTACTTTGACACAATTGTGCCATACAAATAGATTTAAAAGTTCTGCTACACTTACAAGAAAATGGAATAGGTCCATGTCTGTCATTAACAGTCCCAGAACAGTTCGCAGGAGGTTCTCTGTGAAGCTGGTTACAAGGTACAAGTACCTAGAAATAACCAGTACTGACGAAAGCAATGCGAAAAAATGTTTGGTGTGGGCCAAGGTGCACAAAAATTGGAGTATTTCGTAATGGAGACAAGTTATTCAGCGATGAAAGTCGTCGTAATGACAAGCCTGGCCACGTTTGGCGAAAGGCAGAAGAGAGTATGAGGATAGAATGTCTGGTTCGTACATCAAAACACCGAGAAAGCGTAATGGTGTGGGAGTGCATGTCATATCGGTCAACTGGACGACTTCATTTTGTCATTCATTTCATTTCATCGAAGAATATAAGACAAACTTTACAATTAATTTTAAATTTCATTTCATTTCAGTTCTGACTTCTATATCAAAACATTCCTTATTTTAGGTTAACGCTGCATTTGCAAAGCATGATATTAAGGTTCTCGTATGGCCAGGAATCTCGACAGATTTAAACCCCATTGAGAATTTACGGAGTGTAATTGAAAAGAAAATAACATAATTATCCCAGAACAAACCGAGAACTTCAGGAAACAATAATTAAAGTTTGTCACCATAAAATACCGTTCAGAAGTATTGCAAAAGCTTGTGGATTTCATGCCTAACAGAGTTGCTGCTGTGATCGAAGCCAGAAGCACCCCAAATAAATATTAAATGCTTTTCAGTTAACTTAAACTCGTTTATTGTGTTTTCTGATCAAAAGAACTTGAATTTTTTTTCTTTAATTCATTTTATTCAGGGAAACGAAAATGGATCCGATATTGATAACTTATACATTTTCTTTGTATTTTATTCTTTTTGAAATTAAATATTTTTTTGTTCAATAACTTAATTATATCTTACCTTTAGACTAATTTAACATATTGACATAAAAAATATCACTTTAAATAGAAAAATATTATTTGGGGGTGGCTTATTCTTGAAAAAACTTGAGAGTTCACAATTTTGCAATACTTTTGACCAGCAGTGTAATTTTAATGCATATATATATATATATATATATATATATGAGCCGTTTATTTTGAAAATGGGGCAAGTCCATTTTTTGTTATTGCGAGATATTTAAAGGTTTGTATTTCAATAAATTTAAAAATATTGGTAAGTATTAATAGATATATTTTTTGTATTTTGTGATACCAGATAATGTAAGCTTATAATCCAATAGTATTTACAATGCTGACTAAAAAAATAAGAGTTTTATTATAACTAAATGGACTTGCCTCACTTTCAAAATTAATGAATAATTGTAAACGTTCATTCAGTTGGGAAATATTTCAATTGCATCAACCATTTTTTTTAATAATAAAAACAAAGTGCTATTCAAAAATTTATAATTATTTATTTATTTGATAAAAAGTGAAAAAAGCAAAGAATGTTCTTGTAGAAAATATAACATAACAAAAAACAATTCAGTTTTATTAAAAATTTCAATGAAATTATACATTTTCAATTTATACGTAGGTATAATTAAATTGAATTTTATTCAGGATTTAACATTTTAAAATGTTCATGATGAACAGGGGGTATATATGGTAATAAATCCATCATACCTTAGCATTTTTCAGAGGTAATACATCTCCTTTTGTTTCATACGTAAAAGATAATTTTATATTTCTGAAATTACTTTGTTTTCCTCGCTGTGGTGGCAAATCGATAATTTTAAATTCAGCCTCTCGTTCTATCGAAGTTTTGTATAACATTTTGTATGGTGCATCACTTGCAAATCTGATCCATCATATAGTTAAAAAATTCACGGTTTCTCCATCGGTATTTTAATTTTTTTTAAAAAAAAATTTCTCCAGAGGCTGGGTTGAAAATAAAAATCCGCGTTTCATTTCAGGTATTAAACATTTATTATGTTTTCGACAATTTAGTATTACTTTATAGTAATCCTGGGGAATATACAAGGAACTAGTTTTCCGGATTGCCAGTTCTACCACTCCAAAATCACGATCGTTCGGTAAAATTGAATGTCCTCACAACAAAATTTTGTGATCAATGATATTTATTTCATTGTCACTGGGCTGAACAATAGGTGTTGGAAGTAAACATATTATTATCGAAAAACAAAACTAAGATATACTTTTATTATTTATGAAATACTATACAACCACCGATTTTCATTATCAAAGATTGATAGATAGAAACACCCTAGATTTCAGACATGATATCAAATGGCCACATTTGCTCCACCATACAGCAACCGGAGCTAAATTTTGCCGTAATGTATTCGGTCAAAAATAATTTCAATTTAAGATGGACTGACACCACTTTCAAAATAAACAGATTTTCAATACTGTTAAGAGCTAAAACTTCCATCTCCAAAATACTTGAATCTGATTTTTTTTTTTTTACTTTAAATTGTTTACGCATAAAACGATCATAACAAGTTTTATCTATAACTACCATTATCTCCACATTTTTTCAAAAATGGTCTTGCCCCACTTTCAAAATAAACGGCTCAGTAGCTTCTGAGGGTAAAGACTCCTTAGCATCCGAAGTCAGAAGTCTGACTTCTTGATCATATGAAGATGACACTCTCACACTCGCTTGCACAACCCCTTTTAACAGGAAGACTCTTTCACATACCTCACAGATAGAGCATAGGATAAAGAACAACCATGCCCAAACTAGGACTCGAATCCGGGAAGCCTAGATCGCAGAGAAGACGAGATACCCCTAGGCCAGGACGCCGGCATAATTATCTTTTAAAAAACTTATTTTGGAAAGAAAAAATATGAGGTCATCCAAATAGATATCATTAATATAAATCAAAGATAGAATTAAGAATAACCGACATATGACAAATCAAACAATCAATTTAAACAGTTATTATTAGTACTAACCGATTCCTTGAATTAATCTCAAAATTATCCCGATTATGCAACAGATAACATAAAAAAATTATAACAGTTTAATAGCATCTTTATTAAGAAAAAGAATTATTTTCTACATTCTTGTTAATCTGAAAAAATAATTTTTTTTATGTATTTTTATAGTAGTGATTGAGATAATCACGTTTCACTTAATAATAAGATTATTGCGAGACTAAACAACTTGGACAAAATTTAAATTCAAAAATACGAATTTTGACAAAATCAATCGAGCAGAGTAAAATTGACGTTATAGAACTAAAAAGGATTAAAATTTTCGAAAGATAGAATTTTCATGCATAGAAATATCAATAAATTTATTTTTTTAATCGTTGAGATTTAGAAAATTGAATTCTATAAGCACTCAAGATGCACAAATGAATGTAGAATTTCAAGTGTGTTCTTGTTGAAATTTTTCTTTTACCTCTTTCTGTTTAACTTTCTGTCCCGATTAATTAAAATTTATCTCATTATAAATCGCTAAATTTAAAATATTTTTGCACTCAACAAAAGCTTGGAATAGTTTATATAATTCAATTTTTAAGATGACATAGTTTGATTTTTTTTCTCTGAGCTTAATGATATGGTATTTTTCTTTCCAAAATTCAGGAAATGTAATTTCAGATATTTTCATTTTCAGTGAATTTATAATGTCACTTTACCATACAAGGAACAATCTTCTTGAAGTGGGAAAAGGTAGTATGTCTTATTTTATGGAAATCGAACACATTACTAAAAGCTGTATAAGTTTATATGATGAACGAACTAAAAAGCATCATAGAATGGTTTACTATCAATTAATTATGAAAAATTCAGTTTAAAAATATAGAAATTCAGCCATGGAAGTAAAGTGGAAGAGCAAATATTTATGGAAACTTCTTAATTTTTTCTAAGATCGATTAACATAATAATTTTCCTTTGGCAGGAAAAAACATATGAAGAATTCGAGGGGCTATAGAAAATGCATATTTTTCATTCTGTTTTGGGAGAGATTGATGGTTGGGCTATCTTTTTAAGAGATAATTACCTTTCTCCCACTGTAATACAGGCTACTCTTTAAAATCGACGAGGAAAATAAAATCTTTTCGAGTGCTTTCCTTCTTGTCTTGTTTTAGGCTTCTAAACAGTTTCTTTCTTGTTTTAGCTCCGTTCTTTGAGGTTACATGGTGATGTGTTAATGAAAGGTCCGAAAAGAGTAAAAAATGTTTGAAAACAAACGAAACATTATTTATTTTCTTTGGAATGTCTCTTTTTAAATTGGCTGATGCTAAGAGCGCCCATGAGACTGATGAATCCGACACAAAAATTTCTCATTAAGAAATGTTTCCTTCGTTTCAAAGTAGATATGAAATCTTGACAAAAATACTTACTTTATCTTTAATCAAAGGCTCATTAGAAGGATAATACCGGAAATTAGCTATAAAGCATCTTCCACTATTGAAATATTTCCATTCAAACTGTTAAAACTGAGTGAAATATCGAATTTGTTTGCTTGTTAACACGTTTCCAACTAAAAGAAGTATCTTTGGAATTTCAAATATATTCATCAATATATCCCGTCCGAGGAGAAAAAATTATCTTCCAACTTTATATTCAAACTTATCCATGGCAGTTTCTGCAGATTTATTTATTTCTCTCAATTATTGGAATACAATTTTAAAATCCATGACTAAAACATTCGAGATTCCATTTAGATTCTTAAAATATTGAAAACTTTTACATAAGCATTTTGCTTTTTGTTTTAGAGGAAGTAAATATTATCCCAGTTGTATTCGAACTTCTCTACAGGGAATAAGCTAAAAATTTATGTGAAACTAATCAGCATTTTAAAAGTCTAATTGGAATCTTTAGAGTTTTAATCATGGTTTTTGAAATTGCTGCTACACAGGACTAAAAATTGTACTCTCATTAGGACAACAAAAGTTGCAATTGTCATTTCAACCAATATTTATTAAGCAAAGGGAATGTGTCAGTTTAGTAAATGCTTGTAAGTCAATGTATATTATTATACTCCATATTCTTATGAACATGGTTTTGACTTTCTTAACCAGAAGAAGATATTAATGACACTTACATAAAAATCTAGAAAGATATTCTTTTGATAAAATTCAGAATTCTTTATAGATAATTTTTATGACTATTTTGCTTGAAAATTTAACAGTTACTTTCCAGATACGGAACTGCTATAGAAGACTTTAAAGAATATGCAATGTCGAAGGATGGAAAATAATAATTTTTTTTAAAGAGATCGTTCTAAAAAGAAAAGGATCTGATTCGTTTTCTAATAATAGAAGCTAAATATAATAATTTTTAACAGCAAGATAAGTGTTAAATTTAGAACTGACACAAAGGGCAAAAAAGCAGATTAAACTAGATACGCGAATGATCCGAAAAAATCAAAAAATATTATTTTGATAATTATTCAGAATAACGCAAATACAACAAAATTAAAACATAAACTTATTAAATAATAAGACATCTGGTAGCGTAGTGGTAGCACTTCGCGCTCACAAGCATCCGAGGTTCGATCCTCGGGCTGGACAAAATCAACTCGACCTTTCATCTCTTCAGTGGGTCGTCGATAAACTGCAAACCAAGGGTTCTATGACTTTTCCGTATCGATCATATAACTGTCAATCAATGGTAGTGTTTACAAGGCGTTTGTTTTACTGATAAGGATCGGTTCTAGAAGAGGTCACAACATTTTAAACGTTATCTAAAAGTGACAGATTTGGCGAAAGTTAACATGATATTTAACGCGTTATCGAATACTTACTGTTCCACTTTGTTTTTTATGAAAGATGAATTGCTTTTCAATGAATTTCAAAAATGTATGATAAAAATCAATGACGAATGATATTTCTTCTCTAATAAATACTGTATCCACTTCGAAGCAATAATCATTTCTTTTAGATTTGAAATGGTAAATTCATTACTTTACATAAATATAACGATTTGCATTAAATGAAAGGATTTTGGGTTTCATTAGTTTTTGCTTTATTTCTTCTTGATTCGTTTGTTTAATTCAATAAGTTCGAACAATGAAATATATGTTATTTAAATATAGACACTTAAAAAAAGTTGTTTCTTAAGTTTAAAATACAATTAAATGAGGTTAGTGGTATTGGAATGATTTGTAAGGAGGGAAAGTTTCAATAGCAATTCTTGAAATGTCGTAAGTAAAAAGAAAAACTTCCAATTACGGATGTTTAGTTTCCATGTTACATCCGTAACATTCCAGTTTTTTAAAAAAAATCACGTTCCAGAGTAGAAGCGTTATTTCAAATGTAAATTTTTCTGTTTGTCATCGTAGATTAAATTTCAATGTTGTTGCATTTTTTTTTAATCTATACTTTAATAAAGATGTATTATTTTTTCATTATATAATTTTTCATTTTGTATATGAAATATTGTAAGTACACAGTGCATAAAATAAACAGCTTACTAAAACAAAAGTTTATTAATATTTTGCTAATTGATCATTTTATCTGCGAAAATTTGTAGGATACGTTAGCTGAATTCAAATTTAATTTTCTTCTAAATGCACTATTTATTAAACCATAACCGAAATCTACTACTAAAAAAAAAGCAGAATTTTCAAAAAAAAAAAATTATTTTTACATTAATGTATGTTGTATATTTATTCTTCAGAAGCTTTAATTTTTTTAAAGATCGTTCTTATATGTAAAATAAGTAATTAATTATAGTGATGAATGAATTTCTGGTAGAATATTCTTCAACATCATACTTTTATACTCATCTATACTTTTATTGTAAAATTTTACTGATTAATTATGTTTTCTTCCATATTTCAAACAATGTAATTACAACATAATTATTTCCAATTTCTAAAGAATTCACGGACGTTTAAAATATTCTAGGGGCCCTCAGTTAATGCAAATCTCGAAAACCCTTTTTTCCTCTAAATTTTGTATCTATTTTGATTTAATTTTTATTTAGCAGTTTGAAGCAGCAAATACTGAAAAACTGCATTACAAGTCCCTTTCTAAAAGTCCATTTCATTATTTCACGTATAAAAAAATGGCACAGTTAAAATGTAAAATTAACTTTAAGCAAACTATTAAAAAAAAAAACTTTCTTTAACACTCTCTAAATAATATTTTAAAAGGAGGAAACATGTTTTTTTAACTGAAAAGCTCCAACTTTTTTTAGAATTATAAAATTAGCAGAATGAATAACTTGTAATTAGGAATATTACTAGAATAAAGTTTCGAAATTTATTTAATGATACTTGATTTTGACTTGAATAAATTTGATTGCATGGGCTGTGTCATTAAATGAAATATGAAACTAAACTTTCTAAAATTGCTAAGAATTTTCAAGAACTGAGGGGCTTCTTGGCAATTGCCAACTTTGCCTATTTAATAATCCTGACCTTCTTCCATTCTTGATTAGAATTATTTAAATAATCTCTTTGCACTGTTGTCATTACAACTCCAGTATTTTAGATTCAAATCTCTTGGGAATTTAATTATATTTATTAGAAATGGCTTTAAGGGCAAGTTTGGATGTGCCCATTGATTCGGACGTTCTGAAGCAATTTTTTTCTCTTGAAAATAATATTCATGTTGCAGACATTTTTCTATGGAAAAAGCCTGGTTATCTCACAATTAGCCCATAGTTTGCAGAAGTCCAGCCGAGATCAATATAAGATTTCAAGAGCAAAGGAATTTAGGACATTGGTTGCTTTATTAAAAGAAATGAAGTTAGACTTCTGTTATTGCATTGCAGGAGAAACTCTTGCTGCAACATTAAAGAAGTTTTTAAAGAGATGTTTTATTTCCTCATAATTATGTGAGTGAACATTCACTTTTATTTCTGTAATTTACTTTTAACCATATACATGAAACCTTCATTAAATCTTCAGTATATTTTCGTTTTAGAAATTTGTAATCGTGTTATTAAAATGAAATGAATCATTTTCTTTTAATATATTGTTAAATAAAAAAAATTGCATTATAATACTTTTGTAACAGCTGTAATAATTTTCTCAAAAGATTCTAAAATTTTGGTGATTTTGCATTAAATTTGAAGGAATATTTAACAGAACGTTAATTCTATAATCAACAAAAAATAATTTAAATTATTTCTTAGATCACATTTATATTTTAAAATTACTGTCAAAGTAGCCTCTCACAAGGAATGTTCAAAATACTTAAAGTATAAAAATATTCCTACCATGTTTAACATAAATTTATTATGAAATTCATATATTACTAATACTAAATATCATTTGCGTAAAGAAATGCTTCCCATTTTCTCCTAATGCAAACAACAACAGCCAAAAAAAAAAAAAATGAAGATAAGGGATACAAAATGAAGTAAAGCAAAATAAACCCAGTTTATAGCGCATGTTTTAGCAATTATATGTCGAGATTATTTAGTATTTAATGTACTTCTTTTAAGATAGAATAATCTTTTATTTAATGTTGATAGTTTATGAAACATATGGTATATCAGCGACTTTTAATATACATAATAATACTTGAGAAATAGTCCTAAACTGCTTTTATCTTCATTGTGCCTTGCACTTGTCCAATTATTATGTTTTTCTATGTATATTTTATGCACATAATATTTATTTTTCAACTATATCACAGGTTAAAGCAGCAATATTTTAAAATGGAGGCATTTAAAAAATGTTTAACATTGCTTCATTCTGAAGTTATATCTCATTCGTAAATACAAAAAATATATAAAAAAAAATTACAAGCACACCTAAGATTGAAACCTACTACTACTATGGTTGGTAGAGCGTTGTGTTCGTGTCCCTTTGGTTGCGAATTCGAGCCCCGCTGGCCGAGGATTCCCCGCGTGCATGGTGGCTGACGCGCGTAAAAATGTCTTGGTCACAAAATCGAGCCATGTCGAGAGTAATACCACTGGGGGTACTGGATCAGGGGTTATCGTTCTCTGATTCATTACGATCAATTCAATTACGATCTGTGGCTGAGTGAATGAAATGCGTGAATGAAGTGCGCCCCGTAAAAAGGGTTGTGACGTGTGTGTAGTTAAGTGACCCTAGATTTCGCTACTATAAAAAACAAGTAAAGCTCCCCCACCGGCTTGTCCATGGCAAGGGCCATAAGAAACAACAACAACTAGTAGATTCTCCTACTACTTAGGTATATTTGGTTACAAGCATACCTAATACTAAACCTTAGGAAAATATACATAATTGTCTCATTCTGGTCACAACAATAGAAAAGAAAGATGAAATATTTGCAACAACAAGACAAAAGACAAGATGAAATATTCGGACGATCGGTTTTCAGTTTCTTTCCAACAATGAAATATATTGTTGCAAAATAAGGTTAAAATATTTCAAAAAATGATTAAATATATAAAAAAAATTATACGGTAAAAAAATTGGTATAGTTGAAAAGATAATTTTTCGAAAATCACTTTTCTACCCTCCAAAGTATATATACAGAGCCGGCACATACAAACTGAAACAGATATAAACTTTTGCCGTTGTTTAAGCATCAAAATTTAGTTAAGATACCAATATATTTTCCCACCAAATACTCTTGTCAACATATAACATGTTTTTAGCAAACCTAGACTAATCATTCCCTACCCTCTTTTTATCAAAGAGCTAGGCATGATTTATTGAACGTTTATGACCCATACGGATCAGTCCCACTACCTGACCAAGCATGCTTAGGAACTAAACCCTGGGGGTTCCATGTTAGGCTGAGCACTTAACCGAGACATATGCCTCGCACTCCTGGGCCCTTGGTGAAGAAAGCAGGTATGGTTTTACTTAATAAATAAAAAAAAAGAGTTTTATTAAAAAAAACTATTTTAATTTATTAAAAAAAATTGACACTTAAAATGTAAAATCGAATAAAATGAGAAAAACAGGTGACTGCAAGTTTGAAAAAGTTAAAAGTGAATTTTTTTTTCTTGGGTTCTATAGATAATATTTCCTTTTGCTTTTGTCATTTTTTGATGATTTTAATTTTTTAACTTGTCAGTTGTTTAAATTTAATCTGTAAATAAACCGCAATTAATGTGTTATATAAATTTTATTTATTGAATATATGATATTTATTTTGCTAATAATCTTATATTAACACATATTTAAAAAATATATATATTTCATTAATAAACTACTTAATCACTCTAAAATATGAAAGTAAGTTAAGAAATCAAATGAAAAGTATGTTTGCTTTGTGATTAAATCACCTTTCAAAATTTTTACCAAAAATTTCTTGTTAATCATATTATAGAAATCTACGAGTCACTGTATTAAAACATGTTAATATGTTCATTAAATTAAATTATTAGCAGTCTCGCTTTATATATGTCCTAAAATAATGTTTCCTTTTCGAGATGGTAGTGTTATATATGCATTACCTACGAACGTCTCTCACAGTACTGGAAGTTGAGCTCAGGGGTGTGTGCAATTTAAGCCGGAGCGATTTTTAAAGGCCACTAGACGGCCCCCAGCCTCCCTTATTTTTAAAATGAACATAGTTTTAGTATCCTGACTTTCAACTAGCTCTTATTCTGCCTCACTTTGGTATTTTATTCATTCGCTGTTGCGGGAAGAAGGGTAACCGCAATCTAAATAAACAGAGATGGGATCTTTCACTTTCCACGTGATAGAAACATTCTCACGTTTCTAGTCTCCCTTTCGAATTTTATTTATTATTATGTTTTTATTTTATTTCTGATGTCATGCAGCGTTTGTTTGGGTTTACGGTCAGTTCCGCTGCATTTAGCACAGCATTCAGATGAATTACGCGTACTTTCTTTTTTCATTTCGGAATGCCTTGAATTTGATTTGTTATGGTAAAAAAACGTTATTTATCAGAGGAAGAAAGTCCCCCGTTATGAATAAGTGCAATTAGTGGCACAGATTCATGATCTAAAAAATTTGAAATCAAGAGTTTGAGTGATTCTGATATGGGTACTTTGTCAAAATCTGAGATCACTCCGTGAATGCCTTCTAGTTATTTAGTATAGTATTTTCAAATTTTCTAATACTCATTTTAAAACTTATTAATGTATTTTGTCCATTAAAACTTCAGAATAATTTGAATAGGACTTCTAAAAATTATTTCACAACGTAAATGAATTTTTTAAATATATTTTAATATAACTTAAAGGAGAAATATTACCAAATGCTAATTTTAACATATATGATAGTTTGAACTAATAAACTATACTGGTACCAAAAATTATGACGTTAGGATTTAAACTTTATTTTTGTGATTTTTTTTTCAAAGTTAGGCTAAATGATGCTAAACCCCCGTCCTGTGGGATGATTCATTACACGTACCTTCCGTTCCGAACGAACGTCTAGACATCCCTCGGCGAAAGAATTTTAATGAACAAATGTTTCATGACTTTGGAGCTAAAATTAAAAGCAAAATCACAATAATTATTATCAACATTCATCTGTAAAATTTTTGGTATTCATCAGATTTTAATGAATTTTTTGGTTTTAGGAACCTTTTAATATTAGAGTTATTAAGTATAAAGAAAAAATACAGATTTTTTTAGACGATTATAAACTTAAATAGTATTGTTTTTTTATATCTGTTGTTCCGTTAATATCCATCTGAAACGAAAACTTTTTAATTGCTTATGATAAAAACATGAAGTTATTTTACAGGCATTTCTTGATTCAATATGTAATTTATCGGAATTTTTTTCGTTTATTTATATATTTTATTTTGCAAATTATGTTAATATACAGTTCGAATCATATTAACTGATATGTTTTTTTACTGTTTTTAAAATCTTACACTGTATATTACTAATTCAATAAATGCGAGGCGAAATAAATTCTTGCAACTTATTTGTTTTGATAATGCGAATGCAGTTCATTAAAAAAAGAAGTCAGATAGGTTTTAGTAAACATATATATATATTGCAAAATGTCTGAATCCATCTTTCGGAGATTATAATAATTTACTTTTGTTTAACTTGTAAATGGAAAAATGAAAAATTCTCACTAAAGAACTATTTCATCATCCGATTGCTCAAGCATTTCTTTCAACAAGAATATATGTCAATTGAATTTCATCTTCGAAATGAATTATTATTCATGTCTTGTAAAGTCTAAACAATACTATAAAAAAATTTAAATTTCTAACACTCGCTTCTTCCATTGATCTGAAAAAGAAATCTTGCCGAGCATCTTTTAAGAACCAAATCAGTAAAAACTTTATTATCAAAATATTGGACTTGCGGAATTTCCTACACGATCGATAAACGTTTCTGTCTAAAAATACAAAAATCCCTCCTTTAATAAGTAAGGCTTTTAAAAATTTATTGGCTAGGATGTCACAACAGATATTTTTACCAATTAATATGTTCATTTGTTTCCATAAGCATACAATGAATACATTTCATTCGAAATAAAATTTTATGGGAGTTTACGAAATCTTTCTAAGTCTGAAATAATTAGAGACTAAGTTATAAAATATCTTTAAAAATAATTAATATGCTCTAATTATTAAATGAAAATAATAAAATATTTTCATTTTGATCAAGAATGCTCATGTCAAGATAAAACCGGATCGTGTACAGGTAATTTCCTCCTATGTCCATAAAATAAAGGAGGAAAATAAAGCATTTTTTAGGTTATTAAAAAGCAGATATTTATTTAGCATACAATCCCTAGTGGGTAGGACCTAATAAGACAGAATTTTCATCAAACACAATTCATTATATTTCAAGGACTATTTAAGGTTTTAGAAAGAAATTTGATATACAAAAAGGCATGATGGATCGAATTGCTCTGAAAAATCTTGGTTCCAACTGTGGATAAATTTCGAGATAGCAGTTAATTACCAAGATTAATTAACTCAACGAATCTGACTGTCTATTGGAATGGAATGGCCATTCGAATCAATTCGCCAACATCAATTTTGCAAAGATGCAATAATATATATCAGACTTCGTAAGTATACCCTTTTTAAAGAAATTAAGTGCACTTTATATTTCATAATATTCCCCACAAGAATATGCTGAAAATATTCACTTTTCATTACTATATATATATATATATATTGTAACCTTGATACAGATATGAGACGTTTTCTACTCATTAGCTATAATAATTGCAACGCTTACAGAGACACGATGATTTTTTTCCTTTTTTCTTTTTTTCTTCTTCTCCTTCCTCAGCTTTACAAATTATCAAATTTCATGCAGTTTTGAAATAAAAGTTACTCAGTTTTAAAAGATATAAGAGGAAAGAATAAAACTAAAAATTTCGCCACGTTAATTCACCAGGAAAGCAATGTGAACTATTGCACAATGGGAAGTTTTGGAAATTCTCACAAAGACATCTCTCAATGCAAATCAGTATCAAATCTTTTGCCTCGGTATAAGTCTAAATTATGCTCTGAATACAAAACCAGGAACATTTTCAAAGCTTCAAAATGCAGCACTTTGCAAACAGTGTTATAGTTTTGGTCCTTCCAGCTCACCAGAAAAATCTTTTCCAGCAACTCGCCTCTAAATCGAGAAATCAGATTTATGCGACGAAATATTTTCTTCTAGAAGAAGAGGGCGTCTTTTCAGTTTTCTTTCCTACCTCATTTCTGTTATCTTTCGCGGCAAAGAAACTCCATGTGTCGATTTCCGTCTTCGGGGAATTTGAATCGATTACATGTGTCAGTCTCAGGAGTACTGTTGCCAACTTTCAGATACAAAGTCTTCAACTGCGCGTATCTTTTCATATCCCGAGGCTTCAGAGTGACTTTCATGAGTCAGATTTGGACATTTTAACTAGTTTTCGAAGTTCTGACAAGCGTTCTTTTTCCGTTACACACTTCGACATGATGAGTTTGTTTCTAAAAAAAAAAAAAAAGAAATACCATGTTTAACAATCTTTCAAAAAATTTCTACTTTGAGGCGTTGTTTGACATTTATAAGACAAGGGTTTATTTGATATAGTTTGTCTTTAGAAAGCAACCATAAAGCTTTATTTTTTGACAATACTCTCTTTAATAAGTTGAACATGATCGAAAATTTTCTATTTTATTTCTTAAAATTTGAGATCATTTAAGTCAGATTTGATTACATTATCACCATAAAATTTAATTCGTTAGTAAATTATTTAAATAAATTGCAATAAAAAAATATATTTGTTTTCTTATATATTTAAACAACCATGCGGACATGACAATACTTCACACATATTTATATAAAAATATAATTAGATCTGAATTCAACAGAAGAATATCTTAGTTCAACAGATCTATTCAGCAAATGTTTTATAGTGAAATCTAGTTAGTAAAATTTGATATGTTCCTTGTAACTGTAAAAACAGTTTATCATTTATGTTTACCTAATGAGCAATAAATTAGTTTCTATGTAAAATTGCCTTTCTGACAACTTGAGAAATGGTAGTTAAGTTTATTACACTTAAGTCATTCTTAGTTACAGTTTTTGAGCAACACGAGAGCTATTTTGATTTGTATATTTTTTATAAATTATGACCATGAAGAAAATGACATCTCAACCGGCAAACTATCTCTAAATTTTTGGCCTCAGATTCTCTCGATGACAAATTTAGAAAAATAAAGTCTACAATCGAATTTTGAACCTGAAAACCTCCAAACCATAGAAGGGACCTTACACCGCGTAACTGCAGTGAAAAACAAATTCAAAATGAAGAAACACAGACATGCAAGTAATTTGAAAAACCATCTGCTGAACTCCTGCACAAATAAAACAAATCAGACAGATGCGGTGAAGCTTTCAGAGTCACTGTTCCTCACAGTTTCCAGCAGTATCAATAAATGTGGAACATAATTCAAATAATTAATAAGAATTTAAAAAATACAAAATCCATAATTATAACAGAAATTAGAAAATATAATGTGCATGAAATTTATGAATTATAGTAAATTTTAAAATTGTAAGAATAGAAATAGTAACATAAAATACAAAGTAATAAACATGTTAAAAATATAAATCGAAACAAAAAATATTAAATTCATCAATTTGTTCGAAAGACGAAAAGACCAGAATATGTTTTCGGATTACCTTAACGTAAACCCTGAGAGTGAAAAGGTTTTCTCAGCGATTCATTTTATGATGGAATTTCGATTCCACGAAATATTTGTTGTGCGTATAAATTTATTCTTCTTGGAAAAATGATCGTGATTTTTCCAAATATTTGTGGGATGCATATGTTAATCAAAGTCAACTCAGTTACTATGCAGTGTTTTGAAATCATGATTTCAATCTTCACTATTGTTTGTACAGCAACTATAAATTACTCCAGACACATTGAATCTGCATTAAAATTAACAATTAAATAATGAATGCACAATATTTTAAATTTAGCCATAAATTTAACTATTTACATGTTTATACCCATTATATTAATAAGTTTATTTCTAGAGCAGCCAGAATTTAATTTTTAATTCCAGTTTTACAAATCACATGCAAAAGATATAATTAAAGTCTGATTTGAGATTGCACTTGTTTCTGAACTTTTTAGAGCTAACATTCAAGTCAATTTAATTTCAAGTTCAAAATGAAATTGAAGCTCCTTCGCACAGTATTTTGGGTCACTTTTAAGGAATCTGAACATTACTATTGCACAGAGAAATATATGACAATTGATCGAATTCAAATGCTCAATAAAAAAAGTGTCATAACTTAAACGTAGAAAAATTATAATCTCTGGTAATAGCTTGGGACAATCTCATTAATAGTTTTCGATATAAAAATTTCACTTTCAATGATGCAAAAAAAAAATATTAACATTGCAACATATAAAATTCTATTGAATATTGATGTTAAATTTTAATTTCACATACATTTTTAAAAAATTAGTCATTTCGTTTAGCGAGAGATTTTATTTTTTTTGGGGAGGGGGAGGATGGTATTCTTACCTTACATCATAGCGATACGTTTCGATGAGATGCAATTTCAGATTTATTCAACATTTTATTCTTTAAGATCGAATTTCAAGATAACTGAAGGGAGCGAAATCGTCTCCATTCTGTGCCTCTTTTTCACGTTAAAACTTGCCTATATTTGTGGAAGTCACTGAAAGAAGTCCGATCCTTAAATGAATCCTTTTAATATCCTATTTCTGATTTGAAATTCACTGATTCGAGATTCTGAAAACCCTCTTTATTTGTTGTTCAACTGCATTTTAGAAAATATGCATTAAATTACTGTTTCATGAAATCTATTTTAGGTAAAAAGGTAAAACAAATTATATTCTCCCCTTATCTAAAGCTATGTAACATGTTAAATACGTATCAATAAAAACATTTTTAGTTTATTCGTTTCAGATTTATATTTTTTATTTTTTGGAATACTCGTTTTTAAAATGTTTCGTTTTCATTGTTATCAGAACCATATTTCCTTTTCTCACAATTTCTAATCTTTTTTTTCTCTTGCTTATTTGCAGTTTTTTTGATTTTGTATCATTAAGCATTTTCAATGAAAAATTCAAAATTTTAAATGTTCTCGGAAATTTTTGGAGCAGAAGTAAAACTCTCGTTATTGGTATTTCAGGATGCATATTTCGCTAATGAGTGATACACCTATTTTTATTTCAACATTTAAAGTTTTTCTTCTCACATAGGCTAAAAATAAGAAGAGTAAAGGCTTCTGTTCTTGTCTCCGGAGAATTAGAGTGGATATAATTTCTGCTCTTACTTGCGTATTTGAAAACTGTGGCAAACTGATGATATTGAAACTCTAAAACATTAAATTGTGTGGCAAACAAGGAGCAAAATGTGGTTCATTTAAAAGAAAAAAACATTATTTATTTGGGAGCAGAAGAGAATAGATTTCAAAGAATTCGTAGAACTAGCGTTCCCTCTGAAGGCCTCTTTCAAGGCAAAAGTGACCATACAGTCATCGTGCATTTGAAACTCATTCTACTATCGAAACGAACGATCTAGTTCTTTTACCCGCTATGCAATCAAGTTTTCAGGCAAAAGAAGTTTCATGAAAAAGAGAAGAGGTGATAAAAATTATTGAGCCTCATCAGAAGATGTAAAAAGTAATGGAATAAAACAGTTGACTAATTGTCGCATTCTAAGCAACTGGACATTGTTTGTGGTTACATGTTTGTGCTTCATCCAAGCTTTTATGAGGAATTACTAGAAATCGTGTTTTAATTCGATATCATTTTACAGTTCTGGTTTCATGGCAGAAATTTATATTCCCCGATTACTTTTGAAATTTCTCGTTTGGCTGATGCTCCTCTATTTAATAATAATAAAAAAATGTTACAAGAAGCACTATTCCAAAACAAATCGTTCTGGAGCGATTTTTTTCCCTCAGAGCACCAATACATGGCTATTGCTGTCTAATCGAACTTCATAACAAATGACATGTTGAGATCTAGTAAATAATATAATAAATATAGAGAGTAAACTTTGCATTATCCCAAAAAAATGTTTCGTCTAGTAAAATTCACGACCAAATTTTTGAATTTTATGCAAATGAATTTTGAATTTTTATTTTGAATTTTCTGTAGCATGTTGAAAAATAGTAACTGTTGTTTTAACCATTCAAAGAGACGTTGAGTCTCAGATCAGACATTGCCATCCAAACTCCAGATCTGATGAAGACTTCATTTCCATACAGCTTTGATTCTATAGAGCTCTTTTGGACTCTGGAGTATAATTTTTGGAGCAAGGGTATCTTCATATAATATTTTCAGCAAAATTATTGATAAGTGTTTAAATATGCAGGTGTATTAGTTTCTCCCAAGCCGATAAGAACAGAAGACTTCTGAAGTTTAAGAAGTTCTCAATCTGTACCGGAAGTTCATGAAAGAGTGATGTATTAATATTCCTAATGCATCCTATTAATATTTTTTATTAGCTGTTTCTTTTTAATTTTTATTGGCCTTGAAAAACTTATTTTTGATAAACCAAATAATGCTTATAATCTTTCTTTCTATGCTTCTTCAGCATAATATTTTTTCTTTAAAATAATCTAAGCAATGACAATATTATTTGCGATTTAAATATATAAGAACCAACATAAAATAGAATAAAATTTTCAGTAGGAGATTAACAACTTAAAATGAAAGCAAAATAGAAGTAAATTACTGTTTAATTACTAGAATCCTAGGTAAGTAATAGTTTTAAATGGATTTTGGATTTATCGCGCGCATTTTCAATGGCCACGTCATAAAATTATGAATTTCTTTACCAAATTCTTAGAAGATTCTGATTATTCTGAAAAAACACCAACGCGTTGAATATTTTATCATGTAAGGAGCATAAAAAATATCGAATTCAGATTTTGTCCAGAAAATTACTCACTTTCTTTATCCAAATATCATCATAATGCATTTAGTATTATTTGAATATTTTTAAATAATTAATCCATTAAAATATTTCGTAACCATGCCAATCATTTCTTGACGATTTTATCCCATAAAGCAATCATTTCATCCTCCTCATTATAGTGAAATCAAATAATCCTGGGATTAGCACAAACGTGCAGAGGGTTTCAGTGTCTCAAACCGGACTCAAATGAACTTGCTTGCCCTCAAATTCACTGTAATGGCGTATGCTAACTAATATTTTCACTAACACTTTTTTTGATACATGTTGCTTGCAACGTTTCGTGAACATTTCTGCTTTTGTTCTTCATTTATAGACATCGTCATTTTCATTTACAACGGATGCTAGCTTCTATGATTAATTAAAAGCGTTTCTTAAAATCGCAAAAATACAACTGTGTTTAACATTCCTTCATTTCCTCTTTAAACAGAATCTCTGTTTGTATACCATTCAAGGTCGTTTTATATAAAGATAAAATTATTGGAAAAGCCAATGTTTCAAATGTCCATTAGGCATGTCTTATCGCTGCAATCACTTGGATACATTTTAAGTTTGCTCTTAAAATAGAAAAGGTAGTAATCAAAAATTTAAAACTGAACTTACTACTTTCATTTAATTTCACATCTTTTCTGTTTTTGTTTGAAATCAATTACTGATCAAAGAAAAAAAGAATGATCCCTTTTGCTCTTATAAATTAGATAATAAGTACACATAGACATCCCCAATTATTTTGATCTTTTCGTGAGTCATAAAACTTTCATTATTTTTTTGCAACATTTTTTTTAAATCAGGTATAGCAAGAGATGGATAGACAAGAAAATGATATAATTATGAATTTTCTGCTTGGTGTTCTGGAGTAATAGAAAGTATTCAAATCTTTTATATTTGTTTTTGATCCCAAAAAGAAAGAAAAAAAAAGAAGCTTATAACAGAATTCCGCTAGCGGAATTTCCTGATAAGGAATGTAATTAAAGTGATTTTATCCCATCAAATTTTTTCCTTGTTTGTTTCAGAGAAAAGTCTTCAGCACAAACATTC
The DNA here is from genome assembly GCF_947563725.1 of Argiope bruennichi. Lineage (NCBI taxonomy): Eukaryota > Metazoa > Arthropoda > Arachnida > Araneae > Araneidae > Argiope > Argiope bruennichi. The sequence goes on along the minus strand of NC_079157.1, from coordinate 680,235 downwards.
GCTGCTCCCAAACAAAAATTCGTTTTCTTCCGAAAGACATCCTTTCGAGTGAAATGACATCATTCAAGGAATGATTGAATAGAATATGATGAAATAATGTATGTTCTGTGACATAATAAATTATTATTTGTAAAATTAATTTTTGAAGTATTTTTAAAATTTGGGGAATGTTTTGTTTTGAAAGCAAATAAAATTTTTAAAAGGATTGTTTTATGTAGTTGAGATTTAAACTGAAATATTTGAAGCAACTTGAATAAAATCTATTCATATAAAGCTTTGAAATGATGAAATCCTTTGTAGCTTTATACGTCGTAGCAAATAATTATCTAAATGTTAAAATAAAATTCCACTTGAAAAAAATTATTTCACATACAAAAATGTAAGCTCTGCGTTGTGCATTACCTATTCTTTAAATACAGCATTAACTACGAGTAAACTATAATTCTCTCTTTGAATAGTCATTTCAAACCTATTCACCATCATGAAATTCGGAAAAAAATGAATTGATTTGCATTTTAGTAAAACTTTAGAATCTTATTTCCTATAGAGTAATCAGTTAACTCATTACAGCAAAGAATTAATAAATAAATACAATAAATCGAGTCTTCTTGAATATATCTTATTATTATTTTTTCTTTTTGCCTAAGGATAAAAATTTAACTGCCTATCACCTGTATTTTTTTTAATAATGAATATTTGTTTGAATTCAAAACTCTAGCTAATACCGTACAAAGAGTGAAGTGCTAATAAAATTCTACCGCCCTCTAAGAGGTGGAACGGGAATTGAAAGATTTTATGTCTTCCTATATTCGTTTCTGAATAAATCATTGCATAAAAATTATTTTGCATCATCTTAAAATTAAAAAAATAATTAATAAATAGGATAAATTTCATTTCTTAAAGGCTGTCTTATCCAATTTGAATCATTTTTTTAAAAATTAATTCAAACATAATTTATAATAATGTCTTTTTTCTGTTGGGTTATTTTGTATAATGTCATTTATCATTTAAGAATTTTTGTCAAATATTTATTTACTTCGATCATTTCTACTTTTGCTTTAGTTACGCTGCTTTTTCAGCTGAGTTTGAGTTGAATTTGTTACATAATAACATAAGACGCATTTTTAAGAAGCTATTTTTACAACTTGTTGCGATCTTTTTTTTACTGTGCAATTTAACCTTTTTACATACTTCAGTGATTTTAAAATGATAATACGCCCAATCAATATAGTTTATCTTTATTTTTTCATTATTTTTTTTTCTTTTTTGGTTTCAATTTATTGAAACCAAAGACATTGGATTACTTATTTAAAAATAAATAAATAAACCAATTTTAAATAGTTTCAAAATATATGTTTATTTGTATGTGACATGGCATTCCCAATTGCCACATTGCACCTAAATTTTTGGAAATTATTCACTTCCGGGTTATCTGAATTTCATAATTTCTAGAATTCTGTTTTAGTAACAATTGATATAACTAATAAAATGGTGTTATTAAAAGTTATAATACGTACTCGTATGTTAAGTAAATTTGATATGCTTAGTGTTTCATATTGGAATTTGGGCTCCGAAAGCGATTTCAGTTGGAATCCGCTAAAATAAAAGCATTCAATAAGAAAAAAAAATTTTTTTTGCTTTATATTCATTTTATTTGCTTTTTAACGTAACTGTAATTCTTGAAACGGAAAGCTTTAAACTCATATAGATAGGTCTAATAATAATTATACGCATATGTGTACAATGTTTATGTATTTAGGCGTTCGATTTAAAAGAAATTAACATTAAAATGTTCATTTAGACATATTGAATACATATTCAATCTATAAATATAAATAGTAAGGCTCAGAGTTATCGAGAATTTTATGTTTTTTAACCAATCATGAGTTATTGTAAGATTCCGCTTCTGTTCAATCAGTCACCAACCCTCCACTGATAGCAGACGTTGCCTCTCATTGTGTTCGCAGCTTGACATCTTGGATCTGAGACTTGTAATCGATTTATCTCTCCGTGTCTGACTCGAATTTGTTGTTATGAAAAAAAAAAAAAAAAAAAAAAAAAAAAAACAAGTTCTTAAAGATTTCTCGGATTAGCCACTAGAGGAGTGATAGTTCACACAAAGTTATAAATACTATATAAAGAATTCAATAAAAAAACATATAATACTATATAAAGAACTCAATAACAAACTATAACTACATTACATGGGAATCCTTATCATCACTTTTATGTTTTGCTATAAATTATGTAATCACTGTCATATGAAATGGCATAATCAAGTTCCAATCGTGCTCCTTTTTTAAAATTACTTATACATAGGAATTTTTTTTAAAAATTATTAAATTGTTTAATTATGATTTTTATTTTAATATTTTTTTATTTATTGCTTCAATTTACAATTTTTTCCATTAAAAATTTAAGCATTTCTTGATAACTATCTTCAATACAAAACTTATCTATCTCCATTACTGTTTAGTTCCATTAAATTTGCTTGTTTTTATACATAATTTCTCTGAATTTAAATTTAATGTTCAATTTGATCTAGTCAGCTCGGAATTTAAGAAATAGTAAAACTGGTTTGTTATCAATATTCAGTTTAAAACTAATTTGTGGGACAACTTTTCAATGCTTTCCTTTAGTATGTGGATTTACCATTTTTAAAAAAAATTTATTACTTTCTCTACGGCTTAAAAATTTTATAATTGTTATTGTTTATATATGTAACACTGTATCTTTCTTTCGAATTTGTATCTTAAAACACATTTTAAATAGTTTCTTAGCCTTTACTCTTTCTATGATACGATTACACTATACTTATTTAAAAAAAACATTTTGTTGTTAAAAACCATTAAAATTGTTTCCCAATAAGATGTTATTTTAACTGTAACGAAACTATTTCCAGGCTTAGATTTCAAATGCTAATCTAATTGTGGTTTATCATTTATTTTTAAACGTTTTTTCACTCTATGCTTCAAATGACTGAATTTAAAACTTCAAGCTTAAAGATCTTCACGCTTTCTTGTACGTCTAAACGTTTTCTTTCTACAATTGGCTAAACCAGCGATTCTCAGCATATGGGGCCCAGGAATATCCAAGAGAAAATATTATTTAAAAAAATTGATTAACTGACTGAAAGGAAAGCATACATACACATAGAAATCAAAATACATTTCGACATATTTAATAACTTATTAAAGTAAAACAACTTACTAAATCAAAACATTTAATTAAAACAAATTTAATAATTATTAGTGACTTCCTGGGGCCTGTCTTGCAGAGCAAAGTTTTTCGATGGAAGACGTAATATTAGAAATAGCTATTCTCAGTTCTGCCGAGATCTATATTTTGTCTTCAAAGTAGCCACAGCAGAAAATCCAGTTTCTCAAAGGTAGGATATTGAAAATGGTAATAGAATGCGAAATGCCCTTGTTTTTAGTGCAATTAAAATCATCCTCTACTCCTGCCCAAAATTCAAATACTGATTTATTACTAAATTGTCTTCTAGTTTCGCCACTTGTCGTGAAGTCTATAAATTTTTCTTCCTCATCAAATGAGAGCTCTTCAGGAGTCTTATGAAATGGATTCCTAACTCACTCGTAACTTTCTATCAGTTTGTAGTCAGCCAGAAAATACTTTTTAAAATGCTTTGCCAGCATAGCTAAATGATTTTCAGTGGTTATAAAAACAACTTTTACATGTTCTTCTTCAGCCTGGTAAGTTTTAGTACAATCATCCACATTTGGAAACATTGTTAGATTTCTTTGCTTTAAATTTCTGCTCTACAAATTCCAATTTTCCATAAAAAGCATTAACTTTATCACTCGTATCCAACATATGTGTATTTGCTCCTCGGAGTTGAAGATTCAAGTTATTTAATTTTTCGAATATGTCGACCAAGTAGCTCAATTTCATCACAAATAAACCATCGCGAAAATTCTCGGCCTTCGGTATCTTTTCTTCTTTTTCTAGGAAAATGGCGATTTCTTCTCTTAATTCAAAAACACATTGCAAAAATTTCCCACGTGATAACTATCTTGCCTTGCAATAAAATAGTAAAGCTGAATGTACTGAACCCATGTCTTTACAAAGTGCGGAAAAGATTCTCGATTTCAGGGGGTCTCATTTTTATATAATTTACTACGGTTACAACCGTAGTTAACACAATATTCAGATCAGGGCTCATTTCTTTCGAAGCCAAAGCTTCTCTGTAGATCATGCAATGTGTCCAGACCCACTGAGGCGATTTTTGTTTTAAAAGTGTTTGTATACCTTGGAATCTTCCGGATATTTAACGAGCACCATCGGTGCATATTCCGACGCAATTTTTCCATTCTATGTTTGCCTAGTTCATAAAATCATTTAAAATCGCAAATAATGCGAGGCCCATTGTTTTGAGTTCTATTGGTTTGTAGAAAAGTAGTTCTACTACTGACTTATTATCACAAAATCGAACATAAGCAATTAAATGAGCATCTTTATTACTATCTGTTGCTTCATCAAGCTGTATTGAAAAGAATTTGTCACGCAACTTTGAAAAAAGCTGACACTGTACATCTTCAGCTATATCACCAATTCGACGAGCAACAGTATCATTTGAAACAGGTATTGTTTTGAAAAATTATCTCCAAACATAGTTTCTACAATGTCAATTGTTGCCGGCAAAATAAGTTCTTCACCAATGGTGTGAGGTTTATTACATCTGGCTTTTTTATATGAAACTTTGTAAGATTCAATTAAAGCTTTTTTATTCACAGACAAAATTTCTTTCAAAAATGATTTTTGCTTTTTATATGATTTTAATTTTAATTCGAAGAATTCTCTGGGTTTGTTGATGTACTCATTATGAAGCGTTTCCAAATGTTGTTTATTAGGTTTCATACTGCCTACGGCCAACAGTTTTGAGCAAATGATAGACAGGGTCTTTTCTTCATTTACTTCAGTACTGGTAAACCCAAAATTTATGCATTCTTGAGAATATTTTCTTTATTTTATTTTCGGAACCACGCTCGTCTGTGTACTTGTTGATGCTTGACTCTCGTCTAATGCTCGCTTACTTCCGCTTAAAAAATTTATCTATGAGTCTGCATAAATCTGCTGCCATAAATATTTAATATGGTGAATTGCAATTAACATGAAAACATATATAACATACACATTCTCGATATATTCGATAGCGATAGAAGGATCAACTCGAATGAGACTGGCTGGAATTGAAACATGCGTTATCGAACATTTTCCTTCTTCCTATGAGAAAACATCTGAGCATACTCGAGACGGCATCGTTCGTGTGGATTCTCTTCCACAAACATTACTTATTTTTTTCTCTTTTTAGTCATGCTTCTGTTTCATTTCTTTTATTATTTGAAAAAAATGCATTCCCAGTTTCTAAATTTAGCTCACCCCGTCTAGGTTAACTTTCATTAAAGAATTTTTCTACTTCTATATTCTTTTAACGTTATCTCCCTATTTGGCTTTCATTTCAAATATAATATTTAAATTTTCCCAGCTTTCATTCGCTTCATCTATTCATTGTCCACTTTGCAAAATGCCAGATGTGGTTTATCGCCAATGTTGGCTCGCTTTTACTCTTTTATTGGCAGTTAGTAAAAAAATAATTTAAAAACAGAATACAAAATACTCAATATACATTATCGATGTATATTTTTTATTGTAAGCGGGGAATGGGGAGATGAAAATTATGATTGAAAACTGGGCCACGAATACTGAAAGGTTGAGAAACGCTGGGCTAAACCAATTACTTTTGATTGAAACAATGGTCATTCTTTTAGTCTAATACATACATACATACATACATACATACACACACACACACACACACACACACACACACACACACACACACATATATATATATATATATATATATATATATATATATATATATATATATATTTATATATATATATATATATATATATATATATATATATATATATATATATATATATATATATATATATATATATATATATATATATATATATATATATATATATATATATATATATATATATATATATATATATATAAGAAAATTACGGATATAAACTTGAGATTACTGAATTGAAAATTTTTTAAATGTCGACAAAGATGGAAAAAAACTAATAAAAGTTTGATTACATCACTATTATAAAATATGAGTACATTTTAAGCTCCTCATGCATTCGTTATTAATAAACTTGAGCAATAATTTTTGCTTCAAGATATGCAAAATCAATGTTTTTTAATTGTAATATCTGCGAAGTAATAATATATACTAATTTCAGAGCTACTATCATACCTATAATAATATAAGTATGGAATTTAAATAACTGTGATTTGGAAATTAATTTAGTGATATTATCATATTTTCGAAAGCTTTGAACTTCCGCATAAAAATCGATATGTTATGTTAACCTGTCCAGTTTTTTCAAAAGTTAATTTGCCAGCATTTTTCGAATACTCAAGCTCAATAGCGCCTGATTATTTACCTCTGTAAACTTTGAACGAGCTCTACACTATTACTATACAAATATCTTACTGTTAGCTATTTTTAAATTATTATCTCCATTCTAGTATTTATTGTTCCATGTTTAACAAAGAAATTTCTCTTCAAAAATAAACATTCTGCTTAAAATAAATTTTTGCATAAGAATAAATAAATATGTATGTATTTATTGTAATACAACTTTTGTTTGCATTAAAAATGGTTCTACAATATAATTATTTTTGAAAGAAAGATTAGTTTTCTTAGAAAAAATAAATCCTTTTGCAATAGAAATCTTTCTAAAACATTTATATCTACAGATGTTTCTGAAATGCATAATTTTGCCCGATCCACACTATTTAACATACTTCTTCATTATACAATTCAAAAATCAGTTTTTTTTCCGGAAAAAGTATATTAGCTAAAACTTTACTTTGCTCTTACACGAAACATGGGTTATTAAATCTGAATGCATTTGTATATTTTGATCAAAATGTTATATAAACACCTTTGCATAATGAAATGAATTTGCCTTTATTACATTCCATTAAATGGTTGGTTGTTGGAAAGATTTGGCTAAGAGATGCTAGAAAACTATGAATTTTCCATTGTTTTTTAAACTATGGAATTTAACTAAAAATAAAGAAAATATGTCAGTTTCATGATAAAAGCGTAGTTACTAAAAGATGAATTCCTTTTTTTTCCTTTTTTAATATAAAAAGCAATTTATTATTCACAGCTGGCAGATGATCAAGCAGTAACCTATTCAGATTCAACAATAGAGGATTAAAATTATCTCTATTTGTTCATTATATATTTTTCAAAGGCAATGCATTAATTTATTCGTTAAATGTATTATTTACATGACGAAATATACTAGAAAACAGTCTCTTTATTTAAAATGTAATTCCCTCTCATTGATGATCTTCCTCTTTTGTTCTCGCAGATTTAATAGACAATATAGATTTAATATCCTCTTTTAATCTCGCATATCATTTAATAGCCAATGCAAAGAGTTATAGCATGGTGGTAGATAATTGTAGCAAAATAGGAAGGGCGATTTCAAGTTCTCCATTAAACGACTTCAAACTAGTATATTCTTTGCAATCATCATGCATAATTTTAAAATGCTTTAATCCTTTCTCTACACAACATTTACAGACAGTTCAGCTGCATTCTTTAATTTCACTCTTGATAAAGAATGATCTCAGTTTAAAGGTTGGGGAATTTCTGGATTTTAATTAAAGATGCGTATTCAATCTCACTTTGAAAGGAATTGTCCTCCAGCTTCTTTGGAGTTGAAATTTGAAAAAAGTGTTTTGGAAAATGTATTGTAAACAGACTACGGTTTCTAAGAGTTCCTGTTTTGGTTCAAAAGGAACTAGCTAATTAACAAAATTAGAATGAAGTATAGTTGAGAAGAAACTTTCGAATGATTATGCACTGTATAGTTTTAAATTTTTGTGATAGCTTTATTTCAGTTTAATTTAAGTAACATTTTAACAACCTTCGTTGTAATTTAAGTCGACATTTTGAATTAATTGAAAGGCTAGACAATATATATTAAGAATAATCAAAGAAAAATACATAATCAGTTCTCTTCAAAGGTACCGCGTTCATTAATATTTCATAAATATAGATCTATTGAATTCTGATTCATTCTTTTAAATATGGTTATATACTTATTGGTTCATCCCTGTTCATTAAGTTCGTGAAAAAAAAAAGAATCTGGATAAATAACTGTGAGGGAACCAAGCCGAAAAATAAAATTTACATACTATACACTTATAAAATCTTTCTGAAACTTCGTCGTTTTGCAAATTAAAATTTATTATTAAAAGAAAATCTCCTTAAGATTATGCGTGATATCAACTATTCTCCTTGCATTGAAACGTTTGACCACTTCGACGGGAACACGTTTCAATCCATACCATCTTTTCACTTTTAAGCAAAAACTGATTTAGGTTATGCAATTATATATTTAAGTAAAAAAATGGATATCAGTAGTCTAGTCATGGATATTAGTAATTAGTTAGCCTCTTAATAGTTAATAATTTTCTATATAAACTTGCATTATGAGTTTGAAATGCAGTAATGTGCCTTTGTGAAAAAAAATAATGACTTGCGGCAAATTTGTAGATAACCTTACTATATTTGATTTTCATCGATCTACTATTATGAGAAAAGTTTGACCTTCAAATGAAGTGTCACTTGGGTTTATTACATCTAATCCTAAAGTTATTGAGACATTAAAATACTTAATGTGTAAAAGAAAATGTTCATGTTTTTTACGAATACCTCTGAGGAAGTGATAATGTGGTAAGTGAAAATGATATTTTTAAAAGTTCACATTACAATAAAAAATTAACGAGCTTTACAAAAATAACATAAACAATTATATCAATTGAAAAAAAAACTAATAAAAACAACATCATAAAATTAGCGTCCAAATAAACAACGTCATAGTTTCCTTTTCTATAGCTTCATTAAAACACAAAGAAATCTTTTATAAAAACTCCTCTTGCGCTTTTTTATTATTGTTTCTCTCCGAATGCTCCAACACCTCAATTTAGTGAGATAACTTTTTCTTAATTGTAATTAGTCTGGAAAACTGAGTACAAAGCACCTTATTTAATAGCATTTCTTCGACGAGGTGCGTGCACTGCGCGAAGACATTTATCTCAAAAATGCTCTCCGTAAAAGCTTAAAAAATATAAACCCAGGCATCGTTCACAAAAGCTTACTTAATCTTGTTAATTTAAAGCCTCCTTTGTTCGCGTTTTTTAAACATCAATTAGTCTACTTAGGTGGAGTAACGGATTTTGCAAAAGGGTCGAGAGTTTGTAAGAGCTGTTTAAAAAAAATGATTTTTAGAAAACAAATTACAAGAAGAAAAAAAGGCACCATCTCAAAATAAGCAGTTTCCTTTCTGGTATCCCCGGGAGAAAGTAAAAGGCGGAGCTATTGTCCGAATTTTTGTGAGTTTTCACTGCTTTGAGATAAATTCGTCGCAGAGAAAAGAAAGAAAAATATTTATTTTTTACCAACGAATGCTCTGGAAATATAATTGCTGTCTTAAGTTTCTAAAAAAAAGCTGCTTTTACAAGAAAATAAAATTTCCTCTTGCATTTGAATGTAATTTAAATTTTATTTTCTTATAACAACGTTTGCAGTGAATTGCTTTATTTGAATCAAGAAAATACGCATTATTTCCGAATTGTCCATTGAACTGTACTATTAGTGTAAAAACAATAAAACAGAATGAAAATGTCATCTTTCGACCTCATTGTAACTGGTGCTTTTCAAACTGAGAAGGAAATGTTTTTATTGTAAAACTCCTTTACAAAATGTTCCTTTTTTTTATTTAAGTCAGGAAGTATTATCATTCTTATAAATTACAAAAGATATATTTTTTTTATTGTATTTCGTCTTATTGTAGCTTAAGCCCTCTCCAAAAAAACGTTTAAAATGCGCATTTAAAATTTGTGAGCTTTAATTCTTTATATGTTTAATTATAACAATGCACAAAATCATAACTTATTCCAGAAGTATATATAGACCTGTAGTAGCATAATATTTTAAATTTGATTCGCCTTTCTTTATTTTAGTTTCAAAATGTTATGTTATTTATGAGACACTAATAATTTGCGCTGCTGAAAATTACTGTCGCAACGTACGGGAGTTGAAATTCAGAGAATATATTTAATGAATAGCCCTTTAAAATATGCAGAGAAATATATATTTTTTATATTTTTATTAAAGTTAAAGGGATAAAACTAAAACAGAATAAAATTAATGTCTCTCAAATATTTATTTTTTATTTTAAAGTGGTTCAAAAATGGATTTTTTTTGTTATAAGATTTTCTAAAGTTATTGAGGAAATGCCAAAAAATAATGATAAATTGTCAATAAAAAAAATCTAAATAGAGGTTTTTTTTTTTTTTTTTGTGAGAATCAATTACCTAAGTAGCAAGCACAGGCTGGCTCAAATTTTTGTTTTTTGGATACCCTGATGGCAGAAACATTGGAAATAATATGTTCATATTTGAAAGGTATACTTATCAGATAACAGAAAACTAATCTGTGCAGAAAAAGAGTTCAAAGAAAGAATATTCGATTAAGTTGAAGCGATCGTTCATTTTCAGATAAAAAAATATGTAACAAGACAAAAAAGGTAAAAATGTAACAATAAAGGACAGAATAATTAACCTTATTAATGTATTATTTTACACACAAACTCTTGACCCTAAACTGTTGACAAAGCAAAAGATAGACGCAGAAATCGAAGCATTCATAGGTAGTTTTCACTGTGTTCTTGCTTTAGGATTAAAAAATGAAACTATATTACAGCATGATCCATAGCGCCGTACAACGGTCGAAATCCATTTGCATATGTGCAAGAGAGCCTAACTTTTGAAACACGGCAGTTTCCTAAGTCTCCTGGATCTCCTTTCTGGTAACCCAAAACCAAACATTGCAATTAAGTGAAACGGCAGAAGAGACCATCTTTTAGAAAATGTACGAGTGACAAAGGGATCTTTCGAAAAATGACATCACAACAATTGTTGCATCTCATGCTCAATGTGAGGGGTCTCATCACTTGTTTCTTTTTTTTTTTTTTTTTTGAAATGTTGTCATCTGGAGGCATCCATGTTGCTAGAAATCTGAAATGATCTCACCTTGCAGCTCGCCTTGATAACATATTGCAGAGAGGGCAAAGGATTTTAATTCTTGAGAGATGATTTTTCTCAGAAATATTTCAGTCATAATGGTCTCATTAAAACCGATCCATATCAATTCAAAGCTAAAAAGTGTAGAAAATATGCTATAGTGTCATGAATGATCGCATACTTTTTCGATATGAAGAATATGGAGACAAGATGTTTATTTCTAACCAATGTGTTGAGCATTTCGGCTTCCAGTAGAATGAAATTATCAAAAGTAGATCCACCTCTAGTAAACCACTCTGCAACGAAGAGATGAATACTTGTTTTTTCAATTCTTATATTATACGAGCTTAGACCATGCTCTGAAAGGTCTTAAAAAATCGTAAAAACAATCGGTCTATAGTGTAGATCTTTCCATGTGTTAGGATTGGAATCACAATAGCTTCGTGTAGCTGTGTAGGGTACAACTGCTCATTCCAGAATTTGCCAAATAACAGTAACAGAAAGAGAAATCATATTCAGATGTTGAAACATATGATATGTGTGTGCGCATAAAAAAACATAGGGCTGAGACGAGATTTCATAGTCAAACAATATGTTTTGAAATTTAAAAACATTAGATACTCCTTCAGCTTTGACTTTTGAAATTTCTGATCACATTAATAAAATTGATTATGGATAAACGACATTATTTTTTTCACCCCTTCTTAGGAAAATAACTAAAGCGGTCATTAACTTTTCTCAGAAAATTCGAAGATACAGTTAATTTCCGTCCAGAAAAACCATCCCTTATCATTCTCATACCGTACAATGACGCATGAATTTGGTTATAACGTTGTGAATTCCAATCAAGTAATGGATGCATTAGAAAAACATGAAATCTAGGTTTATTATACTTGAATTTTCAAAGAAAAAACTAATGAGATATCTTTAATAAGTAAAGCTTAAAATGATAACACATTTGGTCTTCATTCTAAATATTTTGCTAAATATACATCTTTAAGTGTTTATATAACTTGTGTTTGAATACGTGTGAAATGCGTGTTATGTCATTAAAATAAATCCAGTGAAAAAAATTTCAATTAAAAATAACTGACAAACTATTATACTTTTTTTCTATAATTTTAAGAAATCTTAGTGTTGGGAGGATATTTCTTTAATAGAGAATTATTTTCTTTTATGTAACCATTTCATTATTTATTACTTTATTATTATATAATAATTTTTTATATATTCAGATATTTAAATGTTTTTAAGTAATCAGAAGTTATTATAAAACTTGAATATTTGCTTGTTCATTTAATTAAATATACACCAATCGCAATTTTTCCGTTCTGTAGACACGAAAATATTAATTTGAACTTTCTCGCATTACCTTCACCGTCTGGAAAATCGTTACATAAATTTATAGCAGGACAGCTAGGGGCTATGTGTAAAAATATTTAGAATTTTTTTTTTCTATTTTTTAAAAATACTAAAGATTTCTTATTTGTAATCCCTCATTTTTATAATAAACTATTTATTCATCATATGCAAAAAATAAACATTCGGCAATTTTAATGATTTCCTTACAATGAATATTTTTCAAAGTTTACCAGCTTCGCTTCTGGGCAATATGTAGCAATAGAAACAGCAATATTTAAAATACTTTTTTATTCCCATTCTTTTATTAATTGAAATAAAAAAACATCTGCTAATTATTATTATTTGGCATAGTGACAATAAATGAAGCTTTTAGCAAAAAAAAAAAAAAGTGATAAAATTATTTAAAGAAGCAATATAAAATCAATCTTTAGCAAAATTGCATTTGAAACAAATGATCATTACCTTTCACGGATTTGAAAATTAAGTATCACATCTATTTTCCCTCATCAGAATTGGTCCTCCATCTTATTTTTATGAAAGGACCAAGGTATATTCAGAATATCAATATTTACAGCACTCGGATAAGCCAATGTTTCTATTTGTAGTGGAAACAATTCGTAGTTAATATCCGCATTTTAGCAAATATGATTTTTTTTTCTCTTTTTCCGTAGATTAAAATTATTTCAATATATCCAAAAGAAAGATGAACGTTTTCTTTTTTTTAATTATATTTATGCGGAGAGGGGTAAAAAATATTGAATAACTCAGTTGCATTTCTAATACTTAAATTTTTTTCTGAGATTTCGATTGTAGCATGCTCAAATGCAACTCGATTTTTTGAAGCCAGTTCAGATTTTCTTTCATAACTTCTCATTCTAAAGCAAGAAAATAAATAGATAAAATTATTCAGATTATAATCTTTCTATAATCACTTTTATTTCCTGTATTACTTTCGCTGACGTGTGATGCAATTATATATTTTGCTTCGAAGCGTTTTAATGTGATTGGATAATATCTGATTGATATGCATGTGTAATACACATGCATATCAATCAGATATATAGATTGATATGCAATTTCCTTGCTTGATATGCATGTGTAATACACATGCATATCAAGCAAGGAAACGAATACACATTGCGTATGCGTTTCCTTTCAATGACCTTTTTTTAAATAGCAATTTATTTTAATTTCTTTCGATCAGCAACTATTCAAGAATTACTTTAACAAAATAAAGTAGTCGACATGATATCAATTAAAGTAGGAATATCTACACAAATCAAAACAGGAGGAAATGCGTGTTACAACGGGTCTCCAAATTTTGCTATAACTTTCACCATAGAAATTTACAATAATGAGGTATCGAATATATACGCTAATTTATAAATTAATATTGAATTAAAAAATTAAAACTGTGTTATGTAACCTAATACATTGACAAAAGGAGTAAATAATTTTTTAAGAGATTAATTAATTAATCTTAATGAACATTTAAGAAAATGTTTTTACCATTAATAAGATAAAATGTGTATGTTTATCAATATCTCACTATTCGTTTCGACAGGGCACTAACTGTAATTATTTTTAAAAGGTTCAATCAAAAAACTCATTTTAATAAAATTTCCTATCAAAAATTTTAAAAATCCCAACGTGAAGTGCGTGTTACAACGTACTTCTGTTACAACTAGCCCCTAGCTCTTTATCTAAATAATTGCAAGCAGTTGCATCAATAGTGTATAATAGAACACATGTTGGTAACATCTAAGGACTATACAAAAAGATCAATGAGACTCAGCAGTTTTTGAAAACAAACGTGATTTCAAATACTGCATATTTTCGATGCTTAGTGCATTTAAAAATCGTGTTTAAGTAAACCACAAAGTGAAAAAAAAACACTTGCAAACTATAAAAATATATAATAATTTTTGGCCATATTTTTTACTTAGGAGAGGACCGACAATTAATTTGTAGCGTTGATTTCATGGCTCAGAAGAAAAGATTTTGGATGTTTTGAATTATTTTAAATGGGTTAGCTAGTTACCATTTAGATACATTCTAAAACAAGAAATTTTGAATTAACTTTAAAAAAGCAACAAGTAGATATGCAATATGCTAGCTCATCTTTATAAGGTTTATCTACGTATATCACAATTTATGGACTCACAGCAAACACTTTTTTTTATCTAAACAAAAAACGTACTTAGCCATGACATTTCGAATGTGATGAATAACACACTTGAAATGATTACTTATTAATTCCAAAGCCTTCATAAATATCCATTGTGAAGTTTGTATGACGCTACTGTTTTATTGTATTTAAAATATGAAAATTTCTTAATATATGCTTAAAAAAGAAATTTATATTAATTTTTTTTTTCAAAAATGAAATCTTATTTATAATGCTTAAAATTTCTAAAATAAAATCACAAATTATTATTTAAAAGATTCAGTACTTTAATAGCAGCAATATTTACCAGAATTTAGCCGTATTAAACACCTGTTTAGTTTCTTGAATCGAAAAAATGATTCCTCAGAATTTACTTATCCCTTTTCATTGTGAGTGGACATGACCTCTGGAGTCTCTCTACAGTCATTAGACCCTGAATAAAAGAATCCACCAAATGAGAGAGCATATTTTCTCCCTAATTTGGCTTCAAATCGGACTTCGGTGGGTCGTAATGTCTCCGTGTTAAACGGCTGCCTTCAGATTTGCTTTAATGTCCACAATAACATTAAACGCGATTTCGCTCTTTGTCGATCCACTTTTTCTCCCTAAATCAGCGCCAAGGGTGCCGTAGATATCAGTGCATAATTTCGCCTGAGGTAACGAACAGAAGAACTCTCAATTTACTCGGCAGAACACATTGTGGAAGATAACATTACATCGAGATAATCGCCTGGAAAATGGCAGCGACAAGCCGGAATAAAGCTTAAAAGTTTCTTGGCGCTTTCCTGTCGTCTTAATCTTTCTGAATTACTTTATTTCTTCGTAATGATACCACAGGTGAGATCGTGTTTATTGCAGAAATCTATAAATGCATTTCAAAATACTTTTTGGGAATTCAGAAATTACGTGAGTAAATGTCAACTAGGTTTTTATCAATATGATAAAGATAAAATAATTCCAAGAATTTCTATCTGTGGTATTATTTTGCTGGATTTTAGGTACAGTTTATTAAAAATAAATTTAAAAAAAACATTACACAATACCCAATTTCGTGGAGAAAGACAGATAATAAAATTGTACACAAAATTGATAACAATGATAAAACAAAAATGTGGGTAAAAAAAAATTAATCTATCTGTGTGTATGTATGTAGTACCAGAGCTCTAATGATGGAACAGACAGTTAGAATTAGAGCAACTGAAATTGGCATATAAAAAACTTATAAGGTATTTATGTGCTCCATGGAATTTTTTTTTTAATTTTTACAGATTTTTAATTAATTGAAAATAATGTAATATCTTGGCATTCTTTCCTCGAAGATACAAATATTCAATACAAAGTAAATTTTTACACTATCTTAATCTTAAAAATATATAAACATGGTGATTCATACTGAATGGGATAAGGAAGAATAGCATAATGCAAACTCTGTGAATGATTTATTTTATCGAAAAAAAATCCTTTTTGGAAATAGAATTGTACAAATTTTACATGATGACAGCGAAAATTCTTCCAATAAAGAAATCGATGTTAGGGGTCACTATATGAAAGTGTTCGTCATCGTTATTCTTAAAATGGAGCATTCCATGCTCTAGACAGCGCTATGCGCATTAGAATATGGAAATACATCTTCGTTTATTGTCATTAAAAGACATTATCATTTAAAGGCATTTGATAAAGAAGTCCCGCATTGTCCCAATACTGAACTGTTGAAGAAGCAGTTTCAAAACATGGGATACTTATCTAAAAAGACCAGACCAGGGCGGACATTTACCAAAACCGAAGTGATTGAAAAAAAATTGCGAAATGCTTTTACGAAGTCACGACAAATTAACACGTTGTGCTAATGCGCTATTGAATGTGCCTCAAACAATTTGTGGTGTGCGTTACGGAGACATCTATATTCTACAATCAATTCAAGCTAAACACATTTCAGATAAAGTGGTAAAGTTCACTGCCAATAATTAATGATTTTGGAACATGGGAAATCTTCATAGAATAATGGTTCATCAGCGTGATATTCCAGGAGTGAACGTTTTCTACGCCATAAACAATAGTTGTAATTTTGATTCTTTTTTATTCATAAAAAATTGATAAAAGACTTATTCGCCACGACACGCTCAGAGCGTGATTAATCCCTCTTAAAGGAAGCGGTTTTCGCCTTTATTTTGCAACAATGCTGCGCTCCACCACAACGGCGTAACAACATACATCAGTACCTGAAGGATCGTTCACTCCACCGCTGGATTGACCGTTCTGGAAAAAAAGACGTGTTGTTTCTTTCTTGGCCGCCGAGATTTAACCCCTTGTGGTTTTAGGTAGATTCCTATAAGAAGACTGCCCATTGCAATGATTCTCTTGAAAAAATTCGGAAAAATTTCTGAAATTCTTTACCGATCATAATTCCTAGAGCCCAAATCCACCCTTTATATATTGTTCGCGCGCTTTTCTCCATCTCGCCTGATCACGTGACGCAATGTGTTGATGTATGTTTCTCTGTTCTGTGTTGTGTTGTAATAAATGTGTGTGTCTAACATGGCGTGTTTTTTTTTTTTTTTTGAGGAGTAACATAGTAGAGATAATTAACAAAATGGATGTGGTGTGAGGAGTAAATAATATGGTCCGTCGATGTGTTGTGTGAGGAGTTAACATTTTGGTACGTATGACAAGCCAGGAGGAATATTTGTGTCCTTTGAATTTTTTTTTTTTTTTTTTTTTTTTTTTTGAATAGCTAGTTTGGCTTTCGCTGGAATCAAAGGAATTGAGATGTGTGATAGAGTTTATTACGATGATATCCGGAAATATTTTTTTGGAGAAGTAATGAATTATGGAATTTCGGATAAAGAGATTAAGGTGAGATATTCATAATTTGTGTGATTTAATTGTGGATTATTTTTTGCTTATGTGAAATTGGAGTTAATTTTGAATTTGAGATTTTTTATTGAGATTGATTGAGATTTTGTTATGTAAGAAATAATTTTGGTTTGTTGGGATTTGTTATGAAAATTTATTTGCTTTCGGATTAGGATTAGTAATTCCTGTCAGTATATTTTGTTTTGAAAATTGTTATTTATATTTGAAAGTAGTATTTTTGACAAAGTTGATTTAAAGTCAGTAATTTGCTGGTTTATACTAATCAGAAAGATTTAAATGATTATAAGAGAATTAAAACTTTAGTTTTAAAAGAATTTGAGCTCACCCCTCTGGAATATTTAAATAATTTTAAAAAAGCTCAAAAATCCCCATCGGAGAGCTTTGTTCAATTTGCATCCAGATTAAGTGCATCTTTTGACTACTATTGTCAGTTGCGCAAAGTGAAGGATTTCCAATCTCTATGCGAGCTTATAGTTTCCGATAGAATATTCGAAACTCTTGATCGAGAATTAAGGACTCACATTGCGGTAAAACAAGGTGAAAATTATTTTAAACCCCATGAGCTCGGCAGGGAGAGTGACATTTTCTTATCATCGAAAAGTAAATGTAAAAGTGAGATAAACAGTAAGATCGCAGCAGGGAAAAAAACAGATTTATGGGAAATAAATCGCAAAATTTTTTAAATTGGCGTTCTGATAAAACCGTTTCTAAAGTGTTCGTGTCAGAAATAAAAAAAAATTCAAAGTGTGTTATGTGTAACAATAGTGCCAACCATCCTCTTTATAACTACCCCCGTTTAAGAAACTTTCTGTAAGGGAAAGAATTGATTTAGTGAAACGGAATGATTTGTGTTTCTGTTGCTTGTTAAACCATAAAATTCGTGGCTGTCGCTCTGATAAAAATTGTTTTTGCTGCAAATCTCATAACCAAATGCTACATTTTCCGCGCGAGGGAAATGATAATTCTAGTTCACCGTCTGAAAGTATTGCCATTCGTGACCAGTCCATAACTGGATGTAATGCAGAGCCAAACGGTAAACGAAACAGCGGCCAATACCCAGTCTTAGATGGTTGCGACGAGTTTTCAAAAGAGTCCAAGCAAAAATGTCCTTCTTAGTACTGTTCGTGCATTGGTTAAAAATAAATATTCAGAGTTTGTGGAGGTCCGATGTTTATTGGATGTAGGAAGTCAGTCTTGTTTGTGTACGAAAGCTTGCGCAGAACGACTTCAGTTAAGATTGGAAAGAATAAATACTGTTGTATCATGTGTGAATGACGCTATTATGGTGGTTAATAATTGTGTCAGAACAACTGTTGCAAATAAGGATAGGAGCTATGAGCAAGAATTGTCGATGTTAGTGGTCAACAAAATTACTGATGTTACTTCCAACAAGGTAATTAATGTAAGTATAAAGGTATTAGGGCTTCCATCTCTGGCTGATCCTAGTTTTAATGTCCCATGAAAGATAGACTTACTTTTAGGAGCTGAAGTATTTTATGAATTCTTGAGACCTGGACAATTCCGTGATTTGAATTCATCATTGCTGTTGCAGAATGCAGTTTTCGGTTGTGTTGCCAGTGGTAGTGTAGATGAGGTGAAGAGAACAAAGTTCATTGTGGATTGATTTTAGATGTTGATTTGAATCGTACTATGAGAAAATCCTGGGAAATTGAAAATGTAGATAATGAGGAGTACAACAAGGCAGGAGGCCTTGTTGTGCGAGGGGCATTTTGTGAAAATCCATAGGAGGAATGAGGAGGGTCGGTATGTGCTTACAATGCCTTTCAAAGATGCCTTACAATGTCTCTTGCTTGGGACATTCAAAGGACATTGCGGTAAAAAGACTTAATTCGTTGTGGAATCGTCTGTCGAAGGATTCAGATTACTTGTCGTTATATTTTAATTTTATGATAGAGTACGAGGAGTTAGGTCACACGGAGAAGGTTGATGAGACACCTGAACCATCTTCCTCTTATTACATACCATACCATGGAATCTTTCGCCCAGAAAAGTCGACGACTAAAATCCGTGTAGTTTTTAATGCTACAACTAACGGTATTAGCTTAAATGACATTCTGGTGAAAGGAGAAGTTATTGAGGACGTATTCACGACCATTACTGGTTTTCGGTGACACAAATTTGCCTTTACTGCCGATATAGAAAAGATTTATTGGCAAATACTCATTGAATGATATCAATGCGATCTTCTGAGAAGTTTATGGAAAACAAATTTTGACGATGAGCCTACCACGTATAAGTTGAAAACTGTAACTTATGGGACGTCTTGCGCTCCCTTTCTTGCCATAAGAGCTCTTAAACAATTGACCATAGATGAAAATTCCAGATTTCTCTTGACGTCTGAAATTCTACTGCATGACACTTACATGGATGACATAGTCAGTAGCTCTTCAACGCTAGAGGTTGCCAAGGAGTTACAGTGTCAACTTATTGAAGTTATGCAGGCAGCAGGACTGAAATTACATAAGTGGCATACCAATTTTGAGAATGAATCAAGGCCATTAGAAGATAATGGCCTTGATTAGAAGTTAATGAAGATCGTTTGATAAAGAGGAAGGAACAAAAACATTGGGAGTTCTATGGAACTCTCAGGAAGATTGTTTTGCTTTTATAGTAGACACCAAGCCGAAACAGTTGTATACTAAAAGAGTTGTCAACTATTGCCCGAATATTTGACCCGCTTGGCCTTCTGGATCCGGTGATAGATAAAGCCAAAATGATCATGCAAGAACTATGGCGTATAAGCATTGATTGGAATGATGCTCTGCCTGAATCAGAATATCGAGAATAGCATCGTTTTTTTATTGCTCTCAAAGCCTTAAATAAAATTATAATTTACAGACAAGTAGTCTTTGATCAGCCAACGAGTGTAAAGCTTCAGAATACTGCTATGGAGCAGTGGTGTACTGCAAATCAAGTGATGCACAAGGAAATACTATGATTAAATTAGTTGCTAGTAAATCCAGTGTAGAACCGATTAAAAGCTTGACGATTCCCCGGCTAGTATTGAACGCCGCAGTCTTGTTGCCAAAACTTATGAAACTTAATAAGTGATGGCAGTAATCAAAATGACAGTGACTAGTGTCTACTATTGATCAGATTCTACTATTGTTCTTGCGTGGCTCCAGAAACAACCAATAGATTTAAAACAGTTCGTCGAAAGCAGATAGCGACGATTCAAGAAAATGTTAGTACTAAAAAGTGGCATCATGTATCCTCAGAGCAAAATCCAGCTGACATCTTATCTCGAGGTATAGAACCCTAGAAATTTGTGATTTGTGACTTATGGTGGAATGGACCTGAATTTCTTGCTGACAATAACTACCCTAATCATCCAGTTCTTGTATCAGAAACTAATGAAGAGTTCAATGCTGAATTTAAGAACAATTCTAAAAACTTTAAAATTTTTAAAATTACTGAAGGACATTTAATGTATGAATTAATTAAGCTTAGTAATAATTATATATCTATTTTACGTGTTCTTAGTTACATTTTAAGGTTTAGTGACAACGCCCGAAATCCAATTGGACGTACTACAGGTCCTCTCAGCAGCAGCGAGTTGAAAAAAACTGAGAATTTCCTGGTTAAAACGGTGCTGCATCAAGAATTTGCTGCAGATATTCAAAACCTGCAACTCAAAGGATTCGTTTCTCCAAACAGCAAGTTAAAAAGCCTCAACCCGATTTTGGATGACGATAGTATTTTGAGGGTTGGAGGCCGACTAGAAAATTCAAATTTAAGTTTTGTATCAAAACAAAAGGTAATCTTGCCAAAAGGTAATAAATTTACTATCATTATTTTAGAGTATTATCACAAGAAGCATTTGCATGTTGGTGCTTCGAATTTATTATATATTGTTCGAGAAAAGTTTTGACCACTAAGTGGTAGTACAATTTGTCATAAGGTAATTCTTGTGTACTGTATTGAAAATTGTAATTTTTATTAGTTCTCTTTTTAGACATATTTTTTTAACAGTGTAATGTTTAATAATTTACTGAAATTTCTGTGTTAAAATTTTATTGCTTGTGATGTGAAAATGAACGGTTAATTGAATATTTAAAACATATCAACGGGAGAAGAATATTCGCGCGCTTGTCTCCATCCCGCCTGATCACATGACTCAATGTAATCTCGTGACGCAATGTGTTGATGTATGTTTCTCTGTTCTGTGTTGTGTTGTAATAAATGTGTGTGTCTAACATGGTGTGTTTTTTTTTTGAGGAGTAATATAGTAGAGATAATTAACAAAATGGATGTGGTGTGAAGAGTAAATAATATGGTCCGTCGATGTGTTGTGTGAGGAGTTAACATATATATATATAACATATATGCATATGCGTATGATATTTCGACACCATGTTATCTTATTAACAAGATTACCAGAATAATTTAATGAGGATTTTAACCGGATTGGAATATGTTGCTAGAAATGTAAAAGCATCTGAAAAGGTAATAAATGGTCATCTAGCTCTAAGGGGGTGAAAATGGTGTGGGGGGAGTTGAAATTTTCATTTCACTATAACTTTCTAAATTTTGAAGATTGAAATATAAATCCAGTTGGCCAAATTAGCGGCTCATTAAGATAAAATACTTATGTATTTTTCGATAGCTGAAATATTTTCGGGACTGAAAAATGATTTTCAAGTCCTAATTTTGACTGTTTCTAACATCAGCAATTTATGCTGCCAGTGTAAAAAATTTCTACATTTTTTTTTTACTTTCCTTAGTTTAAAATTGTTTAAATGCACGTGGAGTAAAGATGTTGTTCTTGTTGTCGTGGCTTATCCTGCAGCTGTCAGACGAAATCAGACAAGGTACATTAGACCGTTGACCCGGAGAAAGTCGAGAACCAGAAGGGGTGGGCTGTATATGTCCTCTCTGGAACGCCCCAAACAGTGCAGGATAAGCTCGACAGAGGCTTGCTGAGCTTGGCATTTAGAGCTGACTCAAAGGTCTTTATGCCCTCTAGAAACGAAAGACTTTTAGAGTGACCGCTTGTCAATCTGGATATTGTTGTTCGAGAGACTCTGTCACAATTGAGAGCAAACGAAGGGCCCGGCTCTTTACCCACATACCAGTGAGGGTTAGGAGGGATCTTCCACTCCCTTGAAAGTTCAGCATTAATTATGGATTGATGTTCTAAAAGGTGACGGCTGAAGAGGAAGAACTAGAGAGGCTGCAGCCCTCTTGGAGTAAAGATTAAAAGCTTGAATAAAACTAATTAAATAAAAATAGAGTAAGAAAAATATTTAACAAGAACACTACGTAAAAACGATCAAATTAAGGACTTCTAGAAGTTACATGTTTTTTAATTATTTATATACATTTTTATATGAAACTCATTATTCCAGAGCTTTTGTTTATTTGATGGTCCTTTGATTTGATGCCTGTCGCATTACTGCCAGTATATAGTATTAAAAAATATTTTAATAATAAAAGACAATCTTTATGGCTTTAATCCAAGTATGAGTACTTTTATGAACCTACTAATACCTATCAATCACTAAAAACAGATCGGAAAAGATATCATGTGAGTCAATTGACTATTTTCACCAGTGACATGTGGTTAGGCCTAAAGATTACCAAAGGCATGTAGTTAATACATAAGTGTCGAAAAAAATAAAAAATAAAAACTTATGATAAATTTTCTTTTACTCCAATTAATTGTTCAATTATGATATTTAAATGCGCAATAAATACGATGTTGATTTCCATATTAATTAAGAAAAGCAGACTACCATTTTCTTACAATAAAAATGAAAAATCAAATTATAAATTCGTATTTCCTACCATAAAACGTTATTGTTCATATTTAATTGAAAGAATAATATTTGCAAACGGTAGTTGAATTTCTTCAAATATGTTTAAAATGCATAGATAAATGTTCAGTTATTACTACTGATACAAACTTTTGGCACTTATTGAAAAATTCAAGGCTTTTCAGTAATATAAATTTAGCAACAAGTCTATATTCGTATATTATTTTTGTAATATTTGTACTTTGAATTCCTTTATTTTTCGAGAAATATTAAATTTTCACTTCACCCTGTATAATATTACATTTTCACTTTTGTAATCATTAAGAAATTCAATCTTAAGATTTTAATGGCGCTTTGAGATAGACAAAGGAAAACCACTTTGAGGTAGACAAATGACATTTCATATACTGTCTCTTCATGAAATGAGTGGAATTCTACCAAATGTTGAGCAAAATCGATTCGGAGGAAGTTTTCCTCTCTGGCTGTTTGTGCACCAATGGACTCAATCATTGCAAAAAGCTAAGAACTATGTAAGTGAAATTTGATGCGCAAGTTTAGCATCGGAAATTCGTATCAAATTCTTAACCAAATCTGTCAAGCGGTTGTTTATTTATCGGTCCGTACTTTCTCATGCATGTAAAGGCGATCATTCATAAACGCAGTGACTTCAATCAGGGAAATCCAATGTATTTTCTTGTAAGTACGATTGGAGTTAAATGTTGATGTGAATGGGTCTGCAGAAAGACTTCCAAAACACGTATTCTCAAAATAGATTCAGTAAAAATGATTGATTTATGACAAAGATCTGTACTTTGTAATGATCGTCAGATTTGTAATTTGTAACTACTTTGCATGGCATTAGTGAACGTTTATGCAAGGTGTTCGTGATTTTATCCAAAGTCCGCAATTTTATGCGGGGAGAGGGGGGGGGGGGTAATTGGAAGGTATACGAAAATGTTTCAGGAAGACTGTTCCCGTTCGTTTTCGTCTAAGGGTTGAAAGGAATTTGAAAACATTTCCTTGGAGGAAAAGGAATTTACTTTTGCCTTCCAGCTAGTCTAGAAGATCTTTTTTCTATGGGATTTTATTAAGGAAGAAAAGTCTTCTTCTTCCACTTCTTTAGAACTTACAGCTACTGAAGCAGAAGATAGCTGACTCGTTGGACTCCTTGACAAAGGATATTCTATCGCAAGTGTGGAAGGAACTGGAGTATCGCATAGACATTTGCCATAATATCTTAAGTGCGAAAAACCATAGAAACTTGGATAACTGTAGGTTCACACAAAATTTGATTTATCAAAATAAATTAACTTCATTGATCACAGGTATGCTTCATTTTTGACCAATTCAGCTGGAATAGCACTGAATATTAATGGTAACAATTTAATTGTCAAGCAAATTGCTTTTTTATTTTGTTAATGTTTTTTTTGTTGTTGTTGTCTAATTTTCGATGATAGATTATACAGGTGTTGATGATAATGGATTATATTGATGTCGAAGACAGTAGATTATATTCATGTTGCAAGCAACTCCAAAATGTTTTCATTGTTTCATCAAATATTTTTTGATGAAACAATGAAATGATTTTCTTCCATTGTTGAATTCCAAGATAGAATGTGTTTAATAATAGTATACTTGATATATGTTTATATGTAGTTTACTTGAGCCTGACGATTACTTTTTAAGTACTGTGATGTCTGGGTTTGGATTCTATTCAGATGGCTCACATATCCATTGAACACAACAAGCGTTAGTCTTTTAAACTATTACGGACTTATTTCTGGCACCAATTTAATTTATTGCTTAAAATATTTTTTTGAAGTATCGAAAATATTAAGTTACGCATAAGAGATTTAACTCAAAGTGAATATAATCATAATTCCCTCTAACAGCTGGTTGCCAAAGACGATTAGAGCATGATATGAATAAAAACATAAAACAATGCCTAGTTTCTTATGCTAAGTATAAATGAAAAAATATTGATTTCCAAGTCGGAGTTAAAGCTATATAACAAATCAATTATATAAAAAGGAGAAATATTGAAAGATCAAGAATACATTACAAACAAATTGCAGAGAATATTAAGATCATTGTACAAAAACCTTGCATGATCTTTCTGTTCGGAATAATTTTATATTACCTATTATGAATTTAATCATGTTCATAAATCTTTTTCTTGAAAGCGCATCACTAAGAACTATTTCATCCCAAACCTTTTCTAGTAAAAATGAGGATTTTTTTAAGGGCCGAGGAAGAATAAAAGCGCAAAACTTCACGTAATGCACGGTGGTCTAGAAAGAAGGCGATTTCTATATAAATCAAATCTAAGTAGCAAAATCCTCTTCAGAGGGGAAGGGAATATGGAGTATCAAGGAAATAAGCAAAGGAACATTTATAGAGACAAAGCAGCAAAAAAAATAAAAAAAATATGGATAATGGTTGATAAAAGCTATGCAACATCCAAAGCTCAGTAGAGCTGCAGAGAATATCATAGCAGCTCTTAAGATATTGCAACTGGACATTTAATACTAGTCATTTTTTTTCTGTCTTTCTTTTTTCTTGTCCTTTTGCGCTCTTTAATATTTGTTTATCTGTCGTCCCTGTCTTAAAAGTACATCTTGATCATAGTAACTAACAATGCTGAATAAATGAGTCACGTTCTATAATCAGCCAAGTAACACCTTTGCCTTAGCTATCGGAAGTAATTTGCTTGAGACAACTTATCACTTTCCCCATTTGGCTTACTTAGAGTGGTGTTAAGTTTTCATTTTAAAAAAGATGGGGTCACCGACTTCTCTGCAAAAATCTCTATTTAATAGGTAAAAACTGTGAAGAAAAAAAAGCAAATGCGCACCATGTTCAGTGATAAACAGAATATTTCACGAGTCCAGGAGATTGGTTTAAAATTTAACTGTTTTGAGGAATAATTACAGAGATTGATCAGTATTTGCAGTACCCCAAAGAATTTTTTTGAAAAATATTTCATATTTAAATTCATTTGGAAGCTGTAGATATTCCATTGAAACGTCCTTCTTGATGGAATCTCGACGAAGCTCTCAGCTTCTTTGTAAGTACAATCGCCTACAAGTGTTTTGATCCGCCTTAAGAGGATGTTTGGGTTTTCGATGAGGACAAACTGGATGCCTCGTACAAGTTAATAAAGGATTATAAAATCTTGTGTTGCTGATAAATTAGAAAGACTAGTGTCCAAATTTTAGTTGTGTCATCTTCTTCACTTGCTTGTTTTGCTTTTTTTTGCTTAATTGCTTTTTTTTAAACTTAACAATTCAGTTTGAAATACTAAATGTTACACCAATTTTCTACTGTTTTCCAATAATTTAATGGCATCTTCAAATGCAAAACAGCAGCATCCTGCTATTGTTTCTAGTTTTGAACCATCTGTGTAACGTCTAAGAGTGTTATCATAATAATTTGCATGATTAATGTGATTTTTTTCTTATTCTCTTGCCTGAAAGTTAAGGTTTTCAGATTAATATAGATGGCTTCTTGTTGTGCTTTTATAAGTATAAAAGCATGATGCCTCTGATAGCTTACAAAGTTGGTGTTGGAATTGTTAAATGAATGTCGATTCGAATTCAGATATAGGAAAATTCTCCATATGGAGGACAATTTTTTGACATCGAAGAAACTGAAAGTGGTCATGCTCTTGCGACATAAAGGGCATCCTCATTATAACTGTTTGGTGCAAAATTAAAAAAAAAAATTGTATTTCCCAATTTGGGTCAGCAACGCGGCAATCCTAGCATTAGTTGACAGCCTTAGCAATTTCCTCCTGAAAATAAGAATTCATTTTCCCTATTTGTGGAAGGGTTAGTGGATTTCTTGAATTACGGGCTCTTAACCTCTAATCATTGCAGTTGGTTGGAGCAATGTTTTAGCGTCTAAATTTGCATTATGCTTAAAAATTCCAAAAGTACTTAGTATTTATTAAATTTTCTTATTAGAAGGAAAAAGATAATGAATGAAAGAAAATGATTGTGAGTTTGCAAAAGAGTTATACAACAAAATTCGGTTTAGAACTAAGCTGATGTAGTAAAGCTGTTGGGGATGTGTTAAGCGGCGTTCCTACCACCTGTCCAGACGGCAGGCGGACCACGAGTACCTGCCTTGATCCCCTCTTGCGGTTTTCTGAGGTGCTTTGATGCCTGTCTAGTTTATCGACAAACTAGACAAACATCAAAGCACCCTAGAAAACCGCAAGAGGGGCTCAAAGGGGAACGCGTGGCACGTCTGAAGATTCTCCTGTAGTGAGAACGCCGCTTTAGTCTCATGAAAGTTGATGAGATCTTTGGGAGTTCTTCGGCAGCAGCGGGTCATAAAATTCTATTTTCTCGATAGCGATGTTGATTTAATCTTGCCTCTCGTCTAATGTTACTCTCAGATATGATGTTTATTTTATTGCTTGGTTGGTCTATCGGTTAGACATCAGTGTAATTCACTTATACAAATTTTCAGATTTTTTTTTTTTAATAGTGTTTCAAACTGATTTATATCGGTTCAAATCTTAAAAGCTTAAGTGCAAAATTTATATTTTTTTTCGATGAGTGTTTTCTCTGATTATAAAAGCAAAGTCATATGCGTGTGCTTGAAAATGATTTTCATTCGGGTGATCTGTTTTTAATATCTATTCCGCAACGATGTTCTTGAAAAAGATATGCAAGGTACTTACGGACACTTTTTGTTTTGCTTCCACACTGCTGGTCCGTTACTTGTTTGAATAGCCACTTTACGGTTGGACTCCTTTATGGTTTTTGAGAAGATTTATTTCCTAAAAGTCTGTTTACTCTTGTTCTTATGGCATTATATATTAAATTACCAAGTGTATAGTGAGATGACTATAATGTCATATTCCTTTCCACCTGGCCACACTGATGACATTAAAAATTGCAGAATTGACTTGCTTATGTGAAGTGAGAGTGATGTAGATATAGCATCTGCTGCTAATTAAGAATAAAATTAAGGGATGTAAGAGTTTTTCTATGAATTTTCTTAAAGATGAAAAGAGAAAAATGGGTTTGCAGAACACCGTTCTAATTTTTCTTTTTCTTTTTTTTTTATATTTTCCCTTTCTTTTTTTATAAAAAAAGATTATATTTGTAAGAGAAAGATTATTGCATTGCCTGGCAGTTATATAATGCTGGATGCGTATATCAATTACAATTTAATAAATTCTAATTTTGGAAAGGAAAAAATAAGAGCACATTTCCAATTTATCAAAAGATATTTTCTTTTTGCAAATTAAAAGATGTAAACATGGGCAATAACAGTTTCAAACTTTAATGAGATAAGTCTCTTTTTCTTTGTTTCTTTAAGCTTTTTTAAATAAAAAAAATTTCTTTTGAAAATTTGCGCTTATGATGATTTTATGATATTTGAAGAAAATTTGACTCCAGTCATTTATCTCTACTAATCGATCTGCCAAGCACTCAGTAGGAATTTTTTCCTAAAAGAAATTTTGTAGCTATATGATTTTGAATTTAAACTTTTTTTTATGCTTAATGTATTAAATGCTTAATAACTACTAAGTAATTAAAAGTTTAAAATTGAGGATGATAAAATGGATTATTATCTAACTGTATACAAATGTTATATGTTTAAAGTGGGATTTCAAGATAATTAACTCATTCAGGTATTATTAAAAAAAAGACTGTTATTATGTAAAAATAACATTCAAAAATAGAAACTAATTTTTAAATAAATGAACCAAAAAATTAATTTTAATGTAGCAGAAGATGCGGTGAATTAGTTGATAATACTCACGCTATCAAAATTATCTTCAGAAAATCTGGCAGAATGGTTATTTAGCAGACAGAACAAACCTTTTCCCTTGCTTTATTCGTTGATGAGCAGGAAATTAGGATGAGATTACAGGGAAAACGGAATTCCGTCTCTTTTACCAATACTGCATAGTTTTTATTCATTGCTGAGCGATAATTGCAGCTCACTATCGAAGAGTTACTGAAAAAGAAAAGCACATTTTCATTCAGTGCAAATCGATCCCCCCCCTCCCTCCTTCGTATCGATCGAGGAGCGGGGAGAACAGATAAGAGCCACAATAGCAGAATCGAAATCAAAACCACAATACGCGACTCAGTCATCGCCACCCCTTTCGGTCTCTTTCATCCACTCTCCTTCTGTTACTCCTCAGACGATAATTTGAACCGCTAATTGGAAGCACGGCGGAAGTTGCAAAAACTGTAACCATGCGATTTACGTTATCGTATTCGGTAGATTAGAACATCGGGATGAAATTGTCTGGGGAATCAAACCCCCTCTTCTTTCCCTTGAGAAAGGTAATTTGATACCTAACACTAGCCCGAAAAGTAGATTGCATTTTTCCGCTGCGCGTCAGTATTAGAGAAACAAAATGAGGAAGAAATTATGCAGATATCTCCATTCTGCTCCCGAATCGCGCTCTGTTGAGAATTCTGAGAAAATTTGGGATCACTAAGCAGATGAAGATAAATAATTGAGCGAATATTTTTCTTTCTCCTGAGCTTTATTTCTGTGCTCGCGAAACAGAACCTAAATACAACCAATGCATTATGAGGAAGTCCAAGTAGAATTTAGACTTTACTCATTAGTCCTCAGAGTATGAAGTGGCTCTGCATAGTAACCACCTACCCATAGAAAACATCAAATATTTTTTCGGCTAATAAAGAAAAAACAGAGATGAAATGATTTAAGAAATTGATAAAAAATAAAGACCAAGAAAGACAATATTAGAGACAATGGTTTCTAATTATTAAGTATTATACAGTATACTGTAGTGAAATAATAATATGTAACTAGAAATATTTTTGTATTAATAAAACAACATATTTCCCTGTTAAGGGGAACAAGATGCGCATGTCTCAAAGGATTCGATGGAGTGTAGCATTGTATTCCGTTGTTTATTGTATTTCTTAGAGGTTTTTATATAAATTGCTGTAATTAATAAAAGTCTTGCAAAATTGCCACTATATAAAAAAACACAAAGGAAAAGAGTTACTCACTATTACTAATATAATGAAAAAAGTGAGAAAGAGGTTTATTAACGATAGTAACTAAATTTGTTTTTTGTGTTTATCTTTTGTGAATAAAGCAAAATATTCCAAAGGGCATTTCGTAAAGCTTCCACCTTATAAATGTGATAGACCTTAACAGTTTTAGTTTTTGAGTTGACTAAAACTATGCTTTGGCCCAAACTTCTTGAAAGTTATTGTCTTTTTCACTCATGTTTGTTGTACTTTTTACTGTATATGCATCAAGAAGGTGAATGGAACAGATTGCAATCAAAGCTTTAAGGATAAACCCGGTAATATTTTGAGAAGCAATTAAGGAAGAATTTCTGATGAAAATTATTTTTTTAAGAAAACAATCGAAGAACAGAAAATTAATGATAATATGGAAAGCTGAATGGTGAGTCAAATTAATTGAATTCTAAAAGTTGAGTTAATGATGCACAGATGTGAAATATAGAAAAATTATTATTTCTTAATTATAAGAACTGGAGAAAAATGTATTTGTAAATAGAATGAGATTGTTGAAAAGTTAATTTTAAAGTGTTTTAGTAATAATATTTTTTTTTCAAATATTTGCTTCGAAATTTATCAGAAGAAACGTTGAATTTTCGATAAATTTTATTTAAATCTCATTAAAAATTTGCAAATCTCTTTATTAATGAGTACCAATAAAAAGTAACTACATCTGTAATTTGATAGTTCTGGTTTGAAATAGAAATAGTATCCATGCCATAGGAATCATTATGTTCAAATAAAATTCAATTTAAAATAGTCGATGAAAATAACAGTAATAAAAAATAGTATTTGAATGAACAATGTTTTATTTGCGGTTTTTTTCTTTCAGAAACTCATAAATTCATTACAAATTTAACTGAAGAATTTTCCGTGATCTTAGCGGTTAATACACTGAGGACTTCAACTTTAAGAGCAATTTCAACTTTAAAGACGAATTTCCCTGAAGTTTTCATCTCTCTATCAATGAGTAATGGAAGGTTCTAATAACATTTTTGTTTCTGATTTGTATCATGAGTATTCAAATCTTTATAACAAGGAAAGGATCACAAAAAAATACATGCTAATTTAAATTTTTAAAAATCGTCATAAATTTTAAGTTTCGCAGTTCTATAATGGATACGAAAAATAACGAGTTCTTATGAGCAGTTAAAAAATTGTTGCCATACTTCACTGATTTCAAATCTTGTCAGATATTGACGCATTGCCACTTCCATTACGATTATAATTTTATAATCTATAAAGTCATTTAGTATTATTATTTATTCAGCATTAACTTTCTATAATATTTACATTCCTAAAATATCTAAGGGAGTTCCAATTTAAGCGACGCTAAACTGAACGTTATTTCAGTGCATATTCGAACTCATTTTTATAAACTTCTACCGTTAGAATCATATATACTTATTTGGCTTGTGTTGAAAATACTTATTGGATTTTATAAATATTTAAGAAATGCATCCAGACCGTTCAAATACACTTGATTATGAATTCCATTAAAAGTTATTTTCACACTGATTTGTGTTACGCCTGTTATGTGTTTAAACCAGCTCAGATATGGTTAAACTCAGCTGAAAAACTCGTTATTTAAATGAACCACTTCTTTTTATCCACATCTTTGAAAAAGACTCTAAGAACTTCTAAAGAACACTCATAAAATTCCTCTTGTCCGACATCAATCCTAAAGGAAGGATGGGAGAGAAGGTAGAATTTGGCCGGATTCCGTGGGATGAGATTGAAAGAAATTCCTATAAAAATTTAATAAAAGTTATTTTTTCCTTACATTTCCAAAGTGAGAAAGAAAAATTTCAGCGAAATGTGGGAATGAGTCCCAGCCGGAGATAATTCTCCCCAGCCGGCCGTGAATTGAATCCGGAAATTTATTGTGAACACAGTAACTGAGACTAAGATTTCCGACTGGGAAATTAAATGTTTCCGAATTTCCCTTGAAAAACCGTGGAGATACTGTCTACGATGTTTGCTTTTTCTTCGTTTGTTTGAAATTTAATTCGCGAGTTCTTGTCTTTAATTCTCGGAATTAAAGACAAGTTTTGAATTTCAAACCGAGCGACTGTTTCATTTATTTTGAACTAGAATGATTTAATTACTCCCAAAGAGACGCAACCGGCTGGCGACAAGAGGAGAGTATTTTTACTCTCCCTTTCCGAATCAATTTTGACCCAGAAATTAAATAACCACTGGCGCGAAACAATTTACAAAAGCGTCAATCAATAGGGTTTAATTTTATGTTGCTTCGCTCTGAATTATTTCTAACTTTAACAACTTCAAACAAGTCAATGTTTGAGAAGATTTATTTTTAACAGCAGGTTTTACTCGGCATTAGTAGAGTTTAATTAATTTATTGACTTGTATCTGAGTTGGAATTAATTGAACTATTCAGTTTCAATCCTGACAATTGGGTAATGCATTAAATCTCGAAATGGAATGCAAAATAAAAAAAATGCAATGAATGTGTCTAATAATTCAATGTGTTTAGTAGCTAATATCATATGGATATCTAAAAATAAATATTAATGAACTCATATTTATTTGATTAATTCTTAGCTTCAAATATGTTTGCATTTCCAACGTGCATGTAGTGCAATATCCTATAGCACGTAACTACGCCCATGCTAAAGAAAGGATAGAAATTCTAAAAATGTGAAAGAGAATTTCAGTTCTGGCAAAAATTGTGATTTCATTTCTTTATCAATAAATTAGTATTGTTTTTATATTTAAATATAGTTGAGAACCTTACTTTTAGAGGTCTTGTCCATCTAATCGAAATGGCGGCTTGAAGGTATGTTGAAATATTAAATAGTAGTAGTTTGTATATTACTTAAAAAGTCTTAGGTAAATGGCATTTTTAATATTCTCTTTATTGTTATTAAGCTTAAATTATAAATACATAAAGACACTAAATATGAATAAATTTTCTTTCTTTTATAATACTTTATTCGAAGTTAATGCTTTTCTATTTGAGAAGCTCCTAATAGATTTGTGTAGTTTGAGTGCTATTATACATATTAATAACAAAATAATTCCATTGTAATGTCTTGATCCTGACCTATCAAATAAGAGAATAGAGTAAGAAACAATTATATTATTTACAGCCTTATATATGTATACAAAAACAACTTGTTTTCATCTAGGTATTCACAAAATATACACAACAAATATACAAAATATACACAAATAATATATATATTATTCACAAAATATACACAACAGTTGAAAATTTAATCATGAAATAGTTCTTTGATCAAAACGGAGAATAAACATTACCAAAAACGCAAACAAGCTGTTAGCTCAAACGGCTACTCCAGGGGCAGCTGCAGATGCCCGCCGATCTTTATCGGGTGGATCTTGTCAATGAAACCCGAATCACACGGATCTTCTTAAAAAATCAGGAACACCTTCGAACACTCACGGTTCTTCGACTTCTGCTTTCACGCCTCTCAGTACTCTTTTCTTTTTCCCTTCAAAAAATACCGCATTTTATTTCCGCCTCTCATTTTCTCATTGATGCACTTGAGTTTCTTATCAGCCAATAGCCTTTCAGCAATGCTACCTTAATGGTCTCCAGTTGATCGTGGGAATGTCTATTCATGATTCATGTTGGTAGCTGACCCATCCCAAACACATGTTAATTATATTCAATTCACCTCTAACACCGGCTAAAGTCCACCTCATTTCGGCACTTAATGACACCGGCTGCTGGTGTTTGATGTGAGGAATCCATTCATAACGGAAAAAAGTTTAACATCTAGATGTTTTGGCGTTCTTCCCCTTGAATATAAGATGTATCTTTCTGAAACGACGAAACACACACATGTGGTTCTTTATCTGGATACAACTAATGGCCTGACTCAATGACTCTACTTGCGAAGAGGATCTCCCGTCCGGTGGCACGTAACAATGTGTGTGGTGACAAGTGATGTCATATCTTTCCGGAATGCCAATTATCAGGTGAGGGAAACGGGAATAGTTACACCATATGAAATATTACAATTTCTGTAAATTCAGAACAAAATTCACTACATTTTCCACAAGAAACACGCGGTAAAGCGAGGCAGCCATAAATATTCTTATCCATCAGGCAAAATGGCATAAAAACAAATACAATACCACAAAAAATTAACTCTTCATTTAAACTCCTCAATTAAAAGTTCCTTCTTAATGGCAATTTTGAAAGACTGGCTTTTATGCGTATAGCTGAATCCCCTGCATTGCTTTTTTTAACCAGTTAACTCAGAAATTTATCTTTTAAAATCCCTCAAGACCTCTTTTTAAAGACAAGCGATGACGCAGATATTTAGTCAAACGGATACAAATGGTTGTATAGTGAATTTTGTAAAATAAAATAAAATAATAATAATAATAAATCAAAAAAATAATAAAGAGAATACTATTTAATTTTTTTGGTTAAAAATCACACTTCCACCGTTGCAAAATGAAGATTTAAATTGAGTGTATACGCATCGAATGCACTTGACTAGTTAATGTGTTCCACATTTCGAACGCGATTTTCAAACCACATGGCACATCATTTCTGCTTACACAAAGAATTGTCATCCATATAGAACGGCCAGCATTATCAAATTCCTTTCTATATTACAGTACCAAATAATTAAATCTCAAAATGCTTGTCTACATAAAGCTTCCTGATTAATGCTTGCAACACGACTCGCTTCACATACTGCATGTTTGACCCAAATTGGTCATATATGGCAAAATATGATTTCGCAAATCATTTTGGAGGCTTGTTTGTCAATAAGCAAAGCGTTCTGCGTGCCAAACAAATTCATTAAATCGTTTTTTATGGACAATTATCTTCTATTTTTTCATCTATATGCGAAATGCAGAGACTTATTCATTCCTTTGTTAGAATGAAATATTGGTAACTAGTTGCCTTCGGTGACCAGATGGTTCATCGGAGGAACTGGTTATATTTAATTTCAGTTAGGTTGTTCCATACTCACTACTCCGCCAAATTGTTAAACATTAAAACCGTGCCATTTTTGCCTTATATACGATCGGTTTATTGCACACTTGATCTTTACTATAGTAGATCTGTTCCATGATGTCTAGTGCCATTAAACGCGTGTATGTTATATTTATCTATTTATTCATTTATCTTCTAAATTTAATTCTATTGTAACTTTATTTTTTTATGCGTTTTGCATGAATATTAAACATAATCCTACTTGAGCTTTCTACAAATCACGAACATAATGCGATTATATACTTCTTGAAACAAATGATAACCATTTGGGTTTCATTCATAGCAATGGAAACTATGTTGTAAAATGTATTTAAAAATATGATCAAAAGTTTAAAAATCTTGAGTAAACAATTTT
The DNA here is from genome assembly GCF_947563725.1 of Argiope bruennichi. NCBI lineage: Eukaryota > Metazoa > Arthropoda > Arachnida > Araneae > Araneidae > Argiope > Argiope bruennichi. The sequence continues at coordinate 644,501 of NC_079157.1, read as the reverse complement.
ACATTAACTAAAAGGAAATCATTGAAAAAATAATTTTGGGGGGTTTTGAAATAGTGTAAAAATTTTTCTGAGTTTGAATATTTTCGACAGTTATCGTGAAAAGACTTAAATTTCTAACTTAATTTTTTTATTAATAAAAATACAATTTAATTTGTTATATCGCTCTAAGGTGCCCGTTTCCAACTTCCAAAGTATATCTGTACCAAATTTGTAAGCTCTGGGTCAAATGCTCTGGGTTGTAGAATGCCACAACATACACATGCAATAATCTTTATTATTTTCAATCAATCATATCACTATTTGTACTTGTGAGTGATTCTTGAAAAAATTCTTGAAGAAATATAATATAGTCAGCACGGTATCTTCTATATAATTTATTTTTTATTATTTACAATATGAAGCAAGATATTTAAACAGATATAAAATGACGGTATATGAAATTACTCTAAATATTGCACATCATGTAAACAAAATAATTAATATGCAATAATAATCTATCCATATTATTTTAACAGTTCACCAGTTGCTAAATATAATCGAAATTTCATTAAAAAATTTCTTTTAATTATTGAAGAGGATCAAAATACTAAAAGCATCATTAATTTGGACTTAGTAACATCCATTATTTGCTTACTTCCCAAAGGCATAGCATTCAAATAAATAAGCCACCCGAGCATCGGCTCTCATTAGACAGGAAATGTCACTGGGCCGCACGGATTTTCTGTTCTCTGGGACAGCGAAACTAACAGACTAAGGGCATCTGGGAAAGAACCTCCTTTGCTGTTTGGGGGTCGGAAACTACCGGGGAGGAAAAGTTGCCAAGTTATATTTTCATAACATTGGGAAATTCGAGATGGAGTATTATTTGCTTTTTCAGTTCGTTATCCTTTAAGAAAAAATCTTTGTCGATATTCTGATACATTCAACATGCTTTACTGGCAAAAATGATGCAGCTATGCAATAGGGTGTATCACAAAAAAGTCTTTTTTTTTCTCTTTTAATATTCCAAATTTGCATTTAATAGAAGATTGTTATGATGATCACATATTTATTAAAATATATTCAGTCGAATTTAAAAATATTTAGGTTTTCTGAAATTTGCTTAAAGATTGTAATTTAATGTCAAAAATGCAGAATTTGAATCAATGCAAAGTATTTTTTAATAAAAAATGTAAAATTTAGAATTTTAGTTTAAAAAAAACATTATCATTGTGTCATGTAAAATTCTGTACCCCTAGATTATCAATAAAAATCAATTTCAGTTAAATTAATGTTAATTGTTCAAGATTTCACTTTCTTCTAGTTTATTTTTTATCAACAAAATTTTTGTAACCCTGCAAATAAAAATTGTGTCAAGACTGCAAAAATCGCCAGACTCCTCTAATTTTTTAGGACAGTAAACTTATTTTTGGTGCAAGGTTACACGTATGAGTCACTCACAATGGCATAATCATAAATAATGAAGATTAAATAATGAAACGGAAAGATGCATAATGATTTTACAAGTTCAAAAATATGAAGTTTAGGGTGTCATTGACAAAAAGAAAAACGTATACTCTTATATAGAATTTAAGTCTCCTGGCATTTATATAAACCTCAAACCAGTCTATAATTTAATATCAGTTCTTTTGTTTATTTTATACATTGAAGTAAATTAAAAAGCCTAATTAAATAAGCAAGAAAAAGAATTGATCGTGAAATTGAGTCTAGCAGTATAGAAGAATTTAAAATTCTTCGCAATTACATGCAATAAAAATAGTTGTAAAATAGATTACAGAAGTTTCTAAGAGCATATGGGATGTTAAACAACCGAGATGAATTGATTTTGTGTCCATTTGAGATCAAGACTGCTGGACAAAAAAATATCTTCCAAAATTTGAATTTTTTTCCACGCCTACAATTGCAGCAGTCTAAGAATCGACATTAAAAAAAAACACTTTCCATAAAAATTATATAATATCTTAAAATACTGAAAAAAAAATTTTATGGTAATTTTTTAATTTTCAGATTTATTTAATTTTATTTCTCTTACTCCATAAATAAGTTTAATTTCATAAACTTAAAGAGGAATCTAATAAATACATTTCAATATTAAAATAGTTTTTACTTGAAGGGTTACAAGAAATTTTTTGATAAGTAAACTTGCATATCAGTAAAGGAAATTGTGAACAATTAATTTTTATTTTGTAGTAAAATTAACAATTCTACTGATAATCTTACTGTACCTAAATTTTACATAACACTGTAATATATTTTTATCTGTAAAAAATATTATAAACTTTACCGTTTTGGGGAATTTGATTTTTCAAGTTGATTAAAACATTTCAGATAGATATGGGATGAAGATAAAGAATTATTATCGGAATAACGCAGTAATTTATACTAGGCCTCCAATCTCTCATTCTAAAGTACTGAATTTTGACAAAAATTCTTAAATCATATTCTCACAATACACATGACGCTAAACAGTGGATAATTATCATGTTATATCTTCTCTAGTTAACTTTCCAGATTCAGGGAATACCTTTTCCTTACTTCGTGCCAGTAAACATAGCAGTCCAGTGAGTTGAATTTTTTATGCACTTTAGGGAAAAGATGCAAATCATGTAAATGACAGCTTATCATCCCTTAAACGCAATAGTAACCAAAGAAAAAAGAGCTTCGCAGTTGGAAGAAATTGCTTTTCTTTGGGAGGATCCGACCCATCAGTCACAACTCATGATCATCGAATTCTTTGGCAGAGGTAGAATGCCCTGTTATTAGTTCTATTTCGGAAGTTGAAAGCATGTTCTGAATCTAATCACAAGTTTATTATCACTGAAGAGTTTTCAAAATCAAGTATGCATTAAGGAAACAATGCTTGATTGTATTTTAAATATTATCAAGAATATATACATATTCATGAAATTATGTATTATTTGTAGGAGAGCAGTAATAATAATTAGAAAAAATTAACTGAATAAGCATGTTTACAGAAGTGAGGTGATAAATAAGAACAAGCGGTGGTCACTTAAATTCGATTGGTCAGTATAGGTGACACGAGTATTTAGCATAAACGTGAAGCTGCATGAAACCCCAAGTAAGCTTTATAGAAAATGAAATGAACATGCATCTCAAATATAAAAGTAGAAAGGGAAAACAGGATAGTGCAAGTTCCACCAGTGCAATGAATGCAGATTGACAGAAGGATTTCGGACGGTAGGACGGGAAAGGCTGAAGAGTTGGCCGATTACTTATTTCTAAGATGAAATAAGTAGAGTTAATCGCAAGATCAATCAGAAGGAGGTTAGAAGCGAAATTTCTTTAGACAAATCATACGACGAACTGGATAAGAAAAGGTTTGATTGGGATAAAGAGGCAAGTTGCTTGAAAACAGGAACGAGAAAAGAACAACTTCTTATTAAAAGAGAGCACTGAATAGGACAAGTTTCTACTCCTCTTTATTCTGGGTTATTCTGGTTTCTACATTAGCTTTCAGAAGGCCAGTTAATTCATTTAGGAACTGTGGGATTTTCCTAAAGGTTTCTGGCATTCCTTGGAAGTTGACGTTGGAACGTTTATTGACTTCGAATTAGGGGAATATGCATATCTATAGTGGAGGAGGTTTTCTTAGTTACTTCAGCATGCGAATGTCTGAGGAATGGTTCTAGAGTAAGAAAAGTGTTGCATCTATGTTAATATATAAAATATCCACATTCTACTGGAGCTATAGATTCTATTCAGAATCTACAGATCCAATGCCCTGGAGGAATTTTTCCTTAATGTGACAATTGATAAAAGAGTCATTTCTGTTATATTTTATTGCTATGAAATTTTAATTTACGTTACATCCCGTGCTGTGAAAATATCATGCAGAGTAATAAATAACATTGTAGCAAAAAGTAAAGTGCGTTATGGCTGTATTTGTTCTTTAGTAAGTTCATTTCGAATTCCGAAGATGAGTACAGATTTTAACTTAAAAATATTTTGGTATTGCTTTTTATAGCTAGACTATGCATTGTGGGTAAGAGGCACTTTTGTTATATTAGTTTAAACTGAGTGATTAGGATTACTTGGAATTTTAGAGATTTTAGCCCACTGGTTATTTCGTCCCTATTCATGATATTTGAAAATCCTTTAATTACCATCTTAAGTTATAAGTTTTCAATAGCTTCCAAAAGTATCATACTTTTTCATTTGGTATCGGGGATCTCAATATTTTTCATTCTTTCTCACTGTCGAGGGTGATTTGGAAAAATCCTTTTTAACGCAGATTTTCTGCTTTTGAGAGTTTCTTGCAAATTTTATGGAAGAACAGATTGAATTTTTTACATACCTTTAGATAAATATCACGGCTTTCCATTATAGGAACTAAGCAGTGTTCTTGATTAGGGTAATTTTCTAATTTCTGATTAAGGTTTTTGAATTTATTATAAAGATCTGGATTCGAAATATCAGTGGAGAAATTTTTTTGGGTTTTTTTTCTTCTTATCAACTCTGATAAAATCGTTTCCGGTTTCCTTCACATCATCTGGAACATTTTTGGGAATATCATCAAGCTGGGATCAACTTTGTGAGTCATAACTTTTTGATGGCGTTAAAGTATACTGCATTTTAATAATTGGACAGGTTGTGTTGGCGAGCAATAATCCTTCTGTCGCTGCAATTTCTTCATTATCTTTTATTTATATAGCATTTGTGTTGCAGGAGATGAATGAATTGAATCATCACTATGCATTTCTTTTAATTCTTCTTTAAAAAATATAGTACAGTATTTAGCTCTTCTTTGAGGAAATGATTTTTCATTTAATCCCTTCTTCAATTACTGGAGAAGATTTCTTCTTGATGAAGGCTTCATGAATTGCTTCTTTCCAGGGTTGGTGGTTATGATATTTTTTGCCCTCAGATTGGAGTGCTGTGAACATTTAGAATTTGATATTAAGATTTGACATTATGATTGCATTATATGGAGGTGTCCATATATATACCCATCTTGGACTAGAAAGAAATTTAAACTGCCTAGGAAACCTCAGTAGCTTTGATGGTCTCTCATTTTCTACGAGGTTCCATAGCTCTGCCTGATGTGTGCGGAGAGGAAGTCCGAAATTTAAAAAAAGTGCAATATATCTCCAAAAAATTTTAGACTTACTTATACACCAAATTAAGTAATTTGGTGTATAATTTGTGATGCAATTTTAAGAAATGAATCTAGGATAAAGGAAAGGCAGATGTACAGCGATTAAATTTTTTTAACTTCATCGTAGAGCAAGGGCAGTATAAAAATGGGGTTTAACTAGTGTAAAAGTGACTTCCTTCAAAATTAAACATTAAGCAGAAATCTCCAGTGGCTGACGGTTTGAAGTAGAATACACTAAGACTCTTAAATAACCTCCATGGAACTTACTTACGAGATTTAAAGGAATTAACGAAGTATTAACGTCCTAGAGTGTTACCTCCAGTAGAATGCAGTAAGGTTCTGTTGTTATATCCACTTGAAAATATACTAAAACTCGGCAGAAATGTCGCATGGCGATTTATCAAAAGCGAACGAAAGGTGATCAAATTTTTTCCAATCAAATAATGTGATGTGTTTTTAAATATAATTGCCCAGAGGAGATAGACACTGTCATGAAAAGAAATAACCTATATATTTAATATCGCACGCATATTTAAAATCGTTTTGTTTTCGATTACTCGTTAAACCACAACTGCAGGTCTCAGATATTGTTTCACTCAGTGGCAAAAACTCCACAAGCAATACCCCCTTCTTGACCAAAAATACAGTACTGAACATGTTTCTCCGAACTTAACATTCTTCGGTGATGTTTAATACCTTCATTTCCTGAATTCTTGTTTCTATTCCGACATACATGGCATGAGCCATTTATGTTTAGTCGCCTATGAAAATTTCGCTAAAAATTTCATCGCAAAAAACTATTGCACATGGAACATCAACGCCTAGTTAAACAGTTGGTGTTGTATACATCAGCAACAATCCATGAACTCATAAAAAAATACTATACTTGAATCTTATAGTAATTCATTAAAAATGAAACAAAAAAAAACTTTTTTTCTCTCTAAATTTCCTCTCAACTTTCTGTGCTAAATATTCAGTAATGAACGACGTTTCTTTCCTCATCGTGTATATTCGTGAGACTGTCTTTAAATGCTCTATTCCCTTTTCTTATTATTTCTTCCGCTATAATTTTTCTCCATTTACTTCATTGATTTGCTCATGAATTTCAGGCGTTTTCAAATCTTTTACATCCAGAAAACGAATGAGATAACATATTTCACAGTCTGCGGGATTTTCAAGTGAGGTATTTTAAATACTCACAATCAGTCGCAAACCAGGTCGCATTTTTTCTGTATTGCACCTGTGTCTGCATTGCAGCGGCTGGATTTCAAAATGGTACTTATTAAAAAAAACAAAAAACAAAAACAAAAAAAAAAACATAAGTTAAAGAAAAAAGTTAAAAAGTTAAAGCAATAAAATTTTCTTGAAACATCATATAAAAGGCAACAGCACGTCTAATAATATTTCAGAAATAGTAATAAAATATTCGATCTAATCTTCAGTAAAATAATAAATACATTTTATTCTTAATGTTCTAACAAATTTTTTATATACTTATTATTTTGTGCGATTTCACACATTTTTCAAAAATAGCAATTATATCCAATACTAGTAAACAATCACACATACTTAAATAATGTGAAATGCCGTTAAAAGAAATTCATGATCTCAAATTATGTAACTTATTTAAAAATTATGATAATAGTTATTTTTCATTTACTTTATTTTTTTTTAAACATTCCAGGAATTTCTTTTCAGTGTTTGGCATTAAAAGGAATTAATAAAGAGGTAAATACAGTTTATGGAATGAAATTCTCTCCATTTATCAAAAGAAAAAAAATCATTAAAAAAAAAGCAATTAGTATTAACATTGTGTAAGAAACACTCATTGAAGTTTTCTTTCAACATTAATTGTCATACAAATAGATTGAATCTCTGAAAATTGTATAGTGCTATACCAATAAAGGACATGAGACAAAAATGAAGTATTATTTTTTTAAATAAACAAAATTCAAACACTAATTAAGAATAAAATTAAAATCGTTTCAAAAAGTCCGGTATAATTTCTAGAAAACTCCTTGAATTACAATAGTTGCAGCTAAATAAATGAAAAGACGGTGATTTGAAATCTTTTAGAAATGGCATATGGCGTATTCTTATAATTTCGATGTTACAAATAAATTATGCAATTCTTATTCTTTTGGTTTATAATTTTGACGCAACGAAATAATCTCCTTCCATGGGTTAGGTTTATTTGAAAGATATCTTCAATTTTTTTCATTTAGTATCAATGCAGTTTGTATGATTTAATTAACGTGTTTCAAGAGATTTTATTTAGAGATTCATGCATTTTGGTCCCGCTTTACAATGGTACCCGTTACTTAAATGCGCTTCGTGAAACTGCAACAGAATTTTAATATAACTTTGACTTTCTAATAACGAATTTAAATAATCTTTATTCGGCTGATAATCACCTTACACACTCAAGGCTTTCATAACACAGTTTATCATTTTAACAGCTGATTGATTTTTATTTGTAAAGAATCCCAATTTAACTGTTGTAATTTTAATTCTGAGGTTTTAAAATGATTTCAATTCAGTACTGAATTGTCTTTAAATAATTACACTTTCAATTGGTTAGGAGAAAAAGATTTGCGCTGTGAGTAATATACAGCTTTAGTTTGTTAATAACTGCTCCAATACTTTTTTCTCCTTTGTAATGATAAATCTAGTGTGAGAAATTGCGTTACGGTAATCTTGCTGCTAATGTTATATTATTTAATGCGACAATAAACTTTCATAAATGGAAATAAGAAAGTAGAACATTGCCATTAGAAGACTTCTGTATGCTCTTCATTAATAATGTAATTAAAATCGAGAATTATATTTTTGCTATTAGTTTTTAATCACACCATTAGCATTAGAACATTAATAGAAGGTAGATTTATGAAAGTTGTTAAATATGAAAGATAAAACAAGGTATTTTGGAGAATTTAAGGAAACGTTCTTTTTCATGTATTTACAAATGTATGCGGCAGATGCATTTATTTAAGATGAAAAAGATCATGGACTTTATGGATCACAAAAATTGACAAAATTGGCACATTAGATATTTGATTTAGCAGTTGTTCCGGAGACTTCTATCAAGTGTTTTCCCGGCGGTGAAGTCGTATTTTTGATATTCCTCTCTAAAATAGACGGCTGTGGAGAGCAGAGCACTGTTTATGTCCTGTTTGAATGACATTTACTTTCAAATGATATAAAACGTTTTGAAACTGGTTATAATGGCTATAGCTGGAGGATTGCTACTAGGGATTGCAATACCGGTATTCCGGGATACCGAATACCGGTATTTTGAGCCATTTGTACAATTTTGTAATACCGGTATTCACAAGTTTAAATACCGGTTTTTCGGTATTTACTAGAAATTTTTAAAATTGTCTCCACTGTATGTTCAGGTATCACAAACATAGCAATGTTGTATACGTTTTGGTTTTTATGTCTCCGTAACGGGCGAAATTAATTAGCTAATTAATGGCTTAATTAATTGCTTAAATCTAAATTAGCAAAACATGGATTATCCCTGAAATAAAATATTGTATCCATAACGACTGATAGAGCGACAATTATGAAAAAAGTTGGAAAGTTGATTGGTGCAAATCAGCAGTTGCGCTATGCACATGGAATTCAATTAGGAGTAATAGATGTATTATACCAAAAAAAATAAAGAACAGAAGAATCCAAATATTGTGGATATTAAAACTTCGGATTCCAACTTAGAAGAGAGTAAGTGTGAGAGTGATATTGACAATGAAGATAATGACAATGTAATTGTTGAAGAAGATATTGAGATATAATGAGGATGAAATATTAACCTATCAAGAATTGCTTCCTATAATTTATAAAGTTCGAAAAATTGTTAAGATATTTAAACGTTTCCCTATAAAAAAGGATATATTACTTAAATATATACTAACTGAAAATAAAATAGAACATATGTTAATATTAAATTCTAAAACACGTTGGAACACTTTGCTCCTAATGATGGAAAGATTTTTGAAACTGAGAAATCCAATCCAAAAAGCAATAATTAACTTAAACTTGTAAATTACTTTTTTCAGATAGTGAATTCGACTTAATATCCAGAACTATATCAGCTCTACTTCCAATAAAACTGACAATTGAGACATTATGTCTGAGAGATTTTAATTTATTAACAGCTAATGCAACAATAAATTTCATGTTGCAGTCACCGAAAGAACAGCACACATCACTATCTGAAGAATTATATATTACATTGAAAAATCGCACAGAAGAAAGGCATACCGAAATATAAAATGTCTTATGGTATTTACATAATTATAATGATTTTAAAAATGAAAATGAAAAAGAAGAAAAGAAAATAACCAATTCAAATCTGATTAAGTTTAGAGTAAATTTTATTAAAATTTTTTCCCCACAAACCTATCCACATTCAAAAGAATTCGGTTCAATTATTGAAGATTATGATGTCACTACTGTCGATAGTGAAAAGGAATTTTCTCTTGAATAAAAATTAGAAGTAGCGATAAATTTCAACGAACCAAAATACAATACAGAAATCAGCTATATCCAAAACCATCCGACGATAAATCGATTTATTTGAAGATGAGGGATTTCGATGTAAATACTTGAAAAAAATATATCACGCATTTCTAACAGTACCACCAGCTAGCGTAGATGCCGAAAGAGCGTTTTTGACAGCTGGTAATTTTTACACAAAATTACTTTTCAGGTTTAATGACAGTACAATTGATGCATTGTTTTTTTAAGATCACATTTCAAAAATTTGTATTAGTACCACACTGAATAGTGAATAAAAATTTTTTTTTTGTGATTTAAATAAATAAGATGTTCCTTTACTTTTTTGTTATTATTTTCTGTTATAATTTAAAGTTACAAATTATTTTTTGTGATATTTACACTCTCTAACAAAACTGGCAAATAAAACACCTGTGTTTTCTTTCTTTTTCTAAAATTTCTAATACCGGTATCCCGGTATTAGGATTTTAAAAATACCGAATACTAGTATTGAAATTTTGGCCCGGTATTGCAATCCCTAATTGCTACTTTGGTTTTACAAATTAATTTAAATATATAGATGTGGGCAAACAATTGGTCAGCAAAGGTGGATGGTAATAAATTTAAAAGTTAAAGTAAATGAACATTTAACAATTATATTTAATAGTCACTTATTAATACACATGATGATATATATATATATATATGATACATAAGAAGAGATCCTTTGCACACCTACTTATTCGATAAGGTAAGTGTTGACTTTTACTTAGTTCGAAGTTGTTTTTGAAAATATTAGCAGGAAGGTTTGAAGAGGTTTTCATAAAAATATTTTCAAATGACTAAGTAATGCCTTTTCTCAAATCATTCCCTTCACTAATTTATAATTTTTTTTAAAAAATTAGTTCTAAAATAATTGAAGTAAATTTAAACGGTATAAACTCCAGAAATTTTAGAATTTTTGTGTTTAAAAAATTAGCTTCAGCAAATAATTGCACTAAATGTTTCCTTTATCAATTTTAACTGATTTTTTTTTAAAGAAAAGGTTAGAAAACTCCCGGTGAATGCAGAAATGAAGCACTCGCACTCTTAAAATAGGGGGGAGGGCGGAGTTCTTGAAATTCATATTGTAAAAATCTGTTTAATTCTATTAAAATTTCAAAATAATAATTGAGCATATACATAACTACGTTTCTTTATATCAGAAGCAATGCGGTAATTAAATAATCATCAACCCCCTTTTTTTTAATTAATTTTTGCTCTTTCGAATAATTCAGAAGAGTTGTTTTTTGAGAATATCAACAATTTAGAATTAAATCGAGAACCAATATTTCAATAGTTGTAACAGTTTTAATAATTTTTACAAGAAAAAAAAGTACATTAATTCAAAACTGTTAAAAGAAGGAAAATTCCAAAAGATGAATAGCAGTTTTCATCCTTTCAGAAATTTAAGCAGCGAGAGAATTTGTCGAATATTATTAATGATCCGAAGAACTTAGTCCGCCCTCAAGTCATGAAACACTGAAGAGAATATCTCGAAAAGTCCCAAATAATTCCTGTTAGAAGCACCATTCAAAAAATATGTCCAAAAAGTGTAAAATTATGGAAATAACAAAGCGTTAGCGAACTTATTATGGGTAAGTTTTGTTTTTCCTCTGTCCCATATTCGGCCCTTAAACTCCTTCGAAATTTCTTCCCTCCGATTGTTTTGCTCTTGTAAAATTATCATAATCCTTTATTTCTTCATTTTCTTCGGCAGCTGTTAATACGCTTCTCTGTGAGCACAAAGAGCAAAATCCAATACCCATCCGCGCTGAGGTATTTCCTTTCACGGGGACGCCCGGGAGAACAAAACAATAAATAACTAAATACGAGCTCTCTAGTTAGGCGAAGAAAATAAAACACGCCTTCTTGAATATTGCCCGGGTGTGTGCAAATTGCTTTCCCGTCATAAAGACGCTTTCTAATATCGCTCCCCGAAACAATGCGATGGAATAGAAAGCGAAACTTCCCCCCACCTTTGCGTCCTGGGAATTATGTTTCCGGGTCCTTTTCAGTTACTTGGCTCTCTTTCAGAGTCCTAAACGAGTTGAGATGTATCTGCGTGTTTTTCTGAGGGACATGTCTAGAGACATGTTTGGTCAGAGAACTAAAGGATGCGCTGCTTTGACATCGAATTGTTCATAGGGATGGAATTTCTGTTTGATTCTAAAACTTCTCTAAATAAGAAAACTCAAGTGGGTTTCTATTTTATTATTATTATTATGCATTCGATGAATTTAGGACACAGAATTCTTTGTTTTTTGTATTCCAACGGTATAAAACCTGAGAAGAGCAACAGATATATACTTTTTGTTAGCTAAAATTATGCGTAAAGGAAAACATTAGGCAAATGACTTCCTAGGAATTTCGATAATTAAAACAATGATCGATTTTCTTTTATTTTTCCAGAAATTTGGAACAAAAACTTTCAAGAGGTTTTTGTTCCATTTTAAAAAATTATTAATAATACTTTTGTTAAAGGTATATGTTTCATATTTTTTTGCACTTCAATAGTGATAGAAGAAGCAAAAGAGAACTTTTGATATATATATCTATACTACTATACAAATGTGAAAGTTTGGATGGATGTTTGTTAGACAATCACGTCAGAACGGCTGAACGAAATTAGATGAAATTTGTCACAGAGATAGATTATAGTCTGGAATAGGACATAGGCTACTATTTGTTCCAGTTAATTGAGTAGTTAAATTTTTATTAATTAAAAACTAACTTCCCGCCAAAAGTCTTCATTTCCTCGCCGCCAAATGTGTAGGGCTTCAATTGTTTTTCTTTCCCACGCTGAAGAGGCAAGGCTTAAGATATTTTCGAACGATTATTTCAAATGATTCTGTTCATTTTCTTAGTGTTTGATGCATTTAAAATTAAAATTGTTAATTAATCGATCTTCCGGATTCCTTCTGAAGTACTTTTAAATTAAAATAAAACAGAATAAAGGAAATAAAAAATTTCTAATCTGTATTGCATTACCCTAACTCGCGTAGAAAATTCACGCATTTGCATTACTCCAACTGGCGTTGAAAATTCACGCATACGCAGTGTGTTCTGATTGTTGACAACTGTATTTTCAATTTAAATAAAAGTTTAAAAATTATGTGTATTATACTGTTGTAGCTATCTCAAACTTGATCGATAAATAAAATAGACTTGACTTGATTTCAGAGAAATACGGACTTAATTTTCTATTTTGTTTTATTATATATTTTTAATAAATTTATTTTTAGCTTTATGTACATCGTTTTTTTTAGGTTACTTTTAATTTTTTTTTATTTCTTATTATTTGATAGTTTTTCGAAATGCCCAGAAAACGCAAATCTAATCTTTCGAAGCGGAGTAATAAAGCTCGGGCTATGAAAGTAGCTAGAAGACCTGTTTGCAATTTTAGTGAGCACTTGCGGACTGTCAAACCTCCTCCAGTTGTGGGATACATACAAGGACGCTTTGTAAGAAGATATCGTGTTTAGGCTAAAGGAAGGCTTCGTATGAGAGAGTTTGGCAGTAATATTATATAGGTTACGATTATTACCGGAGCTGCTAAAGGAGGCAGCGTTTTAATTAACCGCATACTTGTTATTCCAAAAACTTTCCATTTTGTTTCAAGAGGTTGCAATTTCCTTTAAAATTGGTTTTTACAATGACGATCAACAAATCCCAGGGCCAAAGCAGGGCTTAATGTTGCGTACATTATGGTATTAGAATAAAAATAAATGTTGAAATTTTCCCGTAGACCTTTCTCAATCAGTTACAAGTTTCTTGATTATATCATATCAGACTTTGCTTTCAACAAAACTATATTGATACGATTTGATAACATTTTACATTTTGATCAGACCGTCATTTCTCATACATACACATCAAAATTTCCACTTGAACGAAGTCGTGGATAATGGCTAGTATATATACTGACATCTATCCTAGATGTACTGACATCTATCCTAGATGTACTGACATCTATCCTAGATGTCATGCGATTCCTATACAGTTTGGTATATGTATAAGTGGATTTTATTAAAGCGTAAGAAAAAAAAATGAGATGGGAATAAAGGTGCAAAAAACAAAAAAATCGACAGTTGGAAAAAGGATTAAGACAAATTGCAAAATATATGATTATGCATAAAATCGGTAACAATAATAAAAAAAAAGCACAATGCCTTGAATACTAAAGCAATGAAAATCAACTTGATAGTATTCAAAATGAATAAAACTTTTCACAAAGCAATATTTCATTTTTACAGAAGTAAGCGTAGAGAGATATGGTTTTATGTGTCGAATCCAAAGATTAGGGTAAAAATATTTTATAAATTATGAATTACCACAAAGGGATTAAGGATTTACAGTATATAAAATACAAGATAGTTTAGAAATATTGCTCAAAAGACGTTGATATGAATGTTCAAATCAGAGTAATTTTTCATTATCTTAATATAGATAATGTACCCGCGGCTGTCTATACATGTACTGTTCATTTTCAGATTCGGAAACCCTCCGTGCTTTTGCGCATATGTGTCAGGAGGCATTTATTTCGTCAAGAAATTGGTGAGAAGAGGATGAAAGGAGAAGATGATTACACTAAATAACAAATAATAATTTAGACATCATATATTTATATATATATATATGTGTGTGTGTGTGTGTGTGTGTAATGATATTTTAAAAATTTAAGTTAAACTTAATTAATTTCCTAAGTTTTAGCTCAATTTAGCCCATATTAACTTCATTCTAGAATATTCTCTTATTTCTTGCTACCATTCCACATTTTATATCTAATTAATTTAACAGAAGCTTTGAAAAATTAAATTTCTGAATCGGCTAAAAGTCTCACGTTCTCACACTCCGAGTGAAGGGACAAAATACAGCTGACTTAACAAATTCTTTTTTAAAAGATCCCCGTGTTTCCCTTGCCTGGTCGGAGCATATAGCGAAAATCATTATCGCTCATTGTATATTGCTCATTGTACAAAAGTGCTCATTGTATATAAGCACTGTGAAGAAATATTTTCCCTATCAATATAAGACCAGGGATAAAATGTTCATGAGCTTTTCCTCATTCCGTTCTGTGTTGTGTGTGTGCTCGTCGCTCCTGCTTCCACATAATACGTGAATCTCCGAGATGAAATAAAACGACGTAAAAAATCGAAAGTCTTTTCACTGTCTTCGAAACTGCCTGCTGATTAAAAATTATATGCCTTACATTGTATATCTTTCCAGAAAATTCACTACTACATTAGAATCTATAAAATAGGAGAAAATAAGAAAAGTAACAAAAGTAGAACCATTTGCATTGGAATACTGATGTGGGAGATACGCAGGAAATGTTTAGTATCGACTAATGAAAGTGAAAGAATAACAGTGTATTTATTTCGTGAATCATTTTGACGCAGACACACAATGAACATTTTAAACATACTGAAAAATTATTTTTCGCAGTGAACTGTGACAGCGGTCGAACTTTTGAGATCATTAACATTCCCATTCATCTTTTCTACCCATGTGCTGTTTTTATATTTGTATTCAGCTTACTGCTAAAGTCTACTTTCAAACACCCTGCATAACAAGAAACTTACAGCGTCAATCAGATTCATTAAGGATCATTAGCGAAAAAAGAATTCTTATTTTCTGGAAAATGAAAGATCCTACCTTGTTACAATAAATAAGCAGAAAGTGCTTCCTAAAAAACAATTCACTTATCACTTTAAAAAATATGAAAATAAAATGATATTATGCATATTTTACATCATCGTATTGTCTTTAATGAGTATTTTATATTTATTTTTTTATCAGAAATTTTTGCTTTTGATAAATAATGTACCAATATTTTGCAAATTAGTAATAAAATAATTTTTTAATGACAAAAAATTGTAGCATGCGAATTCATTCTTATGTTTCGCAAACAAATCCAGTTAGCTTTCTCTCTTGTGGCGCATTTGATGATTCATTCTTCGATTTAAATTTAAGAGAGAAGAATTTTTCACAATTAATACAGAGGAATAGATAAAATTTAAAACAAATCATAAAGTTGATTTTTTATGAAATTCATCACAAAAGGAGAATGCATTTTAAAAGGGCTTAAAAAAATTCGCGATTATCGCGATATCGTACACGCATTCATTTATTTTATTTTATTTATATTTTTTTTGTGTGTACACAATTTTTTAATCAAAAAATATTGCACGTAAGGAAATTAGAAAGAAACGGAATGCTGAATCAGTGTCGTCCTCTGGAAAAATTTATTTTTCTTTAATATCTAACTAGCAAGTTTTCTATTTCAAATCGATTCTTTATTTACATAATGAAAATATTTTTTCACACATATTTTTTAACAAACAAAGTGCAAGATATATAATTAAAAGGAAGAAGTATTTTAATGATGTAAACTCATTTGTATTGTCTGAAAGTAATAGACAATCGTTATTCTTTAACGCTTGTTTAGATATTTATTTTAGATGCTTAGAATATTGTTTTGAAACTGAATAAGGTTTATTTAGGAGCATTTATTTACCTCAGAGAAAATCATAGTTAGGCTGACCCCTGTAGTTCCGATTTCTTCAGGTATTCATTCACAATAAAATGCAAAATTTCTTAGGAAACTTCTGAAAAGCTACAGTAATGGATTCGTGGTTTTTGACACAGTCTTAGCACGAATTTTCTTTCAGTAAGGGCCCAGAAATGTTCAGCACATTGCTTGGTTTACTCTTTCTTTGCAACAGTAATTTTCATTTTCGTTCGTATGCGTCTCAAGGGGTGAGAAGGTGACATAATGTAGAAATTACTTTTCAGGCGAATAGTACGTTGATATGAAATAATAAAAAAGCCCCATTAAACTTTCCATTCTTAAAAAAATTTCCTTTTTTTCCCCACAGACCAAGATGAATAAACTATGTTTACTAGAATTACATAAAATCAGAAACTGCAGCTTTGACTGCTGAGGCGAAAAAAATATAGCCCTTGTGTAAGACGCAGTGAGTTACAATGTTCTGGTAATGAAATCTCGGTATCCAATTTGGAGAATTGTGAAATCGAATCTTTATTAAAAAAATACTTCGGCTGTATAGATAGAATTTTTTTATGAATGTATTTTGTAACGTTAAATGAATTTTTTATCTGTATGAGGGCAAACCATAATTGATTCATCTTACTCATTTAAACCGTATTTTACTTTATTTAGATTTAATCTGCACCTTTTTCAATTCAAGGAGTTTCTACGATTTTTCTAGTAATTTTAAGTATTTTTTGTTTCTATTCAAAGGACCATTCTTTCTACTTCCAATTGAGTAACTTGTTGAAAATTTACAGAAAACTCTTAATCTCAAAACGATTTCATTTTCAGTAATCACTTTTTAATTAATAAAGTAAAATATATAATATACCATCAAATGTTAAAAAAACATATTTTGTTTAGAAAAGAATTCAGTAATTGTTTTTTCCATTTTGGTATAACGTGGTGTGAAATTCAAAAAAATTGTAGAACAAAGGGATCAATGCGATTTGAAAATAAAATAGGGAACAAACATATAAGCTGATCCTTTGAAAAGGATGATATATATAGTTATATATGTCCATGTAATGAATTTTGATCTGCTCTTAGACACAAACGCAACCAATAATTGAAAATGAGCTCTAGGAGGAAACATGGAAAACAGATCCAAGAGAAAAAAAAAAGGGGGAAAATTTCCTTTTAGTGTTCAGACCGCCCATGCTCGGACGCAAATGCTGGATAGCTTATTGTGTGCCTTTTCCCTTTCTTCATAACTTTCGCGTCCTATAAGAGACATTAGAAATTCTAATATGATTATTCCTTCTTTTAAATTATGCATATTTTCCTCTTCCTCGAGCGAAACCTTAAAGGACAAAATACATAATAAAGGAAGCAGCCGAGTATGCTTCGAACGTTTCGCCATAAAGAAGATGAAGAACAGGTAATGAAATCAGGAATGCGAGTTGTAGTTGGATCAGTTTTTTCATGAATTTTTTTTAATAGTACTTTTGCGTGAAACAAATACATTTCTTTAAGAATATTTTGAGTAAAAAAAAGTGGTAATAACAAGATATAATTTACACGCTTTGTTTGATCTAGCCGTTATTTTTACTTATAAAGTGTTAAAAAAGTGAAAATCTTTGTTTGAAATTCTCCCAATCCACATATTCACAAAAAACGCTTAATTTTTAATTTAAAACTGATCGGACGCTAGTCAAAGGAGTTACAATAGAGCTTCAGATAGAAAGAGAAAATTTTACATGTGAAAAAGTTCTCATCTTTTTCATTTTGATTTAAAAGAATGATAATTTTTAAAGCAAGTATGAATAGGACACATATTGAAAAATAAAAATATTTCATATTAAAGTTTCCATTTCTTAAATATTAAATATTTTAACTGGAATCAATAAACTTAAATATAAGCATGTTAAGCTTGGTATAATGGTAAATATTCCTAAATTTGAAAAAAGTTAAAATTGTATTGTATGTCATCTTTTTTTCACTAAATTTAAGTAATAAATTACATTATTAGTATTTTCTTATGCGACATGTAAGTTGAATGAGTATCTTTAATAAAAGATAAATATGAAATGATTACACTTGGCATAAATGTAACAAATATTTAATTCCATATATAGATTAAAATATTTTGGTCGTTCATTATCTACATAAGATATATATCAAAGTTTACAAATTATGCCCATTAAAATTTAATTTTTATGTGTAACAACTTAAGAAAATTAATTGTAAATGTTTCTATAACATGTTAAAAACTTTTTTTAAAACGTATTTGCTGTCTGTTTATATGTTTTAAAAAAGAAGGTATATAATTAAGAACATAAATTGAAATTGATATAATTATTATTTACTTCCTATTACATTTTAATATACACCCTTTCCGTCAAATATAAGAATTGCTAAAGAAATTTTGCTCTCCTGAATCGTTTCAGTCTTCTTAACAATTTCAAATCAGAATATTTTTCTCCTTTGTAAGTTTACTGATTTTATTAGCTAAGTGTATTCATGTTAATCGTATCATCTTGATTATTAATTAACATTTTTATTTTCTATGGCAGTATATAAATTGAATATAAAGTCATCCATAATCAGCGTTATTAAACTTATTTGAATTTTTATTCAAAATGAATAAAAATGCTTGAATTCAAGTTCTGTTATTTCTGTTCCCTAATTTTTTACTCAAAATGCATCTACAGAAGAAGGCACAGAGAAGGAGAAATCATGATAAAGTTTTATGGAATTTCTGTCGGAATTACCATTTTTTCATCATCTATACATAGCACTTGATTTTCCTAATTTTACTGATTCTAGGACAATGAATAATTGCTGAGAGTATAACAGTGCTTCAACGAAATATAGGATTAAAATTCTTCCGTTTCATCCTTCACTTATTAGAATTTAGGTAACAAATAAAACATTATTGTCCATTTTTTGTATTAGATGTTTTTTGTATACTAATAGCTAAGTTGAAAAAGTGACTCAAGAAATAATTATTTTTATTTTTAAGTTTCATTTCTGTTGGTGGATACTATAATTGAAATGAATTATCAAAATTTTAGCCATTGTGAAACGAATAATTATTTATTTCAAGAGAATAAAGACTTAAAAATATTCTAAACATAATCCTTAAACAGCATTTGAAGTGTACAATACTTTCTACATGATTAAAGCTTTCGAATCCAGCACTCTCTACATAAATCTACAGCTCTTATCTTTATCCAAAGAAATTTGGAAAATTCTAAGCATTTTACAACAATATTTGATGTATGAAAGAATTCAAAATAACTACACACTCAAAATTTAAACAAATATTACACAATAAAAATTTGTGGCTAATCGAGAATTTCAACAATAAGTTTTCTATATTTCAAACTTATTATTTCAATTCCATTACTATTTCGTTGAAAATCCTGATGCTATTTTACGAGAGTTGAAATTTAGTAAGACAGTTTGAAAGTTATAGAAAACTTCAAGCGATCTTTTATATTTTTAGAATCTACATTTAAATATGACGTCAAAGTTAAAAAGACTCCTCGGGTTTCAAATACTTTTTTACATAATATAATCTATTGGTTACCACATTAAACTCTCACCTCTAAGAGATGAAAAATACCTAATTATTTAGTTAGAACCAAATGAAAATTTCGAGTTTAATATGCATTCACATTTTGATTAAAATATAATGAGAAAAATATTATATGAAAAGACATGAAGAAATACTATGTTTGTAAGAAAGTTTTCTCAACCTAATTTTATCAAAAGTTTCAATTTCAACAATAATGCAGCGCAATCGAAGGAAGCAAGTGAGTGAGAGGGGTAGAAAAGGGGGCCAGTAATCTCGACATTTTCATTTTTTTTTAAATTAAGAAAAAATATGAATTTTTTGTTTATACGCAATACATTTCTTATATGTTACAGTAATTACATTATCCGAGGAATTTTAAATTAATCATTTAATTGAACTTTTGAAATTCTTAAATTTTTTTCTTCTAAAATGCAATACTTTTTCTTTAAATTTTTAGATCGGATTTAGAGAAAAGTTTATATTTATAGATTATGGCGTATTTTCTGGATGAATTGTGTTGGAAATTTTGCCGATATATTTGAAAGCTCATTCGAGAAACACAAGTTAGTGATAATAATTTTGAAAAAAAGCTTAAAAAATTTTATAATCCTTAAGCACAGAATTGAATCCGTTCCTTACATCTGCTCTAAAATTCATTTGCAGTTTCAAGTGACGAAAAGGAATCTCCCAATTTTCTTTGAATATTGATTGCCATTTGCTAACGCTTAAAATAATTCACTATCATGATAAATCAATGACATGAAACAGAAAAAGCCTAATAAAAGTTGCTAAAATGTTGCGTAAACATCAAGAGCATTTCCTAAGTTTTAATGGTATACAGGAAGTATAATACAAAGTTAGAGAAGTTCATACGAAATAACACCTTTGGCTCAAAAAAAATTATCTATCGAGATTGGCCTTTCTTTGCCTTTTAAATTTGGTTTCTTGCGCCTAACACTACTACCGGATTGTTTTTTTTTGTTGTTGTTGTTGCTTTTTTCAATTGGCGTTTATCTCTACATTATCTCTTCTCTACTCTCAATACGGGATTCTTTCAAAGTCGTTTAAAACTTCTGAAACCACCAAAATTTGCGAGAAGCCATGTTTGGACAGTAGGGAGGTTGACGGACAAACGTAATTTTACTTTTCGCGAAGAAATTCTGGTTCCGGCAATAAATGTGAAGGAGCATTGCCATGTTGCAACTGTCTCTCTGATATGATCAAATCTGTACGTAAAATTTAAACACTGAATCTTAGCTGATACCAACCTCTTCCACAATTTCTCGTACAGTGAAATGATGCATCATATTTTCCTCTCTTATAAAAAGCTGCATTCCGAGCAGTTTCAGGCCTTGGGAAACGCTGGTCACTTTCTTCTGAGGTGAAGCTATTTTTGAATCCTCTGAATCTGTGTGTTTTACTCATGGAGCATTGTTTCCAAATACATGTTGAGACTTGCGAAATATTTCGTTTTGAAAATCATCAAGCATTTGAACAATATATTTGCTTTGTTTTTTCAATCATTACGATATATATATATATATATATATATATATATATATATATATATATATATATATATATATATATATATATATATATATATATATATATATATATATATATATATATATAAAAGTATTAAAATCAAGTTGATAGGAAAATCAAAAAAAAAAAATATTAAACCAAAAAAAAAATATATATATATATATATATATAAAAAATTCATTTTCAATGCATTCAACTTTAAAATAACAAAACTATGTAACTACCATTCCAATCTAAACTCTAAAATTTTCAAAAATCTAATTTTCTCACAAGTTAACAGGATGAAAAGGGTTAGATCCTGTTAAAAAAATTCCTATATTGAAGCATCAAACAACCTCATTAAAAATTTAATTAAAAATGAATTTTCTAGAAATTACTGTAATGTCAATTTTTTAATTAAACAAGGTATGGTTTGGGATTAATCCTTTGGCTTAAATAAAAATAGAACTTTCATTGCATATTAGATCACTCAATAGATGGCGCTGGGAGCCTACAATTTTTTACCTAATTTACCGTTAGATTTTTTTACCGTTAGTGTTTTTTAAAAGCGAGAATCACAATAGATAGCTTAAAATTTCCTTGACTGCTGATGGTATGTACTGGCCTTTTCGTTTTTTCCTTTAGTACTATTTTTTGTTTTTATTGTTATTTTTACTTTATAGTGGTTATGTTCTTCTAATTTGTGGTTTTGAATACCTTTCTGTTAAAATGGTATATCTCTTGGGCCTAATTTCAGGGGATTTTCGGGTCACGAGGAATCATTATTAGACTAATGTCTGCATTCCTTCACAGAAAAAATCCCTTTCTTTGATTCCCTGCCTGAGGGTGACCCTTGAACAAGTCTTCAGGCCGGATTCTTTTTTATATTTTTTTGGTTTAATTTTTATTTGTTTTTTTATTTTCCTATTAACTTGATTTTAATACTTTTGTATCAATTCATCTGTGTTTTAGAAGTAGCTGCAGTTGCGCTCTCTAAATACTATTTTTGATACAAAATTGATACAAAACACTAAAATTGATACAAAAGTATTAAAATCAAGTTAATAGGAAAATCAAATAAACGAAATAAAAATCAAACCAAATAAAAAAGAATCCGGTCTGAAGACTTTTTCAAGGGTCACCCTCAGGCAGGGATTCAAAGAAAGGGATTTTTTCTGTGAAGGAAATCCAGACAAAGGTCTAATAATGATTCCTCGTGACCCGAAAATCCCCTGAAATTAGGCCCAAGAGATATACCATTTAAACAGAAAGGAAAATACAAAACAACAAATTAGAAGAAAATAACCACCACAAAGTAAAAATACAATAACAAAATTAACAATATAAACAAAAATATCATAAAATAGCCCTAACGGAAAAAAGAAAGGCAAGGACTTACCATCAGCAGTCAAGGAAATTTTAAGCTATCGATTGGGACACCCGCTTTTTAAAAAACACTGACGGTAAATTAGGTAAGAAATTGTAGGCTCCCAGCGCCCTCTATTGAGTGATCTAATATGCAAGAAAAGATCTATTTTTATTTAAGCCAAAGGATTAATTCCAAACCATACCTTGTTTAATTAAAAAATTGACATTACAGTAATTTCTCGGAAATTCATTTTTAATTAAATTTTTAATGAGGTTGTTTGATGCTTCAATATAGGAATTTTTATTATTGCAAACCCTATTGATCCTGTTAACTTGTGAGAAAATTAGATTTTTGAAAATTTTAGAGTTTAGATTGGAATGGTAGTTGCATAGTTTTGTTATTTTAAAGTTGAATTCATCTCTTTTATCGTATATACCAACTATTGTTTTATCCTTAGCAATTTCGGTTTTTAAATCCAGAAAGGTAGCCTCAAGTTGATTTTTATTTGTTTCCGTTAGAATTAAACTTTTGGATAGCAATTAGTAACAATATTAGTATTGTCGAAGTTAATCAAAAGTAATATATCTCCACCCGTTTATTAAATTATATTTAATTATTTTTTTTCTCATAGTAATGTAGGGAAATATTAGCTAAAGTACTTGAGAAAGCTGTTCCCATTGGAATGCAGTTTACTTGTTTATAAAAATTAATACCATTAAAAACGTAATTTTCAGTAATATTAAAATTACATAACTCAAGCCTGTTATTTTTAGGAATGATATTTTCATTTAACTATTCATCATATATAAAAGTGCAGACCTTTATTAATTTTTCATGAGGTAGATTAGTGTATAAATTTTCGAAATCAAAAGTATTAAGTTTAATGTTGTTATCTTTAAGAAAATCCAGTACTTCTTTGTTACTAGAAATAATAAAGTTGTCATCAGTTTTTATTTTGTCCAGGATAATTTTTAAGTACTTAAAGAAATGTTTGCCCGTATAGTAATTACTATACGGACAAACATTCTACTATACGGGCAAACATTTCGGTTTTTTCGGTTGCCTCCAGACAATGACTGGTGCTCTCGAACTTCAGGAAAAAAATCAAATAAGCCCATTAAGGTGCCTTTCCCACTGTGCTCAATGGCGCTGGTCAACCATTTCTATTAATCACAGGAAAATTCACGAAAGGATACTTTTTTACTTCCCTCGTACTTTATCAGACATGAAATTTGACTATCTATATCTATGGATTTTATTACAGCTTATTACTTTATATAGGCGAAAGATAATAAGCTATAATATTTGTTATTTTAATTACAGAAAAAGAAATATCAATTTATTTAACTGCATATGATATTCTATTTCAATATTTTATGTTCAATAAGTCTGTAGATCATAAATATTTAATACATTAAAATATTTTCAAACCTTTTCATTTAAAAAGTAAAGCATGGGCAATAATTCATAAGGTTCCATATTTGCTGACAGAAAAAAAATCATCTTTCATTAACGAAAAAAAAAAAAAAAAATTAAAAAAATCATCTTTCATTAAAATCATCTTTTAATCATCATTCATTAAAATCATCTTTTAATCATCATCATCTGAAAAATATCATCATCATTAACGTCAAAAAAAATCATCTTTCATTGAACGAAAAAAAAAATGGATGGGCATATCATCTTTATAAAGTGCATGACTAATAAAAAGTTTAACATATGTTACATTGAAGTAAATTTGAAAAAAAAACTAAATAATTATGCGAAGATGTATTTTTCTCTCTTTTCACAAACTCTGCTGTAAACTTCTTAGAACAATAATTATATTTTACTTTTTAGAACGTTTATCTCCTTTCTCTATTCATTTTAAAATGCCATTGAAAATTTGTAAAGTATTAGGTTCAGGAAAAACTTGGAAATTTATAATTAAATGCTATTTAAAAAAAAAACTTTTTTTAAACATATTTTTTGATAAAAATAGTTGAGATAATAACATCTACAATCTCAATTGATTCTTGATAGGATGAATTTGGAATCAAAGCCAAATCTTAATATTCCACGCAATCAGCTGAATATCAAAGACTGTTTATAAACAAGCGAGTATGTTTTCTTTATAAACAGTATTTGAAAGAAAAAAGGATTTAATTTCCTTTGACATTTTTTTAAACTTGATACATAAAGAGGTTTCAAAATTCCAGTCAGAAGCAACCAAATTGAGAACAGGTCCAATTAAAATCTTCCAAAATAAGTGGAATTTTCATTATAAACATGCTGTAGATTGGATTATAATGATATAAATTTGTACAGACTAAATTATGTAGAGGAAACTGTTGCACTATAGAAACCATACTATTAGAAACCTCTTAGAAGAACACCCTTATTTCGAAATGGGATGCTATTTTGCACAAAATTGTTGAACTATCATAAATGCTGCTCATTAGCACTTAGTAAAAATATGTTGTTGTTAACCATTCATGTTCTGCTTATGAATGCGGCTATAAAATTATTTTTTCATATGAAAAGAATTTTTAAAAAAATTGTTGATTTACTTAATAATTACTTGTGTTATATTTCATTATATGCAGATTTCTATTAGATTCCATTCGGTGCAGTATAATTGTGTAAGTAAGCTTGCTTTTTTTAAAGCTAGAATTTAACTTGTAAAAATTACCAGACGTAAGAAGATCAGATTTTAACTTCTTGTAACATGGATCACAAACGACTCTATATGACTGATTTAAAGTATATGATATTAATTGTCATGGTTCTTTATCAGATTGTATAGAAATGCTAAAGAGCAAGATGCGAGAAAAACGAGAAAATATTGATTGTGAATCTATAAAATAATCAAATGAATCAGTATGTGCTGAAAAATAAAAAAAAATAATTTCACACAGATTTTCTAATACATTATATTGCCAAAGAGAGGATACAGAATTCTTTTTTCAATTTCGCTAATTAATTTTTATTTGCTGGATTTTCAATTTTTAAATTAAAGTCACTGAGAAATTAAATAACGATGTAATACTAGAACTATAAATTAAAAAAATATATATATTATTTTCTGCAAAGATTTTATTTCTATTTTACAAAATTAATTTGTAGGCTGAAATTATTTTTTTTTATTTGAAATTTTGAGGTTTTCATTTTGTTTCTTATAAACTTCAGTTCCTGATACTATATTCATGTACTGCCATGCAAGACAACCAAATATATGTGCAATATGCTAAAATATTATAAGCCTTATGAAATCATGAAGACTATAGAAATCATTCTATTCAGCTGCTGATGACAAATGGAGTAACGAACATATATAAGGTACCAAAAAGAAGTATTAAATATGGTTATTTTTGAAATTGTTTCTTTGAGTTTTAAGACAAATTTCTACCTTCAGAATTATTTGCTGGTTGTGGAGAAAGACATAAACTGCCTTGAAATAAATAGTTTCTATATTACTAAAATTCCTATATGTATTTTAGAAACTTATCATATATTTCAAATACGCTTTTAGTCAAACTAATTTGACAATTTATTTAGACAATGCCTGAGAGTTATTCAAGACTCATGTGCTATTAGCAAAATTCCATGTAAACAATTTGATTCATCAAATATATTTTCCAAACTATGTTTTGTACATGATTTTCAACCCTCAATCAAGAAATTATTCTAAAGAATGAATCAAAAACTTTTAATTCCATTCTATTAAATAGGTGATCAGAATACTCGTCAGACCTGCTAAAAATCAAGAAAGAAAAATACTAAAATAAGTAGCAAGATAAAAAAATTCAGGAAAATTAAATATTCATAAAATTAAAATAGTCATTAGAGTGCAGTTTGTGTTTTAAATTTGTATTCTTAACCATTCTTCATGGGTTATCAAAGGATTTTCTCGTTTTCTTTGACTATCAAATTTTTCAAAGCATATTTATATTAATCCATGAATTAAAGAGTAGGATTAAATATTTTTGAAAAATATTTAGACAGTGCTATAATTCTGCCTTTTTAGTTTATGAAATGCAAATCGAACCTTATTTTACTGTTTCAGAAATTAGAAAACATTTTAATGCTGTTTTAAATATTCTAAATGAGGCTTCTTCATTCAAATTCCCTGCGAACTTCTCCGTCAGCTTTATAAAGTATTAATTTCAAGCAATTTTGCAAAGGACTTAGCTCCAGTTACAGTTGATGCACTAATTAAATTCAAAACGATTTTTCTGCTCCCATATAGAATGAACAAAAATGAAATACTCTAACACGGCAAAAAATAATACTTAGATGAAGTTAATACTTACGTCATATTAGAAAAATGTGCTAATAAAAGCCTAGAATTGATTGTACAAAGCATCATACTGATTCATGATTATTATCTGGTTTTAATTTTTCTTTCCAGAACATCTTCAAAAGCAAATATAAAAATGAAAAAAAAAAAAACTTTCGCGTTTTATGGTAGTGTTTAAACAGTACAATTGAAGTACATTTATTTATACATTTTAACAGTCAAATTTACATTAATGTATTAAAATTTAATTTTAAACAATTATTTATAAAGCAATCTTTGAATGTTAATTTTCAAAATAGTAAACAGAATTTTACACACAGTTTTGGGTCAATGTGTGTAACTATTTTTCAAAATAATTTTTTTAACTCTCAAAATACTTCCCTTCAGGTTTGTTGTGCCTTTCTGTCTGTACACTTTCAGAGCTCCTTTTTAAAAGATCCAGTTACCTGTGATGCAAAATATTTGAAATAGAATTCGATATATATTGATCGTTATCTTGAATGAAAAACCCTTTAGAAACCGAAAATGGTCGATTTGCTTCTAGAGCTGACTTAAACTGTTCAATTTATATTTAACATATTTCACTTTGAATGATTTGCATTTAAAAGTTCAATGCGATCTAAATCTTCGGTGTTACCGATAAGATAACAAGATTCACTTAAGTGAAAACCATTTTTCAACTTTGTGTGTATTTTTCATTCCCCATCCATCGCTTTCGACTCATGGAATTTTTATAGACAGCTCATTTTTGCCAACAGTCATTATATAAACTAAAACAGAAAATTCATTCTCCACATATTTAAAACTAGTATACATTTACTATTTTAGTACGATTAAACTCGGAAAAATTGAGAGAAACTTGTTGACTCAAATTGCTGACATTATGGATGACATGTTGATGTAAATAAATGGCCAAATTACTAAATCCAAGTCCCAAGGATTGTAATACTTCTATCTTGAAATCTGATGCCGAAAATTTATTGTGTTTTCTCTTGCGTAATCTATGGTAAGAACATTCATAAAATATGAATAAAAATTGTTGTTAATAAAATTTCATTAATGGATGAGTACAGATAGCAGCCTCGCAGCTTTGAATTCTTCTAAATTATGCAGTAAAAAAATTATTATGATAAAAAAAAATGCACATACGCGATTATTTAAGATATTTATTTGCAAATTTTAAAGAAATTTTCAATTACTATCATATAAATATTTTTCAAAAGACCATACAGATAAAAACTAATTACACAAAATATACACTAAGTATATTGTATATCAGTTTAAGTTCATTAATTATATATTTTAAAATGTAACCTGCATTTTTTGTAACGATTGATAGTTGTAAATCAGAAAACATAGCTTCAAAAAAATCTCATAAAATTGATTTTATTACTTACAGAATTATTAATGAAATAAAAAATTAAAATGAAGCAAATGAAATTATTAATTTAAATGATTTAGTGCAAAAAAATAGGGTTTGGAATATTTGGTATTCTCATTTTAATGCAAAGATGAAATGAAATAAAAGACAATTGTTTACAGTTTTATATCTTCTCAATGCTACATATGACACATGTGAAAAATTTGTTTGAGGATTTTCCTACTTTCTTAATTAAGAAGAATGTCAAATCCTTGGAAATCTCAGATTTTTATCTTTTTAATAAATATGTTAAATATTTTAAAGTCATCAGCGAGCATTTAAAATTATCCAGAAACATTTTAAATATTGATAAATTCTTCTCGGGCATGTAAGTAAATATAAAAATGTAAAAAAAATTTTAAAAAAAAAAAAACGTTTCCTAAAAATTTGATTAATTGAAATTTGTGCATCAAATTCTTTTTTGTGTTTTTATTTGATTCCTTCGGGAATTTCGATTAACTGACCGGAAATTCCACAATAATATACACTAAGGTAATTCCACAATAATATACACTAAGGTAATTCCACAATAATATACAGGTACACTAAGTAAATAAATTACTTTTAGGTTAGTTGAGTGTTTTTGTAATTAAATTGTATTTATGTTAGTTATATATTTTTCGTATATGCTTATAGTTTTAAGTGCGTCGTTTTTTTAGGTTAGTTTAATTTTTTTTTTTTATTTCTTATTATTCGATAGTTTTTCGAAATGCCCAGAAAACGCAAATGTAATCTTGCGAAGCGGAGTAATAAGCTCAGGTTATGAAATTAGCTAGAAAACCTGTTTGCAATTTTAGTGAGCACTTGCAGACTATGAAACCCCCTCCAGCTGCGGATAAATACAAGGACGCTTTATCAGAAGATATCGTGTATAAACTGGATGGCACTCAAATGACCTAATTATTAACGAACTATTGATATTAATTGAGGATAAAATGATTTTCATATCTGGAAAATCTCTCGTTGATTTCGGCCTACCCCCACCGCCGCGAAGAGGGGAATTATCAGGCAAAGTTGTGAATGAGCTAAACTACGACACCGCGGTTTTAGAAGAGCAGGTCAATGAAATGACACCTGATTACTTCCGAAGCAGCGTCAAGTCTATGAAACGATTCTGAATCGAGTAAATAGAAGAGATGAGGGATTATTCTTTCTTGACGCACCAGGGGGGACGGGTAAGACGTTTGTGCTGAATCTCCTGCTAGCCCAACTTCGCAAGGACTGCAATATAGCTCTGGCTGTAGCTTTCTAGGGCATTGCTGCAACTTTACTTAACGGTGGCCGGACTGCAAATTCCGTTTTCAAATTGCCGCTTAATCTTGCAAGTTTTATACCCCAACATGCAACATCACCAAAAACATCGGCCGGGGAGTCCTCTTGCAGCAGTGCAAGTTAACAGCATGGGACGAGTGCACAATGACGCACAAGCATGCATCAGAGGCGTTCAACTGCAGCCTGCAGGACATCCGCGGCAACCAGGTGGTGATGGGCGGCGTTGTCGTTTTGCTCGCAGGCGATTTTAGAAAGGCACTGCCGACTGCTGATCAGACCGTCAGTACAGTAAACTCAATGGATTTCAATTTAAGTATAGGATACGAGTTATATTAAAAGCAACGCATGTTTGAAGTTAAATCGCCGCCTTGAAATTATCACAATTCAGCAATTTCATCCGCAAAATAGTTCATGTGTTGGATGATTGGAATTCGGTAGATCAAAAGAATTTCGTAACACAATGGCATTTGATGACTCGTTTGGTCGTCAGAATACCGATTTCACCGCGAATAATCATCAGCTCATATTTACTCTATTAATATGATACTAGTGGAAAAAATAATATAGCTTGACTTATTTTGAACGTAGAAAGGTTAACAACTATAAATATCCATAAGGTTCTTATGAACCCGTTTCTGGTATTTTAAAGGCATTGGCTTTTAATATGTTTTTTAAGTTAAGACGAAGCAAGCTTTAAATTTAAGATAACTGTACGCTCGTGAAAGCTATGATGGAAAAGTTGCCCTAGGGTTAGCTTCGAATGACCTTTCCACGACTCCATAACATAAGAGCGAAAATTCCAAAAGATCTTCCCAATTATCTTTGTTACAATTTTTACTTTCTTTTCTACCTTTAATTTTAAGCTAACAATGAACTCGAGAAAGACATTTACTATTTTAGTACGATTAAACTCGGAAAAATTGAGAGAAACTTGTTGACTCAAATTGCTGACATTATGGATGACATGTTGATGTAAATAAATGGCCAAATTACTAAATCCAAGTCCCAAGGATTGTAATACTTCTATCTTGAAATCTGATGCCGAAAATTTATTGTGTTTTCTCTTGCGTAATCTATGGTAAGAACATTCATAAAATATGAATAAAAATTAATGAATTATTCATTAAAATATGAATAAAAATTATCTTTGTTACAATTTTTACTTTCTTTTCTACCTTTAATTTTAAGCTAACAATGAACTCGAGAAAGAAAAGAAAGCAAAAATTGTAACAAAGATAATTTGGAAGATCTTTTGCATTTTTCGCTCTTATGTTATGGAGTTGCGGAAAGGTCATTCGAAGTTAACTCTAGGGCAACTCTTAAAGTATTTTATGCATATAACAATACTATTCGATCCGTTGCTGTTGGTAACGCTTAAAAGCTCTTTTTAAGATAATTTACAGAAAAGACGGCTGTGATTGCAGACCATTTTGATAGACCCCTCGTAATACGTCATTCCGCGCAAATTATTATGACACTGCAGCACTTTACTTCAGGTGCTTTAGTACCATTCGTATATGGTACTATATATATATATATATATATATATATATATATATATATATATATATATATACTCTTTTTATATACCTGCATGTTATATTTACCTTCTGCTTTCACGCATCTGAATTCAAAATTTCTTTATAGCATTTCCACACACTGTTATGTTAAAAAAAATGCGAAATCGCTATAACCATAACAATAACAGGGAGAGGCAACACATATACATATATGTATATAACACTGTTTTCTAACAAAATTCTCCCTTAAAATGGGGAAAGAAAACTGTGTGATAAATGCAGTAACGGCTATTCTTGAATATTGCCTACATATACACGACATACAACCATAGTTTAACACAATTTATGAAGAAAATCTAATATCAACATTTCGAAACTAACTTTATTCTTCCTAAGACCGACAGAAAATATTCGGCGAGCATTTTCTATAAAGCCGCTTGGGACTGCGAGAGACGGGGGGTCAGTGCGGCAGCAAACGGCGTTAATTAACTATTTCTGCACGAATTACTGGATCAGACTGTTGCTGACTGCCCGCTTTCGCGTCTATTTGTCACTTCTTGCTTGATTACTTAATGCACATCTAACACTTTGTTTAATCGAACAGACCACAAGAGGGCGCAGTTTGCTTTTCTGATCGTGACTGCCAATAAATAGTGAGCTCCTTTCATACTCTGGGATTTGATGCATCCTTTCTGCATATAAGCAAATTATTTACGAAATAAATAAACAACATATGAGCACTTTTCTGTATTTATTTACACTACAATGTTTCAAAGAAAGGCATGATTCTTTCTATTTTCATAAAATACAAAAAAGGTGGCTAATGTTATTGAAGACAAAATGAAATTATTTTTCCGTTCAGTAATTAATGTAAAATGAATTACTTTGTCCAAGTTTCATAAATTACAGCTGTTCTAAGCATTTGTTATAACAAACTGTTCCATCCAATTCATCTTGAGAAATATATGTTCACTACTAAGTTTGAGCAATAACTTAATTCGACAGCATGAGAAATGCGATATTTTTTTTTTCTGATACTTGTAACTTTTCGGATTGGTAGATAAATGAAACTCAGAAGCGGAATTTAATACCTTAAATACATTAGAAATCATATAAAGTCTCATTGCAATGTGTATATATCACATTTTTTATCGATTATGTAATAATAGAATGAAATCACGGACGGAATGATAAAAAAATTCAAAGTCTTAACGCCTAATTTTATGAGCATTTATTATTCTTTTACTTTCGGAAAATACAAAAAAAAAAATCATCAGATAATGTTATTGATGACGAAATGGAATTATTTTATCCCACAGCAGTTTGCGTAAAAGGAACTCATTTCTAATTTTCAACATCTAATTTTGTTTAAAGCGTAGATGCTAACATTTTTTAATTATATTAAAGCATCTAGATTGAGATCATAACTGTGGAGCAAAATTAAATTGTGGATATTTTTAGAAAAATTAGATAAAAATTGAAATTTATTGAAATACATTAAAACATTTTTTGAATATTGTAAAATATCAAACATCAAGAATAATTCTGAATTCTCCATATCACCTATAAAATAAATCAACGAAAAATATCCAAAATGATTGAAAAACTGTAAAGTAGTTTTAAAGAAGACCTTTTGAACTATTGGCACTAGAAAAAAAAGAATATTCTTATATAAAAGAATATATTAAAAAAGAATATGCTTATTATAAAAGAATATATTAAAAAAGAATATGCCTATTACAAAAGAATATATTTAAAAAAGTATGCTTTTGGTTTAGCTATGGAAATGAAATGTGAAATGTCATAGGATGTTGGGTAATAACATTTTAAGTTTATCCATCATAGGAATTTTATTTATCAAACAAATGTTTGGCTGTTCTAATTAGCCTCTTTCATAATAGAGATAGGTAGGTTTCATGTTAATTTGTTATGAAGGCTGCTTTTCTAGAATCTTCAGACTTTTAAATAAAGATGCAATATGTTATATTAAATATAAAGTTTTCAGAAAATTTATTTCTGAATAGTTCAAGAACGAATATCTTTCAGAAGGGAGAAAATGACATTCAGAATTTTTCTCATTATTCTTGTTATTCTAACAACCAAAACTTGATGAATCATGCCAAACATATTAGTGATTCTTAATTACCATTTTATCTTACATACAAAATGAGTTTCCAGAACGCCAAAAGATACCGTATAATTATCTCAACTTTTCTCCAATTTACTAATTGTATTTTATATCATAAATCAAAGATTAGCATTCAGATGATTGAAAACAGAAAAATAAAATAACTTAAATAAAAATTAAATTAAATATTATTAAACTGTAAAGCGCTAGAATATATTTAAAATACTTTCACATTTGGAAACATCACTCCGAATAAGTGAAAAGATTAATTGGGAAAAAAATACAATCAAGATACCGTCTTTTTCTTTCATATTAAATTGTCTTAGTGGTTGGTTCCTATTCCATTCACTCTAAAAAATCCAATAAAACACGGAAGAATAAAAAAAGAGCTGATCTAGAAAATATCATTAAAAAATGCACAAAAGAAAAGATACAAAACGAACCATTATTTGATACTTAATTACTTTTGCATCCTTTCGTCTTCCCCCTTCCTTCCCCCGACAAAGAAACATTTTTGAATGTAACTTAAATTAATTGGCATTTGTCAAGTATGAGTGCATTCCGTTTATTTTTCGTGTTTTGATTTCTTCGAGAAGGTTTCTTGACTGTCGCGGAGAAATGCAAAAGTTAAAGGCATGCAATAATGTAATTAGTGAAGACGATTCAAGCTCTTATAATTAAATTACAGAAAATAAATAATGTCTCGAAAAACGTGCTATGATTTATCTATGTTGTAAGAAAAAAGTATGAGGGTTTAAACTCTGCACTCGTTATCCGTAATAAAATACAGTAGGTGTTGTGAAGCATCGTGTGATTGTTGCACGACTCACGTGTACAACTTCTCTTCACCCACAGAGGTAATTTGCGTCCCCACCAATCTTGCAGCAACTGGTTTTATTTATTTATTCTTTCTTATTGCCAAATACATTTCTTGCCGGAGAGTGAAAGCAGAAATGGAAACTGTAAGCATTGGTTCTTATCTTAGAAGATCAAAGAGGCAGAAGGAATCATTTTCCTTCCTTTTATATGCTTTTACTTTTTCGTCAAAAGTACTATTGCGAGAAGATATGCTTTATGTATCTTTTGGCCAGCAATCTAAATATAAAACGAGGGAGCATTTTACATCAATTCCTGGGAAATATTTGCTTTTGCCATCTTAATATGTCTCTTATAAATTAAAATTCAAATTTTATTTAGTTAGTTTTTAGAATTAGTTTTTCAAATGTGGCAAGTGCATAACAAAGTCTAAGAGTCATTATTTAAAATTGCCTAATTCCAATTTTTTGGTTAACGCTGTCTTTTCTCCTTAATCTGATGGTATTTCGAAATACCAATATCCACTATTTATATCCACTGCCCAGAACTGTTAATTACCGTTCAAAGCAACCAGAATATGATTTATTCGTGGCAGAGGGCTTTTATACTAAATTTCATTTAATTTCTAATAGTCAACAAATAATAGTGTCGATCCGTCTTTCTTCACAATAAGCACAATAAGAAAAAACCAAAGTTCAGATTCAATTATTATGGCAAATATTCTTTAATATAGAATTTCCTTGATTAAATTCTCTGGTCCTTAATTTAGAGACAAACGTCTTGGATATTGCTTGATTGTTGGATGATCATCAGCATTAAATTTATGTCGTGTCTTGTTACAGTGGCCAAAATCAGCGTCACATGTGGAAAAAAAGTAATGATATTCTTTAAATTATTATTTTTAAACTATTTGTTGGACTTTATTATGCAAAAATTTTCCAAGATAAATTCCCGAAAAATTCTTAAATAAGAGTCATGAAATCCACTATTGGTTATGTAGCAATTGCAGTTTTTTTTTCGTTTGTTTGTTCTAAGTCTTGAATTTATTGCTGAAATTCAGAACAGCTCCCTTTCCATATCAATGAATGTTGCTACCATAGCGTCAGTTTTTTGGAGAAAGATAAGAAAGTCTATTACTGCTTATCTTAATTATCTAGAAATTTTAGAAATTCTTTGGATCAAATATTCCGGCCTCATTGGCATTATTGTTCTAAGCCGACTTAGAAAATAACTGTAAACATCGTACGCTAGCTAAAAACAAAGAAGAAAACTACAGAGAACGATGATTTAAATTGCACAAACCTTCATTCTCGTAGCTCCATAGTATTGAAATCTTCTGGATCAATATTCTATTGATGCCTTTAGTTTCATAGATGACTCTCCTTTTTTATTATTATCAGTCTTTAATATTAATTGAAGCTTTGTAAATGAGTTGGTACAGCAGTTTCTAAGCTAAATTAGTTCCTAAAAGATAAATATTTGTACTTTTATCCAATAGCATTAAATAGAGGATACCACAAATAGATCAATCCAAGTAAGTCCATTTTCCTTCTACCATGAAAAGGCTTCTTCAAAGGTTTCATTCCAAAATAATAACTTTCGTCATCTAGGAGGTTGTAATTTCGTTCTTCTATACTTGGTATTTTCGCAATTCATGTCCGTTTTTATTGTACTTCAAATAAGTCTCGTTTGTATCTTGTTCCCGGACATTTTTAATTCCGAGCAGAAGGACTATTCAATAATTTCTCCAGCATTTTAAACAAAGAATAAAAAATTTTCTATACCAGTTTCATTATCTATCTCAATGAATTGGAATATTTGGATGTTTTCAAAACGATTTTCACAGTTTTATATTTTTTTATGACAGATTTTATTTCAAATCCTTTGCATCTTTTACATACCACAGTGGCTAATATTGAAAGTTTTCTCCTGGCTTCCGTCGTCTTGTTTTCAGTTTACTTTTTACAACTGGATAAGATAATTATCTCTAAGTCGAGATTCTAGATCTCTCTCGTTAATCATTGGAGTTGCCATTTAATCAATATTCCTTGTATAATGTCAGTCAGTGTTCTTTTGAGAGATATATGAGTAGCGTAGTTTTTACAATATCTGTACCATTTTAGTACTTCAGCAAGTCCAGGATGTTTGTCCATCGTTTGACAGTTGATCAGGAATGTATGTGATACGGAATTATTTGGTTTACTCTCAAGATCGCAAAGTCAGGTCATTGCTCTTTTTTCATTTCTTCTTTTATTCATACCTTGGATACTTTGCAATTCTTCATTCTCGTCTTTCAGACCTTTAGCTTCATCTTCTGTATTTCCAATGAATCTACTAATCTGATCTATACTTCTTTTAATTTTACTCTTGATGCATTCTCTTTTCTTTCCTAGCTTAGATTAAACTCTTTTTTTTTTCTTATTTTTCCCTTTCTTTCTTTCATTCCTCATTTCTTCGAATACTTTTATATTCTTTAAATATTTTTACTATTAAGTTACATCCTTAAATCTTCAAGACTCTACCTTCATTATATTCTTACGTTCTGAATGTTTAAACATATATGAGAATTCATCAAATTATTTTATTTGTGTTTTATGAATCAGTAGACTTGAAGAAAGACAAAGAAAATAATTCAAATATTTCTCCCATTGCTCTAATATGGATTTTTGTCAGGCTTAATTTCTTTAGGTGTGACGGAAATATTAAATTTTATTAATAAAGAAATTCTCATTGAGAACATATCAGATGTAAGTAGCAAAGACAGCTTTTAAATTATTCCTTCATTAATGACGATCATGTTTAAGGGTCTCTTGTACGTTTTTTTTTAAGATATGAGTTGTGTAAAAGCTCTGTCATGGACTCCAATTAATATCTTTGACTTGTATTTCTTCAAATATAGGAAAGACCTAACGTGTTGTTTCTTTTTTTTTTCTTTGAGAGGGGAAGAAATTTTGAATAATAACAAATAGGCTAGATTTCCTATTAAGGATAATGTGAAGGAATCATGTAAATATACGCCACAGCCTTTTAGAAATTGTATAAAGTTTGGATGGAATTTTGATATATTCAATAAAAAATTAATAAAAATATGAATTTCTAATCTAC
Source organism: Argiope bruennichi (assembly GCF_947563725.1). Classification (NCBI taxonomy): domain Eukaryota; kingdom Metazoa; phylum Arthropoda; class Arachnida; order Araneae; family Araneidae; genus Argiope; species Argiope bruennichi. Next base: position 607,331 of record NC_079157.1, on the reverse strand, counting down.
AAATATTTGAAAGAATGCTCACATTTCTATAGTAGCAAGAGGCAATTAAAATATAAACTATAAATTTCATTCTCATATCCCATTAATATATGTAGGAATTTAGAAAAACAAAAGTTTTTCTGTTCCTTTACAAATTTTTAAATAATTCCTTTTACTTTTGTCTCTAAAGTGATGGAAGCCTTCTTATAGTTTTTTCTTTTGGTATAATGAAATAATGCACCAATGTACATTGAGGTGAAAAAAGTCATTGGATACCTCCACGCAATATGCCGGCCCTTTTTTCGACCATCGAAGTGTAGCAAAGCAACATAGCATGGACTCATGGACCCCTGCTGAAATATTGTGCCATGCTGTTTCCATAGGCGTCCATAATTGCAAAAGTCTTGCAAATGTAGAGTTTTGCACACGGACTGACCTCTCGATTATGCCCGATAAATATTCTATGGGATTCGTGGGGGGTGATCTAGATAGCCAAATCATTTGCTGGAATTTCCCAGAATGTTCTTCTAACCAATTGTGAAAAGTTGTGGCCGGAGAACACGGGGCATTGTCATCCATAAAAATTCCATCTTTGTTTGAGTACATGAAATTCAATGGATGGCTGCAAGCTATTTTCAAGTAGCTGAACATAACCATTTCCAGTCAAGGATTGGTTCAATTGAGTCAGAGGGATGAGCTCATTTCATGTCAAAACAGCCTACACCATTATGGAGCCACCGCCAGCTTCAACAGTCTTGTTGTACAACTTTGATCCATGGTTTTGTGGAATTTGCGCCATACTCGAACTTTATTAACAGTTCTTACCGACTGAAATTGTGACTCATCTGATCACTCCACGATTTTTAAGTTGCCTATGGTCCAACCGATATGGTCACGATCCCAGGACAGGCGCTGCAGGCAATATTATGCTTTTATAAAGGCACTCTAGTCTGTCTTCTGCTGGCTTAATCCATGAAAGCCAAATTTCGTTGCATTTTCCTAACAGAAAAAGTTTGTGGTACATCTCATATTAATTTCTGAGCTTAAGTCACGCAATGTTGTTTGTCTGTTAAACTGACATTTCTACGCACACATCGTTCATCATTAAATGCAAGCTGTCAGCAACTGCGTTGTCCATAGTGAGAGGTTATGCCTGAAATTAGGTATTCTTAGCACACCCTTGACAATGTGGATCTTGGAGGGTTGAATTCGCTCACGATTTCTAAAATGGATTGTCTCATACGTCTCGCTCTAACTACTATTCCGTGTTAAAATCTGTTCATTCCTGTCGTGAGGCCATAATCACATCAGAAACTTTTTCACGTGAATTATTTGAATACAAATCAAAGCTCTGCCTATATATACATTTTGCACGCGATATAACTCATATTTTTATATCCCCATACTGCTATCTAGCCCATGATATTTGTAACCACTGTGTATTTCATTCGTAGAAATGACACAAAATTTATTACAAATAAATTTTTTTATTGAATTTATTAGAATAAAATGTCGTTCTTTGAATCAACTTAAAAGTTTTGTTGTAAAGACAAGATTATTTTGAAATACAATCAAATAAACAAACATGGTACTTGAGAGATTATCCATTCACTTTTCTACTCTCCCCATAATAGATTAAATGTGCAACTACTTTATTTACATGAACGAGATTCAGCAAATTTCGATCATGAACTTGTGATTACTTAATCGAAATCCTAGATTTTGTTTACTTCTGTTTAAAATATTATTTTTCTCCAGTTTAAAAGAATAATTGCAATGTCAACTCTTTTCCATCAAGTTGCGTAAGGCTTCTGGTACTGATTTTAGTACGTAACGATGACGACGGATACTACTTTTTTTGCGATTGATATTAAAAGTTAAAAAGATTTATACTAGAAAGAATTTAAATTTGAATAATTTAATCTAACTGCATATGAAAATACATTTATCTAAAATTTTACTTTAAAGATGAATTATTCTGCAAAATAGCGTGGAGCTAATAGAGCTAATATTATAGCTTTACTTTTATTGTTTCTTATATGTACATGACATTGCCTTCATTTCTTTAGATATACATGCATTATTTAAATGGACCTTTTTTGCAAATATAGTTTTGTATTTTAAAAATTTTAACTAAACTTCTTGTAGGCTGTTGGTACAATTTACCTAATATCTCCTGGTTTAAAATATTTTAAAATCGTAAAGTTTTATGAATTATCCACTGGAAGAAGATCATACACTTACATCCTATCATTTACATAAAAAGCTACATATAAATTGAGATTCAAAAAACTGTTTCTTATGTACTTTTTTTGCAAAATTTATTTCCCTTATAGTGATGTTCTTCAGAAACTTTACAGAAGAGTTATCTCTCCAAGGACTGTCGTGTCCTTTCCTTCTTTTATCAAGAAAAGGTTTCCTTCCTTTCCTCAATTTCAGATTTTCTCTGACTTATTTCCACAGTAACAAGCTGTGCCCCCCCCTTTAAAAAAATAAAATAGGAATTTTTTACTGACATTCTCTTTCCAATCGCTGAGTTAACATTCCACACTGCAAGTTTTCAGGTGACCAAATCTGAGACCGTAACAGGATTTTTCATTATATTGATCAAAGAAGAAAAAAAACGACTTGTCTCAAAACTCAACAGGTTCGCTTTTCACTTCACTTTCCTTTCCTTTTCAATCAGTTAATTAAAAGCGGTTTCTCTTAAAAAATTAGGAATTAATTCAGATGAGTTATTCTGTCAGATATGGATTAAAAGGGTATTTAAAGTAGCTTAAAATTTTACTTAAATAATAGAGGGAAACTCAGAAAGAATGAAAAAATGCATTAGATATGACTAGAGCGAAATTTTACTAAAGAGAGAAAAAAAATGAAATAAAATGTCATATTGATTTTTATCGAATTTGGAACATGGTTGTAGTTTTAAATTATATTTTTAGCGAAATTATGGTGTTAAAGTTGGTTTTAATTTGAATAAAAGAATATATTTTGTGAATAATTTATTTATGATAATCAGCCAAGTTATGTCGAAGTCTGATTAATAGTTTTTCGAAGACTATATTTCATACATGAAATAAATTATTCCTCAGAGTTATAATATATATTTTTTTTTCATTTAAAGGAACTCGTTGCTCCCAAGTATTTTTTTTTCTTCAATTTGTGAAAAATGTCTCTTACTTTATTATTGTTGGATGCAAATTATGCAGAAAACCAGATTTTAAGCTTCAAATTTTTAAAAAGGAAGCCTTAAATGGTGTGAAATTTAAAGCCTCAGTTTTGTAAAAAAGACTTCGTTTAAATTGCTTGTTTATTTAAAAAGATTCTTCTCAGTTAATTTTAAATATTCACTCACGAAATTTTTTGAAGGACCCTCACTATAAATTTAGCAAAATTAGGAATTCGATTTAGTAAATCTAAATTTATTTCTCTAAAAAAAATATTTTCTCAATTTCTCTGTGATTTTTTTTACAGATAAATTCCTGATTCTATTATGCTGATATCTACGAATTTACAGTAAATAATTTAGGTTATTTGAATAAAATTAGTTTGACATTGATTATTTCTTTGTCGTAAAGATTTCAGAAAAAGAAAATTGAGTAAAAGGAGTTCAAAGTCTCAAACACAGAAATATTGTGATAAAATCAGCATATATCGCAAATAATCATAAATAAAATAAATTTCATATGAGTGTTGAGAGAAATAAGCCAGTTATTTTTCGTAACAATCACCAAACATTTATGAGTGAGAAAATAAAAATTTAATATAATTCCCGCATTTCTATAGTTAATAATAGCTTTAGATGGTTTTATAATATTTAAAAAAATTAAAAACTAAAAAATTATTTTTAAATACATTTTTATGGTCATTAAATACTAAGAAAATCGTTCTCAGTTCCATTCAATAAAGGCTGTATCAAGTTCAAAAATATTTCTAGACAGTTTAAATAAAATATAAAAGAAAATTTTTTGAGAAATGAATAAAAATGGGTTTAAAAGCATAAACATAAGCTTTTAACCACATATTTTTGTATGAAATGAAGCTATATTTAATAAGAAGTCATTAATTTTTATCTGTCAAAACAAATATGTTCTAGTTAGCATTGATTCAGGGCATCCATTTCGATATTAATAATGGAAGCTCAATTTCAATCTAAATTAAAAACTCTTTTTGTTTGTATCATTTGATTTAAGCGCCTCACACATCCTCTCATTCACAATAAATTAATGTGGTTAACTCGAGACTTTTCCAAATCTATCGAAACTATAGCAAGCAATAAATTGCCCTGGAGTGTTTGAAAGGCTGATTTTCTTTTAAAAAACATCAAGAATGAATGAGAAAATATTAACACTAAGGAATTAATGTATTAAGTAATATTAAAAACTAACGATGAATAAACAATAAAGTTTTCATTCAAATGTTTTGCATTATTTCAATGCAAAAAATATGTGGCTTGCCAGAAAAAAACAGAAAATAAACATTTTCTAAGGGTGCGTGGCCTTTAATAACATGAGTGTTAAAATTATTTCTTATTACGCTAAATATTTGTCCTAAGAGAAATCAGTCAAAGTTTCAGGTATAATTTTGTACTCAAAATTCCAAACTTGATATTTTTATCGATTTTAGAATACCAAGTCCCTTTATTTAAATCTCATCTTATATATTTATTGATCAACTGGAATCTGCTTAATGCAGAGCGAATTCTGCTTCATCTTTAAATTTTTGTTGCTAAGCTAAGTACTAAACGAAAAATAAAGAAATAAAAATTAATTTGTTGTGATGTTTTCACTTTCTTAAAAATTAAAATTGCTAAAAGTTTTTTTTTATTATAGATAATATTAAAGTTTTTAAATATATTCTTAAATATTAAATAAACTACTTTTCTATATTTTTTTCATGTCTTGTGTGTGTGTGCTTGTGTGAGGCTGTGTGTGTGTGTGACTGTGTATTGGTCACGTGTTTGCTCTAAAAATTTGTAAAATGTAATTAATAATTTTTGTATCGTATAATTTAAGCGAGAAATTCTTGTACATATATAAATTTATTAATATCGTATATCTCGGAAACATTTATAATGATTTGGATCAAATTTTGTATTTAGATAAGGTTTAGCTTTTTGAGTTTATGAGAATAAGTGTCTTGCCTAAAAAAAGGGATTTTACTCGCACACACACAAAAAAAACAACTATAGATGACTATTAGAATAAGAATATTCAACTTGAAAGTCAAGAACGAAGTGTGAGCAGTGCGGTATAGTGGTCAGAAAAACATGAATGGCGCATGTGTTGAGGGTCCGCGGTTCGAATTGTGCTGTTTGCTTTTTTTTTTTTTTTTGAGTTTATATTTAATATTTTTGCTTTTTAAATCTATCTATACAGAAGTCTTTCTTGGAAAAACAGGATTTTACTCACAAAAAAAAATATCTAAAAGCCTTTTTCTATCTGCTTTCATATTGACAATGTCATATAGAATCATCTCGGACTCGATTTCACCATGGTAAAACGTTATGTAAGTTCCAAAATATAAATAATGGTAGGCAAACTGTAAAACGAGTACTGAATTGCAGCAGATATTTTCGATTAACATGGTAACTCAGAGCATCTATGATTTTTTTTTTTATTTAAAGTACCAATTCATATATATAAGTAAGATCGAAAAATATTCATTAGGTGATAATTCAATATGTAATCATTAGGTGATTCGAATTTAAATATTTTACCTACAAAAACACGATTTTGCAGAACAAAGGACTGCAAATCTTCCATATATATGTGTACAAGACTGTACTTTTATGAAATATAAGTCTGTGGTTGCGATTTCAAAAATGATGAAAACCTACATTTTAGCCACTGCAATGTGTTTTGTACTTGAAGATTCTGTTTGAAACTGAATGTATTTCTTTACAACCGCAGTGTTTAAAAGTGCCTTTATAGATCATAGTATCATGTCTTTAAAAACAATAAGTTAAGCATTAAACATTTTTTTAATTAATTGAAAGTAAAATCTTATAGATTTTGGAGGAGGATCATATATTTTGTGGAATGAAAAAGAGTAAACATCAGTTTTGTTTCTGAACTTTTAATACCTTATATTTTGGCATATAAGAACGGATAAGTTACAACACGTATTGAGAACAATAAAATGAAAGGAAATTTATATTGATAAGACTTAATTATTTTTACAGACAAAAATGGATTTATTTTAGATACTTTTTCCTCCTTTTCATTATTTCCTTGAAATAAACTCATTTCCTCTTTTTTTAAATCTATTTTCCTTTAAAAAAAATCCTCAGCCCCAATCTGTGTGGATCCTTTTGAATAGATCAGGAATATTATATTAACAAATGACATAGCACATCTAATATTAAATTTGTCATTTAGAAATGAATTATCAAGTTTCATTTTCACAATAAAAAACAAGAATAATTCATTTAATTATTTCTAGTAACAATCTGCAGAGGAAATTTCTGACCGCTTCGTTAGTTTAGGAGAGGAACATATTTCTTCCATATAAAAAATTTTCACAGCGAATAATCTTCCGACAGAGAAATATAGACAGAGAGAAAATTTAAAAATTATATGATAAATTATTTATCACTATAGTATAATTCTTTCAGATTTTATATCTTAGTTCTTTTTAAAACAGATCGATTTGGTTAAATTTGTTTTCTCATTTAATTAAATCTTTTTCATAAATTTTCATCCAAACTTTGAAAAAAGGAATACATTATTTTTCTTAGCTATTCTTATATTATGCTGTACAATATTTTATCAATTACGATATATTTTTCATTTTTATTTCATACCATCTTGTTTTGCCAATAATACATTTTTGGCAGGTTTTTATAACAAAGAAATTATTGCTATAAAATCAGAAAGTTTTAAAAATTAAAGAACACAACAGTTAAGCAAATTAAATGCCAAGCTGTACGATTTGTAACAAATTACTGCACCATTTTCAAGGTCAGAAGTAAAAGTTTTGCAATTGTTATTATTAATATATGCCTAATTCTTATTACATTCGATGCAATATTAAATAAAATATGTGTAATGCTAACAAAAATCCATAATGTGTTCTTTGTGACTTTTTACTTAGAAATTTTACATTGCCCCGTTTCAGGAACGAGGGCAAATTGCTAATCAATAATTAAAATGTTCTAAGTACCTTAACAATTAATTAAGGGGGTAATATTTTACACTCATCATACACTCTTAAATCACATGGGGGAATTAAGAGCAACGCAAATGGCAAGCCAAAATGCTAAAAAGGCCTATCTATCATTGCACTCTACTTTTATTTCAAAAAGAAACTTAAAGATTTTGTTATAAATGAATGGCAAAGTTATTGGAACAACTACGGTTCAAGAATGATCGTTAGATCATGGTGTGCTTAGCTTTGCGTTTATAATTCTTTCCTTTCATTGTATTTTAGTCTTTTATAAATATAACTTTTTTTATTATTTAGACAAATTTGCTGATAATCAGAAACAAACGTTATATATATATATAACTTTGTGTATATATATGACTCATTTTCAAAATACAGTATTAAGACTAATGCGTCTAGTATTCGTCCTAGTAGTCATTTCGTTCTTTATTGCTCTCGTATCTAGGGTGCAGCTGGTGGGTTGGAAACGGGGAGGGGAGTAAGTTATTTGATGTTTTATTCGAGATCACATAATTTAGGCGAAATTTTTGACTTTAAGAGATATTTATTTATAGTTCCCTTTAATTTTAAATTTTACTACCATTTTAAAATTTGGACCGCATACTCTTAACACAATTAAACAAAAATATATTCACTCTTTTTCTCCAAAATCATTATTTATTGTCATTTTAATAAAGATTTTTTGGATTTTACCCAGGTTTTATTATCTAGGCACAACTTCTTTGGTATTTTATCCTACGATTTTGTCAGAGGGTTCTGTTGAATTTTTTTTTCTTTAATGACTAGCAAGCTATTAGAGAGACTTACTAACGGAATTTTTAATATTGTTATATTATATATATTTTAAGTTTTATATACGGGACTTTCATAAATTGGATTTATTTCACCTTACTATTTTTAAGATTCACTATTACTATTTTACTTACTATTTTCACCTTACTATTTGTCAGCTCTCCACAAGAACGTGAATAGCTATTTTGAAACTTTTAACTTAGGTCGTTTGGTCCATATCAATCGTATGTAGGAAAAGGGTTGTTGGATCTTCTCCTTCTCCCTTTCCTTTTGCCCTGGAGGTTTGATGGCTTTTATTATTTTTTTCGTCCTTTTTACTTATTTATATTTCTTAAGAAATGATGTCTTTGCACTTTTCGTTGTGGTTTGTGTACTTGTATATTTGATTGTCTGTCTTCTCTTTTATGCTTTGCTTTAATCAACTGTGTTCACTTGACTGTAATTTATAAGTTTTTTTTTCCCACCCGAGTGAAGTTTTGGCTGGCCTGACATTGTAGAAACGACTCCCGAGAATGGATTGTTTCCGTTTTCGGGAAGATTGTTTTCTAAAATGTCGCGTGGATCTGGAAGATTGTAATAATAATATAACTTGAATTTTTGACTCAAAATTTTGAAGAATTGATAAAGTTTTGGATTTACAGAATCTTAGAGTTATTAATTAAAAACCTGGAAAATAGTTATAATTTGGAAATTACATCTAATAATAAAACTTAATATGAAATTTGGAAACATGAAACTTAGTAAAATATTCTTCACTTTCGTTGGAACTCATGATAAGGATTTCTTATTTTAAAAAATACTCCCTAGGAGCCACACTGGTCACCTGGGAGGCGGGTTGGATTATTCTTTTATATTATAAAATTAGAAATGCTACAGAAAATAGAAACCTTTTATCCTTTTCGCCTGGCTGTCCCCTTTTACTCGTTCCCTTGGATGTTACCTGAAAATAAAGAAGAAAATATAATACTGGAGAAAAAAAGCAGCCGGAGTTAAGTAATGATGCCAGGTGATGTTACAGCCGGAGTTAAATAATGATTGATGTGGATGTAATGGGATGAGGTTAGGGAATATCAATAAACATAATATATTAACTTTTATACAAAGCTGCAGTTTCTGTCGTCTCAATTTTCTGGAGCGCTGTATTGAATACGTAGTCAAAATATAATCATTATATCAATGAAAAACTATAAAATCAAGAAACACAATGATACTTAAAGAATAACAAAAATAATTAAAGCAAATACATAATTCATGGTTTCTGTGTTAACTATTTATTGCATGTTCAGCTAGCTATCTACTGTGTGCGTTGTTTACTTAAGGCTCCCAACGGCATTTCTTGTGACGTTCTCCCCATGTTGCGTGGGTCGGGCAATTGTAATCACACAAAATGTATGCATGTAATTAGAGTAATTAATTACTGTCCATTTCAGGGGAAACCTTTGAATCCTCTTTTTTTCTGAAGTTTTAATAAGGCTATCAGTAAGGCTGGGAACCGCTGAACTCTTTCTCTACCCTTCCCTTTTAAAGCTTTACACCGCACTCGGGTAAGTCGGGGGCGGGGGAGTGAGCATCAATTTTCAACTCATCATTTACTAGATTGCTTACATTATTACGACTCATAATTATTTGAAACATCTTTCGATCGTTTAATTTTTGCTGGCTGTAACATTATGACAATTTGTGTGCTTCTTTCAGTTTCATTACAAATTCTTTTTAAAGTTATATTGGAGAAAATAATATCTAATCTTCTGCCCTGCTAGAAAATGTTCAAAAACAATAGCGAAACAAGAATGAGTCGCTTTGCAAGCAAGCAAAAGCACTGAAGTATATAATTTTATGGCATAATTTTCAAATACATTTAGTCTATACGCAATAAAATACATGCGCTATAAATTATATTTGCATACCCACTCTAAATATCTTTACACTCACTATGAGAGGAAGTAAATGGATGAATTTTGTATGCTTGATTAAAAATCCGTCTATGATGTTCTTCTTTTACTTAGTAAAGCATAAAAAGGCAACCCATGATTCTTATTTTCATCCTCATTATGTGAATGTGCATTTCCACTCATTTATAAACTTCTTTAAACTGTGCACAAATAGTTCATAGTATCCATCTATATCTGTGAAAATTTATAAAGTAACAAAAGCCTACTAATCTTATTTTTTTCTAAATTTCTTTAATTTTTTTTATTTCTAGTAGCCCTGATATATATTTTAAAAACATTTTAAAACATGAGATTATTTCATTCTTAATTGGTACAATTTCTGGAAAGATAGCAAAGATGAAATTAACAAAAAAAAATCTAGCATTACAGACATTTGTTAACTGTTGTATTCGCTAAAAAGTTGTTTAATCATTTTTAACTGAATACATTCTACAAATTGGCAAATTGTGATTATTTTATGTACCGAGATAATTTGTGAAATATACTTAGCAAAACAGCAATTAAAAAAACGAGTTCAGAATCTTCAGAATTTTTCCCCAAATTTAAAACTGTTGTTTGGGAGGGATTGCGAAAAAAAAAATATGATTGGAAGAAAAAACCAAGTCAATTTCTTATGTTGCAGACAATTCAAAATAGAACAATAAATATCTGACACGGTTTTGTCCTCTCAGCTTTAATTGAATTGCTTCTAATCGAAACGGCTAAATTTCTTTTATAATGATTATTTTATAACTATTATTTTCATAATAATAAAAATACTTCATACGGAAAAAAATTTCAAATAAACAGTCAAAACACAAAAAAGGAGAGAAAAATCTCTTCACGGTCAAAACTTTTTTAAATCATGATGAGAGTTCCTTTCGAGTGATTTATAACTGGGTAAGAACAATGACAGTAAATAATAATATAAAAGTTAAAAAAAATCATGGAAGACACAAAAGTACTTTGTAAGGAAATTTAAAATCCAACAATTATCATTAATAATTACAATCTTATTAACAATCTAAATTCAATATTTCTATATACTATAGTAAACTCTATTGTTGTCTGAATAGAAACCATTGATGAGCATCTTCATTCATTCTTCAGCGCGACACCGATGCCTTAGAGTGAAAACTAAACTTCTGACCATTAAGAATTTTTTTTCTTATTATTTGCAAAGCTTTCATCGACTAAATAAATATTTTAAAAGAATTAAGAAAGCGCATTCATCGATATATTGAAAAGGAAAAAAAAAAAAAACTTTAAATTTCAGTTGTAATAAGATTGATAATTTATTTAAATTTTAATTTGATAAATTTTTTTTTTGCTTACTATATTCATTTCAATTTTTAAACTTTTTCCAATGATTTCATGCTTTTCAAGTTTTTTGCAATTTTTCTTTAAAAGAGTAATTTTTTATTAAATATTTATTTGTCCACTTAAATAGACAGAATAAGATATATTTTTAAAAATCTTTTGTTCATCTGTTATTCTCATTTCTTACAATGTTTATTTGCCTATGTAAAATGAAGTAAAATACATAAATCAATCAACAGCTGAACAAGTTTCACTCGGGCGTTGGAAGGAATGCATACGTCAAATCATACGGCTGGTCCTTTTTTATTCATATATCTAAACTGTAATATCAAATTTCATGGTAAATAAATTTAATTTCTATTTGTGTTCTGGATATCAAAAAGCAAATAATTTAAATCGTTATTTCTTTCTTTTTAAAGTGAAACTGATTATGTCAGCTTATAGTACTTAAAATGATAGACTAAAAAACTGTTTTTTCAATTCATTATTGTAATCAATCAAGAGGCAAACACTAAAGGGTATTAAGTCAACAACATAAACCATCTCGAATAAAAAAAAGGCTGAAATTTGTCCTTGTCCAGTCACAGAATTAGATTCTTATATTAGCTTCGTTTCGAAAGGGGAAAATATTTCTCTTTTGCTAATGAATAAAGTTTCTTTTGTTTGATAAATGATTCAGTTGTTTGATGTTTTAGTGATTTTGATTTAGATATTTCTTCACTTGCCTTCAAAAAACAGTCAATAATTTTAGAACGCCATTTTAAGATGCACAATTTTAATATACGTTTGGCCTGAAAATAATAATGAAGAATTGTTAATGAATTATCTCTGAATGTCAGGAGAATGAAATATTATTTATTAACAAATATATATATATATATATATATATATATATATATTGATCTAGATCCGAATGCGTATTGAAACATATTATCTCGGAATTTGATTCTATGAAAGATACTCAGCATATACGGACCAATCGCGTGTTACACATGTCGAGGGTAAAATGGAAAGGAGAATTTTTTTATTATTTTGGAGAAGAATAGAAATTTAAAAAATTGAGTATCGCCTCAAATATCATTCTCATTTACAGATTATGATTCAAAGTCCATGAACCAGGCAGCCTTTGTGTGGCTCCAAATTGAGGCATGCTAAGAGGCCACTACCCTCTCCCCCCCCCAAAAAAAAAAATCCGCTTTTCATTTCATTGTATTAATCTTACATATCCTCTCATTGTATCATAATTTGAGAGTTGTACTTTTTAGATTTCGGAAGTTATTTAAATTTATAGTTACGATAACAAATAAGATAATTTATGCGCAAATGATAACTTTTAACAATGATAAATGTGCTTTTTTTTTCTGTTCTGGACTTCTATTTTTATAATTGCTGGAATTTTTTTGTTTTTTGCTTTTCTATTTTATCTTATTTAAGATGGGTTTTTTTAATTGTGAGTGTTTTTGTACAATGTTAAAAAGTGTAATAATAAGAATTAAATTATTTAGGTTTTCTTATGGCAGATATAATAAGATTATTGCTACATATCTCATATTGTACTGTATTTTTTGATTAAAAATAATATTGAAGTTAACAGAAGATACAACCTAAAATCCATGCGAAAACTTCTGCAATAAACTTCATTAAATTTTTAAATAAAATTTGAAGCAAAAGTATTCATGCATAAGAAAGGAATGGAAGCAAAAGAATAACTTTCGGGAATATAAAGATCTGAATTTTTAAAATTTCTTTTAATCATACAAGTTATTCGGATTTTTTGCTCCAAATATATATTCCAAGAAATACTCTAAATATATTGATATTTTAATCACAAGAGTAATATAATTTATCTTCCAATGAATGTATAAAAAAAATTGCATCTTAAATTCTTTATAATACTGATTGATTTCCAAGAAAGAATATTTCTATGTTTTACTACACTGATAAAATGAAACATGAAATCTTTATATTTCTATTACTTTTTAGTTTAGTTTTTAATATATTTCCTATTTCATGGTTACAATGATTATGGAATCTTAGAATTGATATTCCTTAGATTTATTTAATTTTTAATATATTTCTATGTCATGGTTACAATGATTATGGAATCTTAGAATTGATATTCCTTAAATTTATTTCTAGATGGCGCCACCTCTGTGACATCAATTTTTAACGAAATCAATATATTAATTATAATTAAGAGTTCTACAATTATTAAAATATCCTATTGTATTCAGCACTGTGCAAGGTCTCAGAGGTCTAGAAATTAAGGAAATAATTTTAAAAATCGATTGTAAACATATAATACTTGAAGTTAAAACATTGTTTAAATGTTCATAAATACTTATGAGCTTAGATTAAAATTTAGAATAACATATTATAAAATTTCGTATAAAGCATTAACATTAATTCAGAATTTATGTAAAGTATCGCGAGAAAATAATTTTTCTACATAATTTTAACCATATCACTAATTAAATGCTCTGAAACTTGCAAATGAAAAAAGAGAGCTTAAAACATTATTTAAAATAAGAAAAACACATGCACACACATACACACACAAACACACACGTACATACACGTGCACACACACACAAATGAAAACAATTTCACCCCTTCACCTTCTGCTTCTTTTTTTACTTGTTAAAATATAATTTCCAAAACGTTTACAGAGCATTTTATAAATTTGAAAATAACACAAATTACAAGTTATAATGAATAAATGAGAACCAACTAGACAGTCATATTACAGAAACTAATTCCTGAAGTCGGCTACCATGAAATGCAAATACATTTTAAAAATATATTATTATTAGTGTTTTATAATGCTAGAATCTAGAGATATAAATATTTAGAGATGGAATTTAGAAGTGTTTAAAAGTTAAAATTCGCATAGAAATGATCTAATCGGATTTAATTTTTAAAAACAATCATAATGCATTTAAATTTTTATTGAAAGATTAAGAATTTTATTTTCAGTAAATAATTTTCTACAATATTATTGCCTAATTTACTTATAGTATTATTTTAATCCCTTCATTCCGTAATGACTTTGGTTTTTATTTGGGATTTTAAACGAAAAGCTTTATTTCATTTAAGTACGCCATAATATTCTTTGAGTGATTTTCATCTATATCACTATTATTTTTTGACTTTTTACTCTTCAATATCTTGTTCTTCTTCATTATAATTATTATGAAATCTTACGTTTAATTTCTTCTCACTATTAGATGCTATAATTTGTATAGAATGAAATTTTAACTCAAAATTAAATTCTCGAAATATTAAAATAACGTATTGTCTATCTGGAATACATAACTGCACAAAACGGGCAAAAGTTACAAGCCTAAAAAAATTAAGTAAAGTAAAATTTTTTTAAAGTTTACTGTTTCTCTAAAAATTGGCAGAGCATAAATATATAGAGAGAGACGTCCCAAAACAAATTCTCTTTTATTTGAACTCCTAAAAGCCTATATCTCAACTAATTATAAGGAAACTTCAGATATTATTTTTTGCAGGCATGCACTCGATATTCTGATGTTTAAAGCAACTGAGCTCTGAAACGATTTTCTCTGTCACAGTAACCATTGAAGTAATGGTTACAGCGAAAATATTTCATATTTTCGAATAGAAACAATCACTTTTTCCAGCGTATATGGATTTGCACGTTGAAAATTCATAAATACCGTTGGAATGATAATTAAAGAAAATTAGTGGCTTAAAACATTTGCAAAAAAGATTATTGTAAGGGAGCAATGACAATACAGGGAGGATGTGCACCAACGCATTTCGCCTAATTCACAAGGATACATAGTAAAAGATCCAATCATAGAACAGAATGAGCAAAGCATAGTTTGTGGAAAATCTTTAATAAGCAGAATCTGACGATTAGATCTTCAAATAAGTTTTAGAACTTGCAAAAAGATGAAATAAAATAATACAAAAAAACCCGTAGTGATTTAATAAATTTATTTTATCTGAAAGGCAAAAATGCTGCCTATGCAGTGCATGTTAATCGTCAAAATAATAGGCTCAGACAAGTTATTTTCCATAAAATCGTTATCTTATTTGGCAAGTCAGAAACAGATCCAGTTCCAACAGAATCGTAAGGAATCATTTTCTCTCTCGCCTATCAGGGACCAATCAGTACCTGCAATATTTTCTTGTTTTGAGAAAGTCAGAAGTTTTCAGTTCAATTTTTGAGCGATAATGGCCTGTATCACATCGCTATCAACGTTCGTTGGTAACATCCAAAAAAGATGCCAGGAACATTCGTTGCATTGCAGTCCAAGTGCCTGCAACGAATGACAAGACACCCTTGGAATTTCATATATTTCACAAAAAAATCTCAGTGAATTTTTAAAAATAAATTATTTGGAATTGACATTGATTCAAATGAAATTAGATGTAAGGCTTATTCAGTGACCTGAAGAAATGTTAATTTATATAAAATCTGTATATCATTATTATCATTTATCTATTTAATTAAATAAGTAATAGCATTATAATCATTATATCTTTTAACCTCTAATATTATATCATAAAAATTAAAAGCCATGCAGTGTAAGCAGGAGAAATAGCACGGTGGAGTGCAAAGTGTTTTCCGAAGGTTATACAGAAATAACCTATGTGGAAAGAGATGTTCACTTTTCAATGATTCTTTTTTTCTGTGTTTTATTGTGCATTCCTAAAAGTTTTTCTTTTCTATAATACAACAAGCACAGGGCTTCCCATTTCAAGAAAAAGAGCAGCTCTTTTTCCCTGTAAATGTTACACCTAAATATATATGAAATACAGAAATGCATTAAGTGAGCAAGCGAACAACAAACAGTATGGAAATTATCTGACACGTGGAAGTTAATAGTAAAACGTTAAAATGTTTCATTTTCATACGTCCCTTATAATGCAAAAATGTCAACTAATAAAATGTTTCTTTTACATTTCTCTAAGCATACACAAAGTTTCAGATTTCTGTTTTAGAAATTTGCTGACAAATTCTATAATTTAGATGGACTAATCTCCAATTTATATGAAAACATTTATTTTAGAATTGCAACTTAATACTGAAAAACTATACTATGTAACTCTGTATTAAGTAGTTGTTTGTTTGTTTGTTTCTTATGGCACTTGCCACTGACAAGCCCGCTGTTACGAAGACAGCGATTTAAGCCTGAGGGGGACGTCTCTTATTTTTTATAGCAGCGCCAACTAGGGCCAAGAGTACGACTTTGCTACTCACACATCACTCATTCACTTGCACAACCCCTTTTTACAGGAGGGCACATTCACACATCTCACAGATAGAACAACAGAAGAACAACCATGCCCAAACCGGGACTCGAACCCGGGACGCCCAGATCACGGGGAAGACGAGCTACCCCTATGCCAGGACGCCGGCCTGTATTAAGTAGTGCATCATACAATTATCGTGAAAGAAATTTTCTAACCACGCATAATGTTGTTCATCTTGATTTATCAACTATTGCCATACTTACTTCGTAAAGAGAGAAAAAGAAGCTTTCAAAACTGGGGACTCAATATATATCTGGAATATACAGGAATGATGAGGGAGGAAAAAAAGCATTTACTCACTTTTACTTCTAATAAATGATATATTTCAGTAAAAAAGAAACGTTTGGATATAGTGACAATTTACGCTGCAAATAATCGCAATGCTGATCCAATTGTAAAAGAATACTGTAATGACGTGGCCAAGTTGGCCGCAAATCGTGACTGAACAATTTTAAAAAAGCTTTTAATTTTGAATAATTTATAGCTAATCATATTTAATAAAAATGCACTTCAAGATTAATTTAAATCTTAAATATTGATTTTTTTATATAATATGCATATAAAAAATATCCCCAAAAGGGACCGCAGATTGTTCTAAAGCATTGTTTCGCACTTTGTCATAAATATGGGAAGTCATTAATAGCAAACTTGGCTGCTTCGATACTTGACTCATCTGGAGAATATTCACAATTTCTTTTAATGCAGAAAAAACATTATTACAAATTCACGGGTCAAGGCGTTGTCCTGATGAATCGAGTTCAAAATTCTATTATCTGAATACAGGTCAGATAATGGGTATTCGATCTTTTCTGCTTCCACCAAGCTTTTAATAATGATGTAACATTGTGGCCAAGCTGGTCGCGATGACAAAACTACATCTATAGGTAATTTTTTTCTAATGTATAAAAGAAGACAGAAAAATTATAATTAATTTCCTGAAATATCTACCAATGAACAAATTTTTGCAAACAATATTTACACGAGTTGGCAACTTTTATGCTACATTTATAGACAAAAGAAATTCTTTCCATGAATTCAATTTATTTGTTTAATGTTTTCTTCGGATAAAGCAATCATTATTTTTCTTATCCTTTCTTTCCCGGTGGACAACTAAATATTTGAAATGTTAGGAGATAACAACTATCTCAGTAAAGCAGGAATTTGACGCAGCATTTGTTTGCCGCTACTCTAACAGATTAAGGTCGAACTTGATTATGAAATTTGGACCGTCTGAGTAATATTTTAATTTTATATAGCATAAATTATACGTGCACACTCGCTTCGATGGTACTATATTTTCACTCCCGTAACGAGAATGTTTTGCTAAAGTGAAGAATCGGATGTTCTCCGTTCGTTGAATCGCTCAGTGGCATTACAGCTTCCATTCCAAAACCCGAGGCATCTATATGTATGATGGATGCAAGCATATGATCTGCAGAATATAGCGATGGCAGTTTAGCTCTATGAATAGTCGATCCCATTCTTTGGTCCATATAGCAGTTTCTTTCTTTATTTTCACTTTTTAAGGCGTTTATTAAAGAAGCAGCGATAACAGAAAACTTTTTTCACATAAAATGCATAATAACCACCAAACATGAGAAGGGTCTAATTTGAGACTTTGTATTGGATGTAGGAAAATCTACAACTGCCTCGATTTTCGTTTCTGTCCATACTCCAAAACTAACAATATACTCTAAATATGTTGTGATTCTGAGAGAATTTGCACTTAGAAGTTGTGATAGTTAAATTTGCCCTGGCTATTTTTTCTAACACTTTCCCTGTGCACTATAAATATTCGTTTCAACTGACAGAATGAATGGTAATACCGTCAAATAGGGAACAGATTAATCTTCTCAATTGTCCTATGTATGAGTCATTATATTGCTGAATAAAATGAGGAGCGTTAACTAGCCGAATGATAGAATTCAGTAGAACTATCAAAACTGGAAACGTTAGCAGAATAGCATTTTTAAAGGAATATATGCCCCGAAACAAGTTACAAATGCTGCTAAGCATTGCGCTCATTTATTTTATGGGATTTGGCAGTATCCCTTTGTGGAATCAATCGCCGTGATAAAGTTAGCAGCCTAGACTTTTTCTACTGTTCTTCAATATTTGGCAAGGTATTCATTCAGTCCTAACTTTAGAATTCAGTCGCTTGTAATTGATACAGGATCGTGGGGTTTTACTGGGTGTTTCTCCTAAACTCAGTGGGAAGGTATAATTGGATTGACCGACTTCTATAATTTCAAATCAAGTACGTTTCGATTTCCGATTTTAAGATTTTCATCTGACGGTGAGATGTCCCGTAAGGTCCCGTAAACATAATTAATATGTTACTTATCAACTCTATATCGCGTCCAGCCAAGAGGATTTTCTTGGAACCTTCGAGCAGATATAATGGACTTAGTTTGAGAAATGGACATAGCCTTATCATGACTTTTATTTTTCGTACTTTGCCTAAATAGCATGCGTCAAATTATAGAATACTTTAGTATTATATACAATAATTATGGAAAGAAAAAAATTCTCATATTTTATACTTTCGCCGGGCATTAGATAAAATATCTATAGAATGCCAAGATTTCATATATTGTCGGTAACAATATATACCTATAGATTGTAAATGTGTGAATTTTTTAAGTGTAACACGAATTAAAGTTCTATTCCCTATTAATTATGAGTGAAGCAATATATTATCTTATTCTAATGCTTTAATAATTGTTATTTAAGGTTAATGGTTCTTCAGTTCTTTAGATTAAATTTGGAAAAGTTATTGGGAAAGCAGAAATAAAAACTTATTAACTTATTCACTAAGAAAAATAATTCTTTAAATACTTCCTATTTTAAATTTTATTAACTGATGTTTTCTTTCTAACTTTGTGCTTGGGATACTTTCTTTTTACTCATGAAATTATTTAAATAAATACACATTTAAATAATTTTTATAATTTAAATAATGAAATTATTTAGATAATTTTCTATCTAACAACATCTTGCTATAATACACAAACGTGTATTGCATTTCAGCATCTCAGGCTGGATATTAAAAATATGCCTTGCATATTTGTTAATCATGAAATTATTGCCAGCAATTATAAAACATTTTAGTTTTAAATTTATATTTTTAGGCTTATATTCAGTTATATTAATGTCCCGTTTTAAATCGACACTAGGGATATTTTGGGATATATTTCGTCATTTTGAACTGTGGTCAGATGACAAGTACGATACCTGAGCTGGCACCATTCTCCGAACTTCCACCACATCAGCGAGAGGACGTTTGGCCCTTGACAAATTTAGCGTGCACCAGAACCGAGTCTTGGTGAAATCGAGTCTCGAACCTGAAACTCTCCGGTTCCGAATCCATAACCTTACCACCAGGCTAATATTATTGATTACTGTAAATCAGCGTTGATTTTTTAAATAATCTACCTATAGACGGATTTGAAAAAAAAATCCTGAAATCGGGAGTTAGAAAGTAGCGTAACAAGCAGAAAATATTCTCACAAATGCATTGAAGTAAACCCTTAAAAACTGCATTTGAAGCCACTCCTCCTGAAAATTCGAGGTAGAAACAGTAAGGATAGAATAATAAGAAAAGAGTCGAAAAGTGTGGTAATTCAGTAATTGATCAAAATAGATGCTAACCGAAATTGTCTGGGAGATTTAAGTATGATCTGACAGCCAAAAATCAAATATTCAAAGATATTTTCACTCAAATTTAGGATATATTTTAAAACATCAACCATGTTCTTTGAAATCGTAAAACAGCACAAAGAGAAATGGAGGTAAAAAAAAAAAAAAAAAGGATAAATCTTCCATCTCAGATTGATGGATTGTAAAAAAAGTTTTGAAGATGCCAAGGAGCAACTAAGGAAAGGATTTCATTTAAATATGAAAACGACCAAAAGAAAAAGAAGCAACGGGGGCAGCTACCAGAAAGTAAATTTTCGACATTTTTTTTTTCTCTCAGTGAAAGGAAAGGGAATAATTTAGACCAGCGAAGCGAGTAAAATATGTGCAGCAATCCTTCAGATTGTGCCATTCCGAAAAGGAATGTTTCTTTCAATATTCTAAAGGAAGAAAAATTTCTGTGTTTTCGGAGCAGATTGCAGAACGAATAATTTTCTGTAACTGAAAAATCTTCAAAGATTGCTTTTTTCTACCCCTACCCACGCTCTGAAAAGTAAGGACACAGGAAGTAAATTGGTTTTTAGATTGCAAGTGACTTATTAGACTGAAAGTGACTGAAAGGAAAAAAAATGATTAATTCATTTTTCCAATAAATTTTAGCAAAACAAAATAAATTTTTATTCATATATTTTTATGGTACTGCGAGATGACATTTATATTTAATTCACCTATTCATTTATTAATAAACCGAAAAAAAGAATATAAACATTCAAGTAATATGATAATGAACACAAGGAATTTTGGATACAAGTAAATTCCTTCGCTTACATCTATCAGAATGATAAATTTTGATATACTGTTTATCACAGTTGAACTCTGGATGCACTCCAGTCGTATGAATTTGCTAAAAGACTTTTCTCATATCTGTATGTGCCAAAAATATTGGAAAGAAGATATAGTAATTTCATCTTCAGTAATTTATTTAGATTTGTAGCTGAATAAATTGTTGGAATTATAATTGAATTCATGATTTAAATATTCCAGCCACTTACATAGAAATGGAATCAAGAAAACAGACGCTTAGCAAAACATTATCTGAATCTGGCTATCAGAAAAATTAAGAGACTGAAATATGAAAAGAATTTTTTCCACTAATTTACTACATGAAACTTTATTCCGGAGCTATATTTCTAAAGAAAAAACTGACAGCACTCTATATGAAAATGGATTTGAAGAAATATTTTGAATTGCTGAGAAAAACAGCGGACATCAGGTCGATGTGTAGATCGAAGGACCGATCTAAACATCAGCTTGAACTGTGTCTATTTAAAATTCTGTGATCCAAAATGTTTATCATTAGAAGCTTCTGTATTTCCTGATGCCTTTTAGTTGAATACGAAAATTGATTTTATGATGATTTTCCCTTCTTCGTAATCACTAATTTAACTTTTTTTTCTTTATCAAACACAGACCAAAACTATGTTTCAATATTTCTTATCTTTGATGTGATGAAGTAATATATTCTTATTCTAACGTCACTTCTTTCCATATTACCTTGTATAATTCATTTGATCAATTGGGTATTTCTATTACAATAATTATTCACAGATTTCTAGAAGTTATCCACCATTTTGATGAAAACATAAGAAATCAACATATGTTGTTTGAAAAAAAAATATCATTTTTTTTTCCAAAAGAAAAAAATATCCTAGTGTTCATATATACATCTGAAAACTACTGAGATAAGTAATCCAATGAGCATCGCATTGATGTACTCAAGAAACCTTCTAATCCCAAATGAGTCGATGTGATTGATAAAACAGCACCGAATGCCGAATGAATGAGGGTACTTTCGGTGATGGATGATGAAATATTTTTGGCTAGGGGCCATGGATTCGCCAAAAAATAAGAATGAAGAAATATTTTTATCTTCACACTTACTAAAGGACTAAATGTAGTTACTGTAATCTTTCTCGAAACTCATTCAATAGACCTCTTCTTATGCCATAATTCTTGAGGCTTGGAGAGCTTTGAAGCTACGATAAAAAAAAAAAAAAAAAAGATAAATAGAATCTTAAAATTATTTGCCTTCTGATAAGTTTCATTTTTTTATTAATTATATTCATAACTACTACCAGGATAATGATAACAAATCGAATTTAGAAAAGTTTTTATTTTAATAAGCCTTTATTAACAAATGTAATTATTTTAGTAAACATTAATTAACAAGCTTTTACACTAGTATTTAAATTATTCTTTAAATTCTGAAATGATTTAAGGTGAGAATTCTTCAGATCTTTCCAAGTGTTGTTAAAATTTTCATATACATTTGCTTTATTAAATTTTGCCTTTAAATTGGAATCGCTTCGAGTCGCTGTTAGAATCAACTGCATATAATTAAATATTAGAAAATGTTAAAAACCAAACCAAACCAAACCAAAAGTTAGACACCATGCACTTTATTTCAAACTCATTGTATAAAATAGGGATGGCGTAAAAATACAATCCTTATCGAAAAGAACTAATTTGGAGTAGATTTGATACTTATTGTATCTGCAAATTCATTCTGGGGGGGGGACTTTTGAAGTGTCCAGGATATTGTGAATGGGTTAAAACTAGGTCACTTGGAGCAAGCTCTAGTTCAACAAATCGAAAGATTAACGCCAGAGATACATCATCCTTGACGGTGCATGTGTCTCCGTTTCAGCATCAAGCTCTTCGTCTAATACAACCTCTTCATTACTCTCTGGGTGGAGAAATCTAAATTTAATTTTATTATAAATTTAATTTTTTAATTTTCCTAGTTAGATGGGGGAGTGGAAACAATGAATCCATCTTCGTCGGTTCGAGCATTTTATTTTCCTTGACAGCACTACTTTTTGATATTTTTTAACAAGATTATGGAAACTTTGTCTAGGCGTATTAACCGTTTTATTAGATGATACATCTTTATGAGACATTTCTTTCAGGTCAGCATTGGTTATTATTTTTTTACTACGAGAATTATTTTTTTTATTTTTATTTTAATTGCTTCAGATTTTGTTTCGTATTTTTAAGAAATTTTTTACTCATTTCATTTAGTTGATGCAGACAGTTTAAATAGTAAATAAAATAATAAAAAAATTATTGTTTCTTCTTAAACAAACATATACAGTTTTGACTTAACAGCTAAATTCTAAAATGTTGATAATTGGCTGTAAATTGAATTAAAAATGGTCTAAATGATCCTATTTTAATATATAAAAAATCATATTTTATGTAACTTGAGTCAATAAATGTTCCGATGAATTACGAATTTTAAATTTTTAGACACATCTTCTGTTCTGTGAGTCATATTTATTAAAATATTCTTCAGACACTACACTTTTAAATCTAAAAAATGTTCAACTTTTTTTCAATTAAATTGATTGAGTTATGAAAATTTAAATGCTTATATTCTATTTCTAATAAAAATTGCGATTTTAGACTTTTTTATTTACCATCTACACGAAAATAGCCAATCAGCGACTGGACTTTTCATAAAATTATCTAAAATGAGGAAAAAGTTTATTATTCTAATTTAATGATGTTCAACGCTTTATAGCTCAATTAGGCTTGAAATGGTTTCACAATTTCGACTATTGAAGGCACAGCTAACGGGAACCGCAGGATCTTCGACAAAAATGGCTCTCTGTCAACTTGCATCACACAGCTACCTTCGCAGGATGAATGGTGCATGCAAAAAATGGATTTTCCGTTACCCATATCCTACACTTTTGAGTATTCATAATACCTGGAGATAAAAACCGGCTTCGTCTGCCCAAAAACTGTTCCATGGCCATTCATTGTCCACATCCATGCGAGCAAGAAATTTAGAGGAAATGTATGTCTTATTGGCCGGTCAGCAGGAAGCAATTCCTGAGTTTGTGTAAATAGCAATGCAAGATATTGCTTAAAAATGTATGGATAGTATTCAGAGACATGTCAAAAGATCTGTAAATTTCCTTTGCAATGCACGTTTGCACACCGCTGCTCGTCCCCTCCTGTCATGCTTTGACCACATCTTCTAATGACGTCAAGCAATTCATTTTTTCCCTCTGCCAGATTTCACTTTAGAGAACATGTCACATCTAATTTCTTAATCTTTTTCTTCAGACTCTTGGCAGATATTGAATCACAGCTTTTTTAACACTTTTTAATGACTGGAATTTCTTTAAAGCTGCTTGCACACGGTCGCCGATCACTTGTAAAAGAGCTTCACAAGCAGAGCACTATCGCAACCCCCGATAGACATCGGGTCTATCGGGGGTTGTGGCACTATCCTTCATTGAGAGGCTCATGACGAGCGTTTCCCCGATTACCGCTCTGCCTCAGAAGAAGAGGACTTCCACACACCATATACAGTGACAATGTCACCACCTTACATGCCGCAAACAAGAGACTCATTTTCCTATGGAATACATTGATTCCAGGGAAAGTCAGCAATTATATGCTCATAATGGTATAAAGTGGAAATTTATTGTACCACGAGCAGCTTGGTGGGCAGGATGCTGGGAACGACTAATAGGTCCAACAAACGACGCCATCGAAAATCACTTGGTTATGCATTGCTAGATGACGAGGCCTTAACTACGGTATTGGTGAGAATAGAATCCTCGTTCGACAGCTGACCTTTTATTTATGAGCGTGGTGAGAATGATACAGGGCATGCCTGAGCTCCTTTCGTAAGTGATCGAAAATTGATTACTGTCCCATCTGGATCTGAACCTAAAAATAAGAAGCTCATAAATATTCACAGGCAACAGCAAGACTTATTCGATACGTTTTGGAAAAGATGGTCCAAAGAATATCTGTTAGTGATGCGTTCATGTCAACAAGTACGAAATGTTAAGCAATCACCAAGAGTATGAGACTTAATCCTACTACAAGAAGATTTACGACCGTGACATATGTGGGAAACGCTCGCTGTGAAATTAATCGATGGCAGTGATGGAAAAGTTCATATATGCATCTTGCATGTAGAAAGAAACGAGATCACCCGTCCAATTCAACTAGTCATACCTTTGAAGGTTAATCAAGGTGTTGAGGAGGATGCGGCAAGGAAACAAACATTTTATCGCAATAACTTTTAGCTTGAGTGGCTAAAAGTTATTGTTAGTCCTTTGTTACTGTTATTATTCTATTACTTACTTTTTTCACTTCTAAAGTCTACATATCGCTAAGAAACTAAACATATCGTCTCAACAGTAGGACGCTTACCGCACCATCTATCGATACATTTTTAAACTTTTTCTTATGCCATACCGTTCTCCCTGCTTTAGGTATATTAGTTCAAATTTGAAGTCATTCTGAACAGTGATTTTTATTTTACAGCATTGAAAGTTCGACTTCAGTTATAATCCTCTTGTTTTAAAAAAATTAAATTAAAATAAAAAATTTAAATCAAAAATAAAATTAAAACTTTCCATTCATATTAACAAAGTATGATATTGTTTATAAGCAACAGCAAGGAATGTATGGCTGTTACTTAATAAAAATCCATTCCCTCTACTGCAATAAAAATCAACAGGATTAAAAATTATTCATATACAGTATTATGAATGAAAGTTGCCATACACATTTTAAATTACTGTTAAATAAATGTGCTATTTTGAGTGAGGCAAAGTGGCTTCCTGGAATATTATTGTTATTTCATTTTTAACAGCAAAACTTAGTATGGACTCTAATTGCTTGTGCATGTGAGAAGAAACTTTCACAATGGAAGGGGAAAGAAGAAACCAAATTTATAATTATTCCATTTAAGAAATATATAAATAAAATAGAAAAATTTAAGCCCACAATTTAATTTAAGTTCATTAGTTAATAGTTAAGAAATGCCTCCAACACGGTTTTGAGTTTCAATTAGTATGTAATATGTGATCTTTTGTTCTTTTAATATTAATATAAAATGCATCTTTTCTTCTTTATAAAACATTTTTTGAATAAAATTTTGTTACATCAGACATATATTTATTAATATTTCTTAATAAATTTTTCTAACTATTGCAAGAATTTCTCTTTTCAAAATCATACTACACTGAAAAAAAAGTAGATAAAATTTTATATAAAATGTTATTATTTTGAAAGTGAGAAAATTCTGCAATTGTTTATTATGCCCATTAAAATTTTTCCTTTTTTCATTAATTTTAAACAAATGCATATAATTAAAAAGGTATGCTTTTTACTTGGCATTTATAATAATTCACTACCTGTTAATAACTCGTATGAATTGAGAGAGCTTAAACTTGCTTCTAAAATTTTAAAATAAAGTTCCGAATCTTGCATAAAAATTCTGCTGAAAAGAGTACTGTTATTGTAACTCAGTTGCAAAAACATAAATTAATTCCGAAATATTTTCAATCTCTTTTTATTTAGTAAGTAAAGGATGTGAATATATGGATATTAAAGAGCGGATTCTATTATTTTAAGAAGCGATGCAACTGTAATAAAGCAAATGTGTAAACTTTGCAATTTTTAGAACCCTAACATATAAATTCGACAGTACTAATCGGCATGAGACTTATTTTGATTTCAAATACTGAAAAAAAGTACTTTTTCATGTATTCCATGGAGATCTAATTACGGAGAGAGATTCAATTTGAAGAATCAATAACGCAGAAAAATTATTTACTTGATGAGGAATTTCCTGGTTAAATTTATGCTTGCTTTTAAAAATAAAGATTGTTCAGAAACAAATTGTTACTTCATGAAAATGTATGTTATTTTTTTTAATATTAAAGTTTGCTTTCGTTTCCTATGTTCCAACGATTGAATTGCACGTTTTATTTTTAAAAATATGCCTTTTTTTGTCATTCGTATGTATTATATTGCCTCATATAAGTTTGTACATGTTGTTTTTAGATGTGTCTGAATGAATAACGATAACGTAATTAACTTTAACTACGTTTAGCATAAAATGAATATATAGTAATAGGTGATATCTTCCAACAATATGTTATTGTTATATATTTAATTAATTGCTATGTGTTTAAATTATTTTTTTAAACTGATTAAAGGTATATAAATGGTTGTTTAGAAATGAAAGTTATGTTACTAGAAAGCTAAGCTTTTAGATTTATATACGGTGTAAAAATAATTTTTCTGCAACGATTTGTTCAAAAATTATGACGGAATTGAAAATCTTTGATCCCTATTTCTCCTTTTTATAAAAGATTTTAACAACTTAGTAAATTCTTCTGGGCACTTCGATATATATATACGAAATTTCTTTCTAATCCGTAAAGGGACGTGGAATTGTATAAAGCTCAAACATGCAAAGTAACGAATTGGATTTTCAATTTTATGTATATAAATAATTTTATTGAACAGTTCTTGGGACTTGCATTAATATTAAGAAAACACAGCATGCTCTCTATTTCAAAGATATCATATTCAGCTTCTCCTACGAAGTAAGAAATCGAAGTGATATAAGCGAAGGAAAGATATCGCATACTACTTTAGTCTAAGCGTGAAGTGAGAATTACTAAGTTGGCTAAAGGCCCTCGTCGAAAATGATACGAGGGTTGGAACTTTAATAGTGGAACTATTTATTTACATGGAATACAAAAATGACGCCGGCGTCCTGGCATAAGGGTAGCGCGTCTTCCCCATGATCTGGGCGTCCTGGGTTCGAGTCCCGTTTGGTATTGGTTGTTTTTCCGTCGTTCTTTATGTGAGATGAGTGAATGTGCTCTCCTGTAAAAAGGGGTTGTGTAAGCAAATGAGTGATGAATGAGTAGCAAAGACATACTCTTGGCCCTAGTTGGCGCTACTAAAAAAACAAGAAACGCTCCCTCACCAACTTCAATCGCTGTCTTCATAACAGTGGACATGTCCATGGCAAGTACCATAAGAAACAACAACAAAGTGATTCATGTCACCATGTTTTACAGATCTTCAATATAGGCGCCAGCATTGTGTACAACCCGTTTTCAATAATGTGAAAGTCACAGAACACCTGTAGAAACGCCTGTTCTTTTGATAATTCGAATGGACCGGTCCGTTTTCCGGTCGGCATTTCCGTTAAATGATGTGGAACCTATCGTGAAGCAATTTTTCTCATGCCCAAGCGTTCCTTCAGAATGTGCAGCACAGTGGTATGCACAAATCCTGTCTGTCGGGCGAGCTCACGAATGGCCTGGCATCGATCACTGTCCCTTAGTGCGGCAACAGCATGCACTTCTGCTTCGTTGACACTAGGACGACCTGGCCGATGCCTGTCTGCCACATTTTGGTGCACTTCATTGAAGGCCTTTACCCATCTTGCAACAGTACTGTAAGGAAAAGCAGATTTCCGCGAAAGCCCTACATGAAGCCCTACATGACATTGTCCTGCAGTACGACCTCTGGCACATTCAATTTTTATCCAATTTCGCTGTGTTTGTTTTGAGAACATCCTGACAACACTTACTTTAGACCACAAGCTAATACAAGGACCAGTTCTTCGCGTCACTCCGCATGCGCGTGATATAGGAAGGACGAGCCTTTTTGCTGAGAGGTGAGGTAGGCATGTAGCTAACGTGTGGTATACATGACATTCTTTGGTTATGTTGCATGGCGTTTTTACAGCAGTGTTGCCATTATTAAAGTTCCAACCCTCGTATTTCCATCAAAAATATGGTGTTCACTTTTCTTCTTCAGTGCATATCATTCCATAGGACAATTGCAGAATTTTCGAAATGAACTCCTCTTGAGGTTAATTTGAGGAAATTCCTTATTTTAAACGATTTGGTATTCAAAATCATTCCTCTTGCTAGAATTATTTTCATCACTGAAGACACCGTCCGTGAATGCTTTGACTATCTGTAGGAATACCAACTCCGTGTAAATCTTTTTGCTCATTATGCAATTTTAAACGCTATTCATGGAGCATCAATGCTATGCATCTTTTCATACAATTAACGGATAAATTACTTTCACGTTTGCTCACAGTAGATTGTTGAACTTGGTGTAATTATCAGGGAAATTTCTTTGTAAAATGGTGGCAGTGAC
Organism: Argiope bruennichi; assembly: GCF_947563725.1. Lineage (NCBI taxonomy): Eukaryota > Metazoa > Arthropoda > Arachnida > Araneae > Araneidae > Argiope > Argiope bruennichi. The sequence goes on along the minus strand of NC_079157.1, from coordinate 578,208 downwards.
TTTTCGTTTACAAAACAGTACAAATTCCATTTGTTCATTTTACCTTTCTTGAATAACCAATTGCAAACTTTTTTATTGCAATATTGGTGAATTAGAATGTTCTCAATGCATATTACAATTTTTTCACACGCACATTATTACGCATTTCCCCATCTTACCAATCATTCTTTCTTACATGGAGAAATGTATAGTATTTCTTATATCCACAGAGCATGCGAAAATAGTTTATTTAGATTTTTCCCGAAAATAGTTAATACAAGCTATAATGAATATTTTGTATGCCGTTTTGTGCACCAACAAACCACTGAAATAGGTGATCAGCAGAAGGTTTCTCTTGTTATCTATGATGTCATGTTACTGAATATACATAGGCACCAGCCTTTTATAGATTACTTTACTTTTTCTGCATTCTTACTTTATGAAGTTACTTTTACTAGTTGCTACAAGCCATTTTTGTGAACACGTACTGCACTTAGTTATTGTACTTTCAGCATCTTCCAAGACGATTAATATGATTAAAATTCGAAATAAAGCTAACAAATTTTTGTCACCTTTTGTAATAAGATAATCTGAGACACGGTTAAATAATGTCACTTGCTACACGCAAGCTGAATGTCCTGAAAAGAACATATAGTAAAAAATATAATGAAAATGTGATGATGAACAATGAAATGAAGGAAAAGATACGTTTCTTCCAGTCCAGAGCATGCAGAATTATATTCATAACGAGGAAATAGTACCAAGAATGATTGCGTATAAAGTAATTCTGTAAGCTTTGTTAAGGAAAATGTATAAAACAGGGACAGTAAATAATTTTTTTTCATTTAATAAAAATTCATAAATATTTCCTAATATTTGCAATAATACTTTCGTAGTAATAGATTAAGGTCATTATTATATCAAATATCCTTTTCTAATTTCATTTCTATTTCTACTACCATTAATTATTACATTAATTAGTTATTATATAATAGTTATTGGTTATTATTTTATTATATTAGTAATTATTTTATTATATTAGTAATTATTTTATTATATTAGTTATTATTTTTAAATTAATTATTAATCTACTAGGAATATTGAGCAGAAGCTTGTATATACATTTTTCAGAAAAGGGAGAACTGCTATCTTTAAAATTAGAAATATTTGGATTTTTTTTTTGTTGATATTTTTAAATTTTTTTATCTGACAATTAATTTTCAAATTAAATTCTAAATCAGCTCTAGTTCCTGAAAAAAACACACCTTCAATCTTTATAACCATAGACAAACTATATGATTCATTTAAAATGCATTCAACTTATCAACTCCAATTCGATTCACAAAAGTAGATGCGACATGTGTTTAAACTGAAAGTGGATATTTCGCGGGATTGGATGACGAATTAGGAATCATTTAATTCCGGGTCACAAAAACTATTTTTCAAACTATTACTGACTTAGAATCGCACAATTTTCTACTACACCTAGATCTTGTAATACAGATTTTGCCATCAAAATATACTGTTATAAAGGCTCTGAATTAAAAAAAAAATCCTTCGATTGCTGCCTTTCTTTCTTCTTTTATTTTTTCGTATACTAAGAATTACACTTATTTTTTGTCCCAATGTTGAACTTCCTTTACAGTTAATTACATCTATCAGTTGAGAGATTTTGCTAATGTTAAAATTAATTTGCTAACCTCAGGCATTTTAATCTTTGCATCTATTATCTAGTATAAAAGATAAAATTCTAATATGCATGCGCAGTAATTTACATTAAAATATGTCTTTTAAAATTAAATAGCTCATTTATTTAATACTCGGTTCAATTTTGTAACAACTTTTAGTTAATTTTATTTGACATATATACGTTTTTCTACGCTCTCGTATGCAAATTATAGAGGAAGTAATGCAATCATCAAAAAATCTTAGCTCAATTTTTATGAATCTCCTCGTTTTAGACTTCCTTTAATTTGACCTCTCGAGGAAAGAAATTTTCGGCATTATGTCTGTCTGCGAACGCGATAACTCAAAAACTCTTTGAGGAAGACGTGTCTAATTCGGCATATGGTATTAATAAGAAATGTGTAGATTTATATGAAATGTTCTGCGAAATCCCTTTACAAGAAGTCTGCCTGTCCAACTGCAATATAAGTTGACTCTGAAAGAAGAGAGTTAGATGGATAAATTTCGTACAAAGTTTGAACTTCTAAATTGCAGATACCTATCAAGTCAAACTCGCCAAGACATTTGATCGTCTGTCGGTCTGAACTTTCGCATGCATCTAAGAGCGATAGTCCCTTCACTCAAATGTATGAAAATTGATAAGTGGTATTGGGGTTTCATGTCAAATTCCGATATTAATCAATTTAAAAAATTGTGTCTTAAAGGCAAATTCTTTTTTCGGGTATAATTAACCGCTGCTACGGGTAAATCGCCAAAGATCACATGACAAGTTCAGTAAAAATACCGAATTCTCCTCAAAGATTAATATTTCGTGACTGTTGTTCATCCATGCTATAAAAGGCATTCGTGGCCTCACCCAAGCTTCATAATTTTGTGCGAGAAAGTTTCGGAAGGACAACATCCGCCAGTTTTCATCTTGGAGCTGGAAAGAAAGAGGAGAGACCAAAGGTGATATTTATATCTTCCGGCATTTAGTAACACTTTCATCCGAAGCAGTAATTTTAGTTTGTATTGTTTACTCAATCATCGTAATCAAACTGTAAAATAATAAATTATCAATGCTATTCGAAACCGGCAATAGCATTACATTCTCTAACAAACTGCCCAGAAATTACAATTATCCCATTACAGCCATTTGAATAATAACATAGGAAATTTATATTCTTGAACGATTCTGGGATTACCCTTCTATTCTCTAAATTTTGTCCTGCATCTTTTAACTGGGAGAAATTAAGCATCTTTTCCCAAGTTAGACCAAATAAAAAATTTATTCTACAAAAGAGTTTTTTAGATGCTTTATATCAAGGCCAATTTATCATGGCAAATGCGGAGAGGCCACAAAATAAAATAAAACTTGAATTCGATTCCTAAGATGGAATGCTGGATTCACGTTATACAATAAAATAGAATGAAAATGATATAGACTGCACAGGCAAATAATAATGATAAATTATTTCCTATTATAAATGCCCTATGTTCTTCAATATGCCAATTTAGAACATCTAATATTTTCCTTTTCCTTTTTGTATCTCATTCGATACAATATTTGCTTACTAGAATAGAAATAATCAATCGTATTTTTAAATTATAAGTTCATTATTTTCTTCTTTTAATTAGACTGTCGTCCTATTCTCCGTTCTAAATTTTCCCAACTTAATTTAAATATTTCATTACTGAACGAAAATCTCACTGACGAAATTTAAAAGATTATGATTATTTGAAATCTTATTTTTCAAGCCCTGTTCTTTGGGCTTAAATATTTAATACATCTTTGATTTATATTTGATGCCATAACATGTCGATTCTCTTGATATTAACGGTTACTTAAAATAAAATTCTAAAATTTAGCAGTTCTGGTAATAATTTTCAGAAAGCTTGATGGAATTTTCACTCAAAGGATTGCCAACTCCGATAAACATAACTGTATTTTTTAAAATTATTTTGGATATGTTTGATTATTTATTTGTTGCGGAAATATTTTTATCTCCGTTTAGACATTTTAAATTACATTCACAACCAGACTTCTTTAGAATTGTAATATTCAAATCAATTTTAATTTTTAATTCAAATATTTACATTTCATAATTTAAATTTTGAATGTGATGGTATGAATGCAACAATTAAGGGGGGAAATGTCTGAGTTCTCTATGCTATGAAGTTAAAAACGAATCAATAAAAGAATTCAGTAGTTTTTCAAAACTAGGAGAAAATAAGATTTTAAAATCAACTCGATAAAGAATGTAAAAATTCAATAAATACTGATAAATTTATTAAGTAAAATAAAATCGTACTCATTGAGCTCAAATTAAAAAGTAAACATAAAAAAAGCCATATGATATGCTAAATGTGATACTACAAATTTAAAGGTGCTGAAATTCGAGATGAAATTAAGACAAACAATGAAAGAAATTGCAGTATTTTTTAATGGCAATATTTAAATGAAATTTACTGTATTCATATATTGAATGTAATCCGTTCCTTAAATGAAAATTAATAGTTGTGAAAGTGCAGCAGTGGGAGATGTGATTAAACTGTAAAATAGACTTAATGTTTCAACAGAAAAAAAAAGGTATTTTTATAAACTGTATTTAAATTAGTTTTAATCCATTCATTGAAATGTTTCTCAGTAGTAAAATCCTTCTACCCTTGTAGAAAACTTTTAATTAGAGCTGTTATTCATTCAAGATGCTAAAGAATATGTGTGTTAACTTTCATTTGGTTTCATCAGAAGGTGTGAAATTATATAAGGTTCAAACAATCAAATTATTTCAGAATAGTTTTTATACATTTATTGTCAGAAAAGAAGCTTAAAATATTAACTAAAAAATTTATTAAATATAGAAATATAATTACATGGCACATTAACAGATGTTATTGAAAAAATAATTTTAAAATTCAAAATGTTATAAAAATCATTTTTATTTTGCAATATTTTCAGAAAATATCTTGGAAAAAACAAGAAAATTTCCCTTAAATTTAAATTAACTAAAATTTCAAAAAAATCACTTTAAGATGCAAATTTTTATTCTTTAAAATGTGCATATGTAAAATGAGTTAATTCTATGTCAAACGGTCTAACCTGAATTGTACCATTACACATGAATTCATCTTTTCTGTAAGTAGAGACAAAATGCCGATAAGCTATTGCTACCATTTTGATAAAACAGTTTTACTAGTAAAGCTTGATCACTCTTTAGTAAGGGCATGATTAAAGATAACAAACTCTCTAAGACTCTTTATAGGTTTGACTAATTGGCATAAGGAATTTTAAAAAATTGCTATCTGGTGGTAAAAAATTAAACTTATTTTTTTTCATTGCAGAATCTTTTTGTCATAGTTCATATAACATATATGCCAAGTTTCATCAAAATCCGATAGGCAAAACGGATTCTTGAGTGGTCTGAATAGGGTCACTTTAATTATAACCAATCTGTATATGGAGCTTTTATTTAAAGTTTCGTCAAATTTTTATGTCCAATACTAATTTAAATTTAAAGATTTTTCAAATAAATATATCACTCATTTTTTAAAAAGTTTTCTCGCTTATAAGCAACACATAAACAATATTGGAATAGAAACCAATTGAAAAGCAGAATCTTATTTAGACAAGAACAACGACTTTTTCCATCAATAATGTCGACAGGAAAAAAATAAACTAAAAGCATTTTAAACAAATTATTTTAAAATACCTTCTACATAAAAATTACCTTCTACATTGATTAAAATACCTTCTACATTTGATTAAAAAGTGATTTTTTTTGAAAAATATAAAAGGTATTCAACAAGTGCCTTATTAACAGATAAAATGAATTGATTTTAAATTACTGGAAACATGTTATTTGAAATCAATTTATTTTTAACTCTGATAATAATAAAAGAAATATTAAATAATATATTTTTTCAATTAATGTATATTTTTCTTTTTGATTCTTTGCACAGTATTATATAATATAATTTTATAAAATTTTATCATATGATAAGTTAGTTTGTTATGAAAAGCAGTGTTAAGGAGAAAATGGAACTACGGTTTTAAACATATATTAATAATTTAAAGGAAACTACGAATATAATTTTATCTTTAAATGTTTTTATATATAAACATAATTCTATATTTTTCTTTCATTTATTTTTTTATTTTTATTTATTTATTTATTTATTGCGTTGAAAATATCAGAGGAAAACCAAAATTTGTTTCATAATATAGAGATTAGGCTCTGCTAAAAATTTTATTTCGTGGACACTAAGGGCATGGTAAAATTGAGACAAAAACAAATAATTATTTTGTATTATTATGCTTTTCAATCAATACACAAAAGTCTACCTGAATTATACGTGCTAATAAGAAGATAATCAGTCGGGAAAAAAGAAGGGAAATTTATTTATTTTAAATACTTCTGACAAAATTTAATACTATACTTTTTAAATTTTTGCAGCTTTATGAAAATTAGAGGATATTTATCCGGTGTTAATATATTCCCAACAAAAAGAATAATATATTTCAAGAGAATTTCAGTGTTGGTTTTATTAAATTAAATTTGACTTTTTAAATATATCTGAAGTCTTAACCATCTATAGAGTTTTAAGAAAATGGAAAAATAAAAATAAAATCTTGTTATTCCTTTACTTTAACAATAACTCATTTATCTCTTGAACGGAAGGAATAAGATAAAATCTGTGTATAGAGTCTATAAGTTTAAAAAAATGAGGACATCTTTGCCAAAATAAATAATCTAAAGGATAAAAGATCAGTTCAAATAGGATGAATGAAAGAGAAAAAGAAACACATTGGAGAAAATGGCTTGTTTGAAGAATTTTAATAAAATATTAATTAAAAATTTATTTTATTTACATTTATTCATACAGCCATTTAATAAAAACCATTTTAAAAAGCTTCACTTGTCTCTTGAAAGTTAAAAATTCTTCGGTCCACACAATGTTTACTTGCAGTAGACAATTGCGGTATCTTTCTTCATCGACTCTCTCAAAAAATTTTGAAAGGATTAACGCATCTGAATTGCGAAGATTTTAAAAAGGCCAGATTATTTCTGAATTATCGAATACTCAAATAAGCTGCCTTTAAAAAACAGTTATCCTAGCAATTCGATGTTTCAAATAAAACCGTGCATTTAATTCTATTTACAAATTAATTATGTTTATAATTTCCCGTATAGAGTAATGTTTATTCATTATTAAAGATTTTTTTTTGAGAATTGCATTTTTAAATTTACTTATGATCTTTAGAAAAATTTGAAACAAATTCATAAATATTTCTATTTATTAATGCTCAAAAGAAAAAGGTGAATCATTTTGTAAAATAAATTCCATTAAATCCTCCTGAAATAAAGTTAGGTTAAATTTTTCTAATTCATTTAATATCTTCAGAAAAATACAAGTATGGATTAAAATTTATTATTTTTGTATGTAGTTGTTTTAAAATTCATCACCAACTTTTTTCAGCCATTTTTTTTCTAAACAAATTATTTTAAATGGAAGTGAGGTGCACCTACAAGGAAACCATCCCTGTAAATAATGAAGAAAAAGTAATGCATACGAAGCGCCATACCCACTGGGTGATGTAGAAAGCGACTGCATTTTATTTATTAATGAACTCAACAACATATGTTTCTTGAGTTTCATTATATGGATAGACATGAAATGATTTTAACGACTGAAAAGCAGTTTCACCAGATTTTTCTGCTTGTACAAGCTTAATACTAAGGAACGAAGTAGTATTAACATCTCGATGTAACATCACAGAAGACCGCAGAGGCCTTGTCTATCGGTGGGCGTGGTCATCACTCAATGCGACGTCATGAATTTCAATGATATAAGTATTCTGGCGTTGTCTATCGGTGATTGGGGTGATTTCACGCTACTTAACGTAATATGAGTTGCAGGATCAGTAGGCACTCGACACCTATGACAGGGTGGGGTAAGAGAGAAATGGTAACCGGAAAATCCCGGGTCTTATTATTATAAACGATTTTTCTCGAGGCAGATTAGAATTTGTCGATTTGAGAGAGAAAAAATCGTACAAATATCTCTGATATGATCCTGAGAGGGGGGGAAGGGGGACGGTAAAATGACTGCCAAAAAAACTGATTCTTATGAGTATCTCTAAAGTGAATGCTGATAATATACTGAGAATATTGGGAGAAAACTCTTCCGGCGATTTTATAAGCTTTGCGTATAATAAATGATACATGAAAGCAAAGACTTTCATCCCGTGGAAACACTTCAGAGAGCTTGAAATGCTATTATGCGAACATTGGAAGAGCCGCTGGGAGTGAGATATCTCTGTGGTTGAACACATGTTCGAATTCATTATTAGAATGAGATGATGTCAGAATTTAGCTATTGTATGAATGACGGAAGGTTAGAATAAGTATGGAATCTGGTACGATAAAAGTGCTGTTAAGAAAACGACTTTTTTGAAATTTTGGTAATGGCTATTTTGGAATAGAATAAATTCGCAGTGCAATGGACAGAACCTGTGGAATCAAAAGCTAACTTTAAGACACTAATTATACAATTAAAATGAACATTAAAAATAATACTACGTTAATTTTCTAAAGCCGTACCATTATCAGTTTCAAAAAAGTGAAAATATGTTTATTAATAGAAAACACGAGAATCTGGAACGGGATTAGAAATCCCGTATCAATCATCGGATCCAAATATTCATGATTTTAAGCAAACTATTTGGAAAAGCACCCTACAGGAAAAGCTTATAATAACGTATTTTACACAAATAGAAGTAATGCAAAAACACTTTTAGGTACTTATCAAAAAAATCTTCTCAAGTAAGCTATCAAAAAACAGACATTTAGTTGAGCACAACATAGAATTGATAAGTTATCAAGCAATTATGTCTAAGCCTCAGCGCTCATATAAACGTCAAACAGCGATTTTAAAATCGGAATTCATTTTATTTCACTTAATGATTTATTAGAAGCCCAAGATAAAAACGCCTGTTTCTTTATTAATTACTAGCGTTTCAATTTTATAATTAAGACGAAATATTTCCTCTTGCCAAACTCTGAAAAGCGAGTAGAAAGAGACTCGGATGAATAATTTATCACAGTGGTTGATTTAGCCACTGCTCCGTTTCTTTTCAGCAAATGGATATGGGAAAATTCCACTGAGTCTACGAGCAAGGTGATTAACAGTATTTGTAACTTACTTGGGGCGCATTTTACCTTAAGAAAGTTGTTAGGTCTAGTCAATATTCGTACCTTTTCAGCAAATTAGCAATTGAAGTTTTATAAAATTCCAAGAATTATGCGTCTCTTATTAGGACGATATTGCCTTTTAATGTAGTAGTTGGGAGTATCATTTACAGCACAAAGGCGAGGTATTAAAATGGATGCCGAAACAAATTTTACTAACGAACACACAAAGAAAAGAGTTTCTCGGAATCATACAAGGTATTTCAGACACATTGTCACTAATGTAGTGTGGGACACAACAGAATCTAGGTATTTGTATATTTTTCTATTCTCAATGTAGAAATAGAACCTTCTTAGGTTTAGCAGACTAGTAGGTGCATAACGTAAAAAAGGTTTTTATTAAAAGACCGCCTTAAAGGGAAAGTAAATAAAGAGGCCACTTTAACTGTCAGACGATATTTAGGTTCAAACCCTGTAATTGTCAAGATCAATCGTCTGTAAGGCCCGCAGAGTAAAATGTTCAAATAATAGCAGTGAAAAATGCTTGTAAAATGTTGCAGGTCGAGAAGACTTCTTAAAAACACAGACTCTTATTTCTTGAGACAAATAAACATTTAATACATTATAAAATATCACATATTACACCGACACAGACTACGAACACAAGTGAAAAAAAAAAGAATCTGGATCTAAGTCTAAGTATGCGCGCACGAGTGCTTCCGTTCTTATATAAAGTGAAAAAACCTTTGCATAACATTTGCATAAAACAGCCGTCAAATAACATCTTGCATAAATAATTGGGAGCATCATTTTATTTCATGTGATAAATCGTTGCGAACGGGGTAATTCAACTTACAGTGTTCGCAATCCGATTACTCACATCGAATCATCAACAGTTTGTGTACACGCATTCGGATGGAAAAAAAAACCCAATATGAAACGAGCATCCTATTTTTGCTAACATTAACATTACAGAAGTTAAAAAAACATTCGAAAAACTGAAAAGGAAGTTTATTTAAAAGCCTGTGTTATATGCTTCTGATCATGAGTGTGAATATAAACAAATGCATTGGAAAGAAAATAATAAAGAATAGATTATCCAATTTTTTAACTCTGTAAAACGTCATCGGAGGCAGAACAAGAACTTAATCATCATTCAACTCTCTAGACGTATGTAATTTAAGAACTTTTAATCACTTTAGAAAGAATTAACTCAATCAGTCCCCCTCCCCTATATTTAACGGTTATTTAACGAAATCAGGTCTCATTCCTTCTCTAACATTGAAATAGAAAGATTTTCATCTAATATCAATAGCTTGATGCCTTTCGTTTTAAAGAAAGTTTTCTCCCAATCTTTAACTTTTGTGTGGTATTATTTTCTCAGTACTATTTATAGCGAAAGAAACGGAAATCCTTTCCTGTACTGTTCCTTTAATTGAATTGTTAATAATGTACATTCCTAATGACAAAATCCTGTTGAAATAGAAAAGTTATTTTATAGATTTACCATAATGTTCAATAGATTTAATTCCCCCTTCATTCCCTTTATTTTCTAAAGAATAAATTGACTAGGTGCAATTTTCTTTTCTAAATGTCTTGAATAAAAATTTGTAAGAACCAGATTAAGCAGCTCCTTAAAGTAGTTGAAAATTTAATCGAGGCATGAAAATTTGGGAAGGACTTTATAAATGATTTGAAGAATAAATTAAATATGTGTGATGAGATAATTTACAGAAGAAAGATACTTCGAAGAAAGATAAAATAAAAAGCCATAATGATTTCTATGAAATTTTAAGCATATACTTCCGCTTTATTTGCATATTTAAATCGATTTAAATGTATGAAACTTTTACGAAGCATTAAATTTTAAAATGTATGATTTATAAAGTACTTCACTAATATTTAGTTTTGATTAATTTGAGTAATTCATTCCTCGAATTATTAATCATATTTATTATGATTGGCACATTTTTAAATAAATATTAATGAGTTCTGAAGATTTTAGTTATAAATATTAGTGCTTATATGGCTATGGGAATAAAAGGTATAAAATGTTTTATTGAAACCAGAAGGAGGTATCAAAAAGCAAATAACATCTTGAATTGCATTAGATAAATATAAATTAGCAAACTTCCTTCCATTTTCTTAATGCTTTTCAAGTAAAGAGAACGGTTCTGTAAAATCTGATTTCAGATTTACAATGAATTCAAAGCCATAATTCTTAAGCATACGTAAAACGTTCATTATTTCATGATTGTTTAATACCAGCTCAAACAATATTCTGAAAACGCGTATTGAGCAATTATGCAATACTAAACATATTCGTCTGTGAATATTCCTTTTAAATTTCAAAACGTTATTTGATTATTTTTGTAAATCAGATTAATTACTCTCATAAATAGAGAGTTTGATGGGAAGTCATCAATACAAAATCTGATGAATTCGTGAATGGTTTATATTCGATGAAAGATTTGGTTAATTTTACAACAAAACAAAATCAATTGTTTTTGAAGTAAATAGAGCTGTTTCTCATCTTATTATAATAAAGAATCACTTTCTTTAAATATACTTATGTCCAAAGAACTAAAAAAATTTCTGAATCTAAAGAGACAAAAGAAAAAAAAATATTAAAAAAAAGATATAAAGAAAAAAAGTTGTGATCAAATAGAATCTGAATATAGTCTGAAATAACATATGTGTATTTCAAGTTAAAATAAACCAACAGATAGCGCAAGAAGAGTCTTGTAAGAAACATATTAATTGGCGGGGTCTATAAAAGGAACAGTTGTCACATTTTAAAGTACTTCAAAGACAGTTTGCCAATTTCGAATTATCGGAGACGAATTACATATGTCTCAAAGGCTCCGTATGAATGATTTTTAAGTGGAAGATTGCTGGTTGATTAGAATATGACCAGAGATTATATATTAGATAAATATATAACGGAAAATCCGTGTAACTTAAAATCGCATCGGCTGCCACATTTAGTCTATGGAAACTTTTTCAATGGGATAGAAAAATCATTTAAATATAGGTCATCTCTGACTCACACCGCCGCAGGACCACCGGTATTTGACAATTACTTATTAGGAAAAATAATCTGCTACAGCAGATCTATCGAATTATTAGCATTCCTTCTCGAAGATAAATATGTGTCTCTGAATTCCAAGTACCCAAAAAAAATTACTCTCTTTACTTCCACCTTTTTTTTTTCTTTTTACTATCTGCTTTCGCGCCTTAAAGACAAGAGTACTGCAGTTTTGGCTTCTTGTTTCTCGTGGACAGCCCACGTATCGGCAGTGCATGGTGGCCCATTAGTCGAACTGGCGTACTGTGATTTTCGATGTTTCAGTTCGGCTCATAGTCAGCCATCTGTTAAAAGGAAACAAAATGATGCTTTAGAACCTATATTTTCATAGTGCTTAGCATGCAGAGTCGTACAGACTGTTCCCTCGGAAGACAAAATTGTTAAATTTCCTTTTGGTTCCTTTTTTGCCTTGAAATGATCCTCTGAAATTGAAACACCACCTAATGTCTCAGCTTTAATTGTTGCAGTGGCCATATTCACCTGTTGGTGTTTAGTACAAATTTAACTCCACCCTGTTGGTAAAGTTAAATTTGTACTAAAATTCTGTTATGCATGCCGATCGATTAATTGAAGTCTCTTTCCTTAAGCAGTTCAAATAGATTCTCGCATTAAAATTTTGCTCCAATATTCCAGTATCCTTTCAACTTCATATAACTCTGAAATCACAAAGAATGAAGTTTCTGTTGACGGAATCTATCATGACCTATTTGAGAAGATGCTTTGAGAATTATTTCTTCATTTGTTAAACATTTACAGTGAATTTTTATCTAATAAGACGGCAAAATGCCCCTACAAAACAACTTTGATTTTGACGTTGAGTAAATCCAAACCATCGGGATATATAATGCCTGGTTACATTTGTTGCTCTGTTTGGTCTTATATTGAAGGTGAGGTGTTGCAATTACTAGTGCGTGGATTATTCAAAGGCCTAGAAACGCTTGACAATATTATGCCCTATGACAATTGGCAATTCCCTTCTTTAACACTTCTACTCTCTTTGTAAGTCTGAGAACGACGTTACTATAAAAATTAAAAATGACATTTCCTATCCTGAAACTCGAAAACTTGTTAAGGCAATTTCTGTAGATACGAGCTACACCTCTGTAAAAAAATACCTCAACTCTAATGAAACTCAAATGCTCATTCAACAAATATCCGTTTGAAATTCGTTGCAAATCGGATTAAGTATGAGTAATCTAAAAAGACTTATTTAACTTTACACTTATACTCTATCTAAACCTTAGGAAATATTAGCTTCACAATATATAAAACACATATATATATGCATATCTCGTGCGAAAATTTGCACTGTATCTGAAATATATTTAAAAACGCTTTAGAATAATAATAATAATAAACATTTCAAATTCATTTCTCTGGAGAGAATGACGAATTCCAGAAGTGTCAAAAATTGTAGCAATTGACAAAATCCCAAGCATTTTTGATCCGCACATTCCTGACATGGAATTTCCAAGACATTCGTCTCAAATTGTTAGAATAATAGGAGAGATCTAAAATGATGTGTTTTTATAAAATAGTGATATTCAGATTATCATAAATCAGTCAATTTTTAGCGATTTATTTAGTTGACTCTTTTAGTTGACGAGTGAGACTCTTTTTATTTAGAATATTGGTGTCTCAAGAAATTTGTTAAATATGATACACAGGAAAGATTATATCAGCAAAATTTTAAAATTCGTAATTCATCACGGCATTTGTTGACTAAAATTGCATAAAATATGATTATTTGCTTGATTTAGACAATTTCGTTAGTAAATCTATGTCTATTACGAAAGGTTTACAAATTAGCTGTTGGACCCTGATTAGAGTGGATATCCTATATATATTAAACAATGTTTACTTTAAATAAAATTGACTTACTGAATTAAAAACATAAATATTATAAAAAATCGTAGAAAAATCATTTTTTTAAAGAAAATATCAGATTTTATATTTTTATCATTTCATATAAACACGTGCTGAAATTTACACATTTGTGGATTTCATTTACCGAAATAGTTAATTTTTTTTAAGATTTTGTCAATATGATGGCAGCACGTTGATAAAAGTTATTTTTGCTTTTATCAACGCGCATTCATGTTGGTAAAATTATATTTTTATTTTGAGTGAAATTAATTCTTGAAAAATATAGTTAAAATATTTTTTTTAATTCGCTGAAAGTAGAAACTTAATTTATAAGTTAAATTATAGACCTTATTATTAATTTATGCATATCATCAAAAATATATTTTTTGAACTTTAAGTTGATGTAAAATTCCTTTTCCTGGGATAATATTTTCTTAAGTAATTGCAAAAAAAAAAAAAAAAAAAAAAACCACTAAATCTTCGTTTCATTTTTAATTAATTAGAATTCTAATTAAAAAATTTAAAAATCGCTCTCCGAGAGGCAAATTTCGGGCATCCAAGACATATATGTGCCAAATTTGGTAGCTGTAGGCCAAACGATCTGCCCTAAAATGTTCCAACATATATACATTCATTTTTATTATATGAAGAAATATAGATTATTTTGGTTGAGCCATAGTTCTAGCCTTGTAAAATTTTGAATTAAATAGATTTTACATTCATTTAAATTTCTTGTGGTTTAATTTGAACAAACTATTATCATCCTTAATTTATGAACATAAGAATAACTATGCAAGTATTTTCTAAACGCTAATTCAGAATATTCTAAATGTCTCAAAAGGTTCTATATAATATGCGTTTCAGTTTAAAATCTTGTTTCTTTGTAAAATTGTTTTGTCATGATTCTGAAAACTGAGTAATTTTTGATGAATCATAATTTTAAATAGATTTTGATTCAGTCCTGAGACAATTTGTAAGGAAAAAATCTTCGTTTTACTGAATATATATTATTGATTGGCCATTAAACCTAATAATAAATCATAACACATACTAACGTAATTCTCCTTACTTTAAACTGGATTGAAAATGTATGAATTTTAAATATATCATTTACATTTAATTTATATTTTAATATATCATCTATTTTTAATTTATAAGACGCTCACACGCTTACTGCAAAATCAAAGAACAACAAGGAAAAGTCAAATTAAGACAATGAATGCTTTTTAAAATTTTAAACGACTCCATTGCATCAAAAAATCATAATAAAAATCTCAGTTATTATCTCATTTATGGTAAATGAAATTTAATAACAACAAATGTTTGTTTAATGAAAAAAAAATCCATAAACTATGGGGAAAACTGCCTGACAAATTATTTTCGATTTCATTTTCAGCCATCAGTTGTTGCATAAATGATTCGATTTCTTTCACTTAAGATAGCAGTTATTTCTATTTTTAGTAAGAAGATAAAAATACTTTTGAGAGCTTCAACAAAAGTGTCTTTATACAATAGATAGTGAAAACAATTTTTGCAATTTCTTTTTGTCGAAAATGAATTACTGACCACAGTAAAACTTAATATCGGTATTTTAAAAGTGTATTTTAATATTAGGATTTTTCACTTTTAAATGTTTTTTCTAATTTTTATTTAAAAATTTGAATAATGGTTACAAACATATTCAAAAGTAAAAAAATGCGTTTTGATATATTAGTCGCTGTATCCGCTGCTCCAGCTATATCTGCATGTTCTATGTGTATGTTATAAAAAGGAGGAGAACATATACTTAGATTTTAAATTCAATCCGTAAGAGGTTTCAATTTCAGCACTAATAAATTACTATTCTGAAGAATCCGATAAAAAAGAAATTAAACGATGAACTTTTAGCGCATATACTTCAAAAATTATTTTAACCCTACCTCTAGATTATGGCTACATATAATTGACCACGACAGAAACATAGAACTTCTAGGCTCATAGAAGCATTTTAAATGATTCACTTTTCACTTGAAAGATTAACAACATCAGGATAAAGTAACTTAAAGATTCTTTGGTTCAGATACTTAATACTTTTTAATACAATAAAATAATAGAGATATTTAGTAAAAAAGGCTTTTGTTTAATGGCAGGAAATCAAAATGAGTATATGTTAAAACTCTTTAGTAATAATTTACGAAACATTTGTTGGTACCGCTTATTAAAACTGTTTTCTGGAGAAAAAGTTTGACAGATGGTATTAATTTAGGATTAAGCATTATGCTTGTTCCATAGGCTTGTTCTTTAATCATTTGAAAAAATTCAAGACTATATTGTCAATGTTCTCTTCGTTGCGGAGTGTTTAAAAGAGTTTTCTTCTGGATACAAATTTACACAGTAAGGGCGGCTTAGTTCTGTTATTTTAGACATATTAATGTCCTGTTACAAAGTATCATTAGAGCTATTTCAGAACGGATGTCGTAATTTTGGACCACTTTCTGATAAGGATATCCAGAGCTGGTACTCCCCTCTATAGTTCCGCACCTCACCAGTGAGAGAACATTTGGCAAGTCAGATTTAGCGTGCATCAGATCCATTAGCACGCCAGTTCTTCGGTGAAGTCGAATCTCTAATCAGAAATGCTTCTGTTCCCAAATTGAGACCTAATCACCAAGGGGACCAAGGTCTGTTTAGTAAGGTTCAGGGCAATAATCATCTGGATAACTGCACTTGTTGTTATAACGTCTTCTCTTATTTTTAAGCCACAAAATAGGGCATAAAATGGAAGAAAATCCCTTGAAGTTCCTTGGTATTTGTTATTTTGATAATTTCGCTTATAACTTTAGCGAGATTTTCTGATATATAATAATAACTTCAACTGCAATCCCTTGAAAGCACAATTTGGACTCTGCGACAATTTTTGTGATAAAACACGCCATTTCCTTCCAAAAAATAGTGAATATCTTGAAGACCATCAGTAAATTTTTTGGTATAGCTTTATTGTAACTAAGATTCCTTGAATAACTCTTGATAATTTGAAAGACAAACTTTTTGAAGGTGTGAAAGGTAGAGAAACTCTCTATCAGCAAAAATATTTTTTTTAACTGAGAATAGGAATGACGGATAGGAAAAATTCGACCGAAAGAATAAGATTAACGAGAAATATTCGATAAGACAAAATCTGTAAAAATAAAAAAATTTAATTCGTATATTTTCGAATTTCAAATTCAACCGCCTGCTATAGCAGAATTTCAACAATTGCAAAATTTAGATAATCCACAAATAAAGAATTACTATGCTGTGAGACACAAAGAGAGCGATGGAAATAGCAACGGGCTTAAAAATAAGCATATATTTAAAAATATTTAATTATATTTCCTATTTATAAATATAATTCTATACAATAAACTCAAGCTAAATACCAATAAATGCTATAATAAATTGTCATGCAAATTGTGCGCATTTAAATTTTTAAATTTCTAAAATACAAGATGAAACTAAGTCAAGCAGTTAGAATAATTTGAACAATTTAACTTTCCAAACAGCTTTTAAAAAACTATCAAAAAAGTATAATGTAGAAAATTGATCTCGAATAAACAGCTGAGTAAAAATGGCTGAAGAAAATAGCTTTAACATTGGCTAAGTGCGTCAGAGATAGATGAAATTGAACAATAAAATGGTCTTAAAACTTAGAAACAAAACTTATATCACTAAAACGCTATTTTTTTTTTTTTTTAATTTTAGGAAGGTGTAAAAATAATTTTTGTGCAATGATTTGTTCGGAATTCATGGAGGAAAAACTTAAAATCTCTCAATTTTCATTTAATCCTTTAGAGAATCGAAGCAACTTTTTAATGACACTTTAAATCCTTTTAGTTACATATCAATTTTCGCTCGAATCCGTCAAGCAGTGAGGAACTGCATAAATTTCAACAGCACATATAAGAAAATATTTTCACAATTATGATCTTATTATTATTACGTTTTAAAATTTTTATATTTAGAGTTTAAAATAGAAATACTTTTAAAGCAGCAGTTTTGTCTTTTAATAGTTTTTTGCATAAATTTTAAGAACTCGAGTTTGTTTCATATGAGAATATTTATTCAAGTAGCAAGCAATATGCAATTTAAAAAAAACTAGCAATTACTAATTACTTTTCCAGTAAAAAATGTTTCGACACAAAATTTTTCAGTGAAATCATATTATTTCATCAGAAAATGGCCTCTATTGTCATAAGAATCCAAAAGAAGAAAATCTTAAAACCTTCCAAAGGACGACTCAAAGCATTATGTACTGCGTTTCCAATCCGGATATAAACTTATTCACGTTTTACGAATATGATAAGTGGAAATCTAATTTCATCCAGATTGCAGCATCCATTATAAATCAGAACTCACTTTGTTAATTTGATATTCATAGAAAATTGCTCGAATCATGCATCAGGATAAATTAAATCAAATTACCTCAATTTTCTGAAAATAGCTGATAGTTAGTTTTAAATGAATTAGAATCTCAAATGCCCCTAACAAACGTATCTGTATTTTGCGCATGAAATGGATAATGCATACATATTCTTTTCCAAAATAAAGAAAAAAGGAATAAAAATTTGTGAAAAATAAATACACGCAAAAAAAGGAATATAAAATGCCAAAGTGGAATAAAGAAACTCAATGGATGAAAGCTAAAAAGAATCGATTATTACCATGATTTACGGATCTTTATTATTTCTCATATAAAATCATTATTTAATGTTTTCTTAAGGTTATTATTTCAAATTATTGTTTAATAATTATTAATTACTGTGGGAAAAGGCAACGACCAGCATTAATATTTGAAATATATTTATTAAGATTAAAGTACAAAGGACAAAACATTACTACATAGAACATAAAAGAACATGAGCGTGAGCTACACGTCTTGCAGTCTCACTGCCTAACTCTCGTCTGCCAATAATGGCGGGAAAGCATCACGTGATTAATGACGTGACGCAACATGGCCAGCATGGCGCCATACAGGATACGGGATCTGTCAGCGCTTCCCACATCAGCCATCATGACAGGATAGGCGACCTCGCCTTATGGTATACAGTACAATGAAGTAAATATATAAAACAAACAGCAAATACAGGAAAATAATTTGTAAAATTGAAATATTCACAAGATAAAACAAATAAAATAGTCATACCATCCGTGACAGCATAAGTATATAGCAATACAATGGCGTGCACTGGAAATATCGAATAACTAACTAAAAATAAAAATAATATTAGTGTTGAACATATAAAAATATAAAAACACAAAATAAACAGAGAAAAAAAATCAAAGTCTATATCGTCCAAATATACACACACAAAAAGAAGGAAAATAGTTCTCTTTCTCTTTAAGTAGTGTTCAGTGTTTTCTTTTGAAACACAATTCAAGTGATATGTTCTATATTGCTGGACCATGGTTTCATATATTCTGCACAAGTTGAAGTTTTTGATGGTCCATCGAAGAAATCATACTTTTCAACATCGTATGTGTCGTTTGCTTTAATTTTGATCACTTTATATGGTCCGAGAAATTTTTGTTTCAATTTCAGACCAGGGCCAAATTGAGTGCGCTTGATTGCGACGAGATCATTCAATTGAAATTTTTGAGCATGTTTCCTACGCAGATTGTAGGTACGGCGATTTTCTTCTTGGATTTTGGAGGATTTGTTGTTTTGCATCTTTACGGAGCTCATCACGCTGTTGGAGAAATGCAGACTGGATCTCTTCGTTGACGATTTCGAGGATTTTTATATCATGCTCAGATTTCATTTTAGTTCCAAACAGAATTTCGAATGGAGTAGAATTGATACTTCGTTGAAATGTAGAATTAATAATTTGCTGAACGGAAGCAACATGGCTATACCATTTCTCAGGGTTTTCTATGGATAGCTTGGAGAGTACAGATATGATAGTAGAATTAAGTCTTTCTACCTGACCGTTTGATCTAGGAAGTCCAGCTGTAATAGCAATGTGGGTGATATGCTGATGTTCACAATATTCTTTGAATGACGTAGATGTGAAAGCGGTACCTCTGTCCGTAATAATCCTTGAAGGATTACCGAAAACTGATCTTTGGCATTCGAGCTTATTGAGAACTTCAGCGGTGTCGGTGGACTTGGTCGGGTAAAGCCACACAAACTTCGTAAAGGAATCGATGATCGCCAGAATATGCTTATATTTCTTAGAAGTGCTGGGAAGAGGACCCAAATGATCAATATGATATGTATGAAAGGGAGTATCGTCTTTGTCAAGTGGATGCAAAGTGCCATCTAATTTGCCACGTTTTCTGTTATTTAGAATGCATGTTACACAGTTGCGTATGCATCGCTCTATTTTCTCTTTCAAGTTCGGAATAAAGAATTCTTTGTTTAACATTTCCTGCGTGCGTTTTACTGCAAAATGGCCTCGTTCATGACAGGATTTAATAATGTTGGCCTGCATATCATCAGGTACGACAAATAAATCGATTCCGTCTAAGTTCTTATATAAAATGTTGTTCTTGACTATGTAGTTCTCGTAAGGTGCATTTTGAAGTAATGCTTTTATAGCTGTAATATGCTCATCTGTCTGTTGAGCTTTGAAAATTTGAAGATTGACACAGTCTTGAATGATCATGCAGCATGGGCTTCGGCTAAGAGCATCGACATGAGTCATCTTTGAACCGGTTCGATGCTCTATTTCGTAGTCAAAATCCTGAAAGTATAATGCCCATCACGAAATGCGGGAATTCATTTCTTTTTTATTTAACGTTTTGACGAATGCATTACAGTCAGTGATAATTTTAAAGTGTGATCCGAGGATGTAAATTCGGAATTTTTTAAGAGCTTCTACAATGGCGAATACCTCCAGTTCATAGCTGGTGTATTTTCTTTCGCTGTCAGACGTTTTCTTGGACATATAATACACTGGATGGAATTTGTTATCATCTTTGGATTTTTGTAGTAGGACTGCCCCCAAGCCATCAATTGACGCGTCTGTATGAATTTCAATGGGACTGCCTTGATTAAAAATAGTTAAAACGGGTTTATCAGAAAGTAACTGTTTTAAGCGTAAAAACGCAGTTTTTTGCTGAGCTTGAAATAGAAAGGGGCTGTCCTTACGAAGAAGATCACTAAGTGGTTTTGCTATAGTAGAGTATGAGGGAATAAATTTTCTAAAGTATCCCGTAAGACCTAGAAAACGTTGTACGTCTTTTGCATTTTTTAACTCAGGATAATTAAGAACGGCTTTAGTTTTGGAGGGTGAAGGGAGCAATTTGCCGTGTTCTACTACGTGACCCAAAAATTCAATCTGACTATGCAAAAAGTGACATTTTTTAAAGTTTATATCTAGTCCATAATCGCGAGCTACTTTTAGAACAGTGTTAAGGCGTTCGAGAGCCTCAGATTCATTATTTGCGGGAATGACGATGTCATCCATATACGGGAGGACAATGCCTTTTGCAATAAGATCACGAAAAACGGCATTTATGTATCGCATAAAGACAGGAGGACATGAACTTAAACCGAATGGCATATAACGGAATTGAAATTGACCTGTATTTGTGACGAAACTGGTGTAACAACGACTTTTTTCTTTTACCGGCACATGAAAAAATCCGTTACGCAAATCGAGAGTACTGAAAATTTTAGCATTTTGAAGACGATCTAAAATGTCATCAATTAATGGTAGTGGATAATGGTCTTTAACTAATTTACGATTTAATTTTCTATAATCTATACAGACTCTATGTTTTCCATCTTTCTTACGAACTACGACAACTTGACCAGCATAGGGTGAAGAACATGGTTCTATAATTCCATTTTTTAACCACTCGTCTATTTGCGCATTTACTATATCACGTTCGGCAAAGGGTAAACGTCGAGGAGTGTGGAAAATTGGCTCATCGTCAGTAAGCGTTATATCAAGTGCGATGTTCGCGGTTTTAGTTTTGTTAGGTTTATAGGCTAACAAAATCTGTTCAACCTCATTGCGAGTTTGTTTAGAAATATTCGGACCTATATCAAACGTGGGAGTTTCGGCAGAAATAGCCATTATAAAACTGTCAGTTTCAACAGGATCATCAGATTTAGAAATTTTGGAAAATACAACACCGTCAGGTTTAATTGTCAAATTTGCCTGATTTATTACGTCGCAACCTATTATTAGGTCATAAGTAGTACAATTATTAGGTACCACAGAAATAAAAACAGGAAAACTTTGTTTGTCAATAATAATTTCAGATTCAAAGGAACCTATTATTTTAGTTTGGGAAAAACCGAATCCAGTTAGTGTCATCTTGTTATTCGTCAACGGCGGCGATCCTAGTTTAATCCATGCAGAATGTTTGAGAAATGTCGAAAAACTACCAGTATCGACTAATCCGGAAAGTGTATTATTAAGAATAACAACCTCTTTATGCATATTCGACGGAGAATGCAATAAATGTAAAGTGATGACATTATCACGTGGGGTAGAACTGTCATTCCGAGTAGTACGGTGACAATCGGAAGATTTATGTCCGAAAAGATTACAAGAAAGACATTTAGGACCACGATTACGATTAGGGCAAGACTTTGCGATATGTCCAAAATCGTTACAGTTAAAACAACGCGTCTTACTGTTAGTCGGATTACTAAGATTCGATTTTGATTCTCTTTGTTGGACAGGGATTTTATGTATTGTTTCACGTCTTTGGGCGTCATTAGCATATCTAGAATACGACATTTTTGAATTATTTGCGTTCATTGCACTTACGATAGAATCGAATAGGAATCATTTCCTGTGAAGTTTCTACAACTACCACAGAGATCGCGTAATAAAAAACAAAACTGAAGGTTTATTTCATTCATCGTTTGGTTATTCGAGGGATCATTTTCGAGTGATTCCCTTTTGGCGCCAGTAATTAATGCCTGACTGTTATTTATTAATGTTTCGTCTGAAGTTACGGGGATGGGGAAGGAAGAATTATTACCCGTATTACTCATAGAGCTGTTATTAATAGATGAAGTTTTGGTTTGAGAAACCTTTTGAGGAGACAAAGGTTTTTCTTCTGTTTCCGATAAAAAACTAATATCTAGCGAGTTCTGAAATTCATTTAAATTTGTTAGGGCTTTAAAAATATTTTCACACATAGCATCTTTGTCGGTCTCAGTTACTTCTAAGTGTAATAAATTAGAAACGGAGATAAAATCAGATAAAGAAGAAATCTTCAGCAATTCTTGTTTATGTTTTTCTACATCTAAATTTTCAAATCTTTCAAAATTTCTCATTCTTTTTCGAGAAGAATGGTCAAAATTACTGTAACCTAACACAGAGTTAAGCAATTTTACGGAATTAGTTTTTGCATATTTAAGGGAGTTAGCGATTAATTCAATATCGCCTAGTTTTAAAGACATTGTAATGAATTAAAACAGAACTAATGCACATTCACTCGGGATTAAAATTTAAAGGGAGAATGGAATAAAGTAACGTACTATACTATAAATTACAAACTTGGGAAAAAATTGCGCCTACCTGGTTGGGAGCAGTCGAATTATTCACTCTTAAAAGTTCCTTTTTTTAAAGCAGCCAGTATATGTCAGCACAGTTGCACAAGAACACGAAGTAATTGAACCTTTAACGTTTTCACTTGAATCATATCCATCCAAAACGTGCACTAACGTCCATTCACCAGTCCAGTAAAATATCCACGGCAAAAATCCACTCTTATCAAAATTTTTAGCATCAATTTAACGTCTTAAATTGTACTAACGTCCACAGCTTTTTCAACAATTTGGCGGGATTTGCTAGGGGTATTCACAAGAAAGGCCGAGCCCCCAAAAATGTGGGAAAAGGCAACGACCAGCATTAATATTTGAAATATATTTATTAAGATTAAAGTACAAAGGACAAAACATTACTACATAGAACATAAAAGATACATGAGCGTGAGCTACACGTCTTGCAGTCTCACTGCCTAACTCTCGTCTGCCAATAATGGCGGGAAAGCATCACGTGATTAATGACGTGACGCAACATGGCCAGCATGGCGCCATACAGGATACGGGATCTGTCAGCGCTTCCCACATTACTGTTTCTTAATTCAATTAAATGGTATGATTTTTTTAAAATCTGAACTTCATCGATTGATACAGATTTTAATTTTACAGCACAAACTATTTAAACTATTTGGCAACGGTTTATTAGTTTTATCTGAATGTGTTCGGCTAACTTCAAAGCATTCAAGAATAACAATCTTGTCTCTGTTAGATTTCAAGTCTTAGAGATGTATTTTTCAGAATTTTCAAAATATAATTTAATCATCAAAAAATTCTTAATTATTTTCCTTTCTGTGAAATATTTCAGGTATAAAATACTCGAGGACTCCCTTCAAAGAACTTTTTTCAAAAATTATTATAAAAAATTATTTTAAATTATTATACAGATTTGATTCAGAGGAAACGTGTGTAATAGGGAAAGTTTCTTTTTTTTTATCAAAATATTGTAAAAAGAAAACTTCTTTGTAACCTTTTTGTTCTCTAAATGGAAGATAATTTCAGTTCGATAATTTCATATTACTAAATTCCTGCCTTAATATATTCTTAATCATTTAATATTCTTCGATATTCCTTACTCTTGATATTTCCATTGTGTAGTTTTCGACAGATTAAACAATGTTTAAGTGAAATCTTCAGAATGTTATTTCGCTTATTTCTGCTATTAAATTTCAGCACCCTTCAATTTTAGCTCTCTTTGAGGATTGCAATAAAT
This sequence comes from Argiope bruennichi, assembly GCF_947563725.1. Classification (NCBI taxonomy): domain Eukaryota; kingdom Metazoa; phylum Arthropoda; class Arachnida; order Araneae; family Araneidae; genus Argiope; species Argiope bruennichi. The sequence goes on along the minus strand of NC_079157.1, from coordinate 553,681 downwards.
ATTTAGGCGAAATGCTTATTCGTATATTCTGATTAGTTGTTTAGATTATACAATTTGAAAATTATGTGAAAGTGAAAATTCAAAATATTTAAATACCTAAATAGATTTTGAGAATATATTGTTTAGATAAAACATCGCAATTTAAAGTAATATGCGAAAAGTTATGCCTTAAATATATATTATATTTAAAACAGAATATAATATATATTTTATGAGTTAAAGCAAAAATGACAATAATCAAAGAGACAAAACTCTTTTTCAGTTCTTTAAAGATATTTTGAATATGGACTCTTAAGAGCTTTCTGTGAGAACTCGCCCTTTTTTGTAGATAGAATAACTGTATAAATTTATGGTTTCCCTTTGCTTTGCTTAATTGCATTACATAAACGAAAAAAAAGCAAAGCGCAAACGTTTTTCGAGTCCTAAGAACAGAAGAAGATGTACTAAGCTCTACAATATATTTTATCTTGACAATTTTCTTTTATAAAATTTAGTTCTCTCGGAATAAATATAACTTTAATTTTTTTGGTGGCAGACATTAGACACAGTTATATAATATAAGAAAACAATTTCAAAACCAAAATTATGCACAAAGTTGTTTTTGAAAAACTTTATTGAAAAAAATGACAGGAAATTCGAAACACAACCCAAGAATATCATATCATCAAGGTGTTCCAGGCTTCATTCATGTCTTAAAACTTAGATTTAATATTTGCAACAATAAAAATGTACAAAGGAAATATACAACGATATTGTAAATCTCATGTGTATAAAAAAAGTAATTAACTGCAACTGCGTAAAGTGGGGTACATACTAAAATTTTCTTAGTATAATCTAAAATGTAGCGAAAGTATCTTTTGACACCACACATGTTTTTTTTTTTTTGTTTGAATTTTCAAATTGTCAAAAAATATTTTTTGTGCATTAATATGCTTCGAGTTTTAGAGAAAAAACATTAGTATTTTTATTCATTTTTAACGAAAAAATTAAATTAAATTGAAACGCAGTTTTTTTTATAACCCTTTATTACCCATAAGTTACTTAATGCCTAGCGTAATAATTCTAGTTTCAGTGACCTGATCTGAAGCGCATTTTTAACAATTCTTAAAAGTTTCATTTAGTATGAACTTTGTAATTTAAGATAATTTGGAGACAATAAGCACTATTAAAAAGAATAGATTTCTTTTTCGGAATTAATTGTTCTTCTACATAGAATGAATTATGTAGTAGATTGTAATTTGGTTCACTAGTTCAGATCATATACTTTGGCGTAGTTTTATTCCTTCGCATTTAATAGATGCTTATCATGTTCGGGTGAATGTGGAAGTAAGAGCTCATGATCTCTACATTTTCGGAAGTGTATAAGAACCTAATAAATTAGATACATTGAAAAATTATACTGTGTATATATAAATATAAGCATATGTATTTGAAAATTAATAGAATGAATAACGTTTTTTTTTTAATATCTAATCTATTTCTTGAGATTTTGACAAGAATATGCTATATGGAATTTGCTTTCTTCAATTTTTTGTGCACTTCTTTTTTATTGTCATTGCTTGATGGACTTGCATTAAACATGTTTAATTCTCAACTATAAGTTTATAATGGAAGTTGATAGTCAATCATCTTGTCACTTGTCCTACATTAAGCAGTTCTTTATTTTAAAAAAGATGTTTACTTGCTTGAATACATGAATCTATTAATGACTTTGTAACATACCGTTGTTAATAGTAACAGAAGTATCCAGTATATTATGAAACATTATCCAGGGCCAATTTTTTTAAGTGCATGCATTTGAAAATGGATCAAAAATAACCACAGCTCTTTTAGTGATAATTTAATTCAGCATTCTATCAGGCTTCTTTTCTTATCTGCATGTTCTTCATTTTTCACACTGCGTTTTTCTCATAAGATTGTTGTTATGTTTTGGAGTGGGATTCACAACACTTGTACCATCTGTAAAGCAGAACCTTGAGTTATAGCTTTCTTTATTTGTCATTTGATCAAGAAGCCCTTTATTCTTTGTTATACCAAACATAAAACTTTTCAATTTAAAAGAAATTGATTCAGTTCATAGGAAGAGAAAGAGTTAACACATCCACTACTAGGCCATTCGGGCTCGTGTTATAAATGAGTCATAACTCACGTGTCTCAATTTTTTCTGGCCCTTTGAGTCATGTTCCATTACCAATCTTTCACTTTAGAACAAATGAAATTTTACTGTCAGATTTATGTTATATTTTCTTCCATATTTAACTGGTGCGTTTGATATGTACTATTTGAAAGGCCTCTAATAGAGTTTTATCATTTTATTATGAATTAGTAATGTTAGTTAAATGAAGAAACACATAAATTTATATCCATTTTTAAACATACAAAACAACGAATGGAAGAATTGCTTCATCATTACCTTTTAAAAAATAAAAACCGAATCAATCAAACTGACCTGAAGGATGCATAAATAAATTTTTAAAATATATAAATAAAAGAAGATCCTTTTCAAAGAAACAGTATATCATTCTCAAAAGTGAATTCACTGTATGTCTATTAAATATTTTAGTAATGTCAGTCTTTTATAAATAATTATAAAACATATCAGGACAAACAGATCCAAATAGAACGTCAGATTTGAGTAGTGAATCCATCATACATATATGGCATTTGGTCTTTGATTAAAATTACTGTGTATCATAGTTAGCTTATAAGTCTTCAGCTCTTTAAATGAGATTTCTAACTAAAAATTATTAAGAATAAAAATAATAAATGACATATAAAATTAAGAATGAATTTGAAAACATTTTCATTCCATGGAAATTAATAATATTAAAATCTTGTAAATAAAAAATGTTTAAAATTATCTTCAACTGAACAACAACTTTCCATTAAGAAAATAAGAAACAGGTTATTCATAATTTTTCACAGAATGTTATTAGAAGAAGAAATTTAAATACTCACCAATTCATTACTTACAAGAGAAACAACATGCAGATATTTGACATTCAGGAGCAAGTTTGATTTATTTTGTATTGGAAATTTTATATATGGAAAGATTGCCTCATTATTTCTGTGAACGAAATATTGCTTTTCAATCAAAATTTCTCAAGTAGAATCATATGGTGAAACAACAATAAAAATCAAAGCAGCAAGTTGCCATTTCTGTGACTTATTGTCTATCAAAATAACGTAATCCATTCTTACTTTTAAGTGCTTATTCCTAACTAAATTGATATCACCCAATTTTCTTTCTTTTATTTGAATTTTTCATTTTTACTTATTCTTTAAAACTTTTTTATCCAATAATTTAAAAAAGAAAACTTATATTTTTCTTTCTTTTTATTATTCAAATTTATATGCATCTTCTGTACCTGTTATCTCCTGAATCTGAACTTTTAGCTCGTTATGAATGGCACTTCAACCATTTTCAGACATAGAATACTTTCTCTTTAAAATCCGTTGATTTGTAAAGAAAATGTTATATGAAATATTTTTGTCACCTGACAAAATCCAATGCAAAAAAGAGAAACACTTTTATAAAAATATTTTTTATTCATTAGAATCATTTTAGTGCAATATTGATTTAATAGATTGATGTGGCTGTGATTAAGAATTTACGGAATAAAGTTTAGAAGTTGGTGGATCATACTGCAGATAATTCTAGGTAGAAATATATAAGTATAGATAATGCGAAGTGTAGTGTATACAAAATGTAAAGAGCCCCAAGTCGTGTACTCGCAACAACGCTGATAAGTATTTCTTTAAGGTAAGTTATGATAATAACTGTTGGAATTGCATCCAGCTATAGGTGCATTTTTAATTAATTTTGTTTTATTTTATTTTGAAAAATTTATTTTAATTAGCTGCCATTCCCTTTTTTGTAGAATTTATTTATCATGCAGCTTCTGAAGATCCTTTTGCGATTCATACTAATTATTAAAACAAACAATAAAAATCAGTGTTTATAGACACTTTATTCAAACTTGTGAAAGAAATTTATGGCATTCTCGTCAATAAACTCTACAGATGATGCGAAATATGTATTACTGCTATGTTACAGAATTGAGCAACTGTTGTAATCCTTTCTACGCGTTTTCTTTTTCCTTTCAGAAATAATTTAATGCTATTATTTTTTGTCAAGGCCTCAATAAATGAAGAAAGTATATTCTTACATGTCTCTATTTGTGTCTGTGTCTAAGCATGTCATTCAAGTAGATGCAAAAATATGCTTGTTATAATTTATTCCACCTCCGATTAAGATTTGTTGAATGACTTCCGAATCATCCCGTAGACACATCGATTATGAAAGATAAAATGTTAACTGTAAGGTTATTAACTTCATTTTTTCGGAAAGGTTTTAAAAAAAGTCGTTTGATTCATTGTCTATGTCTGGAAGCTGGACTTTGGCACTTGACTGCTGAATAGGACACATTTTAATGAGGCCTACTTCACATCAATCCTCGATCCCAGTTTTAAAATGAAAAGACAGAGTTCATTTAAGCATGTCGGAGTCGCAGGTTTCGTTTGGCTAAATGATAAGAATAAATATCGGAAAAGAAATAAAATAGGACTATACTATCCGCTCTTTTTAAGTTGACGCGGAATATGCTTATTAGCGAATGATCAATTCAATATTGCGAAATAAACTTATATTTCTCTACTCTTCTTTGCATACCCTATTGCAAGTTACTCATATAATTTTCATACTTTTCTTATAAATGAGGCAAAGAAGCATGCAGTTTTAACATTCGACATAAGGTAAGTACTTCGAAAACTAAAGTACGACTTCGTATTCTTTAAGTTTAGTTTAGATTAGTTTTACTGACATCCCAATTTAACCAACACTAAGGCTATTTTGGGACGGACCTCGTAATCTTGAACAGCTGTCAGATGACGCGAACGACACTTGAGCTGACACCCCCCTCTCCAAGCTACCGGGAGTGAATTTGGCCACGACTGACTTAAAAGCAGAATTCAACAAAAATGAATTCATAATTTGTTAAATATAATCATAATGTCTGTAAGTGGTTATTAAGAAGTAAGTGAGGAAATGTTTTATTTGTAGAACCAGGAAAATTTATATATCAGGAAATTAGGTACATGGAAGTCGGGCTGATTCCGAAATGAGTATAACATGAATAACACATATTTCGAACTGTGAATTTATTTATTTAAGAATGATACAGTATATTAAAAATGTTAGTAAAGTCTTCTAATTTTTCGTTCAATTATAAAACAACATAGTCAAATAAAAGAAAAATACGCCACTATATATTATCGTTAATATAAATTCAAAGAAAAAAATAGCCAACACTCAAATAAAGTGTTATGTTTCTGAAATTAAAATTCTGTCTATTATTTACAATTTTTCTATCAACATTTTGTCATATTATGAAATTTAGATTGAAATAAAAATTTTAAAATAAAAATTAAATATACAAATTTTAAATGAATGAGAAAATTGAAAAAAAAAAAACGAGTCATAAAAAAACAATGAAAAAATGAAAAATTATCAGTAAAATAATATTTATCTTAAAAACAGAAAAATAATAACTCCACAAAAAAATTCCTTCAGTCAATTAAATGAAGAATTCTTTAAATCAATTCAAGACGCTGTATATATGTAAATAAAAAAAGGCGCATGAATAACAAAGATAGAAAATAAAGCATTTTTGAAATGCTTGAAAATTTCAAAACACGCAAAATAAATTCCAATCATATTAAATCAAGTTAATCGGTATAATAAACATTTATCCCTTAAATGTTTGTAATAAAAAAAATTAATAAAAAATATATTATGAAACTGAAAAGGACTATTTTTTAAAAATATAAAACTAATAGAAAAATTATATATATATATATATATATATATATATATATATATATATATATATATATATATAAATCCAGTCGTAAAACATAGCCAGAATTGATTCTTGATAGTCATGAAGTTTCGATTACTATCGAGAGCTTGAACTTATCGAAAGTTCGATTAAATCAGATTAGCACGGAGCAATCGATCAAGTTCTAAGAGCATCAAAATTTGCCTAGCTATAAAGTAAAGTTGAACTGTTCTGCCATTAAAATTCTGCCAAATTCAAAATAAGAAGTTCTAATAAAAAATATATTATGAAATTATAAAAGAGAAATTTTTAATGATATGAAACTAGAAAAATTATACATTATAAAAATTATAAAAACGCATACTACAGGGAAGCACGCTGATTGAAATGATTAAAAAAATGCTGACATACTTTCGCTGGTACGTAATTAAATCCAGACGTAAAATTTTTCTCTGACCAATTCGGAATTCCAACCTGAATGAAAATTATCGGATTAGTATCGGAAGGTCGACCAAAACTGATTGAACACTCGTGCTAATTTTAAAAGGATGAATTTTTAAGAGCCACTAATGGTTATCGCTTTAGGAGGAGATGATTATTTTTCCTTTGCCTATCCCTGTGGACCTTAAAGAGGAGAGGAAAGGATTTCCATTAATAAAAGCATTTATATAAAGTTTTAGTTCGCATGTGCTATTACCATTTATGTAAAAACCGCAAGTCAGAACAATTTCATAACGTACATGTGAAGAAAGGTTTTTATGACAGTCAATGAAGTTGCTGCGATGTAATTCTGTCTTACGTTAAAAATGCTGATATTAATCCCTCTTAAGTATATTATCACTTCAGTGTGCAGTTATTTGTATGATTGTTAAACTCAGTTCATAAAAGCATTAAAAAATTGTTACAAAATTTCTTTACCATTATTTCTAGGTGATATTACGAATTTTAAAATAAATAAAGCAAAAAAAGAAAAAAATGGTTTCAATTGTAATTATATCTGAAAATAAAAAACAAATTCTTCTTCTTAAACTTAAATGGAAGTCTATTGCAGGTATCTTTAAGTTCAATAAACAGAAAACAATTTACTCCAAAATCCCTTTCTTAAAGAAAGTATTTTTATGTATTAAATTATAACAGTACTTATAGAAATAATAACAAAAATTAAGTAAAAAGGTTAAGTTAACAGTGAAAAGCAACAAAAATAAACACTAACAAAAAACTGAAGCGAAACCGAAAATTAATTTTGAGTTCCATTTGCTTCATCGTTAAACGTAATTCATGATCATGGTATAAAAAAAATCGATTTTTTTTTATCGATAAATGGAAAATTGTTACAATCCTATTCTTCAGTTCAGTGGGATTGTTCTGATCTCTCCCAGCAGACTTCTATTTTTTACATCCGGTTCCAAAACTGCTGGTTATGTGGGAGCTCCAGACTTCCAAAACTACTGGTCATTTCCAAACTGAGCTCCTGGTCGTACACATAGCTCTAACCTGGAAAAATTATTATAAACCTAATGATACTGGACATCTATTCAATGCCATTTCTGAAAATTCTTCAGAAGTTTTATCCTAAGAATGATGTGCTTGAAGTCGTCAAGAAGCTAGTTGATGAGATGGTCTCGTTGCGCTGGATTATAGCCTATACCGTTATATCTGGAAATCAAGCGTCCGATAAAGCAGCTAAAGCTACCAAGATTAAAATAGAAGTGGATAAGCATCTCCATATTTTGAAAAGATAAATTAAAAAGTGAATATTAAACATAATTCTAAAGGTATAGCAATACTGCTTGGATAATGGGGCGAAAGATCGATTTCCATTTCCGATTTTACCAAAAATAAAATCTAGATTTATAACAAATATATATCTCTCACAAACAGCAGAAAATAATGGATTCAATTCCAAATACTTGAGAAGGTTCAATTTTCGTAATTTCCTTTGCCGTAGTGAAGATGATATTCAACATCCTGTACTCAAGTGCCCTCTCGCAAATCACCTAAAGGGATATTTGATCAAACCAATCTTCTTTCTATCCTCTCTAACAGTCCTCTAACATCTGAAGCTAAAAATACAGAGTGGTTATAATTAAAGTTACCCTGTTTAGACCTACGAAGTGTCCGCTCTAGTGAAAGGATGTCGAAAAAACTTGATATTTAGGTTTATGGATCATGGGGAAAAGAAATCTGCAATAAAAAAATAGTTTAAATTTCTGCCGATAGATGGCGGTTTTCCTGTACGATAAAGGCAGTTATGCAAATTTAGAGTAGTTTAAAAAGCCAGTACTCACTGCCGCAAAATCATTCTTCGCCATGCCGTTAGAAAAGAAAGGAAGAGCTTTTCTGATAAAATTGTCAGCTGTACTACGAGAATATTGGTGCTTGAAAAACTTACGGAAAGGGCCTATGTCCAGGCAGGCTTTGGAAAAGATGATTATTAAATTTGAAGAGACTGGAGAGTTGGGTGTAGTGCAAGGAAGAGGACGGAAACGGATTTCAAATGAAACTGCGGAAGAAGTCGCTCTTCCCGTGGTCGAAAGAGCGTCCGATTCGCAATATTCTTCATAAAGTGCTCGAGCGGTGGCACGTGATTTGTCCCTCCCTTGGTCTACAGTACGGAAGGTTCTTCAATCCATTGAAAAGTGGTACCGATACAAGATCATCATGTGCAAGCGCTGAATCCTGCAGACCCGGAGTAACGAAATCAATTTGCTAGAATTTTTTTAGCCAGAATAGCCGTTGACAATTCATGGCCTTGGAACATTTTGTGGTCGGACGAGGCTCATTTTACCCTAGATGGAGCAGTTAATATTCAGAACTGTCGCATATGGGGTACTACATGTCCTAATGATGTGCATGAACAGTCTCTACATCCTGATTACATTGCTGTATGGTGTGGTGTGGTTTTACTGCTGATTTCATTTTTGATCCCTTTTTTTTTTAGGAGAACACACCTCGTGGCCCTCAAAGGTGTTCCGTGACGGGTGCCCATTACCACGACCTTCTTCAGCAACAAATCATTCCTGTGTTACAAGAACGAGAATGTTTAGGGACTACAGTCTTCATGCAAGATGATGCACCAATTCACCTTGCTCGATCAGCGGCGGCATTGCTTTTTGCCAACTTTGAAGATCAACAGGTAATTTCAAGAAGTTTTCCAACTGCCTGGACTCCGTGTTCTCCGGACTTGAATCCCTGTGATTTCTGGTTGTGGGGATTCCTGAAAGATCGTGTGTATGGAGGAAACATACGGACTCTGCATGAATTGAAAGCAAACATAACACGTCATGTTGCTGCAATTGATCGAGAAACCCTTCGTGCCACTGTTAAACATGCCGTAACACGCTTTGAACATGCGCTTGACGTAAATGGAAATGCACATGGAACATATATTATAATTAAAGTTTTTAAGTTCCAAAATGTGTGTTTTTTTCATGCGCCGCCTTCTCACCTGGCGGTTGAAATGTAAACTTTTTTTTTTTTTTGCAGATTTCTTTTCCCCATGATCCATACAACTTAAGTATCAAGTTTCTTCAACATCCTTCCACTAGAGCGGACACTATGTAGGTCTAAACAGGGTAACTTTAATTATAACCCCCGTGTACTTTGGATTTCACCATAAGAATAATATTTTCAACTTCTTCATTGAAAGTCTTGTTGGCATTCAATTCATTGCAAATGAACTCTGCAACTTGTTTGGGCCACTCAAGGATTTGTCCGTTGTTTAGCGATCTGTACTGTTTCTGATCTGATCAGTTTTTTTCTTTTTACGGATGTGAACTCTGATGTCTAAGCCGCTTTGAATTTTTAACAACAGTTAATTACATTTATTTTCTTTGTTTGCTGACTAAAATCAGAAATAGCAACATTCCTATAATCAAGTAAAAATCCTAAAAAGCATAAATTTGAAAAGAGGAGTAAGCATTCATTTTACCCCTCTTTGGCTTTGACCTTTAATTTCCATGACTTTTATTTTTTCGGTATTGGCTTAGTCTTTTAAAGAAAGAATTTTTCTGTTACTTTAAAAGTTCACTTGTCTGTCCACTTTCGGCAATGGAATACAGCTGCAAAAAAAGCAGTGGCATATGAGATATATTCCAATATATCCCGGATAATAGATATATGCTGGTAACGGGGAATATTTTTTTCAGGTGTACACTGCGTTCCGTGTAAACTGGTTAATGCGCTTAACAACTCACCATAAAAATCTTGCGTGTTGTAAATTATTTTTATTTATATTTCAAGATATATAAATCTAATATTTAAACCTTATGTCTTTAATGATATTTCCTACACCTATTTTTCCTATATGTTTCATTGGCGTGAGCAAATCTCGACATCCTTTCAAATGGCCCTAAAATTGAGTTTTAAAATATTGTCACGCAGGTACTTTAGTATGGAACTCAATGACACACACAAGAAGTAGAGCTACACCAATTTATTAACTGAACTCTGAACTCAGAACACAGTAACTGACAGATCTTCTGCTTTTATACTAACAGGGAAAGTTTCAAAATAGTTTTCTGGAGACAGTAAGAAAAGTCCAGAACACTTATCTGGTAAATTAAAAAAAGTTCCAGAATCTGCTGGAACATGAAATAAAGGAAAACATCAAATCACGGAATTAAATATTTACACAAATTGAGAACCGCATTGTCTCTAGCGGGATTCGAACTTACGATCTCTTGATTATGAGATCAGTGCCATGACCATTCGCGCCAGGGAGAGTCGACTGCATCTTTTCAATGCAATATTGCTCCCTCCTTAGAAGAACAGCGTCTCAATGTTTTGACATTTAATTTTGTGGCTCTAGTTCTTGATCGAGTCACAGGGCCAGTATAAGTCGTCGCGTCTTAACGGGGAGTGGTCTCTTGAGAAATGCCTCCCTCCGGAACTTCCATACTTTCATAAGAATGTTGGTCGTCTTGTTCTTCTGGGTCATGGTATGTCTTGATGCGTAAGACGTGGACAACTTCCTTCGGTTTCCGCCTTCTAGAACTAGGATCAAAAGGTGACGTCAGGCAACCGCCTCAAAATTTGATAAGGGTCGAAGTACCTCTTGAGGAACTTTTCGGAAAGCCCTATTTTACGAACTGGTATAAAACTCCTCACCAAATCTCCTGGTTCGTATGCCATCATCCGATGTTTGGAGTCATAACGCTGGCTCTCTTTCTGCTGAGCCTCGAAAGTTCGTGCACGAGCTAATTGCCTCGATTCTTCTGCCTTATTGATCAGATGACTAACGTAATCGTCTTCTTGGCTGAACTCGTTGGGGCAGAGGGAAACAGCGTGTCAAACGGCGTTTCAGCTTCTCGCCCATGCAATAGGTAGAAGGGCATAAAACCAGTCGTGTAGTGCTTGGCAGTGTTGTAGGCGAATGTGATGAACGGCAACATCTGGCCCCAGGTCTTCTGTTCAACATCAGCATACATAGAAAGCATATCTGCTAGCGTTTTGCTGAATCGCTCTGTAAGGCCATTTGTTTGCGGATGATAGGCTGTTGTCATTCGAAGAGTGATATTGCACAGTCGATTAATATGGAACACAAGCTTGGATTGGAAAACTTGTCCACGGTCTGTAATGATACCTCGTGGAGCTCCATGCTTCAGTATTATGTCCTCTAGTAGTAATTTGGCGATTTGTGTACCTTCCGCCGTTGCTAAAGCTCTGGTGAGGTACCGTGTCAAATAATCGGTGCATAATACAATCCATTTGTTGCCGTCGTCCAATTTTGGAAATCGTCCTAGCAGGTCGATTCCGATGCGATGGAAAGAAGCGGAAGCTGGTGGAATGGGCACGAGATGACCTGGTGATTTCTGAGAAATAGATTTTCTCCTTTGACATTCTCGGCAGTGCATCAAATATCTGTTTAAGATTGGCCAATGAAATCGCTTTCTTGTTCTATCATATGTCCTGGTGAATCCTAGATGTCCGGCGGTAGGATCGTCATGGAGAGATTCTAGAATACTGAGCCGTAAATGCTTCGGGATCACTGGTAGAAATTCCCTTCCGGACGAATCAAAATTCTTCTTGTAGATGACTCCTTATTCAAAATTCCTTATTCGACTAATTCAAAGTTTCCCAGCCTGCTTGTTTTGGTGCTTTGTTGGTCTCTTATTATTTTTGCCAAATCCGGATCTTTCATCTGTTTTTCTAAGAGATTAGTAAATAAAGTTACACCTGTGGAATCCCCAGACCATGAAGCATCGACTTTTAATGGCTTTCTGGACAGACTATCAGCATCTTTGTGTTTTATTTCACTTTTGGGCAGCACTGATACGTCGTATTCTTGGAGTCGCAGCGCCCATCTAGCGAGTCTTCCAGAGGGATCCTTCAGTCCTGTCAGGCAACACAGGAAATGATGGTCAGTGACGATCTTGAAAGCCTTTCCAAAGTTATAGCCCATATGTTCGCAAGGCATTCTCTTTCAATTGTGGAATAGTTTCTCTCAGCCTTAGTCAGAGGACGCGAGGCATAAGCTATTCTTTTTCCTTCCCATCGTGAATTTGGGCTAATACTGCGCCGATTCGTATCCACTCGCGTCGGTATGAAGTTCAGTTGGAGCAGTTTCGTCATAAAGGCCTAAGACAGGATAGGAGATAAGATCTTTCTTTAAATTATTAAAAGCTTCCACTTGTTCAGGTCCCAAACAGAATTTTGTGTCCTCCTTCAGCAACAAGTGTAGAGTTTCGGCTTTGTGGAAAAAGTCCTTTATAAATCGGCGATAGTAAGAGCAAAGTCCCAGAAAGCTTCTGACGTCATGGATATTCCTAGGCATGGGAAAGTCACTCATGGCCTTTAGTATTTCTGGGTCAAGTCGTATGCCATAACTATTCTAGGTGTCCCAAGATCTTTATCTCTTGTGCTCAAAAGCGATATTTTTTTGGATTAAGGATACGGCCTGCGTTCTGTATACACTGAAGGATGGTATTCAACCTCTGAAGATGTTCATCAAATGTTTCTGAGAACACCACAATGTCATCTAAATAGAAAAGTTACATTGTACATTTTAAATGTCGCAGAAGATTATCCATCATCCTTTCAAATGTTGCAGGAGCGTTGCATAAGACAAATGACATCACTTTAAACTCGTATAATGCCTCAGGTGTTACAAAAGCAGTTTGCTCACAATCGGCTTCATCAACTTCTATTTGCCAGTAACCGGAGTAAAGATCCATAAACGAAAAATATTTTGCCCTCTTCGGGCAATCCAAGGTGTCGTCAATACGCGGCAATGGATACTCTTTCTTGGTAATTTTGTGAGTCGGTAATAATCAACTCAAAAACGCCAGCTTTTATCTTTTTTCCTCACCAAGACGACTGGAAATGAGCACGGACTTTCTGATGGTTGAATGATGTCTCCTTCTAACATTTTGGGTACCTCCTCACTGATAATGCGGCGTCAAGATGGGGATACTCTGTAAGTAGGGATTGCAATACCGGTATACCGGGATACCGAATACCGGTATTTTGAGCCATTTGTACAATTTTGTAATACCGGTATTCACAAGTTTAAACATCGGTTTTTCGGTATTTACTAGAAATTTTTAAAATTGTCTCCACTATATGTTCAGGTATCGCGAACATAGCAATATAGTATGCGTTTTTGTTTTTATGTCTCCCTAACGGGCGAAATTAATTAGCTAATTAATGGCATAATTAATTGCTTAAATCTAAATCAGCAAAATATGGATTATCCTTCAAAGAAAATATTGTATCCATAACGACTGATGGAACAACAATTATGAAAAAGGAAAGTTTATTGGTGCAAATCAGCAGTTGTTCTATGCACATGGAATTCAATTAGGAGTAATAGATGTATTATACCAAAAATACAAAGAACAGAAGAAATCAAACACTGTGGATATAGAAACTTCGGATTCCAACTTTGAAAAGAGTAAGAGTGAGAGTGACATTGACAATGAAGATAATGACAATGTAATTGTTGAAGAAGATATTGAGATATAATGAGGATGAAATATTAACCTATCAAGAATTGCTTCCTATAATTTATAAAGTTCGAAAAATTGTTAAAATATTTAAACGTTCTCCTATAAAAAGGATATATTACTAAAATATATACTAACTGAAAATAAAACAGAATATATGTTAATATTAGTTTCTAAAACACGTTGGAACAAACAGTTTACTCCTAATGATGGAACGATTTTTGAAACTGAGAAATCCAATCGAAAAAGCAATAATCGACTTAAACCTGTAAATTAATTTTTCAGATAGTGAATTCGACTTAATATCCAGAACTATATCTGCTCCACTTCCAATAAAACTGACTATTGAGGCATTATGTCGGAGAGATTCTAATTTATTAACAGCTAATGCAACAATAAATTTCATGTTGCAGTTACTGAACGAACAGCACACATTAGTATCTGAGAAATTGTATATTACATTGAAAAATCGCACAGAAGAAAGGCATACCGAAATAGAAAATGTCTTATGGTATTTACATAATTCTAATGATTTTAAAAATGAAAATGAAAAGAAGAAAAGAAAATAACTAATTCAAATCTGATTAAGTTAGAGTAAAGTTTCTTAAAATTTTTTCCCCACAAACCTATCCACATTCAGAATTCGGTTCAATTATCGAAGATTATAATGTCACTACTGTCGATAGTGAAAAGGAATTGTCTCTTGAACAAAAATTAGAATTAGCGATAAATAAAAAAATTTCAACGAACCAAAATACAATACAGAAATCAGCTGTATCCAAAACCATGCTACGAGAAATCGACTGGGATTTAGAGGTAAATACTTGGAAAAAGTATATCGCGCATTGCTAACAGTACCACCAGCTAGCGTAGATGCCGAAAGAGCGTTTTCGACAGCAGGTAATTTTTACACAATTTTTTTCCAGGCTTAATGACAGTACAATGGATGCATTATGTTTTTTTAGATCACTTTTCAAACGTTTGTAATAGCACCACAAACTGAATAGTGTTATTTACACTTTTTTTGTGATTTAAATAAATAAGATGTTTCTTTTTTTTTGTGATTATATACTGTTATGATTTATAAGTTACAAATTATTTTTTGTAATTTAAATAAATAAGATGTTTGTTTTTTTTTTACTTTTTTGTGATTAGATACTGTTATAATTTATAAGTTACAAATTATTTTTTGTGATATTTACATTCTCTAACAAAACTGGCAAATGTAAAAAAAGAAACACCTGTGTTTTCTTTCTTTTTCCAAAATTTCTAATACCGGTATTAAAACCGGTATCCCGGTATTAAGATTTGAAAAATACTGAATACCGGTATTGAAATTTTGGTCCGGTATTGCAATCCCTATCTGTAAGCTATCTAAATGATAGGTAAGTGGTCGCCTGTGTTTATTCAGGGTTTAACATTGAGTTGATTTCATTTCTTAATCGAAAATTTCTGAAAGTAGATGAAACATTCTTTCTTTTTGGTCGATCCTCAAATCCGGAGCTATCATCGGGGTATAGTCTACGACACCCAACTTTGCCTTTGAAGTGATCGTGGAATAAGTTGATCCTTCGTCTATGGTATTTACGCAGTATTTTCGTAAGGGTTTGGCATATCCGATGCACATGCCTTCAGAGATGATCTGAGGTTCCCATGTCCGTTGGCAACCCATTGTTCGGCTTTACTATTAAGGAGCGTAACTATAGTAGACGGAATAGGAACTTCCTTGTTCGAGAGGAGCATCCAATTTCCTTCTACTATTACGTCGATAACTCGAAGGTTCTTACGACCTAAGACGGTGATCTTTCTTATAGAACGAGCAGGTACTATATAGCCTTCCAACATAAATAAACGGCTGGAGTCTGGAGTTTGGGATTTTCGAATGACGTCTTGAAACAGGGGATCCGAACGGCCACAATCTATAACAGCTTGAGAAGCGCCCCAAAAGTCCCAAGCTAGAATGATATCGTGACTGCATTGCGTCAAAACAATAAATTCAAAAGCCTGAGGACGACCATTGATTTCGAGACGAAGCGTACATTTTCCCACTGGTCTCACGTTATTTCCATCGGTGACTTTTAAAAGAACATTGTTAGTTGCTGGAAACATAACTTTCTTCAGTAGGCGACAATACTTCTCCGAGATAACAGAAAATGAGGCTCTGGAGTCCACAAGGGAAGGTACTGGTTCATTGTCGACGATTACTTCAATGTTGTTTCCGGACAACTTTGCGGCAGTCGGACGATTTTTGTCATTAGCGGCCTCACCCTCAAGTAATGTCACATCGCCTAGTTTTCCTCATTTCACCGGCTAGAAGACTGACTGGATTTCCTATATGGCGAAGGCGATCTACAGCGACGTGTCGGCGATCGTCCTCGTGATGGGCTGGGCGACAAATTTCGGGCTGCTAGTCGGATTTATTCGTCGGAATAGCGTTCCTCATTCGACGGCGGGCAGTCAAATCTCTCCTTTTAGCCCGATTTGCGCGAAAAATAGCTTTACGATTTTGGCAATATCGAACTACATGGCCAGTGCGGCCATAATGGAAACAGACGGTACTTCTCTCAGGGATGCGCCATACATCTGTCTTCCTCTGTGGTTGCTGTGCTACAGGTGTAGGTCGTCTGGCAACGTCAGCATAGGAAGGTTGGCGTCTTGGTTTGACCTTTGTACACTCTGGTGTTGTTTGTGACAAAGGAGCCAAAGCATTTCCCACTTCCTCTCGAACAATGGCTTCAATGCCTTTGTCATGGAATTCGGGATCGACTACTTTAGATATGAGGCGCTGGACCTCCTCATACACTATTTGACGTACTAGTGATACCAGATCTAGTTGTTGGTCAATTGCAGCCATTGGTACTACATTTGGGAGCATTTCAAATTTCCTACACCAGATCCTCTTTTGCTGCATCTCTTCGACTTTTCTACACCATTTAATAAAGTCTTCTGTAGTGGTTATTTCTTTCGTCAGTAGTGCCTGGTAAACATCTTCGGTGACTCCTTTCATCAGATGAGACACTTTCTCTTCTTCTGACATATCTGGTTTGACTTGATGACATAATCCCAACACGCTTTGGATGTATGGCTGCATGCTTTAGCAAGATTTTTGAGCTCTATTCTTTAGCTCATCTTCTGCCGTTTTTACATAGTACTGTGTTTCCCCAAATGCCTTTCTTAACATTGATTCTAAAACATCCCAGGAAGTCAATTTATTTTCATTATTTGGGAACCATTGCTTCACTCTTCCGTCCAGGAAGAAGAACACATTTGCAAGACAAGTCATATCATCCCATTTATTGAATTATGATTCTCTGTCATATTCCTTAAGACATTTGTCTGGTTCTTGTCCCACTTCTCCTTTAACTACAGATGGATTCCTGTATTGTGGCTGTGCTGGTGTCAGGAGGACCGTTTTAGTTTCCTGTTCCACAGGCATTTCCTTGTCTTTCTGGGTGGTGGATAATAAGGTCTAAATTCTGGTTCAAGGCCTTTAAGGCGAATACTTCTTCGTAAATCCGTTACCACGCTGAATGGAATTATCACGTAGGTACTTTAGTATGGAACTCAATGCCACACACAAGAAGTATAGCTAAACCTGTTTATTAACTCAACTCTGAACTCAAAGACTGACAGATCTTCTGTTTTTATGCTAACAGGGAAAGTTCCAGAATACTTTTCTGGTGACAGTAAGAAAAGTCCAGAACACTTATCTGGTAAACTAAGTAAAGTTCCAGAATCTGCTGGAACATGAAATAAAGGAAAAATGAAGTCGAGAAATTAAATAATTTATACAAACTGAAAATCGCATTGTCTCTAGCGGGATTCGAACTTTCGATCTCTTGATCATGAGATCAGTGCCATGACCATTCGGCCATGGAGAGTCGACTGCCTGTTTTCAATGCGACAATATAACGCTTTATTTGAATGGGTGTTTAACAGATTAATAATTATATTATTAATTATAAAAAATGAATCATCTGTGTGAACTAAATTATATGCTACATTATGTTTACTATTAACATAGCAGATTTTATGATTATTTAAAAAAATTAATTTGATGGTTTCTCAAAGACTTTTTCAAATATTTTGAGAAAGAAGAATATATTTATTTAATAACTAATTTTTGCCTTATATCATTGCATTACATAACATGCATGTATTGAAATCATTATAAAATCATTATTAATTTTTTGTATTTATTAACAAATTCCGAGTTCATTAATTCTTTTCGTTCATCTTTTGAATTTCAATCTCTTCTTAAAGATGATTTAATGAGCAAAATTAAGCAAATCTTGAAACATTTCGTTTAATGCTTTGATTTTCTAATACCACATACCTATTTTTTTAGTTTCATGATTTTTATTTTTCTCTTGCTTTCGAGAGCAAAACTTTCTTAAGAAACAAAGACAAAAACCCACTTTCCTAAAAATCTTGCCCTCTCAGCAGTTATTTCTCTCACATTTAACACAATTAGTAAATCTAAATTTGTTTGAAGAAGCCCACACAAAACACTGCTTGAAACATCAACAATCTGTTCCGGAAAGAAAACAGAATGTCGCGTTCCTTTGATTTCTCTTGAAATGGCGCCGTGAATGTTACGAGTTCAAAGTTTGTTTTACTGCCGCTAACAAAGCACATTTTGAAAAGCACATATCGAATGTTTAAGTTAGCTCAATCGCGACACGAAGTGCTTTCTTTTCGTGCATAAGAAAAATACTAAAGCCTTGGAATTTTATTGCTTTCTTCAAAAAGAAGATTTTATCCTCTTGTGTACATCAAAGCAACAATGTGGAAAAGAAAAAGAAAGGTGAAGGAATAGAATAAACGAAGAACCCAGCCTTTGAAATGCAGTTGATCACCGAAATATTTATCTTCCCTCAAACAAAAGTAGTTCTTTCTAAAATATGTTCTCTTTATACAAGGTTGGTAGAAAATTTGTTTCTTTGACCACTGAGCGTAAGAAGTGTCCCCAGCGGATCACCTGTCTCGATTGCTGATGCAATTTAATCAAACGAAATCATATTATGTTAATATCGCTATTAAAACAAATGAAATAGGAAAAAATTATCTTTTAACATTCTTTATTTTAAGATTACAGTCTTAATGTGTGAAGATGACTACCCCCCCCCACAAAAAAAATAACGATTCTGTTTTTATAAATAATACTCAAAGGCAAAAACCAAAAAAAGAGAAGCCTTTATCAAGTCAATTAAGTCTGTTAAAAATGTATCTTTGAAAATTAAATCGTTATATTCATATTGCATAAATTATTATTTTTAATCCTGGATCACGTAAAGAAACAATTAATAGATGAAAAAAATTAAGTCAATTCCTACTTAGGTCAAACAAAAAAATATTTTAGTTACTTTTTTATTAATATATGTATATGTCATATATATATATATATATATATATATATATATATATATATATATATATATATATATATATATATATATATATATATATATATATATGACAGAATGACAATATTAAGTGGCAAAAAATAAACTGAATTGAAAAAAACTGTATTAACCTCAAATGTCATCCACTACAAGTTTTATATATTACTTATTAAAATTTTTAGCTTTTAGCTTTGGGACCATTTGGCGACTCTATTTAAAGCAATCAAAATTAATGAAATTTAATTAATGAATTAATATTTGAAATTACATAATGAATGAAGAATTACGTCAAGTAATATATAAAAAATTTTTAATCGAATTCCTACTTATTTTCTTATATTATTTATATATACCTTATATTATTTATGATCGGGTGTCGCGTCAGTAATCTCAGAGCTTGGCGACAAACTTGGCTACCATTTGGTGACATGGCGACGGATTTGGCGACTTTGGCAACCAAATAGAAATTACTGGACAGATTTAATTAATTAATATTTTTAAACTTTATTAACATCAAGTGTCGTCCATAAGCAACATAATTTTATTCATTGCATATGAATCTGCACTACTCATTTTATATGAAGTTAAAATGCTTTTCCTTTCGTATTTTTGTCATAACTAATTAAAATTAGTTTTTCCATTTCAATTAGAATTAACTACCTACAGAAATTGGAAACAAAATTATGAAAAATGATTATTTGGAATAGTTTAAATAATTTTAACAGTTCAGATGAGGAACTTGATTCCAATTAGTGAAATTTCAATAATCATACGGAGGAAGATTTAGAATGAATATATACCGGAATGTGAACCTTTTAATAGTCGAGCTGGAAGCATGATCGGTATCTGTTTTGTTGCATGCGGATTCCGAGCTTCATTAGTACCAGTCCTTTGGAAATGCGATATTGATCCCTTTAGAAAAAATGATCGATTTACATTCATGGAACAAGGTGATTCACTGCTCAGTGAAAAACTCAAAAGAAAGGAAAAGATAATTTCCTCAGATATCAGGAGGTCAAACTTCTTTTATACCAGTGCAGTTACAAACTATTCGTGCTCTAACTCGATGCTGACTGATAAACGGTCTAATGAGAAAGGATGATAATTGTTATGAACGTAGGGGCAGACGCTTTAATTAATCCTTCCCTTCGAGTAAGATTTAATAGTATTATATCAATAATATTAAACTATGTTATTGATATGGATATAATTGCAGTTCGTAAGTTCATATTCAAAACTTCGTCAAAAACCTCTAGTGACTTCGGTATGATCATTATGGTGGAAGAAAAAAGGCTAAAAAAAAATTTTTTTTTTAGACTTTACTTTTTTAATAGTGCGAAAAAGATGCCTTTTAGGTTCAAAAACAATTTTTAAAAATTTGGTTGCAATATTAAATTATTTTGAGGTGTCACAAAAAGCTTGAAATTTGTAAAAATAATTTTAAAAATTGAAATTTTTTAAATGGGCCTTTAAAATTTTTTCTTAGATTTTAGTTCAGTATAGGAAAAAAAGTTAATTTTTAGGTTCAAAAAGAATTTTTAAAAATTCTGACTGCAATACAAACAATATCTCAAGGTACCGCAAAGAGCTTAAAGTTCGTAAAAAATTTGAACAATAATAAACTTTGATAAAATATTTTTATGAATTTTCCGTTCATATAATGTTATTACAAAAGATGATTTCAAGTACATATATAAGCATTACAATTGTAAAAAATTATTAATTGTAAAGTATAATAATAAAAAAAATATAATTTGTATGTCAAATTTTGACTTTCTTACTTCTTTATCCTTAATGATTACAAATGTTATAGCTGCAAAATGTTTGTTTCTACTTCATTGCCACATTAAACTAATTTTTTTATTCAGTTTTAGTATATTTACACTTGAACCAATTTTTGCACTCGTGTATTCTTCTCTTCCGCTTGAACTACATATATTTTGAACAGATTCGGCAGCTAATTTCACAGCTCTTTCCACTGCTTCATGTGACAAGGAAGCCAGGGTAAGTCGATAACCGAGTCCTCTATACTATTTGGTTCAGCTGCAGATGTCTTCTGTATAAAGTCTTTGAGAGAGTCACTAGAAACATGTTTTAGCAAGGAGAGTTCAGTTACGTCATTTTCAAGCCAAAAGATCATATCGATGTAATCCTTTGCATCGAAGTTTATCTTTGGAATTTTAAGCTTCCTGACTCTGTCTTTACTTTCTGTTCTTGCTTTTAAAACACGTCGTAAACTAAGATCTGTTTGAATTTTACATTCATCACTTAGAATGGACAAAGGGATATTTTCTGAAGCAGCAAAGTACCCATTTCCTTCAATAATCTGGTATATAACGTCCTTGAGATCGTCAGAGAGATAGCGTGAATATGAGATAATGTTAAAAAGATATAAAAAGAACCATAAGTATATGAAAGTTTTAAAATATTAAACCACACAGGCACCTGGTAGTTTTTAACTCTTCTTATCTATTTGATGGATCTGGCTGGTCTTGCCTTTTTTTTGTAAAGAACACTGTTGTTCTTTAGCGTTGTCATTCACCAGTAACCGCTCCTGATACACAAGTACTTTTTGACCGTTCTTGATTAAATTTAGCTAGTTTTTCTAATACTTTACTTTTTTTTTTGCTTCTTTCTTAATCAAGTGCTTGTGGTAGCAATATCAATATTACTATCAACTCTTTTCTTGTTAAAGTATTGATCGTTTAGAACCTTTTATTTCATAACTTTCACTTTTTTTTCTTTTATACAAGTCATCAATTTCAAATAAACTTCTAGCTTCTTTTCTAAATTCTGTGAGGTTGGAATAAAAATTAGCTGAACACTTTCTACTTTTAGACTTTAATATATTCCTGTATTTAGCATGATAAGCTTTTATCATTTGTGAAATTCTTTGCTAGAAGCAACAGGATTAGAAGCTCTTGACCATATTTGTTCTATTATGAGAACTAAAGTCTCACATATTTCGCTTACAGAGAAATACTTCTCTGAAGCAATTTTGAGGTCATGTCTAAATAACATTAGCACTAGATTCGTATGTAGTGAATTCAAATTCAAGCAAATCACTAAATTTCCCAAAAATAGAACTCTCCGTTATTTGTCTTGTCTTCACTAATTTATACTGGGCCATTTTTACTCGCAGTAAAGCACACAAACTAACAAATCAGTTACACAATAGACGGACAGCAGACGCCAACTCGACTGAACTCGGCAAAGCTACTGATTTGAAACTAGCTGTGTCACCGGACGCAGACAAATCTTTTCCTTACCTCAATTACAACCGCTCCAGCGACAACTCAGTGCTTTGACAGTGCAATAGAAAACCTGCTTTTATACTTTTATTCATATGACAACGTCTATTTAAAGCTTTTTATTTCATATCCGAGGCACGCAAATATCCTTAAAAAGTTGCAAAAAGTGTGTTTTTATGAAACTTTAACGTCCTTTTGGCAGCTCAAAATGTACTCTAATATTTCTTAAAATTTTTATTTATCTGATCTATACCAAAAAGTATCTTTTCCGCTCTATTACAAATTAAAAATCAAAAATTGGTTATTTCGTAAAAAAAACTTTAAAATGCAGCAAAAATTTCAATTTTATGAAATTTTAACGGGATTCCGGCACCTGAAGACCTACTCCAACATTTTTCAAATTTGTAATTTATCTTATCTACGCCAAAAGAAACATCTCCACACTATTAGAAATTAAAAATCATTTGTTTATTTATTTCAGGCACATTATTTATTTTCTTCCATTCTTCAGATGATGTGTCTACGATTCCAGAATATTCACTAGAATCATTTTTTAGTCTCCTAGTATGTTTTCGTCTTCATGGTAATATTTCATTATCATCAGTTTCATGATTAGTATGGCGTAAATATTTGCTTATTTTTTCTGACTCTTCAAAATCCCACCAATTACTTTGATATTCATAGTCTGTACTATCCATTAGAGTGTTTATTTCACATGTTTTTCCTTTAGTAATATATATATATATATATATATATATATATATTTGCCTGACCGATGTTTACACTAAATGTTTATAAGAATGAAATTCCACTGACTAATAACAATTTGATCGTGATTTATATCAAGAAATTCTAATGGTATATAATAAATCATCTATTGTATCAATATAAATAATAAAGAAGTGAAGAATTTTAAACCTAATTTCTTATCATATTTAACAGTAACATTAGTCGCATGACGAGTGTTTCGTGCCATATGGCATGAAAATTCAATGACGAGCTATACTTATCGTTTTACTGCAAGGGTTTTAAGTGTAGTCTCGGATATGCATGTAAAAAAAATGCATTCATAGAGAGTAAACAGCCAGTCATACAGGAAAATACAACTTTCCGAAACTGAACGCAATTCAACTTTAAAATTTTTCATTTGATTCAGCGAAACACCATGTTGAACAGCATTGTTGTTTTTACTCGATACAGCGAAACTTTATAACTTCATTTCTGTATATAGTGAACCATGTCAAATAAGAATTGTATAATACTTCTATACATGAAATATAAATAAATTATTTATTCTCGATTTATCAAATGTGCGTACTTATGTAAATCAAATATTTTTTTTCAGTATATCAGAAATCATATGTTCTGCAATCTCAATGTCTGTATTAAAGAGTTAGATGTAATCGAAAATTCTTATCAAAATAGTATATTAAATATACAACTTAATCCTCCTGGCGGCGGCTTTCAGATTGCTATCCTCACCGAAAGCGGCACGCCGGAATAACAGGTTCAACCTTAAAAATGTCGCGGTTTGGTCAAAAGGATTGCTTTTCCCTTTTGTGGTCAGTTCAGCGCTGCAGGTGGGAAGTGATTAGCAAATTTCATGCTGTGAGTAGCAGGTGTTTCTTATCGTAGTCTTCCGATTTCTAAGAGCATTTTTCTTTCAGTGCTTAGGAAGAGATTGACAATAACATCGATTGAAAATGCGAAAATGTGATTGGTTTTTTTAGAGGTTTTTCAATTATTTTATAAAACAATACATAAAATTTATGTTAGGAATAAGTTATTATCATGTTTATTTTGATACTAGTCTAGTTTTTATAAATTGAAAGTCCTCGTCTAATATTTTTTTCATTGCAATATGTTTCGCAAATTATTTTATTCCGTAGTACTGTGAAATTATTTCTCGACATCACCTGTAAGTGATTTAATTTTTAAAAAAAACCCTTTCAGCGCATTGCCAATTTATTTTAATATTTTAAAATGCGTGCTTAAAACATTAATTGCGATAAGTAACACTACGTTATAACTTTGTTTCTTCAGTATTCAAAAAAATAATTGTGTAATTAGGGAATTTCATGCAATGTTTCACTTTCAAATATATCGGTTTTCAGTATTTATCTGCATGATTAAAATTTTATAATTAAATATACTATACAATATTTAATTGGCAAAGCTAATTGGCCAGTTATTCAGTAATGCTGAAATAATTGGTCGACCTTATGACTGTAACAAATAAAAATAATTGTCAAAATATTTCTTTGTAATATTCATGATACAAATTTTGCCTGGAAAAATGACTCAAATAATACAGATTATTTAGACTCATAATTAACCATTTGCAACTGGAATTCTTTGAATACCTTCAAATCAAGTTCCTACAGAATATTAAGTACTGTTTTAAAATAAATTACAATTTTTGAAAAATCTCAGTTTTAAGTTTTTCGGGTTAGAATCAAAGCTCTTACTTTTTTGCAATCGGATAACGACAAACCGTGGGGTAAACGAATCATTAAAAAAAAAATCTGAATTTAAAAGCTTTGCAAATACAATTGCATTGATCTTTTTTACTTATTACTTTTACATTATTTATTGCTTTCGGTGATCAGCACATGTGTTACGTCGAGGTTACTAGCCAATATAAAATTTTTAATTAAATGTTTTCTTCAGCAAAATGTCTTGAAATTTCAAATTTTGATAGTCATATAATTCATACTACTGCAGACTCATTGTACCATTTTGTATTGCAAATTTTTTTAATTTTCTGTCAGCTCCTTGACAGTAATTCCTTAATTTAAAACGGGAGTGAATAAACTTCAATTAATGCAAAACCTGTTTTGTTGAAACCAATGAGGCTTATTAAATTTCTAAATACGGGAAATAAAATCATTCAGCAATAAAGTTTTATGTATATACTGAATATTTCTTTTTAATTTTTGAAATGACTCAGATGATTTATCATATCTCTTATTCAATAAAAATTTCCAAAAATTCCTTCTTATTCTGTAATAATTTCGAAAGTTCTGATGGAATACACTTCAAAATCTCATTTTATTTTTAATTCATAATTTTTAAAAATTTTCAGAAAAAAAAAATTAAAAAAAAAACATTTTACACATTTTTATTTTCTAAGATACATATTCCACTAAGATATATATGGAAACTCTTATAGACGCCACGCACAAACATTCGTCTAAGTTAATAATAAAGATGGACAAGTGTGTGTGTCATTATTTGTCTGGTTGTATTGGTACTTTTCAGACCAGACAATTTGAAATAGAATTACCAAAATCTGTACCTACATACATTGGACAGTGGGAATCATTTCTTTAAAATTTTAACTAACCCTTTCAAGGGACAAGGGAAGTATGCTCATCACCAAATTCAACAATTTTTGAATAAAGTTATGTAAGTTGGCATAAATTCTTACGAATTTTTCAATAAGGTTTCAATTGTAGGTTAGAGGTTTCAATTGTTTATCTCAAATAAAATGAAGTGTCTTGATTTATTTCTTAGTTATTAATTGGAAAAATTAATTAATAAATCTGATTAAATTGATGTAATAAGTTGAATGAATTACTTTTCCTAGGCCAATCTTAATTTTAAAAACATTTTACTCCGACATGACTAGGAAAAAAAGACCCTTTAAAGGGTTTATAAAAATTGTTAAAATTTTAAAGTTGATTCGAAAATATCACAGTAGAAAAATAATTTGTACATTAATTGTGAATTCAATTTTTTCCCCACTTTTAATTAAATTAAAAACATTTTAGCATATTTTAAAAATATATTTTATTTTTGAATTGAAACTAAACGTTTTCATTGTTATCCTTATATTTCATTCCGGCTTTTTACCCATTGATGATGATTTAGTTAAAAGGTTAAAAAGATCTAAGCTAAAAGCAAAGGGGTAAAAATTTCTTTACTGAAATACAAATAAACCATGTGGCTGAAGAGAATGCTCCATAATTAGCATCTCAATAAATAAAACACTAAAAGTTCAAGATCTTAATTTTACCTCAAAGAATTAATTTTCTTGGTGATACATTCAAATGTATAAATGACACATTGTATAAATTATATTAGAATAATTTCGTATTTTATCGCTGATAAATGGTAAAATTTTAAATAATTTTTAATTAACAGAAGTTTTAATTAAAATTTTGAAAATTTCCTCTCGAGGTAAACATTAACAGTTTTCTAATTATTTAATGACGAAGTGTGTTCGCTCTAAGTCAAACAGTTTGATCTGGAGATCGCCAATACGAACATTCATATTCATTATAATTAGAGATATTCGCTACTTTAATAGAAATATTCGCAATCGACCTACATGTCTGACACCCTTGTTCAAACTAGTTCTATTTTTAAAAAATGAAAATGTGAGGCTAAAGGTTATTAAGAATAAAGAATTTCAAATTAAATGGAAGTGGGAGTTTCCGAATATTTTTTACTCTCGTGATCAAAAATAAAATAAAACAAAGATCGTATCCCGTCTTGTTTGTTAAAAATCACATCCAGTGAACTTGAACTGACCAAACAGGTGAAGAAAATAGTCTAAATGCCAGTTGTACGCATTAAAAATTTTTTAAATGATAACATATGAGATAAAATTAGATCAAGGAGTTAAAATAATGGCAACAATTTTAAAATTATTAATTCTCATATTTAACTCTCACATTCACTCACTTTCAAGTGGATTAAAATTCGTGGATTAAATTACTCAGCATTAAGAATAAAAATGTCAATATAAACAGAATCGTGCGATGTATATATAAGATTGTACAGTGAAATAAGATTAATATTTCGATACAAAAAATAGAACCTTTAAAAACTGCGCTTATATTAACTTTGAAAATATTATTAAAAACCAGAGGAAAAATATAAAAACAATGAAACTTATATCTCTACAATGCTTACATTTTTGTTCGAATTTGTCAAAGATTGTGAAATTCTATAAGGTTTAAAGATTGAAACAAATATTCAATTTTCATATATAGTTCATTACGTTATAAAAATAAGGATTTAATGTAACGAATACTAATCTTTCCGAAAAATCGCACTTTAATATATTGGTTCTATATATCTCCCCGTTTTGAAATACACTTATTAATGAATACTAAAAAAATAATTCATTAAAAGTTAAAAAGTTTCGTTCGTTAAGTAAATTCTGTAAATAAGTTTAGTGTCTTATTTTCAAAAATAAGCTGCATAAGCAATGTCAATTCTAAAATCCTTAAATGAAAGCACGCTATAAAAAAGAAACTTGTCAAATTTTAATTTTATATTTTTTATTTATTTTTTACATTAACTATTTTCTTATGTTAGAAAGCTTTAAAATCTTAGGTTTCAAATTATTAATAATAATACGTTTATGTATGTATTCATTCCAGGTATATATTTCCATACGTTCAATTTTATTCTCGTTATTCAAATTTCATTTTGGATACGTAATTATTATCAAAATCTCAAAAGTAACGCCTCAGAACGTAAGCGAGATTTTAAAATGCTTAAAAGGGCGCGAGCAGGAAGACATCAATCATATCGTCCACTGATAACGATTCACTTTTCCTTATCTCACATTCCCTTCTCATTATCTCACAGCTTGAGATCGGGGGTAGGGAAAAACTGGAACCCGTAAAAATACGGGCAGTGACAGTTTTAAGGGAGTTTTTGTTTCCGTCTATAGACGGGTCCGCCGTTTTGAAGGGAGAAAAGATTCCGTCTTTTTCCGGGTTTGCCGCTTGGAGGGTTAATATATTCTGACAGGAAGACCTCATTGGAAATGCAGATTTGCATATAATTCAAATTATTTTATTCCCTCTCAATATTTTTTTAATAATCTATCTACAATTGTTCGCCCTAAAGAAAGTCTTAGACGTGAACCACGTGACAACAGAAATTTAACATCTTGGAACTATCTAGTAGGAACCGCCGAAGCATACGGTATAATTAAAGGTCCGCTGAGTATAAAACTTCCTGCACAAAGGGAAGCAGATTGGGATGAAGCAACCTTCAAGAAACCCGAATTTCCGTCACTCCATAGCAAAAGCGATACAGTCAAGATACAAAATTTAATCACCAATAATAAAATAATTTCTCACTGCAATTGAACATCATTTGACGAACGCTTCCAAAACTAACCAAATGTCAAAATCAAAGTCTCAGCCAACAAAAAATTTTCTTCTAAATATAGAATACATCATTATTAATACAACAAACTTCCAAGAGTAATAGAACTGCAATGGATAGTTTCCGTCAAATAAAGCTGTTAGGTGTTTGGTTAAAGCAAGACACAAAAAAGCGGTTAGACGCTAGGCGGCTGTTTGCATTCCTTATATAATCAATGCAATCTGAAGGAAAACAAAATGAGAGATTACATGATTCATCAAAATAAAACTTTCTCTTGCACTAAAAATAATCGGGAAACGTCAGATATTGCAAAGCATTTACATGCTCAGTTCAAAATTGTAATCACTGATCTTAAAACACGCTATGAAGCTACTTTACGCCCTGGGAAATTCGATCTAAGTAACGAAGGCTTTATATACGATGGATTGACTGGATTCATAAAGAACGCAACGCGAAAAAAACAGTTGGAATCATGGTGAATAAATCAAGGCCGCTTTTTAGCACTGATTTGTCTCTTTTTTTTTTGGACAGGTGGCAGTAAAAGTAAGAAAATATACATTGACTGAAAATATGTCTGCTGGAATTCTGTTCTCACTATAGACCAATAGCTACCCAACTACAGCTGTTTTGAGAGGCCGTAGAATACATACATGCCTATGATTCTATCTAGCGTCACTTCAAAATATAATGGGACTCTGGGCTATTAAAACTTCATTACTTCATATTAAGGCATTTAAAAAGCGTTTTTAACGCTAAAAGCATATAATAAATGAAACTTATTTTAAATTTCTATATTGTATTACACTAAAATGAGATAAGCAGCATAAAAATTGTTTAATAAATGCTAAAAATATTTCATTTGTTTATCAATTCTTGCTTTCTTAATAGAAACTCATTTTTAAATATTATACTATTAAAACGTACAGTAAATTGTACTTTTATTTAACTTATCTCAGTTGGTCTCTGAAGAGGTATTTCTAAATGATCAGATGCAAGATATTCTTTAGATATCAGATGCAAGAATCGTCCTTAACAAAAGGGTTTCTTGATAATTTTAAGAATTATATCGGATCAAGTTGAATTTGATATTCTCTAAGGTAAGCATACAACAGAAATATTTTCACTCTTACGATGCGAGTTTGATTTATCTCACCAGCATACACTGGAAAAGTGTTTTAGGAAAAATTAATACTAAATTTCTGAAACTTCATATTTTTTGAAAAATTATTTAAAAACTGTCTTTATATCATTAGCCACTCCTGATATCGCCGGAACATAACATTATCCTTGAAATAAAAAAAGATGCTAATATTCTTTTATAACATCCATCATACTTCCATATTACCAATGCAGAAAATAAATTAATAAAACAGTTGTTCTTTGACATTTTTGGCAGAAAGTAAACCTATTCTTATGAGGTGCTGGTAAATAACCTGAAAATTGGCATAATATGATTTGAAGGAGTAACGCAGGTTTTAAGAATTTTAGTATTGAATATTTCAAACTTTAGCTGTCTTTACTTACTAGTTTGTTAGCAATTCTCGCAATATGAACTTGTTATAATTATTTTGCCGTTATAATAATTTTGCTCTATATTGCTAAAGCTAATCAACATTAAATTTTCAACAATTAATTATAAGAAAATAGCATAATTATCCTTGCAGCTTTACATTAATAAACCATTATATTATAACGCATTAATGAAACGATGAATTTAGTAAGAAAGAAGAGAGAGATTTTTTTAAAATTTGATTTAATAGTTTTTCTTTTAAGATGGATATCTTATTCTTGTTTATATAAATTAATAACAAACAGTAATTAAATTCTCTATCCTTCTACCCATATAGACATATATATTTAGCAATTAAATTCTTTCGCAATAGTCAAGACTTAGAATATGAAATAAGATTTTTTAAGAAGCGATATACTCTCGAGTAAACAATAAAAATGTCAATTTAAGAGTATTTATGGATGAAGATTCAGGTATAAATGGCAGTAAATAAAAGATTGAGAAAAGAAACCTAAAATATATGGTAATCGAAATAAATACCACCGTTTATGAGATCAACACAGAATTTACGTCTCCAAATCAAAAAGCAAAATAAAACATTTTTGCCCAAGCATTGAATATGTTTTAAAATACCAGATTGTTAACTTTGCCATTCAAAAATCAACAGATGAAGATAGGAGAAGAGAGAAGCAAGAAAGCAACTTGTTTTTTTTTTTCTCATTGATTGACTTTTAAAAGGTTTCCAAAGATGCCGAGAAGCAACAAAGGGAATTATTTCCTCTAGATTTTAAAAGAGTTTACTAAAAAGCTGTCAAAGAGGTGCCAAGGAAAGAAAGTTTGAATTTTTTTTTCTTGATATGAAAATGGTGAGTTGTTTGCCCTAATAAAATGTCAAAAATTCATGAAGCAACTTTTTAAGTTGTTTCTTTTCGAGAAGAAATGAATCTTAGAATCTAGAAAAATCCTTGAAACTTTTGAGAGCAAGAAAAACTGTAGATTGGGGTGGAACGAAAATGACCTTAAAAATGTTCTTTTAGATTTTAGTTTGGTAATAGTGCGGAAAAGCTGCCTTTTAGGTTAAAAATCATTTTTAAAAAAAATTGGTGGCAATATTACATTAAATTGAAGTGTCGCAAAAATCTTGCAATTTGTAAAAAAAAATTGAAAAAAGGGAAATTTTAAAATGGGCCTTTGAAAATTTTTCTTAGATTTTTGTTTGGTAGTAGTGCGAAAAAGTGCATTTTAGGTTCAAAAAGAATTTTGTAAAAATTCTGGTTTGAATACAACAATATCTCTAGGTCTACAATATCTTTTCGGTCACGTAATGTTACAAAAGGTGATTACATATATAAGCAATACAATTAGAAAAAAAAATTATTAATTGCAAGTATAATAAAAAAATATTTTTATGTAAAATTTTGCGTTTTTTACTTCTGTATCCTTAATGATTACAAATGTTACAGCTGCAAAATGTTTGTTTCTACTTCATTGCTACATTAAACTAATTTTTTATTAAGTTTTGGCATATTCACACTTCAACCAATTTTGGCACTAGTGTATTCTTCCCTTGTGCTTGAACCACAGACATTTTGGGCAGATTCGGCCGTTAGTTTCACAGCTCTTTCCACTGCTTCATGTGACAAGGAAACCAGGGTAAGTCGATAACCAAGTCCTCTATATTATTTGGTTCAGCTTCAGATGCCTTCTGTATAGTCTTTGAGAGAGTCACTGGAAACATGTTTTAACAAGGAGAGTTCAGTTACGTCATTTTCAAGCCATGAGATTATGGCGATGTAATCCTTTGCATCGAAGGTTATCTTTGGAACATTAAGCTTCCTGACTCTGTCTTTACTTTCTGTTCTTGCTTTTAAAACACGTCGTTGACTAAGCTCTGTTTGAATTTTACATTCATCACTTAGCTTGGACAATTTATTTTTTACAATTACCATCTACATGATATATTTTTATTTTAATATGTAATTACATTTTCTTATAGTATTCAAATAAATTAACACATTTCAGTTATTCAATATTTTAAATGCTGCATATTTAAGGCATGCTATTTAAAAGAATTTGAGAGCATTTAATTTTTACTATGTAAGCGTTTCTAAATGCATTATCAAAGTTCACAAAAATATCTCTTCTGCAGATGAAAATTCCATTACAAAAAGATCACTGTAATAAAATTCATTAAAATCAAAATTGTTTATCAATAGGATAAAAAATAGTTATTTTAAAGGAATTCATTCATTTATATTGAAATTTATCGTATGATTTTAATTAAAGAAAATAATCTTAAGGGAAATTGAAAATTTTCCTTGATATATATAGAAACACTTAAGTGAAAATGCGGATAATGTCGAAGGAGCAATAATATATATATATTAGAAACTGAACAGCAGTTAGCATTTGAACAGTAATTATGAGTTTCACTAGTTTTTGCTTTATTCCTTTTTGATTCCTTCTTTTACTCATTTTTATAGGTTTGAACTCAAAGACGTTTGATATTTGATTATGATCATTAAAAAAATTAGTATACCCTTAAGTTAAGTCTGTGTGTTGCAGTGACTTAAAAAGAAAGTATAATTGTTAAAAGGATAGTCTTAAAATGCTTAAATAATTATGAGAAAGCCCCAAAGACGGAGGTTATGCTTTGATGAGATAGCATGTTACATCAGCATTAAAATTCCCATTTTCAGTATAACAGTGCCATCGCAAATTTAAACCTATCTGGTTCTCTTTATAGGTTTCATTAAATGGAACTGCTTTTTTTTAAAATGCTACTCTAATAGGGATGAGTTATTATTGGTTATATAAAATCTCATTTCGTATTTGAAATATAGTAAGCACCAATGCATGGGAATCTTCTGACCCGATGGATAGAATACAATAGTGTGAGTAAGGTCTAATGTAACATCTCACAACTACACTACCTCCTAACGGATTGCCGTTACATAAATATATAAGTTTATTATCTAGGTAGATCATGAAAGAAATATGTGTCACATTTTACACAGTTCTTTTAAATACTGTTTAAAAAATTAAGAAAAAATGGCATTTAAATAAAACAAACTTTAATTTACACTGAGAATTAAGAAAGACATTTACACTATATTCCAGAATTTTGTATGCTAATCTTTTTTCACTCCCGGATTCATTTTTTTTATTTTTAATTTAAGTATATTTTTTTGTAGTTTCTTGACTTATCAGTTTTTATTACGATTTGTCATTCAATCGGCAAAGATATATGTGATACTTCTTCAGGACACTTATTTCAACACTCCTATTAACTGGCCTGAACCTACATTTAGTGATTACTCTTTATCACAAATATCAGTTGTATGCTTTCCAAGCATTTATTGACTATAATAACAACACCAATTGAAAATCAAGATAATATAGTGTTTTAAAATTACCTAAATTTATAACAACGTAGTGAAAAACAAAGGATAACCGATAACTGATGCACTTCAAATATTACAAAACACAAATAAACATAAACTATTAAATAAGTTAACATTAAACACAAGATAAAAATAATGAAAAATGTTTATTTGTTATTCCATTTTAATTTGTTAAGTTCTACTTAAATGTCTTGAATTTATATTTTAATTATCTTGAAATAAAATAATTAAACTAAAAATTACTTTAGTTTCTTTCCTGTCATCTACTTTAATACATTTTTATAAACTGTTTTGCCAATTTTCTGTGTGTGCGTTCATTGTCCAATTGTAAAGGACAATCCTGTGAATTAGAAAATACAATTACAAATTACAATAAATATGGAAGATTTGCGCTTGAAAAACAGGAACTAGAAATCAAGATTAACTCTTTTAGCTGTGTGTATTTTTCTAAGGAAATGGATGATCAATATAAAATATATAAAGTGCCAATTATGGTAATGCAAATGCGTGAATTTTCTCCGATAGTTCGGGTAACGCTATGCAGATTAGAAATTTTTAATTTCCTTATTATGTTTTATTTTAATTAAAAATTTAATAATGAATCCAAAGATCGATTAATTAACTATGTTTACTTTTAAATGCATCAAACACTAAGAAAATAAACAGAATCGTTTGAAATAATTGGCCGAAAACATATTAAGTCCAACCTTGTTAATGTGGGAAAAAAACTGAAGCCTTGCTTATTTGGCGGTGGGGAAATGAAAAGATTTTTTGTCGGGAAAGTTAGTTTTTAATTAATAAAAAACTAACCACTCAATTTACCGGTATAAATAGTAACTTATGTCCTATTCCAAACTATAAATATATCTATCTATGTGCCAAATTTCATCCAGTTCCGTTCTGGCGTGATTGAGTAACAAACATTAATCTATCCATCCAAACTTTCACATTTATAATGGTAGTATAGATTTTTTTTAAAATTCATTAAAAACAGAAATTTAATTAGTTAGTTAAAACGTTAATATCATTGAAAAGATTATTTTTGATCTTCAACATAATGTGCAAATCAATTTTATGCTGTAATATTTTCGGAAATTATAGCGGAAAAACGCCGAAATTTGCTTAACTTTTAATTCATTAAAATTCCAATTCAAAATTTAAAAAAATCTCCGATGTGCACATTCCCGGTCTCCAAGGCATACACGTGTCGAATTTGGTAGCTGTAGATCGAACGGTTAGGCTTGTAGAGCGCCAACAAACACACACAGACACATTGAGCTTTATTATAAGTATAGATTATCCAAGATGGACAGAACTTTCTCAGCCACACTAAAACTGCTAACAAATTTTTTTTGACGTTAGCTTTGAACCCCACTCAAAACGAGCTTCACCACAAAAACCAGATGATTTCAAGCCAGTTTCCACCAGAAAAAGCGCCGCCAGAAGATGCGAATCAAAAACAACTTCATCCTTAGCACAACAAAAATTCATTCACTCATCTTCAAATAGCAAAAATTAACGTACAAAAAAAAATTCCACAACAATGAATTACTCTTAAACTCAATAGCAAGTACAATTTAATCCTACAACAAATCAACAGAAAATACTCTGATGCAAAAAATAAATACAGCTTTAGATATGAATAAGAAATTTTCTTCGACGGAAATAATCATGAATACGTTCCTAACCATAAGACAGACTTCTGAAAGTAGTATTTAAAGGACATCTAGCAGAATACTGAAATTAAATACATCAATGACGAATTAGAAAACAAAAAATTATAAATTATCCGAATTATTCAAAAGCAGAATTATAAGAAAAAAAAAACTCTCCTTATACTTCTGATGGGAAATTGTAAGAACATGTTCAGCTAAATATTTCCATTTTAAGTCCCAATGCATCAAATACACTAAGAATCACTTAACTAGAGGCTGCCATAATAAAGAAATCATCTCAAAACTCACGTGCATAAATTGAAATCAGCCAAGACATCTTGAAGAGGATGCCCCACCAACCTCAGAACACAGAAATTAACCCCAAAATCATTCAAGAAGAACATAGGAGCAAGTTGTTGGCCCACTAAAGACCGGAGGTGCTTCGAAACCAAGCAACATTGCTCTAAAAAAATTGATCACAAGATAGTCAGACAAAAGGCAATCCTAGCACAAACCATCAAGAAATCATTAAATTAAAAGATCAATTAACTACTTTAAAAGAAGTCTAAGGCATCCTAAAAGAATTCTCAAACCTATTAATAGAAACATCAAAAAAATGTAAAATAATATTTTATTTTATTTTTTCTTTAATTCAAAACAAGACTAAAAAGTCGTATTTTCTGCCAATCGTATTTCCAGTCCAAAGTCAAGTTACACTGCATTAAAAATTCCACTTTCTATTTGATCAATTCCATCTCCCTCTAGTATCCCATCTCTGATTTGAACCATTCTCGCCCAGTCGTTTGTTTCAATTACAGCCAGATGAATTTTCACATGACTAAAAGTTTGTCACTCATCGCACATCTAAATTCTGCAGAACTTAAGTAATGTTCTGCTTTTCAATTATAGACGACAGAAGGTTGGCGTTGCTACGCAGACTGTGTACCCCACATCTGTAGTCTCGAATGGACTAAGTTCTGTCCTTGCTT
Organism: Argiope bruennichi; assembly: GCF_947563725.1. Taxonomy (NCBI): domain Eukaryota; kingdom Metazoa; phylum Arthropoda; class Arachnida; order Araneae; family Araneidae; genus Argiope; species Argiope bruennichi. Next base: position 517,549 of record NC_079157.1, on the reverse strand, counting down.
TGCCAAGCAGAACATCTTCCTCAGACCAGAACTGCGGAATTATTTTTACCTAAAAATTTTTCATTTTCATTCCCACCCACCTCTATTTTATTTTTAATTTTATTCACCATGTCATTTCAAAAAATCCATTTTCGCAATATTATGTTGTCTTAAATTTCCGTATCTGTAATCAACATTGGTTAGTCAAATGCATTTGTTTGGCATGTCTCTTTTGCATACAGATATTTGCAGATACAGATATTTTCGACTTCATATACACCTATTCCTTAAATTGGCAAATCTTAAAAAATGAAATAAGAATTATTCATCTAGGCAATATGGACTTAAAAGTGAACTTAAACAGGATAGTGACTGTTTTGCGTTTAATCGTTTGAAATGTATAATTTACAGAAAAGTCACGACATTTCATTGTTGTTGATTCTATCTCAGGATCATCTGATTCACATGAAATGGAAACTTTCCATTTAGACATGTTAAATCTGTACAGAAAAACAGTATCTGTAAAAATGATACAGAAAAGTGAAATTCGTATTTGGAATGCATAAACTTTCAATAAAAGCTACAGGGAAAAAATCAAAAACTAATTTTATTCTTCCATTATTTATCATAAAATCGTATAAAAGTTGCCAATTGAAAGATATTTTTGGAGCTTTTAGATTTAAAAATTTCCTAAGAGGCAGTCTATATATTGATACAAAAACTAACTTCTAAAACCCCAAAGCAACAATCATTTTTCCGCCATATTTGAAAAAACAGCAAAACCGAATTTCGTTGATCTAGTCTCTCCGTCTGACTTATAGCCCAACAAAATCTTGATATTCAAATTATAAATTTAAATTTTTGACTCTTATTCATATTTTGAAATTTGGCATAGTTATTGACTTGAAATTTAACATTAAAGGTAATTAAATTTCACATTTTCCACACACATTAATTATTCACATGTAATTGTGAATAAGGCATATATTTTAACAAAATTAGCGTTACCAAGTTTTTGAATAGAATACATGCCCTACATCAATAGATACGACCATTTAATTGGATATGCAAAATTTCAGCTCATCTCTATAAGTTGTTTTCCCGCTACATTATGTTTGTGTATTTTGTGTGACATGATGTCGATATTCACAAATTTCAAAATGTTAGATTTGCTTTACTTGATATTCAGATGTACTTTTTGTATACACTTTTTTGGAAATTATATTTCCTTCTAAATACCTGTAAAATTATACATAGTTATTTTTAAAATATCTGAACCATTTATTTCTGTTCATGATTGATGTAACAAATTCCATGATTTGGATCAAGCAATGTATCATTTCTGTTTATTCCCTATTTATAAACTTTTATTTTATGTTAATTTTGTTGGGTTTCTAACAAAATTTTCAAATAATATAAAATAAATTTCCAATCATTCTTATTTATATATCTTTATACATTTATAAATGGAATTATTTACAGTATTCAAAACAACATCCCATTATTATTTTACATCACATTTTGAGAGGCAAAATACATTGTATATTTTATATCCATACAAAAATGAACAATTTCAATGTTTCAATATTATATGAAATAATGATTAATAATTTAGATTACTATTAATTTTACTATTATTAAATTATGTACTTCTTAATTCGCATTTAAACGAAGGACCGAAGTGAGTCATATAATATTTTAAAATAATAAATTTCACTCAAACTGAATGTTGACATAAATAAACTTCTTAAAATAGGAGATTTCTTACGAATTTTGAGATATGCAAAAACAATCTATTGTATAATAAGGCATAAAATTTAGAATATGATTTATTTTTATGTTATTTCTTTAAAAATTGGCTAATTATAGAAAAGACAAAAAAGTATAAATGGCCTATAAATTTTAAAATTTATGCAATTAATTTTCATTTGAACTGAATTAAATGAGGAATCTTCACTCTCAAATTGATTCTTTTACGAATTAAAGCGCTGTTCTTATATCCTTATGAAATGAATCTTGAATTTTTAAGAACGAATGCAAAATATAAAACAATATTTTTTCTGAAACTTTTAGGTGTAATATTGTTCTTTTGCCATTGTAGTGTTAAAATTTTAACTCTTATTTATTAAATGTTCACTCAGTTACAATATTTTGTTGATTAAATGTTTTAAAATTATCCTATAATTATATATATAGCAATTATCCTCATAATTATAATTGTTTTGAAATTTTTCAGTCTTCAAAATTATTTGACTTGCTCTAGTTATTATTAAAATCATTTCAGATAAACATTCTTCCACTCACTTAATAAAGACATCCATCATGAAGATCAAAGAATGAATGTTATATACGGCAATAAGAATAAAATTAATCATCATAGAATTATATTTAAAGGATAATAATACACAATTTTATATTTACACATATGTATATCGGCCCAGGAAGAGGAATTTAGAACAAGAAGAAGGATAACTAAAGTGTGTCCAGTGAAACCTCAAAGAATTGGAAAACAGGCTCTTTGTTTAAAGCATTCTAGAGGAAGACGAATAATATTTGTCCTCTTTGTTTCGAATTACTTTCGAATGCCTGCAAATTTTAGTTTCACCCACATTGAAAAATAATAAAATTAAGATATTCTTAAATGCCATTATCCATTTCCTGCATCAAATTAATTCCAAGGTACATTGTAAAGTTGTATATTTCTTGGATATTTAAAATATAATGGTTAAGCCTTTATATAATGGTTATAATAATATAATGGTTAAATTTTAATTCTTTCTTCTGAGAAACAAAATAATATTCTCATTCATACATGATAATTCTAAAGGAAATTTAGAACATTCTTTTATATTAATGAAATCCTGCGTTTTCATGCATTTGAAATATTATTTATATGAACGACAATGCTATTATATCTAGAAACATAAAATATTCATTATTTTATGTCAAATTATTAAATTAAATAGGATCTAAACGTAATATAGCTTACACGAATGGAATTTGATTATTAATAATGATGTGAGGCTCTATAACGTCAAATATAATTAAAAAAAATAAAAGTGACATCGAAAAAGGTAAAAACAGATGTAATTTTGAAGCTGAAAATTTTATTATACATGGTAGGGTTTTCAACAAATATGTACTATATTGTCATTTGTTTATAAATGTACCAGAATGAGGATCATCATTCTTAAGTGTCAGAGATTTATGGAGTAAACGTGGTCAAAAGAATGAGACAGATTTGAAGAGGATTTTTTTGGCAAAATTAAGATATGTTTGAGTGGTTAATGATAGTTTTGATTTCTAAGGTTAGGTTTAAAGTTATTCTTCCGGATCTTATTGCTTAAGTGGATTTTTTACATAAAGCTTAAATGTCAGAAATGAGTTGAATAGGATATTGAACATTCTAAAGATGAAAACTTTATATTCTATAATTAAATTGAACTATTAGTCCTTACTCCTTTGAGCAAAGTATTTGTTATTTTCTGGTCGAATCTAGAATTTCAGTTATTCATCTTTTCATAAAGGCTCTTTGTCTGACAATTTTTAAGAAAATGGGGAATAAAAGGATTTTAAAAAACTCAAACTGAAAACATTAAATAATTATGATAGTTTATATGTGTGTGTGTTTTTTTTCATGAAACAGAAAGCATTTTTAAAGAAAGACAGTAAAAAAATGATAATTTCTGATAATTGGGAATGAATGGTAAAAAAATGAGGTAATAGCAGCAGTATCTTATCATTTGAAATATATTCTGTTCAATCAATATATATATATATTCTGTTCAAATCAATTTATTTCTGTAATCAGAAAAAAAAGTATTCTTTTTACACCCATAGTCTCTAAGTAATTAAGAATATATCAGGTTAATTAGGAAACGTCGCTGTTATTCAAAACTCATTAGTTATTTTATTAAGTAACTAATTATTTCAGTAAAAACATTGTTTAGTGAGCCTTCCAGGGAATTATTATATTCTCACATAAATTTTAGGCCTTTTACTATCTCTACAGACATTTGGGCAATGACGAAATTTGTAAATGTTTTTTCACTTGCGCTAAATAACACTACAAGTAAATATCCTGCTATATTTTGTACTGCAGTCTTTTACAGGTATCATTCCATTTTTATTAATTCCTTTACTTAGTTTTCAAATTTTTAAATTGAAATATTAATTTTCATTTTTCCAACAATCATGCACCTTCTTTTAATTGTAATTTGTTTGGTTTTGGGAACATTAATAGATTGGCTGGTATAATTCACTGTCCTCTTCCTGGAGCTTGAAACCACCAACAGTTTCTGCGGTTAAGCAATTATCCCCTCATGCCATTATTTATTGTCAAGAAAGTCTGCGGAAGATCCAAAGTAACTCGCTCTGTGAAGAATGAATAATTGCCCCACTCCGTCGCAGAAAGCCAAGCTCGGCCATTCGTTAACATAATGCACTCGAACATTTTCTCAATGTGCGCTAAAATGAGATTTTTACCTGCAGAGGAAATTTTGATTGATTGCAATAAGTTTGAGGGAAGTGTTTCTTTTGTTTGTTTTAATTTTCTTGGATAATACTCAAGTATTAACTGCTTTAAAATGTAATTTATTAACTCTAAAGAGATCTTACTTGTGTAGGGAGTTTGTATATGAAGATAAATCATGTTCTGATCTTTGCTACATTTTGACTTCTTTCGCAGTCTTCGTTGAAAAACAATGCAACACGTTAGAAGGCATTTGAATTTTTTCATGCCCTCAACTTGATTTTAGTATTTCCCATAGGCTTCAGATATTTAGCTAAGCAATTATTTAATTAAAGTAAATTCATTATTTCATCTCGAAGAATCATCTATATAATTTGACAATTTATTAAAATCAGAACCTGATTATAAAACACCGCTGCATTTTGTTTTGATAATTTGTATCGTCTTCAAAGTATGAAAAGTCATAAAAATTTAACTCATACAAGGGAATAATATTTATTATGTTTATTAACAAGTTCGGAATTTCATTCATTTTCCTCTATACATTTTCTATTTTAAATTATTATTTTAATATCTAATAATTTCAAGTGCAAATATAAATGATATCTCAGAATATTTCACAGTCCTTTGTAATAGATAAATGACTGAATTTTTATTTACCATCAGACCAGAGATTCTAATTTCGAATTGCACCAAAGAAAGAGCCTTCAACTTGGAAATATGAATTATTTAGTCATGCATATTCTGAGAAAGCATATTTCTTACATGCAAGGAATCAGTGAATTCCTGTGTCACCTGAGTGCATCATTCACTTTCTCTCTTACATTGCCTTGGAGTGCATAACAGCCGAGGATCTCATACCTGAACAATGAGGTGAATGGATACATTCCAGATTTCAAGACGAGGTTTACATCAAGATCTAATAAACAAAATTAAAAAAAAGGTTAAGTCGAGAGAAAAAAAAATCTGGAATGGAAAATATCTAGAAATTTACGAATTGATTTACCAAAAGAATTTTTTTAATGTTGTATGTGTGGTTTTCAAGAGAAAATTCGAAAAAGATTTTATAAAGATGTATTCTTCTAGATTTTCTTCTAAAATTAAAAATAACGAGGTGATTAGATAACTTTTATAGAAAAAAAGAATAAAATGCCGATTGTTATTTCAAACGCTTTCTTGTCGGGATCTATATTTTCCTGTAATCGAAGAACGAAGAATTTCGAGTGTTGATCGCACCGTCCACCATAAACCTAAAAAGTTGACCTCGCATACTGGCATCAATACTATATACCTTTAAGGATTTTTTTTTGTGTGTGGTTTTTCTCTTTGCATTTTTAACTCTTTTTTCTTTTCTTTCGGACCATTTTTTTCGAAAAATAAAAAAATCGGTTTATCTCAATGTGAGCTTTTCAATCATTAGCACTATTTATGATACTTTTTTTTTTCATTTTAGATGAACTTTTTTTAATTTAGATGATTTTTATTTTAGATATTTTTTTTATTATTTTTCCTTGTGTACTTGTTTTAATCTTCTATTAGAATTTGACTGCAGGAATTGATTTCAAAGGATTTAATATTATTAAATCCTTTGAAAGTATATTTTGTAAAAGTTGCTTTAAAAGCAAGTATTTGTTTTTATTCATTTCTTTTCACTTTCTCAATATTCATCAATAAGTTTGAACTATAGTATCTTCAAAATTTTGTTTTCTTTCAAGATGCATAAAAAGTCTATATTAAATGCATTAAAAAACTCTATATTACAATGATCAGCATCAATGTTTTTCAATGACTTCTCAGCAAAGAACATATAGATAAATAAGAGAATTCCCGCATTGTAAAAGAAACGATGCTAAATTTAATATAGCATTAAAATCCTTCACTGCAATACCAATAGTTCATGGAACAAATGCAAATTTAAGAATGAAATTCATACAATAATGAATCATTTTTTTCATAAATAAAGCAAACCCATTTCAGAAAAAGTAATATTTACAATAGAGCATAATTTGAAACAAAAAGTAGAGTATTTCACCAAATATAAGTACTTTCTGTAGCGATATGAACAAAGCGTATTCCAGATCTTTAGGATGAGCGAGATTTCATCTATCGAATATATTAATTTATGCATGAATCATTTAAGAAATTTTATACCCCCCGGACTCATTGCAAGTTTTAACAAGACGACAGTGAAGACAATAATTCTGCACTTGTTGTGTGCATGAAGTTACTTCACAACTGTTTTTAATAAAGCGTCTTTCACAATAAAAAAAATGATTATATGCTGACGACAAATCTCAAACGTGCTATTTGGCTTGCAGGAAGCAGATAGGGAAAAGGAAAACGGGTGTGGATATTTTCTGTGAAAACAAAAATATCGTCTGTATAAGAAACGCCGTAGAAAATTTAACCCTTAACTGAGGAGGGGCGGTATGTCAAACCACTAAGAATGGATTTTCGGATATCCCTATTCTATTTGTAGCTCAATCGAATGGATTGGCCTTCACTTCAAGTGCACTTTTTCAACCGGTTTCAGCGAATGCTTTTAAAAATATTTCAGCTATTGCTTTGCGCGACGTTTGTGATACCGCACATTCCTTTTAGTGTTCCAGTATTATACAAGACTTAGAATATGGCTTTTAAACTCGGTCCTCGAAATATCATCCTACCAACTGATTCTCGTTATGAAGCAAAACTCCAAAGAATTTTAAATGAAGCAGAATGTGATGAGGATAATTGTACAGAAGATGTTTTCGATGAAAGTTATCATTCGACTGATAAAGATATGTATGATGAAATATAATTAATTTTTCTAGTGATAATGTATTTTGAAAAATTTCTAAAGTATATTAATAACCCCCAAAAAATACCTGCAGAATTTACTGGCTGATTTTTATACTAGTACTTAACCTGTATGTTTAAAATGCCCTCGAAAGAATCTCACAGAAATGATGCCGATAAAAAAAGGGGGTCAATTTTACCAATTGTCAATATTTTTTATTTTTCATATAATTGTTAAATTTTCCATTGCATTGTTTTCCATATAATTTTGAATATTGTAAAAGTATTATTTAAAAAAATTAATATGTTTTTTTTAAATATTATATGTTGCAACATGTAATTTGGGAAGAAAAAGTATGTTGGAATGCATTTACTCTTTTCAATGATAACATATTTTGAAAAATTTCTAAAACATATTAATACATCAAGAAAAATATCTGCAGAATATATTGGCAGATTTTAATACTAATACTTTCATTATAAAATTTAATGTGAGTGTAAAGAAAATGCCGTCTCGTAGACCGCACCTCCCCAGTTCAGTTCTAAATTTTCACCTCCCTAGTTAAGGGTTAAATTAAATTATATAGTAAAAGAATGAATAATTGTAAATACGCTATAAATAACTTCACGAAAAATGAAGTAAATGACTATAAACCTTTATTTCATTTTCGATTTCATAATATTATCATATATGTATTTTGGATTTAGATATGTATTTTGAAAACTTGTCGATTTAGAAGAATATTATATTTAGAAAGAAATTGTATATGCAAAATTAAAGACATCGCTTCCATACAGACTTACAAACACTAGGAAATATAACAGTATATATTATTTATAAATAAAATACGTAATATATAAGTTTTTAAAGATTTTATGAATTAAGAGATTACAGAAAAAGATTTTAGAGAGGAAGGAACTCATGATATTGCATCTGAAGATTTTCAGAAATTCTGAAATCTGGAACAGATAAGGGGAAGCATTATTAAAAATAAAAATCTTTTTTGGGGCCATGAAACATTAGAACAAATGGTTTATAAAAAAAATTTAATAAATTTAAAAGTTTAACATTTTTTCACTAGTTAAGTTTAAGCTTGAAATAGAAGATAAGTTTACTGTTCAAGAGTAGATACAAATAAAAAAATTTCAGCAAATAATTTTTTGGATTTAATTTTTGAAATGTTGGAAGCAACATAAAATCCCGATGAAAAATTAAGAATGTTTGTATTTAAAAAATAGTTTTGACATTTTTATAGCTTTAAGTTTCTTTTAAGGTTTAAAAAGCATTTGTAATAATAATTACCATTGCAAAAAAATTAAATAAAACAGACTGTAATTGTAATAATGAAAATTATAAAAAAAATATAGCGAGAAAAAGGCATATTATAATAGGAAAATTAAAAATAATCGAACAATGTATCATTTAATTAATTGATAAATAAGCCAAATTGAATTAGAGAAAATGTCAGCGCTTAAAAGATGTTCGATTTCCATTGGCTGTATTTATATTTCATTAATGATAATGATAAAAACTTACTACTGGTATGAAACGGCGAACAGAGAGAGGAAACTCAGAATTATGTTGCGATTAGAACTAATTTATTTCATAATAAAAATCAAATTAATAAAATAGCACTTTTGCCATCAAATTAATGATGAAAGAAATTAAACATTTCAAAGAGAAAATAAGTTTATTGTTGCTCTCTCTCTCTCTCTCTCTCACACACACACACATTCTCTGGATAAAGTAGCAAATAATTTTCGTTTCGTCTGCGAATATTGTTGTGAGGAAAATTAGCTAACTATTGCATTTCTTTTCTGGGTATATTTAAAGGAATAATAATAAAAAAAGAAAATGGGCAAGTGAATGCTGGCTTCCCCCCCCCCAAAAAAAAGATAAAAGTAAATATTTACTCTTAAATTATCCACATTTGTCCCCAACGGCTAAATTTTATAAAAGTCGATTAAATTTCGATTTGCGGCATGTAGCATTAGTAGTTACATTAGTAGTCACATTGGGAATATAATTTTTAAACAAAAGTTTTGAACATTTTTCTATCATTAGTAAATGAGTGGAATTAATGAGAATAACTTAATCGTTCAGAGCAATAAAAAAAAATTGTTTACATTTTTCTTATTGTTAAAACTATAAATAGGCCAGATGCATCTGGATTTGAGAATTTAAATACTAAATTGTCATACGAAAAAATAATAAAAGTATTTGCAATAAATTATATGCAACGAAATTGGACTAGGTATGGTATTGAAAAAAAAAACTAATTTGATAGAACTTTTTAAATGTTTTATCTTGGAAAATTAACTTCATAACGGACTGTTTATTGCTAGATATGAAAGGGATTCAATGGGGAAACTTTCTACAAAATATTCTCTTTGCCTTACATTGAAAGCAAAACGATTAAATATAAATTAATATATATGTTTATTTATAACGACTATTTGCCTTTGTTGAACAGATAGAATTATGAATTTATAATCCATTTTTGCAATGAAGAATGAAAGAGGCTAAGAATAATGATAATCAACAGAATAGGTCTTATTTGGACATCAAAATAAATATGTCCAATGTGGGCATTTAAAATAAAAAGGCAAAATTAGATTGAATGTTAATAAGTCCACTCACGTGTCAATTTAAACGATTCAAAAACATTATTTTTTTGTTAATAAATAAGATTTTAAAAAATTGCAAAAACAAAGTTTCTTGCGATCAGGTGAGAAATAATCCCTTTAAAAACAAACTATTCCAAAAACTATTGTAATATTCAGGAGTAAACAAAGACGGATTTAACTACATACAAAACGACTAGTTTACTTTCTGATACTGTGCTATTGTAATTTTTCATCGATTCTTCCCCCGGATTATATACTCTTTTTGGCACCAAGTTTATTCAAATACTTAAAGCTCCACAGTGTTTCAGTTTTTAAGATCGGTATTCTTTTCATAATGCATTGTTGTTACTGAAAAGTTGATCAGCAAACACTGCAAATTGGAATTTTTTATCTTAAGGCATTCACATTCTGACATCGTGAAAATTAAGTTTATTACTGATTCCTACCTTATGGATGTCTGTATATTTTCTGTGAATCCCAAACTGATTTATAATACTAAAAAGTCTTTAGTTTACATCTATAGATATCAGTCAGCTATATAAAGAATGACAACATTTAAAATATGCTAAAAATGCTAACAAGTGGAGGTCACGAAGTTGGAAAATCAGTTCGGGATGAGATTTAGTATAATGATGGTACACATTTAGAATGCTCACTCACTAAAGCATTAATGCGCAATAGCCAGTCAATTTCGACAAAATAGCCCTCAAACTTTCAGCATAGTTTATACGCTAATAATGTGCCGTAGTTTATATGCTAATAATGTGCCATAGTTTATGCGCTAATAATGTGCCGTCGTTGCCAAGGTACGAATAGTATAGTGGTTAAGACACTGGCGTTGTAAACTGGAGACCCGTATTCGATCATAGACTAGTATTTTTTGCTTTTTTTATATATATATTCTAATTTATTTCAAATTAATTTAACAATTTACAAACAGTTTTAATTAATATGTTTTTCATTTTTTATGCAAAAATAAATATTTATTCTCTTAATTCTTGGATTATAATTTAATTTTTAGAAGAAAAATAATTATAAATATGAATGTATTTTTTTAAATATTCAGAATTACTTAATTTAGTTGATAATTTAAAAATAATTTCAATTAATATGATGCTAATTTTTAAATGGAAAAATAAATGTATTTTCTCTTAATGCCTGAATTACAATTTTTTAATTGAAATTAACGCGTTTGTCTTTTAAAAAATTATTTAAATAAAATTACTTACAGTTTTAATATGTAACTTTTTTATCAATAAAAAATGAATGTTTTAAAAATAAATCCCCCTCAAAAATAAATATTCATTCACATAATACTTGAATTATAATTTTATTTTTAAGCAGAAAAAATATTACATACATAACTTAAATGATGATAAAATTAAAATAATGACATTCTGAAAAAATTTCATTGATTTTTTATTACACACAAGAAACAGAATTGTAATTATAAAAACATCATAGATATATTTTGACATCTTGCCAAATTCATAAACAGTGATTATCCAAAAGAGAAACCTTAAAAGAATCGATAAAAAAAATTAATTTACCTTCAAAAAATATTTGTTTTCCTTTAGAAAATCGAGCAGCTTACAAAGCATATCGTATGTTACTAAAAAATTTGAACCATCTAACTATGCATTCCATAGCTTAACACCTGCTTTCTACTTATTATTTTCGATTACTAACATTTTGAATGTTTGCTGATATAATTTTATTTATTTCAGCTGCTATATTTAATTCCCGATGTAAATGCAGACTCGTTGAGTTATTATAAATAATTTATCTTTTTTAAAATCCAAAAATTTAAAACTTTTAATGATTTTAAGATAAAAATAGTCATTTTGGAATATTTTATAGTTAAATTTAAATTATAATTATTTCAATACTTAAAAATAAAATTATAGTTATAATTCAATAATAATATACATGGATATATGTATTAAGAGAAAATGCATTTATTTTTACCATATAAAAGTGAGTATCATATTAATTGAAACCATCTTTAAATTGTTAATTTAATTTAAGTAATTGTGAATATTTAAAAAAATGTATTCATACTTATATTTCTTCTAAAAATTAAATTGTAATCCATAAATTAGGGGAACAAATATTTATTTTTGCAAAATAAAAGGAAAAAACATGTTAATTAAAACTGTTTGTAAATTGTTAAATTAATTTGAAAAAAATTAGATTTTTTTTTAAGAAAAGCAAAATATGCTAGATTAGGATCAAACTCGGGTGTCCTGCCTACTACGCCAGTGTCTTAACCACTGTACTATCTGTACCTTGGCAACGGCTATTCATTATTAATATATAAGCTATACCGAAAGTTTGAGGGCCATTTTCTCGAAATTGACTGGCTATTGTCCTTTAATGTTTTCGCGAATGAACATTCTGAATCTATACTACCTTTATACTAAATCTCATCCTGAAATAAATTCTCAACCTCGTGTTCACGCCTTGTAAGTATCTGGGAAAAATCCGAGATTAGGAAATGTTACATAGAAAAAATATGGAAACTCATGTGACTAAATATAGGAGAAGATCCTTAAATTTATTTCCAAACGTGATTAGGAGGCAGACGTTTACATCCAAAGATTACATTATACATCTTTAATGGAATCAATTGTAGAGTATGTTTTTTTCTGTTTACTCTTATGCATCAGCAACTAATTTAAGTAAGTTTGAAAAGGCGCCATAATAATATTGACCTTTGTCGAGACTACTTGGAAAATATTGTACTTTACGAATGTGATATCCTACCCTTTCCGTAAGAAGGAGTTACGGCTCTTCAGAATGCTATAATAAGCTTCTTAGTTAAAGTGATCAGTGCCTGAACTCATTTACCAAAGACTTGAACCTTCTTTTGTGTAATATGGAGCTGAAACCCCTTTTGACTTTAGGTTTGATCCTGATGAAATGCATTTCCATGATGAGCTTCAGGCAGCATTAAAAACAATGGTATTGAGATCTTTGAATTAATCAAACAAATGACCATTCAAGAATTCCCTCTGTCTCCCCTTACGATGCGTGCCGATAGCATTTCAGGTGATTGAAGTATTTCTGATGATGATTCTCCTTTTAACATGATCATACCAGAAATGCTATCCACTATGATGCAATCAGGTCTGAGTTTATTGCAAATTGTAATGATCTACATTATGTTGACACTGTTTTTGGATTGGATTTAAATATGTATTGATTGTTTTATCGAATGAATTCATTTTTATCAGATCTATTTTTTATTTCATATTAGATTTCAGATTTTCATAGTTCTGATATGTTAGGAGCAAAACAAAATTATCAAAATAATTTGTTTACCTGGAATTCGAAATTCAGATAATTTTTTTGCATCCATAAATCTATTTTGATGTTCTTTAGAAGTTAAAAATTTTTTTAGCTGCAAGTTAACAAATTTTTCTGTAGATACTCCATCTACGGAAGTTGCTGCCTTCGTGGAGATTGAGAAATAATTTTCAAAAATTAAAGTTTTTTTTTTTTTTAATTTTGCAAGAATGCTTCGTTAACAATAAAAATAAAAAAGGAAGATTAAAACTGTATTCAGACAAAATTAACGATAAAACAACAAATATTTGGAGTGTTGTGTAAAATAGTAATAAAAAAGCGTTAAACTTATTTTGTGATATGTTGGCTTCATTTTCATCTTTTTTGTTTTATAATATATATAATTTACTTTTTCCCATTCGTTAAGGGTAGCTGAAATAAACCTATTTGTCAATATGAATGAATAGGTTTCTAAATTAACTAAAAAAATTGTAAACTTTCGTCAAAACTGCATCAGAAATCGGCAGATATCTTTAAACTAAAGGAACTGATTTTGATCTTTACAAAATGTTTATATCAGAGCGTTTATGAAAATTCATCACCACAGAATCTCAAAGGGAGAAAGAAAACAGAAGGAAAAAACTTCCATTTCCTTGCTGTAAAAAAGGAAGTAGAGTAACTTTTAAGAGGGAGGGGGAACTAAACATTTTATTTTCGAATAAATTTTGTCTGAAAGATTACATCACACAAGAATTTGAAATATAAAACATCTCAAAAATTTCACTGATTTTTCTATTATGGTTTTGTAATAAATAAGAATAACAAATATAAGTCAATAATGCAATCCGTACCTTAATATATAAGTAATTTAATATAAAAATCAGAACACAATTAGTAAGAAAGCTAAAATATTACAAAACATCGTATTATTTAGTTTAAAAAGATACAGATTTTGAATATAAGAAGTACGTTGAAAATACCAAGATATCCAAAAGCATTCAGGTTTTTGAAAGCAGAATCGAAAATAAACATCATGAAGAAATAGAGATATTACATGAAAAAAAAAATAGTTTTTTGAAAATATTTTCTGATTTTGAATTTTTTAACAATGTCTTTAAGTTTCCCAACAATGAAAATCGTTGAAATTCGAGTAATTCTATATCCAATTTAAATTATTTGTAAGGAATGGACAGTTTTCATTATAAAATAGCATAAAAATATTCATTGCTAAAAGCATTGGTATTGCAGATTTTTTAAATGAATTTAGTATCATACAGTACTTTTGAACTCATCCTCACAACTGGGTACATTAGGGAAGAGAAATCACCACAAAATTATGTATGAGTAAAGGTTAAATAATTATCATGAATTTATTTTCATTTAAACGCACTTAAAACAAAACAAAAATTAAAAATATATGAAATGATCTGAATATGATATGAATCTGATATGATATGAATATATGAATACGATCTAAGTTTCAAAATTAAAGTATGTATTCATTCCTTATAAATAGCCTTTTAAAATACATTTCTGCTCAGAAATAAATATATTGTTTGACAGATGTGTATTGTTGGTGAATATCATGAGCATTATAGTATTATATTTCACATTTATGATAAAAAGGATTTCACGAAAATACTGATACGATAAAAGGTTTTTTACGTAAATGCATAGGGATGTATTTATCTTTCTCCCAAACTGTGAAATTTGGGGGAGGGGAGTAAAAGATATTCTGACAATAACGCAAAAAATTTATCTCTTTATCATACAAGGTGTTGTTTATTATATTTTTAAAAGCTAATTTATCGGATTTCACTTCGTATATTCTTCAGATTCTGCTTTTAAAATTATACATGAAGTAAATTTCCGTTTTCTTTGAAACTTTCCCTTGTTTTATAAGATTAAAATTCAAAACTTATTTTGAGAGTGCAGCCAACCCATTTTCTTCCCAACTAGAATAGTGGAAATCTTTCCGATGTGATTCTTAATGCCCAGTTTTTCATGATGGCTTGGAGAAAGATCGCTCGATTAAATATTACCTTATAAGGATAGAAACTGGTCTTAAATACATGACATAAATATCAGAATCAAAGTGATTCGTTATTGCAAGACATGCAATGTTTTGATTCTGATGGTCCGACGAGAGGCATTTGGTATTTATTTCAATTTTAGAAACCATGAAATAGAATTAGCAACATGATCTTCTACTAACTCAATGGAACCATAAATGATTATCAAATGAAAGAAACTTTATTCCACTAACATTGTTGCAAAAAGATTAAAATTTAAGTTTAGTTAAGAAATAAATTGCAAAATTTTTCGAAATCCCTAAAACTTTTATTTTCTTTTGGGCATGAATATCACCTATCAGAATCCAAGACGCAGCAACGAAGCAACTATTTTACAATCCAAGAAATATTCTTTGTGTGGAATATGTGAATAGGGAACATAACAGAATAGTTCCCTATTCACATAGCAGAATATGTTTGAATGATGTCATTGTAAGACAGAATATTTCTATTTATTTAAAAAAAATGTTGATATGGAATAATGATCTACTTGTGTCAGTATTCAGTTTAGAATCGTAGCTTCGATTCGTGAAATAAAGTCAATCATGAGAATTTGGACATCATTTTAATTCCCATTTATGAGAATATTGTTTTTATAAAAGTTGGGACAGTTAATCAGAAATAATCTGACAAAAATAGCAGTGAGCAATTGAGACGAATCTCAAAACATTGTTTCAATATGTAAAATTAGATAAATTCTAAAAAATCACTGTGATTTGGATAAGTCGTTTCGGTAGTAATATCGATAATCAATTATATCAATATCAATAATCGGTTCATACAAATCAGGCATTGTTAAAATCATCTCAATTTTTTCTAAAAACCTGTTTTGCATTTTCTTGTTTTTGTGTATAACGGAACTGATCACATTACAGTCATGGTCCCTGAAGTTGTAAATTTGACAAAAGATTGCTCTTTTTATTGCCTTAATAATCGTAATATTATTTATACTAATTTTGCATGTTGTGGTTATATTGTAGGATTTAAGTTAAAAGAAGTCGAACAGAAACTATTAACAATCTTTCAGGACTATTAAAAATCTTTTCTGGGCTAAATATATGTATAAGAAGTGACAGAAGATGGATATTATCAGTTCAGAGTCTTTGAGTTTGGATTTTACACAGGCGAAGAGAGATTTCTGTTACGTTCTTTAAAAAAGGGTGACGTTTTAATTCACTTATGCTTACTTAAGAGCGAAAACGGAACATGCAAGAATGCTGCCTAATGAATTTTTCCCACCGATTATTGATTTTTAAGGGAAATAATAATAGTCTCTTATCATGGCAAATTAAAAATATATGATTACGGAAATTTTCCTAAGTAAATTGTGGCACTTATTTCTGAAATAAATGACAAGAATCCCTGGCAAAAAGCAAATATTGCTTAGTGATAGATATATTAGATATGATTCAAGCTGAGATTAGATTTTTAAAATATGACATAAAAGAAGAAAGAGATAGTTCTTAAACTCGTTTCTTCTTTAAAAATATGAAACCAAAGATTTCTGTCACAAACTACAAATTGCAGAAATATGATCCTGATAATAGAATTAGCCTATATTATTAAATTAATCTTTTTCCCTATTAATTAATCCATTTCCCAATGTTACAGTTCCTACACGGCTTAGTATATACAGAGACGGTCCAAAATGGATAGTAATAACGCATTCTTGGCTTTGCAGGATAACACAAAGCTGTATGAACAAAAGACCGCACAGCAACCAGAAATTGGCGGGCTTCTCTCTGAGCCTACAGTATTACACGAATATATTATGTATGTAATTGAACGAAACAAGATTTTCCAAATTTGGAGTGTCAGTATGAGTTATATGATTATCGAAATTAGAAGATTAGAAGTAATTTGCTGTGGAAACCATCGCAAAAAGCAGCTATAATATAAAAATAATTAAATTTTAAATATTACTTTTATTTTATTCCTTGTTAATATTTATAAACAAAATTGTTAATGCAGAATATATTTTAAGCAAGAGTAAATTTACCGATTTTGAAATTAATCGACTTTTACAATTTACTAATTATGATATAACTAATGCAAATTAATATACATACAAAAATGACATAAATCTGCTCGCAGTCCGTAAACATATGCTGCTTTAGCAAAATTGGTCTAAAAGTAATTTATGCAATGAAAAATACGTGTTGACAAGTTAGTGGAAACAGTTCCAGATTTAATTATAGTTTTTAACTGTCTAATATGCGGACCATCAATTTTTCCGGTAACAGAAAAAAAAATGGACTTGCAACACTTTCAAAATAAATGCCTCAGACAAAAAAGGATTTTATACGTATCAAAAATTTTGTTATGGTTTCTATAATATAACTCTTTAAAAGTGGTTTTTATCAGAACCATTATTAAATAATATCTGTGCCTATTTTTATTATTTCCCTACTTTAAGGTTAACTGGGGATGTGCGGTCTGCGAGACCACTAACAATGGATTTTCGGTCACAACTATTCTATTTTTAGCTTAATTGTATGGATTGACTCTATAGCTTCTTGTTTTGTGATCTTCAATACACGTGCACTTTTTCAACCGATTTCAGCAGATGCTTTTTAAAATAATTCAGTTATTTCTTTGAGCTAAAAGTTGATGACGCTAAAACTTGGACCCCGAAATATCATCCGATTTACTGATCCTATTACGAAGCAGTGCTCCAGACACTTTTATATGAAGCAGAAAGTGATTTTAGTGATAAAGATAATTGTACAGAAGAGTTTTTCGATGAAAGTTCGCATTTCACTGATTCTGATATGCATGTTCAAACATAATTAATTTTTCTAGTAATAATGTATTTTGAAACATTTATAAAATATATAAATATACCAAGAGCTATATATACAGAATTTATTGGTTGATTTTTATACTAGTTCTTAACCTGTATGTTTAAAATGCCCAAGAAAACCAATTTTACACAATGAAAGACACACAAGCCGATAAAAAAGGACCAATTTTACCCATTGACATTTTTTTTTTATTTTTCATATAATTGTTGAATTTTACTTTATATTGTCTTCTATATACCTTCATATACTGTAAAAATAAATATAATTAAAAAGTAATATGTTTTTTCAAGAATATTATTTATTGTAACATGTCATTTGAGAAGAAAATGTATGTTCCAACGCATTTACTTTTTCAATGATAATATAATTTGGAAAATTTCTAAAACATATCTATATATTAAGAAAAATATCTGCAAAATATATTAGCAGTTTTTCATACTAATACATTGGTTAGAAAATTTAATTTGAGTGTAAATGAAATGCGGTCTCGTAGATCGCACCTCCCCAGTTAAGGGTTAAATGAACTAATAATACATGCTGTTGAGACAGTTTTATGCATCGTTTCGAAACTAGTTAAGATCAGCATAATTCATATAAATAATTGGATTCCTTTTTGACAAAATTAGTTTACTTCCTGTTTAAAAATTTAATAATACATATCTTAGAAAGGATATCAAATTTTTAAATTACAAAAATTTTTAAATTACAGCTGACACTCTGAGTCAGTATTCTTTTTTCGTGCACTCTCATATCTTATTTAGTGCATATTTAGAATGATATAAGTTCACAAAAATGGCAGGGTATTGAGGAAAGTAGATCTCGAACCAGGAATTTTTCTTTCCAGAATCTGATAAGTTTCATAATCTACATCAACAACGCTTCTAATCAAGTTCTAATTTATTTTCTATTTCATATTGCTCACTGCCTTCATGTCCTTAATCAATTAGGCTTGTGAAGAAAGGACCTTTCTTAAATTTCTGAAAGACACGCGAAGCAAGAAATAGGAGTTAAGAGGGATAGGGGCTCTTAATATTATCCAGCTTGCATCTCCACAAGGAAATCGCTCTTTTTCTTTTTCATTCTGATAAGAGAGCAAGAGGGTTGCATGTAAATGGAGATGAATTCCAACAGCTGGTCATTCAGAATGATGAGAAAACTTTCGTCAAAAGCCGTAATTTCCACCACTAGAATTTATTGTTTATGAGTGAAATCACCGATTCGTTGTAGCAGAACTGTGAAATTAGCGCAACATAATTACCTCACGCATTATGCAATTAAGTATTTTATTCCTTTGGTGGGCTAACTATAACGAATTATTATCTTATTGCCGCCCTTTTCATAAAGATGGAACATTTATATTTTAAAATAGGTGTGGGATTTATCTTTTGTTAACCAAATTATCTTCTAGCTCGTTTAACTTTGAGAAGAATGACAACATATTCGTATTTTACTGAATTAAACTCATATCTTATATAAATCTATATTGGCATTAAGATGCCGCATTGTCCTTTCTTAAGAACAGGAAAATCAAATATTGTATAGTGTAAAAACAAAATTGCAACTCTGTACTTCAGAGGCAGAATATCAAAGAAAAAATTTTGCTGATTTTAATCGTATTTGCATAACCCCGACTGAAGTTTCAGGTTGGCAATGCGTCTCATCGGTAGTTGGAAAGGTAAAGGACAAACGTTCTTAAAAAAAAAAAAAAAAAAAAAAAAAAAAAAGGAACAAGTGATTCCTTCTCTCTGGAATTTTTAAGAGTGTATGGGTGCAAAATGGGCTCTCCTTTCAAAATGATAAAATTGTTGTTCAAGATATTTTATTCGGTTCTTTTGAAAAATTAGCGTTTTAAGAGGATAGCAAATAAATGCTGCTATCATGAAAATTGAAGAGGTATGATAAAAATATTCGCCCTAATTAATGCTCAAACAAAATCGATGAAACCAAATTCGTTAATTTCTAAACTACTTATTCATGGGTTGCTTTTTTCATATTTTAAACTGACTTTCACTCCAGCTGGTTAGTTAGAATGAATGCTCACTAAAATTCTCAATTAAATAATTTGAGTAAATTCGATTCTCAATAGCTTCCACAGCAAAATATACTCTTAAACTTCAAATGTTGATGCTCATGTAACTCATACTATTATAGAAGCCTTATCCCACTCTCTTCCTTCTGCTATATATATTTCTCATTTTTTGTGAGTTGCTATATAATTTAAGCGAAATATTAAATTTCACTTTATACAATTGGTTTTTAAGCATTTTCCTTATACTTAAGCTCAGACATATCTTTCTTAATAGTAGGGACATAGATAAAGAAAACTAAAGAGGAGAGTTGGGACTTATTTTAAAAGGGAGGGCTTTTAGAAAGTCAAGGATATTTATTAAGTTAACATAAAAGATGTTGATAGCACCCCTGTAGTGAAGTTGCAAGAGGATTTGATTTCTACATACGCGTGTACAGTTATTTTCCCGAAACCTTAATGTGAAGATGGGATAGAGATTGCACCCAGACGTAAAGAGTATGGAAAGAACTTACTAAAAAAGACGAATTATTACTGTTATAACAGTCCAGCGCAAGACTGAGAAGTGAGATATTGCAGAAGGTATATAAACATATAATAATGATAAAAAAAAGTGAAAGAAGAAAAGAACAACTCTACAGCAAAACGAAAGGGATACTAATTACTAAACGAACTTATAATGTAAGGAATAATGCTAAAGGTTTATTTTGTGGTTTGTTAATTTTTTACTAAATGAAATTAAATTTTTAGATTCATTTGGGAATTATTTAATGAGATTTCCAGAAAATTTTGCTAGATAACTATTCATGGTGGAGGGAAATTAAGATCATTTTTCTTATTTAGCGAGCATAAGAATATAATGGTCAGTCAGAAAATTCATGTGGCTGATAAAACTTGCAAAAATATGTTATCATTACGGATGGAGATCTATTTATCCCTCAATAAATGAATAATTATTTTTTACAATATTCACAAAATTATAAACTATTATTTTTGAAAAAGAAATTCTTCTCTTTAAAATTATAATCATTTATATAATCTAAGGATGCTGAATTAAATCTATTAAACTCAGTTAATGTAATACACAATCAAGAAATGTAAAAATATTTCTAGTTTGTTGTAGCTAGAATTCATGCATTTATAACTGCTTATGACTGACTTTTAGAAAGCATTTATTTCTGATAGTTTGAAAAAACACTCAAATTTTTGCTTTATGCCATATTAAGGAAGCCATTTTCATTTGAAGATGTATTGAGTTATTTATATAGAACTTTAAATAAAGTAGTTTGTTAAATTAAATTCAGTTTATCTTATACATTATAAACGTCATAAATCAATCAATTATTATTATAAACGATTACTCTTAAGACATTCGCTTAATCCCCACAAATGGGAGTTACTGTAAATCTTTTGTAACTTCTTTTGTTTATGTTTCTTTTTAAGGTAGAGAAACAGAAGCATTAATGGAAAATGACTTCTACACTTAAGGCATACTGTGCATTAGAAATGTCACAACAAAGATTTTTATTCAAATAGTATCTTGAAGTTTTCAAAAACACTAGGAGCATTGCATAGTGGAAAGGTGAAAGATATATTCGTGATTTGCTAAAGGTGGTTATGAAACCGATTATCTCTTATTGTATTTATCACTTATTAAGAAAGAATAGAAATGAAGATTTTTAAGGCAACTTCTGTTCACTGAAATGTTGTTACACTTTGAAAATAAATTCAAATGTTAACATAAATAAAATTTTCTATAATTTGAAATTATATTCGTAAGAATGAAAAATGGATTCTAAAATATAAGTTGCTTATAAACGTGATGTTTTTTCATTATCTAACATTTTCGATTTGACAATTTTCATGCCAAAAATGGTCTCTCTCAGTCAAATTGTTTCCCATTTCTGTAAAGTTACTAAAGACGTCACCTCCAAGTAGTGCTGCTAGTTTGATTATATAAATTTTTATGTAACAAATTCTCCCCTGTCTAGAAGAGAGGAGACGAACTGAAACTATCGCAAGTTATCTATCCCTTCTTGCCGCTTATCGCACTGCTGCAAGGCTCAGATCATGCATTGCTCCTTAACCGTACTCCTAGAAATAATAGGTATTTTTAGAAATACGTAAATATTAGGCTGAACGAGGCATTGTAATTTCAGGGATAATATATGTATCACGGAGGATTATTAAAAGGACCGAGTCAGAAAATATAAACGCAATTATTAGATTTCTGTAAATTTAGAAAAAAGGTCAAATACATATTAATTGAAGTATTTAAAATCTTGTTCAAAATTTATGCATTTGACACAATTTTGCAAAGCTGAATTCTTTTACCAATATTTGTGCATTAGCATCAAATGTGACTTAAAGGCAGGATATTGAATTCGTTAGCAAAGAGCTTGTAATGTCAAAGCTAATTCATCTCTGAATTAAAACATTATGCGAATCAAAATCAATTGAATACATAGGTTACCAGTCAGCTTATTATTGCATAAGATGGAACCAACCAAAAAGTTTCTAAAAATGCCACACCACACATTTAAAGAGACGTTGAACCTCTTGTATGAAGAATGGATTATTACCTCTCCAAAAGTGATAGTTTTGCAGATTAATGATACTATCTCGGTTGAAGCCTCGTCTATCTATTTAAATAGTATGTCTATAGAAAAGAGATTTGCTTTTTATTTAGGTGGAGCACTATTGTAAAATTATAAACGTCAATCGTGTAATTATTCACAAACCTATTGCAATCGATCATGGACTCCGTGAATATCATATGGATGTCAATTATTAAGTTGAAATAATCTTCACATTGTTGAGTTGGAATGTTATTCTGGACTGATTGCTCATACACTTCGTTGTAAAAGTGTAATTTGAAAATTTAACCTAATTGCTAATTTCTACATCACATGTATTACGCTTCACCATTCCAATTCCACTCCGAGAAAATAAGAGCTCTGCAGTTTGTGATTGTTAGACTATTCTGAAACACACTTCGTAAAAAGATACCAGAAGTTTGGAAAACGATTTTTCTTTTCTTAGACAATCAGACCAGCATTATGATTACACACAGCATAAATCGCCAGCATGTCCAAATTTTTCTTATTATTCATTCATTTCTTATATGTCAATCTTTTAGCAAAAACACAATTGCGAGAAAAGAATATTATTCCCTTATTCATCACTTCAGCATTTATCTGAGACAATTTAAATGTTCAGATTTTCAAATATCTCTCCCTACCTTAATCACATTGAAATTGCAACCATCAACCAACGAAAGTGAACAACGTTTCTGCGTGGTTAGCCGATTTCTTTGAAGTCTTGATGACTGGATGATGTCCTACTAGAAAATATTTAAGAATGAAAGTTTTTCTATTCTAAATATTTGCATTTCTGAAAAAAAAATATTTTTATCTAAACTTCTAATTAGTCCTTCTGAATTTAAAAATAAACATATTTCAAGATATTTTGTAAATAAAAATGCAACGTTTTGTGTATGTATTGATGAAAGTGAAAAGAATATTTTCTAATTAGCAATTTTACTCTATAAAATTCGCATAGAGATTTAATTTTCGAATTTTTTTATTATTTCTCTTTAGAGAAGGCAAAGTGTTTTCACACATTTTCCAGCTTTATTTCATTAAATTTTTCAAGTGGAAAATATGCCTGTGTGAAATATTTAAAGGTATTCTTCTTTTTTTTAACGCTCTCTCCATATTTAAACTGTGTCAATGTTACAGATGAATAGTTGAAATATTAAAGAAAAGAGTTATTCCTTTCAATAGAGTAAAAAAGAAATTCTATTATGCCTTTTGGACAGTAACTGATTGAAACTAAAACTGGATAAAGAACCAAAGCTGTAGTTCAAAATCTACACACCAACTTTCTTTATTATTATTATTATTATTATTATTTAGCGAATTGCATTTTCCACTAGCCGTATTTAAAAACTCAAAGATAGGCAAACAAACAATATTGCAAAACTTGTCCAAAATGCGACATAGATCTTTAAGTCTTATGATAAATTCACTATATCGAATTCTCGCCTTTTATGTGCAATCGTGTGCGCATGCATCTGATCAGATAGATAGACATAATGACTTTCTTCGTTTAAATTTTATCCCAAAGTTGATACAATGCGATTTTATTTAATTTAAGGGTGAAACAAGAGAAAATAATCTCAAAAAATGGTTTTATCGACTTCAGGAAGGTCTAAAATACGAATAGTACGTAAAATATGAGAATTAAATAGTTTGACGATTCATCTCATCAATTTTACACATGAACAAACAAACAAAATTGTGTCAATTGTAGTAAAATAAAAGAAAAATCTCGATGGCAAACTGTTTCATCATTATCTATATAAACTATAAGTAGTTTTTTCAATCACATAACATCATGTGTATTTTCTTGCCCAAATTAACTTTTATTTTTGTAATTTAAAATCTTAGCACTTACCTGTTGTGTTGTTCTGCCAAAAATATTATTGAAATCTACAAAAAAAAATGTGTAATAATTTTACTATTAATAAAAAATTACTTATCTCCTTCATGAATTTCCTATCTGATAAGAAAATAATTTCCTCTGTCAGTAAAATCTGCTAAATACTTGTCTTAAAATAACATTATAACAATTATCGATTACGTAAAACTGCATTGAAGCACGTTTGAACCAACGCGTTCCATTCACAATAAAATATTTTGAAGTTTTTGAAACGCCTCTAAGGAGAGATTTACCCTATACCAACAAATCCATGGGTTCCAAGTTATTTTTGAATGTAATGAATTGTCCAAGTTCCCCATAAAAATAACCGCAGTCTGTAAAGGAATGTTAATATTAGAATAAATCTGAATCGTGTTTGAAATATCTGTGAAAAATAACGACTACTCAAGTAGTGCTTCCGACAAGCCGAGATTTATTTAAAAATAAAGTTTTATATGGTTTGGGTTTGAGAGTAGTTATAAATAAACGAAATTAACTATAGCTCAAGATTATTTCTATCGACAGCAATTTTGTGAAGGTGAGATAACATACTAGAGATATGAGAGTTTGTTGTGCAGTTTTCACAAAAAACAACAATGATGTTTAGATATCGGCTATATGAAAAAAAAAAAATTCAAACAAGATATTTATCAAATCAAAGAGCGTTGCGTTCCGTCCAAAACATCACCACACCACATACCACAATTTTCGTGATTTCTAAGGAATTGAAAACTTTAAGTATTATAGAGGGAAAAAAGATTTCTGTAAAATATGAAAAGAAATTTTTTTCACTATAGTCACAAGAATAATGAAAGGTAATGAAATCTTAGCTAAGATGCAATGAACAGAATATATACAGGTATAACTAAACGTTTGAAATGTTTTTGAATCAGAAAATTCCAATAGCTGAAGTAAATCATGCTTATTGCCATAAGTATTCGCAGAACATGACGAATGAAACATTTTCCTCATATTTGTTCATTTTCACGTTTTATAATTTTTTGAGGTGAGAGAAGTAAGAAATAAGAAAAATAAAAGACGAAACAACTAATTTCGAAACTTTTATCTTATTCGTAGTAATTTTTTTTTAAATTTTCAATCAATTTTTAAAAATAAAATATTAACAATTATTTCTTGAAACGTTCGATATGAAAATTGATATGGAAAAAAGTGTAATAATAGTCAATGATAAAATGTGAAACATTTTCAGTTCTTTTCTATATTTCGAAACTATTTTCAAAAGAAAATAGTCAGCTTTCCTCTTAATAAAAAGATATATATATATATATATATATATATATATATATATATATATATATATATATATATATATATATATATATATATATATATATATATATATATTCTTATACATAAAAGGCTTATATGCTCCTTATATGTAAAAAAAAAGCCAAGAAAAGTACTACAAAAATAGTAAAATCGCTGCTCAGCAAATTGTGTACTGTTTACTCATAGCGTCTTTACTCATAATGTCTTTAACTCAGTTCATTAAATTCTGCTACAATATTAGCTCAGACTAGGCAGATTTATTCACTGAACTGACTGGGGCATCACTCAATATCTTTATAATTCCCATGAAGCCTAAAAATTAATAATTTTAATTCTGATACCATTTTTTACCTAGTTACAATTTTAAATACTTCTGAAGTAAGTATATAACTAAGGCTTGCTATTAAACGATTAAAAAAAATTGGAAATAACTCAGTTATTAGTTGTATAATTTTGCATAAACAAGCATATAAATCATACGAAATATTCATACAAGTAGTCAGGGAGAAAATCTAGAACGATTCATGAAATATAAGTTACATTTTCATTGATGATTAGGTAACTATATGCTAATACTTTATATCATAAGAGTTCTCTAAATTTAATCTTCAAATTATATTGTACAGAGCTGAATGTTATAAGTTGCATTACAATTTGACATGTGTAACATGTTATTTTAAATACAATAACACTGTTTATATTTTGAGTGCATATAATTTTTATATAGTAATACTTTTTATGCACATTTATATATACACTCATAAATGTAAATTTATGTTGTCATATATTTATTTTATAAATTGAACAAAATCTCAATACAATCACATGATGAGGAGGGTGGAGAATTGGTTGTTCTGAAAAAGTTTTGACTGATTTCCAAAATTGTGAAATATTAATAAGCGAACAGGTGACTATTTTTTTTTTACTTTGATTACTTTATTAAGTGTACTTTATAATCAAAATCATTCAGATACTTTCAGATTTTTCAGGAAGAGCTGGACGAACTGACTTCAAATATCTGCAAAATGAACTTGAACTTACACTTTTCAGTACAGATTCGTTCACGAGAGATTTAGAACAACGATCAGAAATTAATGAGGTAAAAGGGGATTTGGGTTCACGCCGTTTCACCGAAAGCCGATAATGCTTTGTGTCAAATATTTTAATAAGTACTTTTAAAATACCAAGTTTTCCATTTTCTGATTATAACACGCTTAATCAATTTATACAAAATAATTTACCTAATACTTGGTAATTTATTATCATATATTGCAAATTTAAATTCTATATTGAAGGAATAAAAAATAATTTTCATCCATTTTGTGTGAAATACTGCAAATTTTTTCTTTCATAGTTTCAAAGCCCTACATATATTACAATTTCTGTAAAAACTGCTGTTAGTTACTGTTCAGATTCAAAGAGATATTGGATTTGTGTCTAGTTGATTTTTAATTGCTCTGTAAGAGAAACTCAGAATTTGATACACCTAAAATTGATTCTTCGATTATCTATATTCAAACGTAAAATGGTGCAAACTATGATAAATACCCTGGCATAGTTAAAAATGGAGTGCGTAATTTAAAATATAAAAATTTAGGAATCATATACATATATCATTGTTTTAGTAACTTTGTTTGTATAAACATTTGAACTGTTATATTCTGCTACTTTATTATTAAAATCTTCTGCACACCTTTATTTTATTATCTGCTTATACTCGATGATTAACATAAAGATGAACCATTTATTACTGCAATGATGGTCATTTCTGTAAAGGAAAGACTTCCTATTTATTTCTTGAACCGGGTAATAGCCTCTTCGCTTTCTTCTCTTTTCCCCAATGAATGATTTTTTTCTTTTCCATTATTTAAAAAAAAACTAATATATTATGCCATTTATATTCTACGGTTTTTTTTTTAATTCGGTGTTTGTTTTTTTTTTTCATCACAATGTATTCAGAACTCACCAAAAAAATTCTTTGAAAGAAAGAAAGTTCCCATGCAAAAAAAAAAAAAAAAAAAAAAACCGGAAGCATCAAATTTTAACTGATTTAATCGAAAATCTAAGAAAACGTAAGGGCGACTGGAGTTCTAGTTGGAATAAAATAAATAGACTAATGCAATATCCAATGTTCAAAAAAGCTGTAAAAGTCATCATCGTAGCACTTATGATCCTTAAACTGGATATTAAATGATTCAAGATAACTGAGATGGAATTTTCAGGTAATAGAAGTTTCCAAAATGAGACTGACTGTGCCTAATAGGTATACTTTCCTAAAAAATTTGGATGCGGTATCGGCCAAGTAATGTCTGTGTCTTTGCTATTAGAAGGAGTTTCTTCAAGACGGCCCATTACTTCACCCGCATGGCATTCATTAGTCGGCACGTTTATCTTTTGATTTTCCAATTTTCCTTATATTCTATGAAAAAAAAATCCGAATTCTAAGCCAACCAACAAATTTCTCAAAACCTGTGGGAGGTATTGGAACATAGGATACGAGTTTGACTACAAAGCCCACATAAATGATAAGGTTGTTTTTGTTTGTTTGCTTTTTTTCAAAAGGCCTTAAATTTCATCTGAAACGTTCCTGGGTTATAGCATTTATCATAGACTGGAGACATACTGCAGCAAAAAGTAATTCTTCTTCATATTAGTAATTGGCGGATTTGCAAGATAATGACTTAAATTTATCGGAATATTTTTTACTATACATTGTATATGAAATTACAGAGTATCGCAGTTTCTCAGTTTCTGCAAATAATATGAAAATCGTAAGTTCTTTTGCACGGTTTTAAAACTATTAATTTGGGGGAAATCCTTCATAAATGTTTCTCTTCGAGAACAACTGTAAATCAGGTCATTATTCTTTCTTAACGATATATAGAGCTAGAAATATAGAGCATCCGCAGAGCTAGAAGCTTCCACATGATTCTGTTTAAACGAAATATCATTTCCTGAAAGTACTTTTCGAAATGAATTCTGGAAAAGATATAGCTGATCCACTGAAAATGGCTCCTTATCCAAAATAAGTCTAATACATTGATCTTTCAATGCCCTTTTTGAATTTAACTTGAAGATTACTTACCCATATTCCATATCTGTCGTCGTTAAAGATTTCATTGAAATACAATTATTCCTTCCAAACTTTTTCTAAATATTTGAGTTGTGTTTCTAGAACTAAATACTGGGTCTTTCATAAAGAACATTTTTATTTCTGTGAGAAGTTTCTTTTCGACGCTATACATTGCATAAACATCAAAAAATAAGGTGGAATGGTCTTCAAAGTGTGCTGAATTTTCCATTGCAATTCCCAGTAAAGGTTCCATTAACAAGACAAAAAAGTTAGTTATTTCATACTAAATTGTCAGATTACCATCACTGTAGTTTCCTTCGTCCATATATCCAAGTTTATATGGGCTTTGTATATAAGCTACTCCATCGGCAGAGCATCTAAAAACAATTAGTTGAATTTCCATCGTACCCTTCCTGTTATATCTCATTTGCTGCCAAAGACCTCCGAGCAGCATTCGAATTTTTGTGCTTAAGTCTTCACCGGGAGATTCGAAATCTGTAGGAAAGGTAGTTTCATGCATTTCTCTTTTTGGCCCACTTTCAGTAATCAAGCCACCCGAGAAACATCCAAGGGTCGCATTCCACAAGAAATTTTGCATCGTAAGTTGTCTCTATTCACATATGCCGTTCTTCCCATAGATCTGCCAACCTGATCTTTAATTCCGACGAATCGTCACTCGATGATTACTTTCAACTTTTCTTTTATTTCTTCTCTATCAGACAGGATAAGGTTCTTCATATATTCTTGTTTTTATTTTATTTCCTTTGTGCGGATTCCGTTGTATTCTGTATTGTTTCCATCTTCTCCTATATATTTCCATCGTATTTTGTATTTTGAACAGCTTGTATTGCAAATATTTCAGAAAATAAATCTTTTCCGATCATCATTTTTTGTTTGAGACCTGTAGAATCCCACCTCTGGAGCCATGTTAAGAAAAATCTAAAATGCGCACAATGGGTGCATGATTGAAATGTCCAGCAGGCTCAGCAGTAGATAAAAATGCTTTATTCTACAAGGCATATCCGACGTCATGCAAAAACAGAACTTGCAGTAAATAGCATCATACAAGCATAGCTATTAAACAACCAAAAAATGGGCAAAGTGCTCAGAGACACGTCGTTTAACTCTACCATTCATCGCTTGAGTTTATCTCAACTGACAACTTTGGCTCTCGGTTTCTTATAATTCCTTTGAGAGGGAGAAAACACTCAACACCAAACCACATCTCCGTTTCTTGAGCTCATGTGGCCTCTTTCCGGTTTGGTATAGATCTAAGTAGACTTTATTATTAAAAAAAAAATTACACAACAATCAATTTGAAAGAAAGAAACGAATGACAAAATATGAATACTTATAACAAAAGAATGAAATGATAAAAATTAAAATGAGAAATATCTGGAATTGGGAGGGCGAAAAAGGATCTAGAAGGATATCATATCATCGTTTATAATCGAGACAAGCAAAAATTCTCGAATATTCTGAGTTCTTCATTTTTCTTGCCAAATTTGTTATGTTGCAAAATGGTCTCCAAGTTTTACATCAAGGTCGGGATTTATTGACTCGGTACCTACTGAGCAGCCTTTACTATATCTACTAAACTAACTTCTTTATCAGGAGACTTGTGCGAAGTTCAAACAATATTACAAATTCGTAATAAAATATAAAAATGAATGTCCTTTTCTTGTTTATTTGTTTGAAACTTACAAACACAACACCCCAGGATAGCTTCAAACGAAATTTAGAGCCTACATTCCTCGGCATCTGAAATGATTAACTGCGTTATTAAAAATTCCTGCACTTCTCTAAACAGTGCGAAATGGAGGTAAATTAATTTTACAATTTTCTGCAATATATTAAAACATATAGTTAGAAATAAACTTTTACAGCATTTCAGAATTAAAAAGATTTTCGGTGACATAATATTCTTTGCTGTATAATTATTTTCCTAATTTTAATTTTTCTGAATTATTTAAACACAATTCGTAACAATGCATTTTTTATGTTAAAAACAAGCCTATTTTAATGTTTACTCGCATTTAACACTCTCATTCTTTTGCCAGTATATTGAAAAGTTTTTATTTCTTTTGACATTTTCACTTTGCTTTTGCTTTCTTAATATTATTTTTGTCCAAACGAATACAATTCCCTTTTAAATACTGTTTCTTAAAACTGTTTCAATTTGGTTTAACATTTATCTTAATTTTGTTTCATATTTTAGCATTTTAACATTTTTAGTTCCTTATTTAAGATGTCATGTGTTTTTTTCATAGTAGTTATGGCTTGATCAGAATAAATGAGATTGCTTTTTCTTGAGTATGTAGAGAATAATAATAATAAAAAAAATAGGCGAAGTCAAAGATATAACGGCTAATTACGAATAAATTAATCATGTTCGTAAGTAAGATAATCTGTCTGCATTTTCCATAATGAATTAAATATTTCTAATGTTTTGAAAATCAAAGAGCTCAAATTGAACAAAAAGAGAAACAAAGAATTGAGGGAAAAAATCGGAAATTTTATTTTAGTATTACTTTGAAAAATATTATCTCAAAAAACTAAAGCTAAGAATATAACAAACTAGCTGATATAGACTTCGTTGATAGGGATCAAAATATTTTCATATCTAATACGTTTAAACTACTTTATGTAAAATATTATAGTACAAAAATTATTTTTATCCGCAGAAAAAAAGTTTTTTTCATAATAAAATGAGAATATCAATTAAACCAGACGATTTTTAAAAACTGTCAATAGTTAATTTGCTCAGTAAGATATCAATATTCATTTTATAGATTCTTCAAAATTCGTTCACAGATGCCGAAGTATAAAAATTCTGATGAGGAGTTTGAGACCATTAATTTAGCGATTAATTTGTTATTAAAATTTCCTTCCCTCGGCAAGCTTGAAGGCAAAAGTGGTTTCCTTATCATTTAAGTTGTTGTTTTCAAATTCCTTTCAATCTTTAGACTGAAATAATAAAATATTACAAATTAAAATATCTATAGATACTTATTCTATTGCACAATTAAATACTTATTACAAAATTAATAATATTAAGGTAAAAAATATTATAAAGATAATATACAAATACAGGCTTGTTATAGATTTTATATTAAATTGAAAATCTTCGAAATTTTTAAGAAAATGCCAAAAGTTTATATCAGCCGTCAATCAATAAAAATTTATCTGTGCCTTTTAAACATATATGAAGAAATTAATTGTCGTTTGCAATTATTCTTCTTTCAATTCAATGCAAAGAAAAACTTTGTTGATAGAATTTTGTTTTATTATAGAGAGTAAGAATTTTTCGTTTGAACTTTCAATTATATTAGAGAGGAAAACCGTCTGTTTTTCTGGAATCTTCGAATTAATTGTCTGGAATTTTGGAATTAAGAAAATCTTATCTGTTACGCTTTTAATTACTTCAATTCACACTAATAATTGGAGTAAAAGGAAATATCCATTAGTTTTTTTCTAAAAATGTACTTCAGGTACTTGTGTATTAATTCCTGGAGAACTTTTGGTTTAACCGCATGCCATTCGCGAAAATAATCTATAGGCATGATATCGTTGCGAACATTTTTGAACGATTATTTGATGTTATGTAGTTAATAAAAGTGCCCAGACTTGTGCTTAAGTCATAACGGCTGTAATTTCTTAATACAGAGTATTACCAGTAACGAAGCAGACACCAAACGAAAAGATCTTAAGTTGATAAAAGCTTCGAAATAAACAAAATTCATTTGAAAAATGTATATTCTATTACTTATTTATAATAACTAAGCAATATAAAAAGATATCAAGGTAATAAAAGCTTCGAAATAAACAAAATTCATTTGAAAAATGTATATTCTATTACTCATTTATAATAACAAAGCAATATAAAAATATCTAAAAGCAATAATAGTGACGTAATATTTATTTATTTATAATTAATATTTATTTATTGGCTCTAGTTATAAACTATTTTTTTTTCCAATAGTGTTGCAATTTTTTTATAAAGTTATCAAAAATACGAGCTACAAATTGATTTATAAACAAAGAATATATAAAAACTTATTGCCAGAAAAGGAAGGGAACATTTATAGGTACCACATTTTCAAAAATGTTATTTTCTATTACATGCTAACATAATTCATATTTAATTGTCTTTATATAACGAATAAATTAAATTTTACAGAAAACCACTGCCATCGATTCAAGTTTTATATCTACCCTGATTCCTTAATATATATTGGAAATATATGAAACTTTTCATATATAAAAAAACATTTAATATTATAGAGACTGAAGCTGTGCAGCGAACTAAATCCATCGGGTATTGGTAAAATTTCAACAGTAAAATAAATTTTTTAAAAAATTATTTTTGTTATTGGATATCATCCAAATACATAAAATTAACTTCCCTGCTGATAAAATTCCCAAATCTCGGAACAATAACATTTTCCTCAATTATAAATGATTTATTTTAATCCGTTTCTCATATTTGCAGTGGCGTGGAGAAGAGAGGGCACGTGCTTTGAACACAGTTGCCAAGGGGGGCAAAATTAAGGAATAAAGTTATTGTATTTAAAAGAAAATTGCGTTTCTAGTAAGCTCTTATTCCCAAGATTTTTAAAAATTGAAGTGATTTCAGCAAAAGGAGAAAACATTAAAAGCTTTTACAGGTAATAATTGATGAGGTTATTGATGTGGCGAAAGCCGTTGTAGGCACTTTTGGACAGATCTAATCCTAATGCACTACTGGACAAGACAGTAACAACAACAGGTAATAAATTTCTCTAAATAGAAAGAGGTTTATAAGATGGCCTATAGCTTATGACTTAGAGTTCATGGTTATGTTATGTATCAAACAGGATAAATTATAACAAAACTCATGTTAGATGACCGGTGAAAAAGAGAAGTAAAGATTTTAACTCTTTTGAATTTATGTGGAAAAAAAACTGCTTTGCTTTTCTTCACTAAAACAACGAACACTTGACAACATATAGCTAGAGATTTTATAAATTTCAAAATCTTTCAACAAGAATATAATATATATTTCAGAAAAGACTCGTTTATCAAATATCTGAGCAGATGGAAAATAAAATGTTGAAAACTACGTCCATTCATGAATATTAGAAAGAATATTCAACATCAACGAACGATCAACATTATTTTCATTCATTGAAAATTTTATTAATAAAGAAAAATATCGTCAGAATTTTATCAAATACTGATGATTTTAAATTTATCATCAGGTTGAAGAAAAATATTACATTTATATTATTAAATTCTTTGGAAAGTAAAACCAAAAGCTGAATTTCATAATGAATCAGAGAATTTTTTGATTAAGTTATTCAGGTATTGCATAAATTATAAAATAAATATTCTGCAGTGCATATAATATTTCGATGATTCTGCTATTAAGACACCAAGTTACATAAAATTTTAGATTTAAATTTTAGAGAGCATTAATCCCAGTGGGCCAGTTGACCGCCAGAGGTGACTAGTACTCATTAAAACACATAATGAATATAAAATCTTGCCCTTATTATAAAATTATTGTGAAAATTTCTTATATTTACATGTATTTCTTTTTATAAACTACAAATTCCGTAGTTATATTTATAATTAAACCAATCAGTAAACAAATTTTAAATCTGACTCCCTTCGTAGCTCTAACCAGAGGCAGTTTGCCCTCCAAATAACTTGTTATATTCATTAAGATATGTATATTTTGAACTGCATGCCACTACTACGCACTGTATTAGATTCTTTCACTAATCACCTAAGAGTCTAAGAGCGTGAGATCTCTGGCTTTAATCGCTGGGATTTGGTTAACACACCAAAAAACTGAATGTGTATTAACTGATCGAATCAATACGTTTACATTTTATGAAAGTACAGACCGACATAAAGTCAATTCGTTAATGAAAATGGTTTCAAATTAGATAGGGCCTACTGTTTAGATGTTAAATCTGTACTTTAAATTTTATCCATTTAGTGCCAAATTTTATCAATCAAGTTTTGTAGTTATCCTGCTAATTTATATTGCTATAGTCAGACAGGTAGATTTCTGAATGGATTTCGTTCAAAATTTGAAAGAAATCTAAAAAAATGTTATTAAGTCTATATACCAAAACCTTTAGAATTATAGTATTCACAGAGACATAAAATTAAAAATGTGTGCTTCGAACTCAAACGGGGAAATTCGTCAAAAACTCAAGTTCTAATTTTTCTTTGTCGATTACACTACTTTCTTTTTGTATATTTCGTTTATGAGAAACTAAAATTGTGAAGGCGCTATTCTCTCACCATGAGTTAACCAAAATTTGTTGTGTCGCACTAAACACATCATCTGTCGAACAAGCCTTCAAGCTTGATTATCACAAGATGGTGTAATAAACATTCGTAAAAACACAGAAACTCTCTTTGAACAGAAAGGCTGATTTCATTTTATGGAATAGCGAAAGGCATTAGGCGTTTTCATCCGTCAACTTTATCTTCTTCCACTTTTTGCATGTAAGGATCTTTTTCAAAAATAAAAAAGGACTTCAAGGCCATACACTGACAAAAAAATTGTAAATGTTTTATGGTCATTTCATATTATAGTTTTAACACTCAATATAATAGCATAATAATATCATAGCATAATTAACTCCAAGAGATGGATATATTTTAAAATACAGAATACATTATTTGCCATTCAAAAAGTACCACGGAGGAATGTATACTTGGGATGGAATGGGCAATCTAGAAAATTCAAATAATAATTCATTCTTAACAGATTGATAGAGTTTCAAAACGTTTGCAGTGCTATCAAGAAATTACAAGAGAAACAATCTCATTTGAATTTGAAAACGACTAAAACAAATGGCGTCGAAGATGCACAAATTAAATTTCATTCTTTTTATTTATTTTGCCTTATTTCTGAGAGAAAGATAATTGTTTACGCCGCCAAGCATATGCAGCAATCCTACTTATTCTGCCATTCCGAGATGCAGGAAGAAAATAAAGTTCGGAAAGTTGCCTGTTTACTATACAGGCAACTTTTCAAAAACTGAGAAGATTTCAAAAATTTTTATTCTTGCCTCTCCTGCACCAAGATCTACCAAAGTCTCTTAACAAAACTTTGGCTCCCTTATGGAATTTAAGTAAACTTTTCCCAAATATCTAAGAAAAATTAATAGAATCTACATTTTAATTACAATCAACTTAAAATTTAATTTTATATTTCTTTCAGTAGTATACTCGTAATGTCGAATCATAGAAAGTATTACGTGTTAGAAGAAAAGAGGAACGCATTTTTACCATCTCGGTGTTTCTAATTTTCGGTATCAGAAAATTTATTCTGATAACAAAAGAAATATAATTTTTCGAAATGGTCTTATCGAATTCCGTGATAGAAGATTTTGTATTCAAATCACGTTCAGATCATAATTTTCTGTAAGAGACCCAAATAAAGTTGATAAAGGACTTTTAGGGCTGTAATTTTTAATTTAAATAAATAAAGGCAAGAATTTTTTAAAAATCAATTAAGAAATAGCTGAAATTTTTTTTACAAAAATCAACTAGAAACATCAAAAAAAAAAAAAAAGTTAGAACAGTACAAAATCTCACCGCTTTAATGATAATAAATGTACTTGATTTGAATCTTTTTCTTTGGCGAATAATATTTCTTTCAACTCTTTAATTCAAGTTAATTTATATATCAAGTTATTTTTTATCTCAAAAACACCAATTTCATCAAGTGCAGTTGAAAAAGAAATAATTTTCCATACTCACATTTAAACCAGCACTCAATGACCATATCCAATTAGACATTATGTGTAGCTAATCATTTCTACTTCAATCATTAAACTATATTAATTACCTTTAAACTATTTTAATATCATTATTGTAAATTATAGTCATTGAAGCTTCCACCTAAAAGTTACATTATATTTTGCCAATGAGTTTAAAATGTATAAAAACAATATTTTTTAAAGCTATTTAAGATGATATATAAATATAAGCACTCACCTAACAGCAATCACATATTACCTTCTATAAAAAATAATTCTAGAAACTACATTTACATTACTTCAATCTAATTTCAAATTTTATATACCAATGACAGAAACGATACCAATCGTATTATTTTGGCGTTCCAATTTCAACAATTTTTCTATATGGATTTTGTAAATTCTTGCAATAAAAACAAAGAAATAATAAGTTAAAAGAAGGTGAATATTTGTTACAAAACTTATACCTGTAATTTATTTATACTTATGTATTCATCCAAATTTGTTTTTTGTTAAAAATATAAAAACTGATAAATTGTATTGTGCCACTTTCACACGAGAAGTGTCGAAATACTAAATAGCATCATAAGATTTACAACATTGCTCACATTTACTGTCCTGTCATTTGAAAGAACGTTGGTTGGATTTCACACCTTTCCTACACAACTCAATTTCGTTGAAAGATATGATCCAAATTTTCGTTGATACTTAAATTAATTTTTGAAATTCTGTTAGTATACTTCTAATTTTCCTCTCAATATAAGCCTAGGTAACAGCAGTCAGCCATAACAAATCCTATCAATACTGCTTTGCTCAGTGGCCGCGAAGGTGGTCGGTTGTACACAAGAAGTTTAAGCCACGGGACCTAGAATCTGAAAAAATGTGAAGACAAGGCCACAAATCTACAGCATCTACAAACTTGTTAAGTTTATATTCATTTCAATCTTCTGGCAATCACGGAATAAATTTAAGTGTTTCAGTACTCATAAACCAAATGTTAAGTTAAGTTGTTACACTTTTTTTTCAAAAATTACCTTGTGTACTATACAGGGGTTACAGAAACTAAAATTAAATGAAAAAAATTAAACCTACAAAATCTGCAAATTTAAAAGTATAAAAGAATTAACCACTTTTCGTTTTTTAGTCGGTTCTTCAAGTATTAAGTTGCATTTCTACTCTTTCCACTTGATTCCCGTTGAAATTTGTGGCTTTGGGCTAAAAAAGTGACTTTTTTTAATAGCCTCCATTTTCATAATTTTAGTTTGAAGAGTTCCTGATAATTTTTGAAATCATATAGCGTATCCAGGAATTAGAAAGCAGAACTTTACAGCCCGAAAACAGAAATGATTATTCTGATTTTGCTGGCGCAAAAGCCGCATCATTTCTATGCTCTGCCGCACAAATTGTTAAAATCAATTCAGTAACGGTTGAAAGGTGAAACCAAATAAAAACATTAGATTAATTTTTCCAATGTTTCAACAGGGACTGACAGACAACTTCAGACAACTGGTTGTAAAACTGATAAATAATAAAAAAAAGCAAAAAAAAAAAATTAGCACAGATAAAGATTTGAAAATGTAATAAAATCGAAACAGAAGTGAAAAATCCAATAGTTTTTCAGCAAATGAAAAACATTTTTGATTAGGATTCTCGCCTACTAAATCTTGAAGCATTATTGGCGATGATGAAACAAATGATTTCGATAAAGATTTAAAGCGAGATATTATATTAAAATATGTAAAATAGCAAAATCCATATGGCATGTCGGACACAACGATGAGTTCTCTCTAAATAAAAAATGCTTACGAATAAAACGAGACGAGACTAATTAGTTTTACATCAATCATTTGCATAGGCAGGATAGGCCACAAATCTGTAGAAGTTTTAATAGAATGAAACTTATTATCGACCTATAGATACTAGACGTTTTGTCATAATGATAAATATGATCATTAGAGAATGATCTCTTGGTATCAGAATATACAAGAGGTGGCTGCAGAAACGAAGTTTCTTTGGCAGCTTTATCCGCCAATTGATTTCCAAAAACAACGACAATGCTAGGAACACAACAGAAAATTCTATAGAAACTCATTTTATGAAAGGCATGTAAAGGGGATATAATATTAATAGCAACCAGGATGAATCCGAGTTTTAAACTAGAAAGGCTTTACAAAGCACTCATACTATCAGAACATATGCAGAAGTTACGCTGGGCAGAAAGTGAAATTTGTTGAAGCACCCAGAAGATAACTGTTATCTCATCAATAAAGGCTGAACAAGAGTTATACAGACAGTAATTTAATAATAGATCCCAAAATTAATTCACAGCCAAAATATTTATCTGCCTTTGAATAGTTGGTATAAATTGGTGTGCGGGAATGATAATGATAATGAGTTATTGTGGATTTGTCGAAACCAAAAAATCGGTTAAAGAGAGAAAATTCTGGTATATCCTGAGGTAGAAAAACCAAATAATCTTAATTCTAAAAATAGAACTGTCTAGGTTCGAATCCTATACATTGATTTTGACCTCCTCACTGAAAAGAGAACGTGAGAGAGGCGAGGATTGTAAAGACAGAATGTGAAAGGGTCAAATATTGTACTAAAGGAAAAATAGGAAACGTTATGCGAGAAAATGGATGTAATGGAACACATGATATTTGAAAATAATGTTCAGTGGAAATTTTCTTTCGGCTTAAATCAAGCGGCAAGTGATAGCATATGACATAAGGCTCTCCATTAAAAGCTCCAGAAGAAATTCTCAAAGCTGTATGATGTATAATATGTGCATTATGAAGAAAAGTATCCAATCTGCTTGAAACCGAAGGTCGAGAAAATCCATGTACCATGCGTGCATAATCGATCCGAGATAAAGCAGAAGCATTGTAGATACAGAAGAGCGATATGCGAACGGCCCTCCAAGACGTACAAGAAAACACCGTAAGAATGTTCAGAAACTTTTCACTCTTCTTTTGGAATTGCAAGATATGTGGAAGGAAAATTAGCTTCATATTAAAACTCAGCTCTAAAACTCTCATTTCATCGAAACAGGAATAGCAATACATAGCATGGAAAGGATAGAATAAAAATGAATGCCCCGCATTTTGTAGAAGTGTACACATTTACTCTTTTCAGAAGAAAATTTGCGTCCAATCTCATAGCACAAAATTGACAAATTTGTTGAAAGATTTTATAGTTGTCTCTCCATTAAGCACACCTACATCTTTGGTAAGACATCGACAAATCATCGATATACAGTGATACACTGACAGGCAAATTATTTAAAATCACTAAAATTGACAACACTGCCTTCAGAACATTCTCAACCGAAATAAAAGCTTCAAAATAGAACTTTTCCAAATATACTCGAAAAATACGTGACGAGTAGAAAGGTCCGATCAATTTGGAAAGTTTCATTTGAAACCTATGTCTAAAAAGCTTTTTCAAAATTCCATAACGACATACACTGTCATATGCTTTTTCTGTGTCAAAGAAAATGGGGACAGTATATTTTCTAAGCATAAAGGCATTGCGGATTTGGGTTTCCAAATTGACGATAATATCAATTGTAGAACGTCCTTTATGGCGTGGTGCCTCAATTCTCACAACAAACAGTCACTGAAGTATTATTTTGCTCTATGTGCATCAGCGGAAAATCAAGATTAACTTGTTGCAATTGTAACAGATTAAAATCGCTGTCTCCCTGTATTACCACACGTTTTCGTGTGATGTGTTTAAATATCTTTACATATATGTTTTTCCGAGTTTTCAACCGGAATTCGCATTTTAAACTGATGTGTCATTTTTCCATTAATATAGTTGTTGTGTTATGTTAAGGGTCGACGTTATTCTAAATTATTTAAACTTCTTAGTTCTCTCATGCGCATTGCATAACATCAGTACCCTACAATGGAAACTGCTTTGCAGAATGGAATACATTCTTGTTCGTCCAAACCAAAGACAAATCAAGCATTGACTATATCCTCAAGCGTCTTGCAAATGACACTAGTTAAAGCAATCAATTTGTAGTGTAGATGGTTAACAGGATCTTTACCCGGTTTCCTACTGAGAATTACAAGAGCTTCTTGCCACTGGTATGAGAAATTTTGCTCACTCCAGACTCTATTGAGTAGATACAGGAGATTGGAGTGAGATACATCATCCAAACGGCGATTCTACTCAATTCCGTCTGAAAGAGGGCTGGTTTCATGAATTTAAGATAAATCTGATTAAATTCGAGTATCTTAAACTCGTAACTTTACAAAGCAAAAAGATTTTAGAACCTAAAAGATCAAAGAAAATTTTTCGGTGCGATTATTAGTTGCCAAGAATGCTGAAATTTAGGGACCATCAACGAAATTTTATGTAAATGTCTATCTGAGTATATTGATGACATTTAATGGAACGAAGTATATTGTACAACCAGTTTTCAGAACAGGAAAACTCCTGATAGACTTCCTTTGCAACCTTTACTTCCTCCACAACTGTTTACTTTTAGTACGAGGTGTAATTGAAGATGCATATTTTATCCAGGATTCTTCCCAACTACCCCGATGAATGCGAGCAGTGATAGCTTTGACTCGTTTGAATGAGATTAGATCTTCTTTCAGGAAGCTCCTACGAAAGCTGTTCCATAATTTTTTTCTGCTGTTTCTGACTGTTGAGACAGGCTTCCTTCTACCATGGTCTTTGAAATTTTCATAAATGTGATGAACTTTTAAGTGAAATTAGTATGATGCATTTAATGACGTTTTGTACGACTTCCATTTGTAGATCTGTAGCATTG
Source organism: Argiope bruennichi (assembly GCF_947563725.1). NCBI lineage: Eukaryota > Metazoa > Arthropoda > Arachnida > Araneae > Araneidae > Argiope > Argiope bruennichi. The sequence goes on along the minus strand of NC_079157.1, from coordinate 476,106 downwards.
GCCATAGAATAGTAACTTTTTCTAGCTGCATGAAAGCAACCTAATCTATTCGCTTTAATAGATAACACTATGATAATCCAAGATCCACAATTTCAATTAGCGTGAAAGAAAGTGAAACAACTACTATTATGGAGAAAATTCTGGACTTTCAAATTCAAAAATAGCTGTAACTCAGGAGAACATATGGCAAGAAGAAGATTGTGGTAGGTGCGTGTGGATTTATCATCCTTATTCAGCATACAAGGATAGCTATTAGTTATGACCTGTTCAATCTGTTGTCTACGAGTATTTGCACTCGCCGAATCCTACAAGTAACTATGTATATTGAAATCACCAATTATCAAAAAAGACGTGGGAAGCTGGTCCACTAAGTTGTTAAGTGCTTATAGGCCAATACCATCAGGAATCGTTAAAAATATATGTAAAGTTAAATCTGCCCTCGGATAAAGATTTGATGTCAAGATGTGACACCTCAAGAATTATGCACTCGAATGGCTGCATCTCTCCAAACACAGTTATAGCTACGTAGTTTTAATAGAATGCTGTTCGCCGTTCAACTTCTCTCCTCTCTTCCCTTCAGTTCATCTTTTTTTTTTCATTCTCATCATCTGCAGCGCCCTCACACGCCACCCCTAAGAGAAAAACTGGTCTTCAAACGACAAAAGTTTTTCTCTGATTCCTTTGGACAAAGTGACACATATGTGGAAAAATAACTAAACGAAATAAGAACACCTCAAACGTATTTTGAAATAGCAATGAAAGTTCCGAATATATATGTGAAAAATAATTAAACGAAATAAGAACATAGCATACATATATTAAATAAAAATGAATTCATGTACGGGAAATAACTAAACGACATAAGAATATAGCGTACATATGTTGAAATAACAAATTAACAAAACAAACATTAACACAATGGATGATGAGAACTAATTTCAACAAATTAAAAGAACTAATGTTTAGTCTGTAGACGAGATAAAGCATCAACATCTTTGATTAAGATTCCAAGACGATGAATAATTTTGTAACTCCATCGTTGCAAAGCCAATGCCCACCTAGTTAACTTAGGACTTTCTGGGGGGTTTTCAATTAAGTATTTTAACGGATTATGATCAGTTACGATTTCTACCGTAGTTCCATGCAACCATTTATCAATTTTTTAAAAATCCAAACAAGATGGCATAACCTTCTTTTCCAATTGTTGACCAATTTTTTTGGGGTTTTATTAAAATTTTGACTTACAAATGCGATTGGTTTATAATTTCTCTTTCCATATCTTTTTGGGTTAGACAACAACCAACTGCATAATCAGAAGCATCTGAATGAATTTCGAAAGGTTTACCAAAATCAGGGGCATTTAATGCTATAGCATCATCACATAAAGTTTTCTTCAACCTAAAAAATGATTCATCTTCGCGTTTTCCCCAATTTACATCTCCTGATTTTTTGACTTCAGTTAGAGGGGTATGATGAATAAAATCCCATTATTCCTAACACAGATCTTACTTCCTTTTTTTGTCTTTGGCCTTTCTAACCGTTTTATTTCTGCAGTTTTTTCCTCGTCTGGGACGTGCTTACCACCTTCTATCTTATGGCCTAAAAATTGAAGTTCTGGGACTGTGTGTCCATTTTTTAAATTTTACAGAAAACCCCGCCTTTTCAATTTCTTGCATTACATTTCTCAAATGAATTAAATGTTCGCTTCATGTTTTGGGGTACACTATTATATCGTCAATGTAAGCTTGAGCATAACTAGAATGGTTTCGAAGAACACTATTTATTATTTTTTGGAATGTACCCAAAGCTCCCAATAAACCAAAAGACATAACCTTCCACTGATATACTCTGTTATGAGTAGAAAAAGCTGTTAATATTTTGTTCTCATCATTCATTTTAATTTGGTAATATACCTTTAGTAAATCTAGACAAGATAACCATTTAGCCATCCCCGCAGTAAAAACTTATTCTTGTGTATCTTTCATGGGGTAATTAGGAACTTTTGTTACAGCATCAAGGGCTCTATAGTCAATACACATTCGAATGGATTCGTCTTTCTTTGGCACACATACTATAGGATATGTAATGTATACATTCGAAAGTTCAATCAAGTCTAGGTCCAATAGGTCCTTCATTTGTCTGTCCTTCTCTGTTCTATAAGACATTGGAACACTGTAGGAAGGCGGTTTCCATCTAATAATATTGGGCAAATTTTCAATCACATGTTCCCCGATTGCAACTGGTTGCACTGGTCTCTTGAATAGATGTTCAAATTGTTTTACTTCTTACTTTACACTTCCGGAGCTAGCAATAAATTATCTCATTTTACTTTGATGCACATGCCTCAGACTGTCATCAGTAATCTTAACTAAAAATGAATATTCATTCTTTCATGATTCGAATGTACATGGACCTTGCCATCTAGCTAAAAGCTTATTTCTTGAATCAGGTAATATAAAAATTACCTTTTCTCCTGGATTAAAGACTTTCTTCGTAGATCTCAAACTGTAATAACGAGTCCTTCTTTCTTGCTGTACTGTTGAAATTAATTTTGCTTTCTCAGCTGCGTCTTCTAACTGCTTCTTAAGCTTTTCCATGTAAAGAGCTACTGGAGTAGTTCTTCATCTGCCACCCAAGTGTTCCTCAGAATAGATAAGGGTCCTTCTGGTTTTCGTCCATAAAATAACTGAAAAGGTGCTACGCCAGTCGTGCTGTTGGGGACTTCTTGATAGGCCCACAAAATGAAAGGTATTTTTGTATGCCATGTACGTTGCTCTTCCAAAATGACATGATGTAGCATGTGCTTTAACGTCTGATTAAATCTTTCTACCAGCCCATTCGACTCTGGATGCAATGGTGTCGAAATTCTTGGGCTAGATCCCATTCTTTTTTCAAACTCTTGTGCCAAACTAGCATCGAAATTACCGTTGTCTTATGATATTATATTAGGCACACCTGTGCGCATGAAGATGGTTAACAGTGCTTCACATGTAGCTTTAGCAGTTAAACTGGTCAGTGGTACTGCCTCAGCCCATCTCGTATGTTGATCAACTAGACATAATATATATCTGTGACCTTTAGCACTCGACTGATCTATAGGTCCAATGATGTCGATGTTTACAACTTGGAACGGCAATTCTGGTCTTGCCATAGGAGTAATTGGTACTCTGTTCCTTTGATTTATTCACCTTATCACTGACACTCTTTGTACTGTTGACAAAAAGCTATGACATCTTAGGATATTCCATGCCAATAAAAGGATTACCTTATTCTTTCAGCAGTTTTTCTTGCGCCCATATGACCTCCGAATACTGAACAGTGAGCTAACTTCAGAACTTCAAGTCTATGCGTCTTAGGCAAAAGTAGCTGAGCAACGGATTCCCCTAAGACTTTTTCTTTGTGAAACAAAAATTTATTATGGAAATAAAATCCTCCGGATTTTTCATTTGCACATTTTCTAGCATATTCTAAATCTGGACAATCCATTTGATCTTTAAGAAATTCATCCGACCTTGAAAATCCTTTAGCATCCTTTTCTAAATTTTCCCCAGATAATGCCTTTATTTCTTCCCTTCCACTTGTTTCATCGACTATTCCTCTATTTTTAATTTTCTTCGGTTCTGTGTTCTTTTCGGAAATATCAACGAAATAATTTTCTTGAACACCCTGCAACTTGTCCCTTATTTCTGGGGGCAACAGCCCATCATCCACCAGAGTAGGAGCAACTGCACACAACACTTCTTGGTCAATCATATTCCCGTCTTTGCCAACGGTGATACCCATTGGAACATTGACAAGAGAACATTTCTCAGCTGCACCAAAAATACCTTTTATATAAATTGAAGCCTTATCTTCTATAGGAAAATCTGTCAATAGATCTCTTCTGACTACAGTTATTTCAGTGACAGAATCAATTAACGCTGTTGAATGCCTTTCATTCACACTTATACATATCTTTTCTAGATTACAAAGACCTTTATCAAGAGAAGGTCGCCTGTGAGACATCACTTTAGCCACTACTGCCGTTTCCTTAGTGACCGATTCTGAGTCCACGACTGTTTTATAAACATTTGCTTTTCTTCTACTATCTTGATCTGAATTCGTCTTTAAATGTTTGGGACGAATTTCTTTACATGACCATCCGCTCCACAGAAGTAGCAGGTAAACTTTGGATGGGTTTTCGGTTCGTATTGATTCCTTGTTAAACCCTTATCTTGCTTCGTCTGCTTAAGGATATAATTATAGTCCCTGTTATCACGGCTAAACGCCTAACATTTACTTGCTGATGAGTATTGGGATTTGGATTCGATGGTTTTCGATAAGTTTTCCGAACACACTCGTACTCTTCTAGCTTAAACGCTAAATCTTGAGGTTTGACTATTGTCCCCTACACGTTAACAAATTAGTCACGAACCTCTTGTGGAACTCTCTTACTTCATCCGTAATAATCAAATCGTTCAGTCCCTCCAAATTCGTGACATTCAAAGCACTTATCCAGCCTTGAAAGTAATTTGTAACTTCATAAACGAAATCTTTCCAACTCTTCTCTGGGATTCTTTGGTGCTGAACAGATTTCTGGCGAAAGCCTTCAGAATAGAATTTAAATTTCTTCATCAAGATTTCCTTCACATGTTCAAAATTAAAAAATTCTTCTTCTGGAATTCTTGCGATCAGTTCTACTATCTATGCAGGCATGAGATGTATTAAACATGACATCCAGTTTTCCTTATCAATTTTCAGCCTCTTGACTTGTCTCTCAAACAATGACATATATAAGACAATGTCACATTCTTTTTCGTCGAATTTTGGCATCGACTTGGAAATTTCAATTTGCTGATTGAAATGAAATTGTCCACCACTAGCTGAACTAGCATTAGATGCTGCCATTCCTGCTTCGAGTTTTTTCTTTTCCAATTCAAATTCCATCTCCATCTGCAACTTCAACTTAATCTCTTGTTCCTTTCTTGTAGAGATTATTGTTTCTAGTAAAGTTTGAAAAATTCTTCTTCATAGACTTGACTGCCAGTTATTCATGATTTTAGCCCATATACCGTCATATCAGATTTAGGTTTCTCTTCCATTTCAGTTGCCAACACTATAAGATCACACTTGATACCTTTTGCCAAAAATGCCATTATCAAATAATAATTCTGACCCTAAAATAGAAATTTACCCTGTTTCTTTTAAATTATACATATATATATATTAAAAAACGAGGACCAAGAGTTCTGTTACTGCGGAGATACTCTTTACAATATTGAAAATATTCACACGAAAATAAAGTAAAAATAATAATAATTGCTAACAAAATAATCTATAATATAATTTAAATTCATAAAAATTATTTTAACGATCTAAAATTCAAGTACATGTTCCAAACGACTTTTGATTTATTTGAAAACCTTTCTTAAAATATTAAACATAAAAAGTTTTATGCATTTGCTACACACTTTTTATAATGTAATACAAATTAACTTTTAATAACTTTTGTTGTCGTTCTATTTCACAACAATAAAATATAACCTCTAATACAACGCTTCCTTTATACTTATATCAATAAAAAAGAAAATGCAAAAGTAATAAATCTTCCATAAATAAAGATAATTCTTAGTAAAATATTAAACCAGAATTATTTGTTTGAGCTATAGTCAAATGTTATGAAATAATAACTGAAAGAATTTAGCACATAAACAATCATAAAATGAAGAGAAGATTAAAATGCTTTCCCAAATATCAGAAAAAAAAGTATTAATTCAAAGAAATATCCTTTTAATAAAAAAATGCCATAAATTATGGACACATAACATACAAAAACAATATAACGAAATTTAATACAAGAACATCATCGAGCTCCAAATCGAATCCTCTCTCCATGCACCGTCTCTCTCGCCGTTCAACTTCTCTCCTCTCTTCCCTTCAGTTCGTTTTTTTTATTCTCATCATCCGCAGCGCCCTCACAGTATGTAATCGAAGTCCAGACGTTTATTACACGCGTATAAGATTAAAATGATCCTCTGAATATATTTTTAAATGGCAAAAGAAAACATTTGCAAAATTGCTAACATTTAATTAAGTTTAGTGGGTGGTATTGAATTCCGCAGCAAGTGAAGAAAATTTTGTTGAATCTCGTATTTGATTGCTTCTTTCAAATCGCAAGCAGTTTTCTAATTTGTTACGCACACTTCAGATTTCATGTATTTGCACAGCAGGAAATTCATCGAAAAAATCCATCAATCTAGGAACATGTAAAAAGATGAGATATAATTCTGGCACTATGACATTACATTAACATTAATCTGTGTAACTGAAGACCTTACATGTAGAAAGCCCTAAATTGCTTACTTACAATGACAGACAAAATGTCTCGTTACTGCGAATTGGAATTGACTTATTCAAACTCAGTACTCTTACCTTAAATATTCGTGAACCTTATCTCTTCAATAAACTAAAGACCATTCATCTCTTTTTCTTCACATAATGGATGTGTGGTCACAGCATGGGGAATTGAATAAGCTCAACGAATATGTCCCTCAAATTAATGTTTCCCAATCATCGATGAATCAATATCTGCCCATAGAACGCATAAAAGCGTTCTGGAATCAGTGTCGTACTAGATTCATTCGCAAAATTCAGCTACAATTAATTTTCCTTTTCTTGCGGCATTAAACACGCTGAAACTAGTAGGGAAAGTTATGAGTTACAGATAGAACATTTTTGAGGATCGTGAAAATTGATCGTGAGGATTTAGCATATGCAAACCTCCGCAAGCATTTGCAAACTCGTTTTCGACTATCGTCTGGTTTACTTCGGAAACAAACTGATCAAGAAAGGAAGGTCACCGAGAACGAGACCTTTCACATATGAAATCATTTTCTTCATATTTGGGTAACACAATCGCACAGAGCGGTAACCTCGTCGAAGCACATGATTTTAATAAGTCTTTATTAGCAAGCCTTCCTCGCTATCTGCTTGTTCGCTCCAAATAAATTTTGCAATAAATTTTAAATTTACTTCTCCATGATTTAGAGACTTGAAGTTATAAGCATAATTCCGAACTCAATGGCAATGCAATATTAATCTGTTTGATTTTCTGTTTGGTATTCATTTTGCAATCGATTTTAAACTAATCAAAACTTTCATTACTGACAAATGGCGCCATGATATTTTAACCCATACAAATTTTCCTGACATGCAGTGCATTAGAGATAATTTCTACATGACAAAATTGATTATCTCCTAACGCAAATTATATTTTCGGGAGAAAGAGCAAAAACGGAAAGAGAAACTTCAACAGAAATCGATAGTAGTTAAATCTGCATGATAGACGAATGGCGTAAGTGAACTGGAAAAATTTCCAAAAGCCGGTGAAATGTCAAACGTGCAAATTCCAAGAAAAGAATGGTCCAACGAGATTGTTTAAAGCGGTTTCTTGTGGAGCTGATGGAGATCATGTAACGACAAGGCGACAGAATATTTACTTATCTTGAATGTTTTACGTGTTGCAGAATTGTAAATCCCGCATTTTGTGCTATTTATGTCAGAAATGTTGATAGTCATCTAGCGATTTTGATTTAAGGAGAGAAATTCAGAAATTTCCAATTTGTGCGTAAGTTGATGCACACAACGCAAACATCTTTGAAAAATATAAAATATTTGAACAACTTTCAGAATTTGAGTACAGGATATGCTAGTGGATGGGACAAATATTGCAATGTAAACATGGACATTACTGTGTCAAGCGATATCAATAAGTCTACAGAATTGTAAAAAAAAGTTGAAAATTTTCAATGAAACGGGAATAATGCCTTGTTCAATATTAACAATGTACTTACGAATTTTGCAACACATACCATTAATAAATTTTTTTGTTATTAATTTAGTTATGATCAGATGAATGATACCGATATTACATCTGTACGTACCGACTTTAACAGAGATGGAATATATTGGATGAAGCTTAAATCAGTATAATTTCCGAAACCCCAACATTATGGAAAAATCGAGCGAACACATTTGATCCCATTAACATTGTGATAGTCTGCAGAATTAAAAAAAAAAGATGAAGGTACAGTGGCCCATTTTATTCTATACCATGGATCTACACTATTTCTTAAAGAACAGATATTGTATTAAGTAGTGTCAGATGATTGGATGGATGAAGAATAGAGTAGCTGGATTGTTCAAAATTCACTGGCAAGACATCGTGTAATGAAGGCGATGGAAGAAATGAAGCAACTAAGATCTCCAGCACCGTAAGTGAGCTATGTATTAAAACTGATAGCTAAGAAATATCTAGCTTCAATTTGTTTTAATATTGAAATAAAATTCGTACAAAGTTAATTTTACGTTATTTTACACTATTTTTGAAGAAAATAATTTTCATGTTTTATTTACAGGCAGATATAACAATCTTCTATTTCAGATATGATCAGGCGAAAAGAAATTAAAATAAACCTTAAATTTACCACATGTCCCTGTTTTGATCCCATCAAGATGTTTAATATCGATTGGAAAATTTTACATACACACTGATTAAAAGGAGAAAATTATTATTTAAGTAAAATATTTTTTTTAATATACAATAATTTTAAAATTGACTAAAAAGTATAAAATAATTTATCTTTGTCCCATACAATAGATAGTGTTGTAAAATTTGTAATTGTAAATTTTTAATAATTGATGAGTGAATAGTTCTCGTAACTAACTAACAATTTTATTGCCCTACAAACGACATGAACCGTTGTTTGAGTTTTCTCAATTCCAGCCATTCCTTGCAATCTTTACACTTCTTAATATTATATGCGTAACACATTTTTCGTTTTAAATTTTACAAGTATTCTCATAGCTATGAATATTTTACAGTTACAGATTTTCAAGACAATTTGTATGCAACTGGGATAAATTATTTTATACTGTTTAGTTCATTTTAAAAATATGGATTATTAAAAAAATTTATCTAATTATTTAATATATAATTTATAATGTAATAATTATTATTCATAAGAATATTTAACAATTGTTTATAAGACGTCTATGTTCTTTGCCCATTCAACTATAGCACTTTGTGATTTCGATGCGTTATTTCCTTTTAAAAGACATGTTTATGAAACCAGAAAGCAAGACTACAAGACCCAGCACTTAGATCATGGAGCCTTTTTTTTTCTTAATATAGAACAATGATTTCAGTCAAGAAACTGTCCAATTACAGAACTGAAAATCTGCATACCCTCACATCTTCTCCTGTTATCTATATCGGATATATTCAGAAGGCTTCGTTTAGAGCAAAACATAAGTGTGAACAGTGACGTCAATGGAAAAGTAATTTCCTCTTTCTATGGCATATCATGAGCATATTTTTTCCTTTTTCTGTTTAATGTAGCATTTTTGTACTAAAAAAAATTCCATTATTTTTACTGTAAAGATCATATTTCACTTATAAAAACAAGCCTTGCTTTTAGAAAATTTCCTCTCTGTAATCGTAGCTGTGAGAACTAAACTGTTGTCTTTGTTATAATTCTAAAAATCCTACCATGTATAATACTTGCAATCAAAATTTTATTCCATTCCTTTCTAGCACATATTTTCTAAGAAGCCATATATGAAATTTTTTTGTAATCACCCTATGCCTTTTTCAAAACCAGTATTAACCCATTTTTTATAAGTAAAAATTTATAGTACTTCGAAGTGAGATATTTCGAAACTGCAACATATAGACCATAAAATCCAGACTACCCAAAAATATCTATGAACGAAATTATAAAAAAATCATTTACATTTAATTTATGAATTTATTGATAGGTATCGAGAAATGCAATGAATATACGCTTTATTTTATCAAGAAACTATAAATATTCGAAGAAGTATCTAAGTATTTTTGTGAAGGAAATAATAACTAAATTGAACTGAATGCAAAATTTGAACTAATGATTTTCGTGGTTTATTGACTTATTGGCTCCATGTTATTGAAAAAACTTAAAGCTTGTTGTTGTTTCTTATGGCACTTGACATAGACAAGCCCGCTGACGAGGTCAGAGATTTTAAGCCGAGAGAACGTCTCTTGTTTTCGATAGCAACATCTAGGGCCAAGAGGGCGTCTTAGCTACTCATGCGTCACATTCGCTTGCACAACCCCTTTTTACAGGGGGGGGGGGGCACATTCACACATCTCACAGATAGAACATAGATGAAGAACAACCATGCCCGAACCAGGACTCGAACCCGGGATGTCCAGATCACGAGGAAAACACGCTACTCCTATGCTAGGACACCAGCACCTAAAGCTTTTTGCATTTAACATTTTTTTTTCATTTGTGCTTGTAAAAATAATGATTGGATGGAAAGGTTAAATACCCATATACTGCAATTGATTTTTTCAAGCTTCTCGTTTACTCACTTTATAAATGAGAGTAAAATACATCTTTTAATATTTCAAATACCAACCTCTGATTTGATTCTATATTGCGTTTATGACAGTCATAAGCATAAATCAAGATTTAGGCACAAATATTGTTCCGAATCACTATGGTGATATTAATTTCAGGATTTTTAAATAAAGGATTTTTTTCCATATATTGCAACATGATAATGTTAGTTTGGATTACATCGTGAATCTGTCTTTCAACATAAATGAATGCAATACCAAAAAAATGTAAAAAGTTGAAACAAAAAACTGAGCTAACACAATCTGACTTGAAACAAAAAAATACTTACACTTAACAGAATTACATTTTTTGAGCTTCTTTTTTGGCAACTTCGGTATTTCGTTAAGATTCGTACAAGATTTCAAAATGTTTTAACAGGCATTTATTCGAAAATTATTAACAAACATAAGTTATTTTGTTTTAATCCCCCAAATATTTGCTTTTGCTAGAACTGCTACATTCTGCAAAGTTATCCTATGTAGAGAACGCAAAACAGTAGAACTTTTTGCTTCCTCTGGAGTTAAAGTTCTATTAGTCATTTAAGAGATTTTGCACGTTATATTGAAATCAGACAAGACTTGAATGCATTTTTCTCCCACTTTTACAGGTACAAAGCAGGAAACCTTATGAGAGAAAATTTTGTCAGTCTGTCTGTCCGTATGCATCTCTTAAAGTGATTTGGTAATCGCTATGATTATCTAAGAAAATCCTATTGATCTTTTTCCTAGCAGTAAAACTTGGATCATAGATTACATTTGAAAGTGTTTTTATGAATGGCAATATATTAACTTTATATTTAGTGATTTTTTTTAATATTTAGCCTCAGTGACAAAAATATTTATAAAAGAGAATAAAAACGGTGGGAAAAGAAATTACGAAAATTTATTTTTCAGTTAAATTCTTAATTAATGAAAATTATTAACTTCAATTAATGAATCTGTTAAAAATAGAATGCAAATAATAGAATAAAGGAAAAAAAATCCAATGATTTTATTAATTGATTATTAAACTATTGAAATTTAATTTTGGAGACATTATTTAAATAATGCAAAAATAATTATTATAAATTGCAGCTGGCAAATTGCATGAACCCCTCGGTGATACTACACGAACTGTTATCGGTTATCACGGATATAATGAAATTGAAATGTCAAATGATCTTGCTAGCCGGAGTGACTTTCAACCTTTCTGATAACAAATGAACCTATGTGATTGATAAAAGATGTCAAATTAATGAATACGCTCTAAATGATGAATGATTAAATATTTTTGGCCAAATGCCATAATTCTACAGAAAATAAGAACCAGAAAACTGCACATTTACCAAATGACTGAAAAGTAAACCTGGTAGCACTTCGGAAGCCTTATATAAACGTCTCCTGTTGTGCGGAAGGTCATGTAATTTTCAAAAGTTCGAATATACTTAACTAATTATGTATTATTCAAATAGTATGATTACAGTCAAACAAATCTGAAGAAAAGAATGAATAATTAGGTTCGCCATTTTGCCAAACAAATCTCACAGCTTGAAACTACATCAATAGTTAGTTGAGAAAGATTTATTCGATTGTTTCCAGAATGCATCAATTTCGTATGCCGTCCCATTTTCAACTTTCTAGGGAAAGATTGTGAAATTCAATGGTAAATGGGGATGAAATGAGGATGGACAATGGAATAGAATTTATACAGTTGCAGAGAAGTTATTGAGGTTTGATTATGAAAAATTTTGCAACATCGTATAAAAAGTTATATGAATTTTTAAAAAAATGGAGTAGAAGATTTTACGGGAATATTTCCCTATAATTTGAATATTGCTAATAAATTAAATGTACCGGATAAACGTAAATTTCGAAACAAAAAATTAAGATTTTATTCCAGTTTTTGAAAACTTCTATGCCAAGCTGTTAAATTTGGAATGCATATAAAGTTGTAATCAGAGTAAAAAAAAAATATTTCATTAAAACGCATAATAATAGAACAGAATTAGCATAAACTTTTAGTACATGGTGGGTCATCTATGGAATCGAAACCTAAATTCATAAACATGAATCTCCAATTTCATAAACATCAAATATTTAAATACCTGTTTCACCTATAGAAGGATATTCTTATTCTAAAATTAAATTCTAAGTTTGATTTGAGTTTGATTTGATTGAATTGAAACAATCTTCATGAATATTGGAAACTTCTCATCTGAAATCTTAAGTGATTCTTAATATTAAATTTATAAAAAATTGGTACAAAGCATTCAACTCGCATTTACTCACACCACAATGAACCAAATTGTCGGCTTTTAACTATAATCGTATTTTGTTAAATTATAGGCAGCAAATATTAATTATAACTGAAATATATGAAAGAAAATCATTTTATCAAGAAATTTGTACATTCTGAAGGAAATTATAAGTTCAATTACTAAATAAAACAATTAAAATAAAATTCTCTTTCATCTTTTGACATTTCTTTAATCATACTTGACAGTTTACTGAAATTGTTTTAAAGCTTTGTTATTTTACTGAAGGTTTAAAGACCCCCCCCCCTCCTCCCAAACAATTAGTTTCCTCAATCTAAGAACACTCGCTTATTTCCATTCTCATTTTCGGGAACTGAATACAGTGAGGTATTTTTTCCTCCTCTTATATTGCCAATATTGCTTTCATTATTTTCGTTATCTGTAGGGCTTTATTCAGTGTTTATTAATTCATTATTGTTATTTATAAGTATATACTCTATTTTGATTGAATTATTTTTACTTGAATTCATTAAATGACAATCCCTGTAGAAATATGGAATATAAGTTAGAACAGTGAATGAATTAATTATGCATAAGAGTATCATTTTCTTTTTTAATAACACCTTGCCAAGCAAAACATTTTTCTAAATGGCAAAAGAAAGGTGTTGTTAAAAACAGAAATTTAGGTGTGTGTTTTTTCTTTCAAAGTAAATAAGATGAAATAAAACTTAAAATTGCTAAATTGATTTATAAAGTTCAGGAAAAAATCCAGAAGACCAGCACATAATAGTTTTAATATGACATGCACATTTTCACATCGAAGAATCTCAACTGGTTATGGTTAAAATTTACTAATAGGAAACAATTTTATAATTCTTGATGAATTAAGGATTTGAATAACGGGAATAAATTACATGCTACATGGCCCTCTAACCGAACTGCAAATCAACATTTTTCTCCTGATTAAAATGAAGTAAACTGTACTTTCAGAATATATAATTTTTACTAGAGATGGGAAAGCGCTTCGATTTTTATTCTCGAGCTTTAGTCTCTGTTCCATTGTGCCTCATAAATTTATGTTTTAGTTTTTGGCCAGACAGTTGATGTACTTATTGTTCGACATTCATATACTCAGTTTTAAAGATGATTGACTACAAATGACTTCAGAGAGAATCCAGGCATTTTATTCAACTTGTTGCGACACCTCCAAAAGAAATTGCCTTTGCGCTTTCACTTCGGAGGCGAGAGAGCATCAATCATTTTGTAAGGAAATGTTAATTTGCTAATATTGTACTTACCATAAAGCACTATTTGCGGGTATCATATATATGGATAAAGTATTATTTTTAGAAATGAAAGATTCAGAATTCCACCCATAATTTTTTTCATCTGGTTTATTTTCCTTTTTTTTCTGGAGATACTTCATTTTCTACTTCAGATGAAAGAATATGAGATTATGTTGTCGGCTAGATTTTTAATACTTTCAGGCATTCTGGCGATAGTTTAGTTTTTCATATTTGACTATGGTTGCTGATTTTACATAAAATGTATTTTATTTGTTGAAGATAGTAAGTTTATCACATTATTCATTGAAGAAAACATCTTAGTTCATCGCGCTTATGAACTTTTTATGAAATGCGAAGTTCTTTCGGCTAGAGTAAAACTCCAAAATGTTACACGCTTCATTGCAGATGAAGTTAACCAAGACATCTTTTTCAACAGATTGCGCTGCTGCAGGCTTCCAAAAAAATATCAAAAGAAATTTTCATTTTTTTTTTTTTCCTGCTTCCTCACACCACCCATTTTGGTCATTTTGAGAAAAATAGGTGTGTACACTGATTGGTTCTTGAGCTTCTTCCTCATCTTCAACATTTTACATATCAAAGCTTGAATGTTGTTACATGATTTTTTTTTGTTCATTTTTAGATATATTTGTTCATTTTTAGAGGAGAAATCATTTAGCGCAATTTTTGAAAAAATAATATTTGTTCACTGAAACTAGCTTTGTATCATCATTTTGGAATATATTAATTTTGAGATAGATCAAATGTTCCATATGTGCAAGAATCGGGTTTTCACATAAATTTGCATCACTTATAAAAATTTTATTTTCGACCGTTCTTTGGAGCATCACGAGGAAGAGTACTTTTTGACGTGTGAAGAGCATCGGAGGAAACGAATATATGTTATTCAAACAATTTTAATAGTTTCGAGTGCAAAAAGAATTATATGGGTTTAGTATGTTTTCCTAAGTTTTTATTAAGTTACATTACCTCAATCGCACTCCTTCCTGTCAAGTCGTATTAAAATGAAAGCTGTACAGAAATCCCCTCAGCTGCCGTCGAATGCTGTTGACTTTTTGCAAGCACTTCGCAAAGCTATTTCTCGACTAGGTTTTATTGAATTTTATTTAATTATTAATGATATTTCAATTTTTAACTAATTTTATTGTTTTAATTTAATTTTAAAACGAATTTCTGAGGGTTTTTGTTTGGTATTGATTCAAATTTATTTAAACTGTGTTCAAATTTTTACTCTTGGTGGATTATGTGCAGCATTTGGTGGATTCTGTGTTTAATTCAATTATCAGTGTAAAGAAATTGAATTTAAATCTACATATCACTGGATGATGGATGCAATAAAGAAATTATTCGGCATCACCAACGAAATTGCACTATTGCGCTCACACCCCGTCTGCTGTCGATAACCAATTCTTTGAATACAGATTACTAAAAAGAGATAATTAATTAAAAGAGGTTAATCGATAAACAATTTGCAAACGGGAAAGAATGAGAAAATTCCATTGGAATTCCAGACTTGCCAGATAAAATCAACCCATTCGTGGACGTAAATAAATCCTCATTTGTAAGGTGGTATAACTTTCGAGTCAATCGCATATTTATTTCATAAGTGAAAATGCATTTGAATATCCATACACCATGAAAAGTGTTAGTACCTTGCACTAAAAGTGTAAAAACGTCAGGAAGAGGTTCTTTTATTCTGTTTGTTCTCGTTGAAAGTGTCTCGTTCATTGACCGAGGACCTTTGTTTTGATTTTCATCGGCAAGAATTAAAGCCTACCGTTTGAACATCTAATTCGCTTCTGGTTGCCAGATGCTGGAGGGAAACTGATCTACTGGAGGCCCGCTAAAGCTTTATTCATTAATCACCACCCATCTGGACCGACTCCTAGCCAAATTGAACCCGTATTTATTTGAATATTCTTCCTGGATTCTAAGCCTAACTTGCTTACTGAGTTGACCACTCCTCGAACCCAATTTCGATTCAATGGGTCTTCTTGGCTCCTTCTGCGACCTGGCCATTTTCTTCGAGGTGTCTTCTGGACATTTCTGGGCTCAATTATGTTTTTCCTACTTTTACATTTGGAAGTGCTGGTGCCGGACTAAGTTGCCTTCAGTGTTAATCATCTTTGTATCCTGGGGATTTTACTATGATTTTGTCAGTGCATACCCAAGCAGCAAGAGAAGTCGCTAAACGATTGGCCAAGCATCGCAGCCATCTGATATACGCCACCCGTACTTTGCCAATGTCACCTTTGCATTGGCCCGACATCGGATTTTGACCATATTTTTTTCTGTCGCCTCTGAAGATCGCTTTTTCATCGGGGCGAACTCCTACGGCGACTTAGTGAAAAAGACCGGCTCAAAGCAATCGGCCCATAGTCGCCTCGATGTCGGGAAAGTTGCTTTTCCTAGATGGCGCTATGCGAACATATTTTAGAAATTTCCCATGAATCACCTGGCGTGTACTGGATTTTGAAGTTCAACCAGCAACGCATACTGTCATTTCAAGAAACTTGGTAAGTGTAAAGTTTTTATTATTATATATTTGTAAATAATATATTATTTATTCTAAATAGTGAATAAAAAAGATTATTTTTGTTGAAGCCGTTCGAACTCGTTGCTTAACATGGAGTTGCACGTGATATTATTAGCGTTAGGCGTAAGCGACGATTATCATTTCTTTTCCTGTTTGTATTCTTTTCAAGTGATTTTATTTCCTATCTTTTTTTTTGTGTGTGTGTGTGTCTGTTCTTGAATTATTGCAGATATTTTTCCATTTCATTTACAATGCCTTTCCTTTTGTTAACAACAATTTCTAATGAAAAAAGTTTTTAAAAAAATATTAAATTGCGTTCTTATGTTTTGGTTTTGCAATAACATTTGTGTTATTATTTTTATTTCGACATAAGGCTAAAAAAATAGATTAGCAGAATATATTTCTTGTAAATTTCAAAAAAAAAAAAAATCTTTAAAACTTGCAATTATGTAGTTATATTTGAATACTCTTATGTGAATAGTTTATAATTATTTCACCTTTCATAAAATAGTAACATAAATTTTACACATATTAGTTTATATTATTTTTCTCTATTGTCCTAAACATTATTATAATATTTGCCTATATAGTTCATTATCAGATTGAAAACATTATCAAGCTTATGAAGTTCTATATATCTATATTATTCCTTAATTACATATCTCCAATTGTCAACAAATATTTTACTTGTACTTTTAAAAGAAGTGAAAGCTCAATCATTATTCTAATTAAGGAATATGTTTTTTAGGTTCATCAAATCTGCAAAAAGAAGAGTGAACTTGAAGAAAAGTATATGTATAATTCTTTATATGTATTACCAGCAAAATATGAAATCCAGTATTCTATAGAATGGCCAAGCATTGTATATAATGCCTAAAACAAGCCAGTAATGTATGAAACAATTTGTATTTCATACATTTTCTAAGCATTCTATAGAATGCCAAATGACAACCTGGCAAAGTATGAAATACATCTCTCATTCAATGAAATAAAAAATTTGTGCAACCTTTGTTTCAAAACTGAAAATGCAATTAAAGATAAAATAAATTTTAAAATTGATCTATAAATATAAACAAAAAAAAATTTCTCACTATTTGTTTGAAAACTACTGTGCAAGTTTCTATTCCTGACTTCAAAAAAGAGCAAAATATTGGAAGTTACAATTAATGTGACGGAGTATGGTTTCTACCAACTTCGAACATCAGAAAGAAATTTAAAACAATTGTATGCGAGACAATTATATGTCCCAATTCACTTAATATCCTAAGAACTTGTTTAGAATTGAAGATATTCCAAATCACAAAATTTCTCTCTGGTCAGTTGCAATTACTCAGAGCAGTGGAAGCAATCAAGGATTTATCAGATGTATGTGTTTAAGTGCCAAAATATGTAATGTCTTTTCGTGAAAAATGTAGTAAAACTTCAAAATGTTGCAATGTGATAGGCTTGAATGACAAGTAGGTAAATTTTAATTTCTGATTTTTTTATCTGAAAACTTATTTGCCTTAATTAGAAAGGCATAAATTTTGTTTTGCACAAATTTTATTTTTCTATATAATTTGAATAAATTTTTTAATGGCAACCTCATTATTTTTCTATGAAAGAAGTTTAATAAAGTATTAAATAACATTTTTATATTTTGGTATTGAAATTACATTTGTGTAATTATTTTTATTTTGATATGAGGCTAAAAAAAAGTTTAGCAGAATGTATTCATTTTAAACTTCAAAAAAAAAAATTCTTTAAAACTTGAGATTATGCAGACACTTTTGAGTTCTCTTATATGAATAGTTTCAAAGTATTTCGCATTTTATAAAACAGTAACATAAATTTTACTCCCATTAGTTTGAGTTTTTTTTTTCTTTATTATCCTAAACATTATTATAAAGTTTGCTTACACAGTCCAGTATCAGAACAAAAATATTATGCTTATGAAGTTCTATAAGACTTTTGCTTGTTAATTACTCATCTCCAAGTGTCAACAAATGTTTTATTTGTACTTTTAAATGAAGCAAAATCTCAATTACTATTATAATTGTTTTCTAGGTTCAGCAAAAAGGAAAAATGAAATGTATAAATAAATGTATAATTTTTTATATGTAGCTGAAGATTCAGTTATACATATATATAATATTTATATAAATGTGTGTGGATTTTTAGAAATTTCATACTCTTCAAGTATTACATAATAAATAAAGTTTAAATAAATTTTTTATAAATTACTTTGTGTCAATATTATTTATTCTTCTAAATTATAAGTCATAGTTTCTGGATTTTGCTTGGGTTTATAAGTCATTACAGAAAATTCAGTAAAAAATTTCAAGTAAATTATTATTTTACTTTGTATTTCTAAAATATTATTTAATGAAGGTCTTTGTAAATAAATTGCTTTGCATAGTTGTTTTTCTTTTCTCCTAAAAATAAACAGGGGAAAATAATAATTAAAAAAATATTTGTCTAAAGAAATTTTGTATAATTGAAAGTAGTGTTTACATTTTTAGGTATGGACTTTTTGTGAAATATTCAGAGTTAATCATAGATCAAATTTGGTTCTTGTGCCATTAAACAAAACCAAACTAATCATAGATTTAAAAAAAATTAGAAATTTGAAGTAAATTGTTAATTTGTGCTTGTAAAATGTTATAAATTGGACATTAGCTAACACTAACATTTGTAATGAGGTATAAAATTTCTACACCATAAAGTAACTTTGTAAGTTAATAATAAATAAGATTTCGTATAAGTGAAAGAAGTGTTGTATTTTTGTGCATGGAATTTTTGTGAAACATATTTTTCAAATATTCAGAGTTAATCATAGATCAAATTTGGTTATTTTGCCACAAAACTAAACCTCACTAAACATAAATTATGAAAATATTAGAAATTTGAAGTAAGTTATAAAATAAGAAGTAAGTTTGTGCTTGTAAATTGTTGTTTATTGAATATTAGCTAACACTAACATTTATAATGAGGTTTAAAATTAATGCAATATGAAGTAACTCTGTAAATTAATAGTAAATAAAATTTCCTATAATGGGATCCTATAATGGGTTCCATGTTTGGGTATGGAATTTTTGTGAAATATTCAGTGTTAATCATTAATTAAATTTGGTTCTTGTGCTACAAAACCAAACAACTAAATATAGATCAAGAAAATATTAGAAATTTGAAGTAAATTATTAATTTGTGCTTGTAAAATGTTGTATGTTGGACATCAACCAACACTAACATTTATAATGTGTAAAATTTCTACAACTTGAAGAAACTTTGCATGTTAATAGTAAATATAAGGAATTTTGTAGAATTGAAAGAAGTGCTGCATTTTTGTGTATGGAATTTTTGAGAAATATTCAGTGTTAATCAAAGATCAAATTTAATTCTTGTGCCATAAAACCAAACTAATCATAGATAATAAAAAAAATATTAGAAATTTGAAGTAAATTATTATTTTGTGCTTGTAAAATATTTTCTATTGAAGAAACATATAATAGGAATTATATAATTTAGTGTTTGAAAATATTTATAACCAATGCATTAAATTTTAGGGTGTTAAAATAGGAATTTCTGTTTTATTCATTATTCTTTAGGAATTATTTGTTTATTGCTCACATTGAGCAATATAAAAGTGTGTATAGTAAAAAAAAATATATATATATTTTTTTAATAAGAATTATATATTTTTCTGTTTCGAATTTTTATAAAATAGCTTTTAAAAACGAATGATATAGGCAATATATATAATACATCTACTTTTAAATTTCTAATATCAGTTAAAATCATACTGATTAATTATATAATTGAAACTATGATTATGTTAACATTTCTTCCCATGCATTAAACAATGAAAATAAATAGGAAATACCAATGAAGGAAATAAATCATATATGTAAATAGATGTTCTGGGGATCAAATTTAAAATTATTTCAGATAATTTTAACATTTGTTTATTTTTTTTAAAGAGCAGTAAAAAAATGTAATTTAAACATTTTATAGGGTAAGATTGTGGTAAAATCTCTGCTATAATAATAGTTAAAAAAAGTTGGAAGAATTGTTAGAATGACATTTTCCATTAATTTTTATCGAAAACAAGTATTTTATGGAATTTTAAATTTATCAAAATAAATAACAAACACTATTATTAATAGATAAAAAAGAAAAATAAACTATACAAAATTTTGAAAGTATGATAGTTTTAAATATTATGACACTAGTTTCTAGAGTTTGAGAAAATTGAATAACCATTAAACTAATATTTCAATTTGACACCAGCAAGTGTTCAGAAATAAATTGCCTATTGATTGGCATTTGGTTGCCCATTGCTAAAATACATGGGGAAATGATTGGTATTGGGTCGCCGATTGTTAAAACACATGGGGAAATGATTGGTATTGGGTCGCCGATTGTTAAAACACATGGGGAAATGATTGGTATTGGGTCGCCGATTGTTAAAACACATGGGGAAATGATTGGTATTGGGTCGCCGATTGTTAAAACACATCGGGAAATGATTGGTATTGGGTCGCCCATTGATAAAACAGGTCGCGAAATGCTTGGTATAACGTCGCCCGTGATAATAACAAGTCGCCAAGGGATCGGCAAATTCGTCGAAAACAAGTCAGGGCGGCCATCGCGCGGCGAACCGCCGGGGGACATGACCAATATCGGGGCGAGATCGGAGGCGATCTCGCCCCAATCTCGCTCGTTCCGTGGGGCGATGCTTGGCCAATGGTTGGCCAACGATCTTTTGCTGCTTGGGTATGCATTTTTTACACTTTCGTCACACTGTGAATTTCATGCGTGTACAATTGACTTTTAAGATTTTTTTTCAGACACTGATTCTGAACTTCATACAATAAATAATATCTACTATTTATTGTTTTGGTGTCTTCTCTGGCCGTAATTGGGGTGAGTACCTCTTTCCCATCATGGATTTAGTTTATCCTAATGTTTATTCAATTGATATATTTGTTTATCCCTGGATCATGATTTGCAATTTTGATTTTGTTTAGACTTTCACTGATTTTCTACAGTGTCTTTGGCTATTTTTTATGTATATTTATAGTATGCTATCTTTTTTATGTTGATTCTGAAATTTTATCTATTTTGTGTGGTTGTAAACTTGCCATCTAGGAAATTTTATCCATTTATACGTTTCTTTATTATGTATTTTAAATTGTTTGTTGCGTGATGGTTTGAATTTTAAATCGATCCCTTTTAGATTATTGGTTTTAAGGTTTATTCTTCTGAAGCTTTAATACATTATATTTTAATTAACTAAATTTTGAAACTTCTCTCTGGATCCTTGTATGCATAATTGGGTTTACACTCCATTCATGTTTATTTATTTCCCATTGGTGTCTACTCCTCATTGAATGCCATGGCTTCTATAGATGATATATTGTAGGAACAGGTCCCCGAACCGACCCTGCCAATTAACTCCAGCTTTGAGTTGTGCCTATCAGATTTTTTTTCTATTAAGTCTCTCACTGCGTCATCTTCACCAGTTCACTTGAATTCAAAGTGAGACCTACTGAGGAATTCGGACCTTCATTAATCGTAGATAAATTACCTACACCTTCCAAAACTTGCACTGTTTCTTCTATTGGCACAGATCCCGTGAACTTAAATCTGCTGATATCCCTCTGGATCTGAATAAATCCCCCACTGCTTCCCCTGTCATAACCAGATTTGAATCTATGCTTCCCAAAGATTTTGTTAAAGCAGGAGTGTCTAGAACTAGGACCAGAATTAAAAACACCCTGGAGAGTGGGACACTTTTTCAAATGACTAAAACAAAAACTCTGAGTACGGACTCTTGAGACATCATCAAGTCAGGATGAAGATTTTTCCACCTCTGTGGATATATCTCAATTTAATCGGTGGCCTAGGATTTGGTAGGCAATATCAAGCATAATAGACTTCCTACCTATATCAAACATTAAACATATCATTTAAGATTTTTTCAGACGAATTAATTGTTAAAAAATTGCAACATGAGACGAAAGTGAGAAACACAATCGTTAAGGATTATTTTGAATGCTTTGTTGGGGCCTTAAAGTACTTGAGTTCCACCTATAATGTGCTAAAAAGTGAATTCTTCATCTTAAACATTTACTAAAAAATAATGAATTGTCCGGCATGAAAGCAAAAGTCTACATCTTATAATGCCAAAATACTAGTCTCGGAGACAAATTGGGGGCGTTTGACCATTCACAGAACAGTATTGATGAAAAATCCATGACCAAAGCTGGCCACCATGCGAAAGCTGGCCACATTAAGCCGAAACAAGCAGAATGTGAAAAAAAAAAACCTGGAGGACCTGAACAAACATATAAGTGAGACCAAGTCCTACGCTTACATTATTTTTGGTCCAGATAAAGTTAAGGATCCTCCTCCTAGGGCTTCAGAGAGGGTCCTAATCATTAAGCCCAAAATGCGAGTCAATTATGATTTCTTTACTAGTAGAGACCTTATAATCGAGTGCTTTAGAAGAGATGACTCTTCCACCAGAGTGAGAGGGATAAGCCTTATACACTGGGTAGGAGTAAAAGTAATATCCATCAAGAGTGAGGAATCCAATTACCTTAAAGAAATTTTCCTCCAGGAAATTAATAATAATCAAATTTTTGACGTAATGATTCCATTTAGAGACTCCACCAGGTCATTGTTTATAATGTGAATTATAATATAAGTGAGAACTATCTGAGGGAAGGTCGGAGCGATAAAGACCTATTTTTTATCGATTTCTTCTCTATTCCTCTCTTTAAAATAGAATCCAACATCTTCATTAAGAACAAAGCAACCAAACACTAGTCCTCTCGGTTCCTCTCAAGGTCTTTAATGAAATTAGAGGGAAGTGTAGGATGTATTTTGGCTGAACGGGGCTGCTTGTTTCCAAATTCATAAGCGTGAAGCAGTGTAAACACTGCTTGTGATCTGAACAATCTGCTGTAAAAAGGAAAAAACCCCGATATGGGTTTTTTGTGGGGAACTTAATGTCCAGGGCGGAACCCATAAGTGGAGAAAAACATGTTGCATTAAATCTAACGAAAGATTCAACAATAATTTCTGATCCATAGCAGCCATAATAAGTAGTGCCGTAGCTAATTTCACTAATGCGAACTAATTAGAAACCGCACCGACAATGGACATTAAAATTCGTGGAATTCAAATTAACTTAAATCACACTGAGACGGCGGATTTAACAGTTTATCATATCACTGGGTATTTAAACCTTCACTTTTTACTTGGTCAGGACCCCCAAGCGAAACCCCCAAGGTCGAACTTCGGACATCGGACCTTTACTTCCATTAAAGAGAAGGCTGTAATATGTATATTTTAATAAAAATTTTAATGATTTTTTAAGATAAGCATCCTTAATACAATGTCCGTTGAGTTTTATTTTAAAGATTTTAAATAAAATATTTTACACTACTATTTTCCACCCCAAAACAGTATTGATTAGATTCTAGGAACAGCAGATCTAAGACCCATAGACCTAGGAACAGCAGGATCGTTGAAGGCTGGTCGCTATAGCAGCTAGTTTCGAATCTGTGGTAATTTTTCAACAACTTTTCTGACGTTCTTATAATAGAATTAGAAGCAAGCTCTAATTTGGACATCATCATGAAAAATTTTCTTCCTTGTATACTTGAGAAATTATTATTTGCATCAGTTACTTGATTTGTAAAAGTTGTAATTTTCTAACATTAAATGCAGAAGTCAAACTCTAAATTTGTTAGCTTTATACAGAGTGTCTCAAAAATCTTGACAGCGGCTTTTATTCGTTAAATATTGAACATAGACATATTCTGTAAATTACAAAGTTGGTGAGAAAAGCTGCAAACTGTTATGAAATCGGTTAAAATTTTTAGGGGATAAAACTTAAAAAAATACGAAATTTAAATTTTTATATAGCCCCCGTACACACGCAAGAAAAAAAAATGAGTAAAATGTGTCTCATAAACTAATAAGGTCGTGTATAAAATTTCAGCATTTTATCACAAAAAGTCTCAAAAATATGAAATTACATAAATGCTGACTTAAACCACTTTTCGATGCTTGAATATGAGTTCCAAAGAAGAAAAATCACTTCAGATGTTTATGTTTTAGGGGTATTACACAAATAAACAAAGAAAGTAATGATTGAATCAATAAATAATAATTTTGCTATTTATCGGTTCAAAAGCATTTAAAATTTGTAGAAATAATAGCTTAAAGGAAAGATTACATAACTTGTTCAAAATGTTTTCCATCCATGCCAATACAGAGTTGCATTCGTCTGATGACCCTTCTGTACACTCTATCAAGTTCTTGTTCGGTGATCTCACGACAACCCTCTAAAATTCGTTGTTGCAATTCTGCTTTATTTAAGGGAGGTGACAAATGAACGATAACGTAAACGATCCCGCAAAAAAAAAATTCATATGCGTTAAATCAGGTGATCTAGGGGGAAATTCGACTGGACCATGTCAACTAATTCACTTATCTGGAAACTAGTTATTTAACCAGTGTTTCACAACTGTAGTATAGTGAGTTGGAGATTCTTCATGTTGGAACCAAACATGCGGAAGTACTGTCACAGGAAATTCCTCCATAAAAATCAGGAATAACCGCATTCAGAATCTCATTAACATATCTGTCTCCCGTCAACATACCATCATACAGTATGGGTCCAACCAAGCGCTTTTTGAAAATACCACACCATGCATTCACAGAAATTTGCCTCTGATGATGAACCACACGTACCACGAATGGATTTGCATCTGACCAAAAGTTCTCATTTTGAGGATTTATGCATCCATCTTGTTTAAAACAGCATTTTTCTGCGTAAATTATGTTTTTCAGTAAAGAGGGATTAGCATCTTCCTGCTTATGAGCCCAATTACAAAAATTTAGACGACGTTGACAATCTGTTGGTTCCTGTCCCTGCACACCATGAGTGCTAAAAGGATGCCATCTATTCCGTCTCAGTATTCTCAAAACTGTTGCGCTTGAAAGGTTCATTTCTGAATCAGCAGTACGAATACTACTATGTGGATGATTGCAAAAGTAAGCCAAAATATAAATTTCTTCTCCAGTTGAGTGAAGTATGGGCCTACCTGGTACACCTACTGAATATACGCTTCCTTTTTTAAGCATTCGTTGCACTAATCGGGAAATAAATCTCACAGAAGGATGTTGGGAATTCGGATATTTACGCAGAAATTTCCGTGCAGTTTTGCTAGCATTGCAATTGCATAAACTGTAAAGCATTAGGATTTCAAAAAGTTCTTCATTGCTGTATTGTGACATACTGATTGTACAGGCTAATTGAACTCTCAAAATGTAGCAGAAGTGTGAAATATTTATGTACGAGTGATTCTTACGTAAGCTATGATATTGATCAATCACAGATCACAAATAACATAATATAATGAGGAGTCTGTTGAGATTATGGGACACACCAATCAGAGGCATGTATTTGCATATGCAAACATTTCTTTTACAAGTTCATTAACTGTGCTATTTTTCTGTAATTCATGATATAAAATTTTAAAGTATTTTTCAGGAAGCATAGATTTTAAAATTGGTATTTAAGACTAAAGATATGAAGCATATTTTATTTTTTATTATGCCTTCCTGCGTCGCGTCATCTGCACTGAAGCTGTAAACATATGAATTTTAATTTGTGATTGATCCTTCACCAACTATGTTTTAACATATCTATGAGTTTTCATGATAAAATTCTGAAATTTTGTACATGATTTTATTAGAGGATGGGACACATTTTCCGCATTGGGAATTTTTTAATTGCGGGATCCGTATAAAATTTTAAATTTTGCATTTTTTAAGTTTAATCGCATAGAAAATTTTAATCGATTTAATAACATTTTGCACCTTTTTTTTACGCAACTTTGTAATTTACAGTATATGTCTATGAACTATATTTAAGGTATAAAAGCCGCGGTCAAGGCTTTTGAGACAACCTGCATAATGATTTATACTGACGGGAAAAAAATTCTCAACACCAAGAAAAAAATTATTGTAAAATGATGATATTTGGACAATGCATTTGTCTACTTAACATGATTAATTGATTGAATTTTCAAGAACACAGGTTAATTTAAGCTCAAGAAAATTCATTTCAAATGTTAAATAATATTATATTAATAGCCGGTTTAACCTCTAGATTTTAGAAGACTAGTAAAGACTAGTAAACGTGCATGCATTGTGTTATACAGTCGCCGAATGACACTTTGTGGTATGGAGTTACATGCTTGTTGTACTTCTTCTGTTAATACTGGGATGGTCAATGCTGGCTGTGGATGATACTAGAGTTGTCGTCCAATGATATCCCATACGTGTACAATTGGAGACAAATCTTGTGATCTCACTGGCAAAGGTAACATATCGACACTCTGTAGAGCACGTTACGTTACAATGAGGTCGAGTTTTATCCTGTTGGAAAACTCCCCCTTGAATGCGGTTCATGAATGCAGCACTACAGGTTGAATTACCAGACTGACGTACAGGTTTGCAGTCAGTGTTTTTAGGATAACTACGAGAGTGCTCCTACTGTTATAGAAAATTGCTCCCCAAACCATGACTCCAAGTGCAGGTCCAGTGTGTGTAGGCTGCAAGCAGTGTGATTGCAGATGTTCCCCTTGCTTCCTTCTGACCAACACACGGCCATCACTGGCACCAAGGCAGAACCTGCTTTCATCAGGAAACACAACAGATCGCCACTCCTTCCTCCAATGAGCTCTGGCATGACACCACTGACGTCGCAAACGGCAATAATTTGGAGTCAGTGGAATGCATGCAAAAGAGCGCCTGGCTCAGAGCTGTCTTTGACGTAACCGATTTCTAACAGTTCGTTGTGCCACTGTGGTACCAACTGCAGCTAATTTCTACTGAAGACTCAGTACGATGCGCCACAGCCGTATGGTATGGTATGGTGCGATTAATTGCCACAAGGTCCAATTTAGGACAAGCTACGCCATTCACAAGGATATTTAAATAGTTCCAGTATAAAATAATTTCCAGTGTAAAATAAAACAAGAATTCATTGTAAAATGTCAAAGTTTAAGATTCATGACTTATCACGATTCGGCACAAGGTTTAAAATAACTCAAATTCTAAATACTATGAAGAAAGTCAATTGCTCTTAAAAAGTCATAAAGTTTTGAATGATGTTTCTGACCCACTAGGTCCTGCAGATTTAAAATAGGTGAATGAAAGTGAGTTAAGCAATCAGGAGTAAAATTGGGACTTTGAATAAGAATATGAGCAATAGAATTGACCACACCACAGTTCATACAATGAGGGGCCCGTTCACCAAACAGCAAATTTTTATGCTTGTACCTAGTGTGTCCAATGGGAAGACGAGTTAATGTTACATCTGAGTATCGGTTCGGTGAAATTGAGCACATATTTACTTTTGGATTAACAGCATATAGCTTGTTATCAACCTGTGTGTCCCAAATCTCTTGCCATTTTCCATAGATATATCGTTTGATATATCCAGAAACATCACAAAAGGAAACACGAAAATTAAGAGGTTCTGAAGCTAATTTTGCAGCTTGATCTGCAAGCTCATTGTCATGGATTCCAACATGACTCGGTACCCAGAAGAAAATTACATCGAAGTCTCTGTTCGCCGTACTGATAGTTGCTCCAAGATTTGTGCAACAATAGGATGACAAGAATAATAAAAAATTATGTAATTGTTGTAAAACGCTCATGTTGTCGGTGTATATGCAAAATTTACGACAGTCAGATGAAGAAATACTTTGTAGTGCATATAAAATAGCAGTTACTTCTGTCGTGTATACTGAACAATATTTAGAGAAGAGTATAATTATAAGAAGTGTTATCTAAAATAACACCGAAACCGACATGATTCATCGTTTTCGAACCATCCGTAAAAATTGTTTTATAGTTGTTTTACTGGGCCGATGCTCAAGGAATATTCGCTGAAGCGAGTGTGCCTCAATATGAGACACTTTGAAACCAATGAATTTGTTTATGTAAGAAATGGATGGTGTATTCCAGGGAGGAAAGTAGAAATTGTCAATAGACAATATGCTCACTTCAGAAAGTTGTGTGTCAGAAATGAAAGATTTCGTGCGTTCATAAAATGGACGGATAGCCGTTTAACGAGCATTATAAATTCGCTCTAAGAATTGACTGAGAGTGGTGTAAATTAAATGATTTTTAGGTATGGATGAAGTTTTAAAATAATATTGCAATGACAATTTCTGGCGATGCAGAGACAGAGAAAGTTGATGGCACGTGACTTATAAGCTTTGCACTTGATGGGGATGTGCGGAAAGCTCCAGAGCAAATACTCAGAGCAGGATGATGGATTGTATTGTTTTTCCAAAGCAAAAATGTTGGTAGAACCATATGCTAGACAACCATAGTCTATCCTAGATAGAATCAGAGTTTCAATAACTCGGAGTAATGATGTCCTATCAGCCCCCCAAGATGTGTTGGAAAGAACCTTTAGAATATTTAGCCTTTTTTCACATTTCTTTCGAGAAAAAGGAGAAAATTTTCCCGAAAAAACGTACTTCTGGGACAACAGGAAGAACTCTGTTGCGTATATAAATTTCAGGTTCAGGGTGAAAACTGCGTTTTCTGAAAAAGTGGACGCAACTACGTTTACTTGATGAAACTGTGAATCCATTCTGATCACACCATTTCACAAGACTATTCACAGCAGTCTGCAACTGCCTTTCAATCAGTCTTATGTTTGATCCCTGGTAAGAAATTTGTAAATCATCAACGTATAATGTACCTAAAACTGATGAAGGAAGTATTAAAGGAATTTTAGAAATGTGAATGATAAAAAGAGTAACGCTTAATACGCTACCCTGAGGAACACTTTCCATTTGAATAAAAGAGTCAGATAATGTTGATCCAACACGGACCTTAAAAACACGACAAGATAAAAAATTTTTAATAAAAAGCGGTAATTGACCACGAAACCCAAACTCGTAGAGGGTTCGAGGTATCCCATAACGCCAAGTCTGATAATACGCCTTCTCTATGTCTATTAATATGGAGACAAAATTATTTCTCCGCACAAATGCATTACGGATTTCAATCTCCAGTTTTAGAAGGTTATCTAGGGTTGATCTACCTTTACGAAATCCACTTTGATACAGTGGTATATGCTTTTGTAATTCTAGTTGATGGATAAGCTGAAAATTAACCATTCTTTCAAATGTTTTAATGTTCTGTAGCTCGTAAGTGCTACAGAACGATAGTTTGAAGGATTGTTGGATCTTTCCCAGGTTTCAAAACTGGAATTATAATAGATTCCTGCCAATGAGAAGGAAAAATTCCTCCATTTCAAATTCTATTATAGAGGCGAAGAATATTATTAAGTGAAGGAACACACAAACGGAGAAGCATATGGTATGATATTCTATCGGATCCCAGGCTGGTGTTATGAAATTTCGAAAGTGCCTTTTGCAGCTCACACATATCGAATTCAAAGTTATATGGGAGGACATGTCATACTTTAAGTTAATTGGATGTCGCTCAG
Organism: Argiope bruennichi; assembly: GCF_947563725.1. Taxonomy (NCBI): domain Eukaryota; kingdom Metazoa; phylum Arthropoda; class Arachnida; order Araneae; family Araneidae; genus Argiope; species Argiope bruennichi. The sequence continues at coordinate 446,075 of NC_079157.1, read as the reverse complement.
CACAGTTCTTTATACTTAGAACAGTAAGATTATAGCTGTCTGAGATAGCCACTTTGGAAAATGCTTCAGCAATAATATCCGCTATATCACTGGCTGATGAGAAAGTAGAGGAATTATTCTTTAAAATAGGAAAGGTAAATTCTTGATAAATACCTTTAGCAGCCTTTACTTTTTTCCATAAATGCTTACTAGATATATTAGATTTAATGCGAGACACGTATCCAATTCCCTCTGACTGCGTATTCAAACTTTTCGGGCAAATGCCTTTGCATACTTAAGTGCAACGAGATTTTCTGTTGTTGGACGCCTTCTAAAAATATTCCATCCTTTACTTTGTGCCTTCTTTGCTTCACAGTAGGCATTATTCTACTAAGGTTTGGAAAGCTCACGAAGTCTAGTAGAACTTTTTGGAATTGCAGTATCAGCGGCATATAACATAATTTCAGTTATTTGTGTAACAGCCTGAGAGATATCCAAACAGTTTACCAGTGCCTCAGTGATTGTGGCCAACTGCTGAAAGCTGTCCCAATCTGCCCGTTGGGATAAGTAGATAGCTGATTGTTGTGACATCCTAACATTATCAACAAGGGCAATCAAAATTGGAAAGTGGCCACTATTAAGAAGATCTCTTCCAAATGAAAAATTTAAAAAGTGGGAGTGAAATTGGCGAACATAGAGCAAGGTCTAATGAATGAAATGAACGAGTGGGTTCTTGAAAATATGTATTTTCACTACTATTTAACAGGCAGAGATTATGATCAGAAATCAACTGCTCAATTTTCTGACCACGAGAGTTAGTGTCCTCATTTCCCCATAGGATGCTATGTCCATTCAAATCCTGAGATTAAAAAAATAAATAAAAATAAAAGGAATAAGAAGTTAATCCACTAAAGAGTTTAAATCTTCTTTTAAAATCCCCTCACGTGGAGGGAGGTATACACAGCAAACTGTTATAAGTGTCTTTATGTGGACTTGAATAGTAACAGCCTGCAAATTGGTATGAAGGATAAGAGGAGTGCTGAGTAAGAATTGGAAGTGAAAATGCAGACACCTCCCGAAGCACAAATATTTAAATTTGTATTTGCATCTATGCGTATGCAGTTGTATCCTCTAATTTTGGAAATTATTTAGTGTTTTAAATATGTTTCTTGTAAAGCAAAACAGGCATGCCTATATTCATTTAAACGCGATTTGATTTCGACGGTTTTGGAACGATACCCACAATAATTCCACGAAATTAAACCAGACATGAAAAAATAAAGGAATGTTTAAACAAACTTCACATGGCCACCTTTGGCTGATTTATTAGGAAGAATGTTGGTCCATTTCTGCATCAGAAATATCAGATGTGGATGGACAAATTGATAAAATAGAATCTGATATAATTGGGATATCTGGAGGTTTAGGAGGGACCTCAGTGTCAGATGCTTTGGTACTTGGAGAAGATTTTGCTTTCTTTCGTTTCTTCTTAGGAAATCGAGCTAAAGAAAATTCAGAATCTTTAGATTGAGAAACGGACTGAAATTTTTTTTTCGAAGTAGAAGCTTGGTTTCGATTAGTTTCAGTTTTGTGCAAGTTATTGCTCTTTACTAATTCATGAGCCGAATGGTTACAGGATCAGGTATTCAAATTGATAATGTCTGTCACCTCAGTCTGAGAACCAGTACATTCTAAGGTTTATGTCGTATGCACTATAAGAAAGACCAGGTTTGGGTGCCCTGTCTAAAACAAACTTTATCGCTTCTGCATACGAAATATTTCTTTTAGCTTTCAGACTTTGGATTTCCTTCTCCATTTTCCATTTAGGACAGTCGCGAGAATAATCAGGGTGGGGCCCAGAGCAATTTAAACATTTCAAAGCTTGTGAGTTACAAACTGAGGTTTCATGTTTATCAGCTGAGCATTTAGCGCATCGAAGGCTGCCACGGCAAGTTCCCTGTGAATGCCCGAATCTCTGACATTTAAAGCAACGCTGAGGATTTGGAACATAAGGTTTAATTTTGGATTGTATATAGCCAGTCCGTATAAATTTAGGAAGTTCAGGACTACTGAAGGTTAGAATGACATGTTTTATTGGAATCAATGTGCCGTTAAGTTTAATTTTTATGCGACGAGCTGCACAAACTTTTTGGGAATGCAATTCCTGAACGAGTTCAGTCTCCGAACAATCAAAAAGATCTAAATCAGAGATGACCCCTAATCTAATCTAAATCTAAATCAGATCCTAATCTAAATCAGACCTCTACTATAATCTAATCCAGTTACCTCTACAGGAAAGTCTCCAAGTTTGTTAATTTCTGCATAGCAGCAATCTGTTTTCCTGATGAGGTCTCAATGAGAAGATCCCAAGATGGAAGTTTTATGGTAATTTTGACATCACCAATAAATGAAGAAATTAATCTCTGAACGATAAAAGATGATACTTTATGAAAGGTATTTGATATATGTAAGATTAAAAATCTTCTATCTTTTTTATAGGTAAAAGTCGCAAAGTGTTAGAAAAAAACATGCAAAAAGTGAAAAAAATTCAAGCCCCGATGGCACCGACCACCAAGGATCCCAACAAGGGAAGGCAGCCACCGACTCTGGAGGCCTCCAACCTCGGCGCTGACCCTGATGCTAGCCAGAACTTACCCAAGCAGCAAAAGATCGTTGGCCAACCATTGGAACGAGCGAGATTGGGGCAAGATCGGAGGCGATCTCGTCCCGACATTGATCATGGCCCCCGGCGGTTCGCCGCGCGATGGTCGCCCCGACTTGTTTTCGACGAATTTGCCGATCCTTTGGCGACTTGTTATTATCACGGGCGACGTTATACCAAGCATTTCGCGACCTGTTTTATCAATGGGCGACCCAATACCAATCATTTCCCGATGTGTTTTAACAATCGGCGACCCAATACCAATCATTTCCCCATGTGTTTTAACAATCGGCGACACAATACCAATCATTTCCCCATGTGTTTTAGCAATGGGCGACCCAATACCAATCATTTCCCCATGTATTTTAGCAATGGGCAACCAAATGCCAATCAATAGGCAATTTATTTCTGAACACTTGCTGGTGTCAAATTGAAATATTAGTTTAATGGTTATTCAATTTTCTCAAACTCTAGAAACTAGTGTCATAATATTCAAAACTATCATACTTTCAAAATTTTGTCAAAAGACTGAAAATACGAGATATTTTGAATAGTTTACTTTTCTTTTTTACCTATTAATAATAGTGTTTGTTATTTATTTCGATAAATTTAAAATTCCATAAAATACTTGTTTTCGATAAAAATTCATGGAAAATGTCATTCTAACAATTCTTCCAACTTTTTTTAACTATTATTATAGCATAGATTTTACCACAATCTTACCCTATAAAATATTTAAATGACATTTTTTTACTGCTCTTTAAAAAAAATAAACAAATGTTAAAATTATCTGAAATAATTTTAAATTTGATCCCCTGAACATCTATCTACATATAAGATTTATTTCCTTCATTGATATTTCCTATTTATTTTCATTGTTTAATGCATGGGAAGAAATGTTAACATAATCATAGTTTCAATTATATAATTAATCAGTATGATTTTAACAGATATTAGAAATTTAAAAGTAGATGTATTATATATATTGCCTATATCATTTGTTTTTAAAAGCTATTTTATAAAAATTCGAAACAGAAAAATATATAACTCTTATTAATTTTTTTTTTTTTTTTTACTATACACACTTTTATATTGCTTAATCTGAGCAATAAACAAATAATTCCTAAAGAATAATGAATAAAACACAAACTCCTATTTTAACACCCTAAAATTTAATGCATTGGTTAAAAATAGTTTCAAACACTAAATTATATAATTCCTATTATATGTTTCTTCAATAGAAAATATTTTACAAGAACAAATTAATAAGTTACTTCAAATTTCTAATCTTTTCATAATTTATGTTTAGTGAGATTAGATTCGTAGCAAAATAACAAAATTTGACCAATGTTAAACCCCGAATATTTCAAAAATATGTTTCATAAAAATTCCATATACAAAAATGTAACGCTTCTTTCAATTTTACTGATTCCATTTACTATTGATTTTACAAAATTACTTCATGAAGAAATTTTATACCTCATTATAAATTTTAGTGTTAGCTAATGTCCAATAGATAACATTTTACAAGCACAAAATAATAATTTACTTCAAATTTCTAATATTTTTTTATTATCTATGATTAGTTTGGTTTTATGGCACAAGAATTAAATTTGATCTTTGATTAACACTGAATATTTCTCAAAAATTCCATACACAAAAATGCAGCACTTCTTTCAATTCTACAAAATTCCTTATATTTACTATTAACATGTAAAGTTTCTTCAAGTTGTAGAAATTTTACACATTATAAATGTTAGTGTCGGTTGATGTCCAACATACAACATTTTACAAACACAAATTAATAATTTACTTCAAATTTCTAATATTTACTTGATCTATATTTAGTTGTTTGGTTTTGTAGCCCCAGAACCAAATTTAATTAATGATTAACACTGAATATTTCACAAAAATTCCATACCCAAACATGGAACACTTATTCCCATTATAGGAAATTTTATTTACTATTAATTTACAGAGTTACTTCATATTGCATTAATTTTAAACCTCAATATAAATGTTAGTGTTAGCTAATATTCAATAAACAACAATTTACAAGCACAAACTTACTTCTTATTTAATAACTTACTTCAAATTTCTAATATTTTCATAATTTATGTTTAGTGAGGTTTAGATTTGTGGCAAAATAACCAAATTTGATCTATGATTAACTCTGAATATTTGAAAAATATGTTTCACAAAAATTCCATGCACAAAAATACAACACTTCTTTCACTTATACAAAATCTTATTTATTATTAACTTACAAAGTTACTTGATGGTGTAGAAATTTTATACCTCATTACAAATGTTAGTGTTAGCTAATGTCCAATTGATAACATTTTACAAGCACAAATTAACAATTTACTTCAAATTTCTAATTTTTTTTTAAATCTATGATTAGTTTGGTTTTGTTTAACGGCACAAGAACCAAATTTGATCTATAATTAACTCTGAATATTTCACAAAAACTCCATACCTAAAAATGTAAACACTACTTTCAATTATACAAAATTTCTTTAGACAAATATTTTTTTAATTATTATTTTCCCCTCTTTATTTTTAGGAGAAAAGAGAAACAACTATGCAAAACAATTTATTTACAAAGACCTTCATTAAAAAATATTTTAGAAATACAAAGTAAAATAATAATTTACTTGAAATTTTTTACTGAATTTTCTGTAATGATTTATACACCCAAGCAAAATCCTGAAACTATGACTTATAATTTAGAAGAATAAATAATATTGACACAAAGTAATTTATAAAAAATTTATTTAAACTTTATTTATTATGTAATACTTGAAAAGTTTGAAATTTCTAAAAATCCACACACATTTATATAAATATTATATATATATGTATAACTGAATCTTCAGCTACATATAAAAAATTATACATTTATTTATACATTTCATTTTTCCTTTTTGCTGAACCTAGAAAACAATTATAATAGTAATTGAGATTTCGCTTCATTTAAAAGTACAAAAAAAACATTTGTTGACAATTGGAGATGAGTAATTAACAAGCAAAAGTCTTATAGAACTTCATAAGCATAATATTTTTGTTCTGATACTGGACTGTGTAAGCAAACTTTATAATAATATTTAGGATAATAAAGAAAAAAAAAACTCAAACTAATGGGAGTAAAATTTATGTTACTGTTTTATGAAATGCGAAATACTTTGAAACTATTCATATAAGAGAACTCAAAAGTTGCTTCATAATCTCAAGTTTTAAAGAATTTTTTTTTTTTTTGAAGTTGAAAATAAATACATTTTGCTAAACTTTTTTTTAGCCTCATGTCAAAATAAAAATAATTACACAAATGTTATTTCAATACCAAAATATAAAAATGTTATTTAATACTTTATTAAACTTCTTTCATAGAAAAATTGTAAATGAAAAGGAAAATTAACTAAGCTAAATAGAATTAAAATCACTTGAATTGTCAGTCTGAAAAAATAATGAGGTTGCCATTAAAAAAATTTACTCAAATTATATAGAAAAATAAAATTTGTACAAAACAAAATTTATGCCTTTCTAATTAAGGCAAATAAGTTTTCAGATAAAAAAAATCAGAAATTAAGATTTACCTACTTGTCATTCAAGCCTATCACATTGCAACATTTTGAAGTTTTACTACATTTTTCGCGAAAAGACATTACATATTTTGGCACTTAAACACATACATCTGATAAATATTTGATTGCTTCCACTGCTCTGAGTAATTGCAACTGACCAGAGAGAAATTTTGTGATTTGGAATATCTTCAATTCTAAACAAGTTCTTAGGATATTAAGTGAATTGGGACATATAATTGTTTTAAATTTCCTTCTGATGTTCCAAGTCGGTAGAAACCATACTCCGTCACATTAATTGTAACTTCCAATATTTTGCTCTTTTTTGAAGTCAGGAATAGAAACTTGCACAGTAGTTTCCAAACAAATAGTGAGAAATTTTTTTTTGTTTATATTTATAGATCAATTTTAAAATTTATTTTATCTTTAATTGCATTTTCAGTTTTGAAACAAAGGTTGCACAAGATTTTTATTTCATTGAATGAGAGATGTATTTCATACTTTGCCAGGTTATCATTTGGCATTCTATAGAATGCTTAGAAAATGTATGAAATACAAATTGTTTCATACATTACTGGCTTGTTTTAGGCATTATATACAATGCTTGGCCATTCTATAGAATACTGGTGTTACGTAAGCATGTTGCCCCGCCTCTCACTTGTAACGCCCTCTAGCGGTATATGTAAAAAAACCATCAGTCTTTGTAACATCATCGACGTAGCAGCAACGCCGAAAGGCAAGCCTCAATCCAACTCCCGAAAGCGGAGAAACAATAAAAATCTTTAAAATACAAAAAAGGTCCGTCATCATTATCGAACCTCTCCAACTGGATTTCATATTTTGCTGGTAATACATATAAAGAATTATACATATACTTTTCTTCAAGTTCACTCTTCTTTTTGCAGATTTGATGAACCTAAAAAACATATTCCTTAATTAGAATAATGATTGAGCTTTCACTTCTTTTAAAAGTACAAATAAAATATTTGTTGACAATTGGAGATATGTAATTAAGGAGTAAAATAGATATATAGAACTTCATAAGCTTGATAATGTTTTCAATCTGATAATGAACTATATAGGCAAATATTATAATAATGTTTAGGACAATAGAGAAAAATAATATAAACTAATATGTGTAAAATTTATGTTACTATTTTATGAAAGGTGAAATAATTATAAACTATTCACATAAGAGTATTCAAATATAACTACATAATTGCAAGTTTTAAAGATTTTTTTTTTTTTTTTGAAATTTACAAGAAATATATTCTGCTAATCTATTTTTTTAGCCTTATGTCGAAATAAAAATAATAACACAAATGTTATTGCAAAACCAAAACATAAGAACGCAATTTAATATTTTTTTAAAAACTTTTTTCATTAGAAATTGTTGTTAACAAAAGGAAAGGCATTGTAAATGAAATGGAAAAATATCTGCAATAATTTAAGAACAGACACACACACACACAAAAAAAAAAAAGATAGGAAATAAAATCACTTGAAAAGAATACAAACAAGAAAAGAAATGATAATCGTCGCTTACGCCTAACGCCAATAATATCACGTGCAAATCCATGTTAAGCAACGAGTTCGAACGGCTTCAACAAAAATAATTTTTTTTATTCACTATTTAGAATAAATAATATATTATTTACAAATATATAATAATAAAAACTTTATACTTACCAAGTTTCTTGAAATGACAGTATGCGTTGCTGGTTGAATTTGAAAATCCAATACACGCCAGGTGATTCATGGGAAATTTCTAAAATATGTTCGCATAGCGCCACCTAGGAAAAGCAACTTTCCCGACATCGAGGCGACTATGGGCCGATTGCTTTGAGCCGGTCTTTTTCACTAAGTCGCCGTAGGAGTTCGCCCCGATGAAAAAGCGATCTTCAGAGGCGACAGAAAAAAATATGGTCAAAATCCGATGTCGCGCCAATGCAAAGGTGACATTGGCAAAATACGGGTGGCGTATATCAGATGGTTGCGATGCTTGGCCAATCGTTTAGCGACTTCTCTTGCTGCTTGGGTACACGCTAAGAGCCACTTCCAGGAACATCTACCACCCTTAACGCAGAGTCCCAAAAGATGGCTCCTTCGTTTGATCCCCTTACAGACCAGCCAAATGACTGTGATACCAGCCGATTGATACACCGGTGACCGGAATGTATCACCCGTCTAATGGGTCACCCCGCACGGGAAACATGTGGGGTTTTTGGCTGACCATGGGAAGCAAGAAGCAAACAGAGCGGCGACAGCTTCTCATGGAGAGCTCCCTCGCTTGACGTCTAGGGATGGAAGGATCAAGCAGACAGCTGGAGGCGTAGGAGAGAATAAACATAAAGGAAGTACAGATCTCTGGGTACCTCGGGATTGGGACACCCGTACCCACCTACAGAAGTTGATCCCCTGAGGGCCGCCACAGCCGTATGCCGAATACGGTGGTCTTCCCTCTCAGTAGTGACACGTGGTCTCCCGGAAACCGGTCTTCTTGAGATAGTTCTGGTTGACCACTGCTTCCAACAATCATGCACAGTCAATACATTCTGGCCAAGTCTTTCTGTAATATCGAAAGAAAATCCACCTTCTTGTAGTCCTATTACACGACCTCATTCAAACTCGGTAAGCTGTTGATAATGGCTTCTTCGTTTTCTTAAAGGCATTCTTGGTTAACCTCAACTCAAATACGTCAATTTTCAAAGATAAATAACGCTCACGAAATTTACAGCACGCATTTAAAATAAACTTGATTTGCAAGTTCTGAGTGTCACTACTAGCACCACACTTATGCGCGAAATTTGAATCGATGTCATCTTTCAGGTATATACATCTACCAAATTTTGTTTATCAAATATTAGTCTTTCTTGGTGTTGGGATTTTTTTTCCGTCAGTGTATAAAGCCAAAACTTGAGTATGATTAATAGGTTGCTCCATTGAAAATTTAAGCCGTTGTGTTTAATATTCATATATTTAGCTTTACTAAATAAGTTTACTTTATAGTGAATCGTGCATCTTGCTACAAATTGTTCGGTTCTTTGTTTTTAAATTAAGGTAACAATACTCAAACGTGTAGTAACCATAGAGAAAAGTTTACCTCAAATACATTATCTGCAAATGAAACTTTATTTGCCGTTTTAGGGTGGTGACGTTTTGCTCTCGTGTAATCACCGCATTTACATATTATCGTTAACTATCAGGAATTCAGGGTGGGTGATCACCTGAAAACAATACGAACCAATTGGAATAAGTTAAAACTGATGCAATACTTGCGGAAGCGATTGTTTTGTGACTTAAAAACAAATAACTAAGTTCTCCTGAATATTTCTCTCATTTTTTTAATAAATGAAAAAAAAATCTCTACTAATAAAAGCATTTTTTTTTTTTTTTTTTTTTTTGCTTTGCCTTGTTTAGTTGTTTTGTTTTATTTTGTTGTGTGTGTGTGAGACAGATAAATTTAGCAGTTCAACGCAAATATATTTTGAAGCATAATAATGGGCATCTCGGGTGATTAATTTCTTAAATTAAAAATTAAGGGAAATGTTGACAAAAAGATAAATTGCACAATATTAAAGGAAATACACAAAAATATATTTGACATCTTTTTCAAGCTGTTGGTATTATTCTAGCGCAAGAACCTTTTGTTCTTAATTAAATCTTATTTGAATTCCAGCACATAAGTACTTATTTAAATATCAAATAAGCCCCTTCTCCATATAGATTTTTTTCAATAGAAGACATTTTATATGAAATTTTATTGTCTTATACCTAAGACTACATCGTTTCCTTGTACCTACGGTCATGGTCCTTGGTACAACAACAACCATATTCTATGTTTTATTATTTTCTGAAAGATTTTATCATAATAAATAGAAGAAAAGAAATATCTAATAATATCTAAACTATATTGAAATAATTATCTTATCTTAGGAACCTTTAATGTGGTGAATTATAAAAAATATATTTGCCATTATTATTATTGCAGATTATTTATTTATTTAAATTAATACAATAATAATTTATTAAAAAGGACATTTTTTATATGTTTAAAAGAAAAAGTGTAATTCTATATAAGGTTTTAATCATATTTTAATCATATTTTCAATATTTATCCTACTTTTGCACCACGAATTCTTAATTTATAAATATTCCTCTTTAATTTCATATTCATAATTATGTATTCAGATGCTTAGAAATCCTGATTGTATAAAGAAGTCATAATTATAACTGCTTAATGCAGATAATGCAACTGCGGCAGCGAATGCAGTTTTGGAAGATCGAGTTCCAGTTTGGACTGTAGACAGTTTGGAGTAAACAAAACAATACCATCTTGATTTTTGTTGGAAGACTTATTCCGAATATGCGGAATGCTCTTGTACATATTCAAATTGTTTTACAGATTAGAGAATACTCACTAAAGACAAAGAGAGTATCCTCTGTAATATCTTGTAGCTGCCTCGTTGTCGAAGCTCTCGAGAACGAGGGGGTATAGATTTTTCATAGATGCTATAAAATAGAAAGAAGAATAAAAAAGCAATGAGAATGGCCAAAAGAAAGGGGAAATTCCTGAAAAAATCCATGTTTCAGATTAAGATATCCGAAGAATTATCAGACAATGTAGATTCTTTTGATTCAACTGAAGATACGAATTCTAAAGTAGATGTTATAAGTGGTATTATTTAAACAAGAAATTCTTGTTTAATAAGATTGCGAAGCTGAACAATTGTGCAATTTTAAATAACATAAGTATTAGGTATTAAAGAGGAACAATATAATCTTAAATATCTAAAAAGATTGTACATTCAAAACAATTTTTGCATGATAAAGACGTGGTTCATGAAACAGAGAACATATAGTTTAAAAAAATTATTGTGTTCAAATTGCTCAAAAAAAAAAAAAGTCTATAGGAGCTACCTACATGGTTCCCTACATGTTTATCAATATATATAGCTCACATGTGAAATCAGTTTTTGAAATTATAATATTTAATAACATATGACAATACTTGTAATTTAAGAATAATTTGGCACATTACAATTTAAATATTTGTTACGATAAATAAATTTATTATCTTATTTTGTTCTTTTATGAAATTCATATGCGTATGTTAATTTTCTATTCATCATCGTGTAAAATCTATCTTTCATAAAGTAGCTTTATATATACCAGCTAAAAAGAGATCTTTCACCTAGGGCCATTTCCCATGCATCAAAAGATCGTCGGCCAATACTTGGCCAAACATCGCCCCACAAAACGAACTAGGTTAGTGCCAGATTGCCTCCAATCTCGTCCCGGCATTGGTCATATCACCCGGTGGAACGCCGCTCGATGATCGTCCCGACTTGTTTCCGACGAATTTACGAATCGTTTTCCGGCGTGTTTTATCAATGGACGACCCAATACCAATCATTTCCCCATGTATTTCAGCAATGGGCGATCCAATACCAATCATTAGGCGATTTATTTCTGAACACTTGCCGGCGTCATATTGAAATATTTGTTTATTGGTTATTTAGTTTTCTTAAACTCTATAAATTAGTGCCACATTTAAAACTATCGTACTTTCAAAATTTTGTCAAACGACTGAAAATAAGAAATATTTTAAGTAGTTTACTTTTCTTTTTTACTTATGAATAATTTTGTTTGTTATTTATTTTGATAAATTTAAAATTCCATAAAACACTTGCTTTTGATAGAATGACATTTTCCATTATTTTAATTTCAACTTTTCTTCCACTTTTCTAACTATTATTATAGCATATATTTTACCACAATATTACCTTATAAATTTTTAAATGAACATTATGGTTTATTTCCTTCATTTATATTTCCTATTTAATTTCACTGTTTAATGCATGGAAAAAAATGTTAACATAATCATAGTTTCAATTATATAATTAATCAGTATAATTTTGCTAATGTATATATATATACTTTTAAATTTCTAATATTGCCTATACCATTTGTTAATTTTAAAAGTTATTTCATAAAAATTCAAAACAGAGAACTATATAATTCTTATTAAAAAATATTTTTTACTGTATATTTTATATTGCTTAATGTGAGCAATAAACAAAGAATTACTAAAAAATAATGCATAGAACACAAAATCCTATTTTAACATATTTTGAACACCCCACCCCCACCCCTCTTTTTTTAATGCATTGGTTAAAAATTGTGTAGAACACTAAATAATATAATTTCTATTATATGTTTCATCAATAAATGACATTTTACAGCTACAAATTCATAAGTTACTTTAAATTTCTAATATTTTCTTGATCTATGTTTAGTAAGGATTTGTGTTGTGACAAAAGAACCAAATTTGATCGGCGATAAACTTTGAATATTACGCAAAAATGCAATAGTACAAAATTTCTTATATATACTGTTAACTTACAAAGTTACTTCATGTTGAAGAAACTTTATACCTCATTATAAATGTTAGTGTTAGCTAATGTCTAATAGACAACATTTTACAAGCACAAATTAATAATTTATTTCAAATTTCTAATAATTTCTTGATTTATGATTAGTTTGATTTCATTTTATGGCACAAAATCAAATTTGATCTATGATTAACTCTGAATATTTCACAAATATGCTTGACAAAAATATGCTACACAAAAATACAACACATCTTTCACTTATACAAAATTTCTTTTATTTACTATCAACATACAAAGTTACTTTATGTTGTAGAAATTGTGTATCTCATTATAAATGTTAGTGGTAGCTAATGTCTAATAGACAACATTTTACAAGCACAAATTAATAATTTATTTCAAATTTCTAATAATTTCTTGATTTATGATTAGTTTGATTTGATTTTATGGCACAAAATCAAATTTGATCTATGATTAACTCTGAATATTTCACAAATATGCTTGACGAAAATATGCTACTCAAAAATACAACACATCTTTCACTTATACAAATTTTTTTTTTATTTACTATCAACATACAAAGTTACTTTATGTTGTAGAAATTGTGAATCTCATTATAAATGTTAGTGTTAGTTAATGTCCAATAGGCAACAATTCAGAAGCACAAATTAATAATATATATATATATATATATATATATATATATATATATATATATATATATATATATATATATATATATATATATATATATATATATATATATATATATATATAATATAATATATATATATAATATAATATATAAATATAAATATATATATATATATATATATATATTGTAAACAGTCGAAAGCCAAGTGACGGTTAAAGTGTTTTGACTATATTTGGTAAAATAATCGATAGGGTGGTAGGACAATATAATGTCGTATTTTGCGAACAATTTTTCATATACCAACAAAGAACTGAATGCAATGGATGTCGAAGACGTTAATTTTGCAGATTTTCAGACATCTGATTCACATGTCTTTCATCCAGCTTATAATGTGTACTAGTTTTGACAATATAATCGACAAAGTAACAAAGCAATAATATATCGACAAGGTAACAGGAGCATTTTGCTGACAATTTTTGGTCCGCTGACTATGAATTCAATGCGGTGAGTGTAGACGACTATATCCACAGATTTTCAGTCATTTGATTGAAATGCTTTCATCAAGCTTTTAATTTGCACTACTTTTGGCAATATAACCAACAAGGCGACATGTGAATAAGACATAAGACGTCGCATTTTGCCAAAACAGTTTGATCAGTCAACTAAGAATTCAATGCGATCGATGTCGATGACACTCGACAAATTCTCAGTCATCTGATTTAAATGTTATAATATTCATTAAGCATATAATTTATACTATATTTAGCAGAACAATTAATAAGTTGACAAGTGAATAAGACGTCACATTTTTCCCAACTAATCTTTGTCCGCCGGCTAAGATTTTATCATATGTTATGGAGAAAAATATTGTTTGCATCGAGTACTTCAATTACCTGCAGTGGAATTATTGCAGAAATTGCTACTTTTATATTATTTTTGAATAGGACGACAGAGTTATTTTTCATAATTTATCATTCAAATTCAAGCTTCAAATTCATCGTTATTTTATTCATTTAATTGTTACTTCCTCGGTAACGAATTGGTAAATTTATTTTATTCATTTCGCTATGAGAATTGTCTGGTTAAAATATTGTTAATGGTTAAATAAAAAAATTAATAAACACTCTTTTGTTTTGACACTCTTGTGCATATGCATGCTAAGAAGAGTTAACTTTGCTGTAGCCAAATTAGATGAATTTATTATAAATCACTGGAGTAAGTAAATTGTGTAATTTAAATTAAGTTTTTTTTAGCAGTAAGATATCTGTTTTCCAGTGCAATCTAATTTATCAGGATACGATTATTCTACTAAGAAAATAATACCGACTACAAGTGACGGCAAAAAAAATAAATATTTGTGATATGGCAGCTTTTTAGCTACACAAACAGAGTTTATCCAAGTACGAAATAAATTTGTTAAATAAATTACCCTAAATTCTTCAGACTCTGCATTCAATATTATAACTGTGTAATCGGGGAACGTATCGCTTATATTTTTTTCTTTCAATTATTATTTGCCTATAAAACTGTATAATTTCAGATGCTTCTAAATTTGTAATAGACTTTTAATAAGGATGTCTTGATAAAATTATGATTTAAAAAGTTATTCATAGAATATTCATATATGCACATTAATCCCTTGACATACAAATTTGCTTAACTTCCTAATTAGATGGCGGATCTTATTTGAGACAATTATTATTATTTTAATTCCTAAAATAATATAAGGTCATTTAAGGTAATGGTGAGTTTTAAAGTAATTTTTGCATTTTAAATTACTTAATACTTTCATTTAATTTGCAGAATTAAAATTAAAAATTTCATTATTCGATACGCGAATCAGATTCGTCATTTTTTACGAACGGGTGAAGAAAAACCAATGCATGTAACTGAGATGATAAAATTCAATTTTTGGGAGGAATATCAGCTTGCAATAACTTCGAATTAAAAAAGTGCTTAACCATAAGAACGCATGCCTCAAAATGAAGATAGATGAATTCATATTCAAGATCTAATTGTTTTTTAATAAAATTCACTGATTTTTTAAGCCTAAATACATATTGAAAAATAAATACATGGGGATCTAATGTTTAAGCGTTCTATTTTTATATCCTACATAAAATAGTAAATTTGTACGTATATTTACAAAATATCTTCTCCAGTCTTCTTAAGAAATAACATCATTTCATCTGTTCGTATCCGAATTATAATAAATTTTTGTAGAACAAGCGCACTTGTTCTCCTCGGATTCGTCTGAATTCCTGCTCGTTTTTGCAATCTTTACTTAACAAATATTTTAGGTAGGGGACTACTCTGAAAAATCGGTTTTCAGCGAAATCGTAATATATTTTTTTTATTATTCTGGATTTCTAAAAAAGTCTCTTTTATAAAACTTTCTGTTTCAGCATTTATTTAATATAGCTTCTTCTGACATAAAATAATAAGAGCATGCATTTGTTTATTTAGCAGGACACGCCATTCGGACGCAATCTGTGTTTCTATCTGTATACTACGATCTAGAATGCAAAATAACCATTTTTTTTTTTTTTTCTAAAATTAGGTCTCATAGAAATTAGATTTCAAGAGTCTTATTAAGAAATAGACTCAAATATTGGCAATCTTTTGATGGACAGTACAAGAAACTAAGAACAATTTTTTACAAATACCTTTATAAAGTTTTAACAATGAAAGAAAAGATCAGCATTTTAATAGAAAAGAAGCTAAATAATACTTGATTTTCTTTAATTAAATGTAAAATTAATTATGATGAGATATTTTGAAGCCTAATTTGAGATATTGGGCTTGTCCGCCTGTCGGATTTGTCTTGCCCCCCCCTACCGTCGGCAAATATCTGAAGGCGCCTCTGCATGGCTTTCAAGAAAAAATAATATCGTTACAAAGTCATTTATAAACAAAATTTATTTAAATTTTACTAAAAATATTTGTGAATAATTTGAAATTTTTACAAATCCACGCACATTTATATAAAAATTATATATGTATAACTGAATCGTCTGCTATATACAAAGAATTATATATAAACATTTCTTTAGGTTCTCTTTTTCTTTTTTTATCAGGTTTAATGAACCTTGAAAATAATTATAATAATGATTGAGCTTTTACTTCTTTTAAAAGTAAAAATAAAATTTTTGTTGACAACTGCAGATTAACAACAATTGGATACTATGACCAGTAAAAGTCTTATAGAACTTCATAAGTATGATAATGCTTTCATTCTGATATTGGACTGTGTAGGCAAATTTTATAACAATGTCTAGAATAATAGAGAAAAATAAAAATAACTCAAATTTTTGGGAATAATATTTATGTTACTACTTTATGAAATGTTAATTAGAAACTATTCATATAAGAGTATCCAAAAATGCCTACATAAAGTTTTAAAGAAATTTTTGTTTCGAAGTTTACAATAAATATATTCTGCTAAGGTTTTTTCAGCCTCATGTCAAAATAAAAACAATTGCACAAATATTATCGCAATACAAAAATATAAGAATGTTATTTAATACTTTTTAAAAGTTCTTTCATTTGAACATTTGAAATTGTTAACAAAAAAAAAAAGAAATTGTAAATTAAAAGAAAAATTAACGAAGCTAACTAGAATTAAAATCACTTGAATTGTTATTCTGAAAAAATAATGAGGGTACCATTAACAAATTTATTCAAAATATATAAAGAAAAATCAAAGTTGTACAAAACAAAATTTATGCTTTTCTTATAAAGGGAAAAAAGTTTTCAAATAAAAAAAAATCAAAATTAAAATTAACCTACTTATTGCAATGTGATAGGGTTGAATGACATTTGGAAATGGATTTCATTACATTTTTCATGCAAAAACATTAAATATTTAGGCACTTTGTTTAACACATACATTTGACAAGTCCTTGGCTGCTTCCACTGGGCTGAGCAATTGCAACTGACTGGACAGGAATTTCGTAGTCTGGAATATTTTCAATTCTATGCAAGTTCTTAAGGCATAAAATGAATTGAGATCTCGCATGTAATTGCTTTAAATTTCCTTTTGAAGTTCCAAGTCAGTAGAAACCACACTTTATCACATAAATTATGACTCAATATATTGTGCAAATTATTTTGCCCCTTGTCGACTTCAGGAATAGGAACTCGCACAGTAGTTTTCAAAGAAACAGTGATACATTGTTCTTTTGCTTGTATTTCCTGATTTATTCTAGAATTTATTTTACATCCAATTGCTTTTTCAGTTTTGAAACAAAAGGTGCACAAAATTCTTGTCAGACGATATTTGGGTTCAAACCCTGTAATTGCCAAGATCAATCGTCAGCAAGGCCTGCAGAGTAAAATGTTCTAATAATAGCAGTGAAAATGCATGTGACTGCTTCTTATAAAATGTTGCAGGTCGAGAAGACTTCTTAAAAACAGACTTTTATTTCTTGAGACAAACAAATAAGCATTTAATACATTATAAAATATCACACCGACACAGACTACGAACACAAAAAGAAAATCTGAATCTACGTCTAAGCATGATCTATGCATCTAAGTATCTAACGTACGAGTGCTTCCGCTATTATATATATAGAGAAAAACATTTGCATAAATAATTGGAAGCATCATTTCACTTCATTTGATATATAGTTGCGAACGAGGTTCGAATCATCAACAGTTTGTGTACGGATGGAAAGATGGAAAGAAAATATGAAACGAGCATCCTATTTTTGCTAATAATTCTCATTCACCAATTTAGAGATGTATATCATACTTTGTCGGGTTGTCATTTGGTAATCTATAGAATGCTTAGAAAGCGTATGAAATGTGGATTGTTTCATACATTGCCAGCCAGTTTTAGGCATTATATTTAATGTCCAGGCATTTTATAAAATGTTGGATTTCATATTTTTCCAGTAATGCTGATAAAATATTACACATATACTTTTTTTCAGTTTCACTTTCCGTTTATGACCAGATTTGAACCTACAAAACATATTTCAGAATAATGATTGAGCTTCCGCTTCATTATGCCTGCTTAATCAGAAGTTTTAAAGAATTTATTTTTTCTAAGCTTACAATAAATAAATTCTGCAAAGCTTTTTTTAGCCTCATGTCAAAATAAAAAATAATTACTCAAATTTATTGCCATACCAAAACATAAGAACGTTATTTAAAACTTTTTAAAAATTTCTATCATTTGAGTATTTAAAATTGTTGTTAACAAAAAGAAAGAAACTGTAAATGAAAAAGAAAAATAACTGCAATTATTTAATAACACGCGAAATAAAAATCTAACAAGAAATAACATCACTTAAAAAAATATGAACAAGAAAAGAAATGACGATAGCTCAATTAACAAATTAAAGTTTCATCACTTAAATGATATAGAGAGATTAACAGTGGATCATTATCTTAAACATTTATTCCGCTTTATAGTCGCTTACACCTAACGCTAATAACATCACATGCAACTCCATGTTTCAGGTAATCAACAAGTTCTGACGGATTTAAACAAAAATAATCTCTTTTATTCACTATTTAGAATAAATACTATACTATTTACAAACGTAGAATAATAAATAAATTGCGCTTACCAGGTTTCTTGGAATGACTGCACGCGTTGCTGGATAAATTCCGAAATCCTATAAAATCCAGGTGATTCATGCGGAATTCCTAAAATATATTCGCATAGCGCCATCTAGGAAAAGCGACTTTCCAGACATCAGGACAATTATGGCGTGATACCATTAAAACTATCATTTTCACAAAGTCGCCGTAGGAGCTCGTCCCGACGCAAAGGCGACTATCACAGAAAATGGGCAAGTTTTTCTCGAACGATCCAATCACTGGCCGATCATTTAGCCGCCCTTCTCGCTACTTGGGTTGTGGAGTTCCTTAAAAAATCTTCTATTGGAAGGAATTTACTATTTTAAATGTTTGTAATAATTCTAATAGAACTAATTAATATAATTGGGCGTCAATATCAGCTTCACAATGCTAAACAGGTGAATAATTCAGTATTTGTGTATTGAAAATCAAAGTAGTTCCCTACATGTTTTTAAAATTTGAAAAAATGTAAAAATATTGTGTTGAGTTAGAATTCCAGGCTACGTTACAAGAAATATTTAATTGAAATTCTTGGTAACCATTTATCCCGGTGAATCCTATTGGTCATCAAAGACAGCTAGTAATAATAATTAATTATTATTTTCCCTGATATTTTTCACTGTCACTTTCAATGTCAATCATATTCTTTTTTACCATAAAAATTTTCTTGTTTATTTCTAATTCATTGCTAAATAATATTATATGAAGATACTGTTAGTTTTTCGATAATTATATCACTGAATATGTTGAATCTTCGTATAAAACATTACCTACAGTTACCATGCATTCTATTGAATTTTTAAAAAAATGTTCAGTGGAAGTAGTGAAAATTGTTTAAACAAATACTATCATTTTTCTAAATCTTATAGGCGTATAAATATTGAGGAGAGAGTGAAAAAGTGAGATGGTGAGTAATTTTAAACATTTTTGAAATTGAACTGGTCATGGAAGATAAAGGAAAAGCAGATCTGTTTAATCTCAGAAGTTTTACAACCTAGATGATATTAATAAATTCAATACACTTTTTTTCATAAAAATATATGGTATTTCTCTGAAAAGTATTTTTTCTTTATATATATTTCCAATTATATTAATGTATCAATTGGAACAGTGAAACCAAACTCTATTTTATTTTAACTGTACTTAAAAGTCCACCCAGTTTCATAATGTTCGACAGGAATTGATAAAAATAAATGTCTGCAAAGTCGTCAAGCGTTTTCCGCATAATTAAACAAATGCAGTCAAGATTGCAGCGAAAGATAGCAATATCACGTAATACGATATCTCCAAGGAAGTTGTCGAACTAAAAGTCGAATCAAATAAGAAACAATATATGGAATTAAACATATAGAAGTTATATGGTAACAAAGGATTTGTTCTAAAAGCACGGGTTGTATTAGAAGTAAACAAAGCAGAAAAATGTAAAGGAATGCGAGTCTGGAAGTCATCTGACATAAGAAACGTGACTGCACATACGATTACACGCAACAAAAATCAGAATTTTAAAACATTCGTAGTTACTAAATACATTATTTTATAGAAAAGCTTAGGAAATAAAAAGGTTTTTTTTTCGAAATTACATTACTTCTCTGAGTTACCTTAAATAGTAAATACCTTTCTACCCTTCTTCGTTAAATCGAAATTGCTCCAGTCATCGTGAACAGCAATACACCTGAGTAACAAATTTCTTTCACTTGAATGATGTACTGCAAAACAAATGTTTTTACAATATTTTTTATGCATTGAATAAGTTTGTATTCTAAAGAAAAGGTTTCCTGAAAATTTGTGACAAATTCAGTAGTATATATCATCAAATTTTGTTCCAGTTATTTCGAACCGATGTGTCTAAAATTATGTCTTTAAGGCTTTTCATTCTTTACAATCTTTTAAAAAATTAAGCCCTAAAGATTACTATTGGAAAAAATTCAATATTGTAAAAAAATTCACGGCTCCTTATGTAAATGCAGCTTGAATATTTTTATAGAGAACGTATTTTCAGGTTGAATGGTATGTTTATACCTCTTGAATTTAGTTTTTATAGATTAGGAATGATAAGAAGTGTTTGGATACTTTTTTGATGCACTGTCTCTTGACCATAATCTCAAAAGGCTTAGATTTGGAAGAGCCATCCTAACTCTTTTTTTGTCAAAGAATACTGTGATCGTCATTATTAGCCGATCGTAAATGAATAGACAATAAGGGTGGAATCATTTTGAAAATTAAAAAGATAATTTTTTAGTGCAAGCTGTCATACATTTGTCCGATATTTTGGTTCTATGCTCCACCGTAAACTTTTCCCGGATTAGTTGGTCTTCCGAATCTGGGAAGCAGCAGATCCCTGAGAAGATAGCGCGCTCTCTTGAAATTAATTAAGCGATCCGAAATGAGAGATGCTCAGTTAATTCCTTAATTGCCGCAAACATCGTACACTGGCCAAAGAGAGTAAATCATTAACGCATCCCCGTAAATGTGACCTCCTTAAAATTAATTTGATAAAAACCGAAAATTCCGTGCTCCATTTAAGCGATTCTAATGCAAAGCAATTCTAAAACTAGATATCAGGATATCTATGATTCTGACTAAACAGTGTGTGTGTGTGTCATTGTTAGATAAAGAAATATTAAATTTCAAACATATATATTTTCGAATGTGGGATATAAATGTTTTTTCATCTAGTGGAACAAATATGCTTATGTCCTCTTCCGCCTGAGTTAAGGCTTCGAAATCGACAAATCTATTATTTGACATGATTTATTTTGTAGCAATTGAAATGGATTATCATATCAACAATTTCATTTCTATTGCTTCTGAGACGAAATTTAATTTTTTTGCAGTCAGCATCTTCACTTAAAGAACGCCTTCCTTAACTTTATTTAGGCTGTAATAAAGTTAATATGAAAACTATTTATTGTTAAAAAAAAAAATTTATTTAATTTTCCAATCATTTTTAATCTTGAAATTTGTGTTATTAATAATTTCGAAAGAGGAAGGATTTAATATCGCTTAGCAATTTTAGATATAGCTGGTAAAATTATTTCAATTTTGATTTAAGGATTTCATGATTGAGTTATCCAATAAATTTTACATAGTTCCATTCTCTAAGAAACAATTAAGTATTTATTCAAAGTTTTGTCGAAAACTCTTTCTCCATCCATTTATACTTCTTCAATTTTTAGTGCTATTTTCTTTTTTCCTTAAAATGCTATTTTCTATTTTACTGCTATTCTCTATTTTTGCTAGCCTATTTTCTTATTTACAGGCGCTTTTTAATTAATAGATTATAATTAGATACGTTGTTTGTTTGTTTCTTTAATTATATTTGAAGTATTATTTGATTCCCGTTTGCTTGTGAGCCATTCAATCTTGGCCATTACTCTGCTGATTGGTTTGCATCTAATGCAAGCTAGAGTGTATGACGAAAAACTGAAATTCACTGGGTGGAACCAAACTGATTATTATTTGACAAAAATTTACTAAAAATGTTTAAAAGGAATTAACATTATTTTTATTCTTCCGGAATGGATCTTATTTTTGAAATTTTTGTTTTAAATCAATTAAAAACAAAAATAGAAATACAATTTTATTTTTCTATACCAAAATATATCAAATTTCGAATGCAAATTAACAATAAAACTGTCCGTTAAAATTTAATCTTTCTGATTATCTTTGAAATTATCAAATGTTTTGAAAAATAAAAGTTTGTTGCTGATGTTTTCGTTGCCCCTAATTTACTTTTTTATCAATAAATTTCTTATAGTCATATAAATATAATATATTTCAGAATTGAAAATCGAGATTATTCTTTAACTGAACATAAATGAAATGACAGGGAAATTAATTTGCAGTAGCAGTATTGCTTTTAAGGGAGTTCATAAGCTGGAAAAGTTTATCAATTGGTTCATTAATTATTTCTATTTGTGCTGGGAATTAATAGATATCTTTAATGTTTGCGAGGATTTATTTGATTTCGCTGCGGAATGTAAATATTTATTTTTAATAATATCGAGATCTTCCTTTTCAATATTCGTAGAAGCTACCTGTATGATATAGAATTTTATTTGGTTGTTAAATGTTAGTGAGCTTAGGCCGTTATTAGTGACAATGTTATCAAATGATAAGATTTGCCCTTCTATTAAATTTTGGGAATCCTCGATACTGGTTCACTGTCATCGTTTTTAACAGTTAAATTCTCTTTATTCTTGTTTACACAACTTAAATATGCTGTGATTATGTACACAAATGAATAGTTTGGCTTCAGGTCGCATTGATTAGCACTGCGGTGCAAGAGTGCATGGCATTCATCCATTTGCCAGAGTACACAACATTTTTTTTTAGTAGAATGATTATAATTCATTATAGCAAATAATATAATTCATTCTGAGTGTAGGATCAAACTTACTAGTGGGTCTGCGATCTCTTATTCATCCACATAGCTTGTTGCGGTTATGAATTATTCACATTCATAAATTGCTAAATTGAAAGGCCATCATTCCTGGGGCAGAGTGGATCCAAAATTTGCGATAAATATAAAATTTTAGTGATAAACCTACATGCTGAATTTTATATATTTAACTAGTTGCATTTTCGAATTATCTAGCACGTTCATATACACGGTCAAAGTACATACTTTCTTTATAAAGAAATCGGTCAAAATTTGTTGCAAATGTATAGTTTGGGATTAGAAACCTTACAATAAATTTTATTTATCTATATGGTAGCTTTCCTGAGTAATCATGTTCTCAGACAACCTTTTTTTTTCATTAAAATTTTGGGGTCGACGTTTACAACGATTGTGGTATTCTCTTTATAACAATAAAGTAAAGATTTCTGTTGACTTTTATTAAAGAAAAATCTTAAATTCATTGTAAAATATTGGAGGATTTTGAAATTTTGGATAAATTAAATGTGCAGCATGTAATTTTTTTCAGTCTATTTAAGTACTTAACTCTAACTTCTTAACTCTACTTCTTAACATTAAAAGAAACCCTACAAAATAGGTTTATTTTCTTCTCTTCTGTTTGAAAATTTTATATATGAACTCTCATGATAAGAAATAATAGAGCTCTCACGGTCACAATTACTGTGAAAAAAAATTATGAAGTTTTCGAAAGGCAGTGACCGTTTTGTTTCCTTGCACAGATCGAACTTGCATTGAAAAACGGTAATATAAAGGTCACTGGAACAATACTCGCATGAGATTTTTTCAATATTCACAAAGAAGATAAACGTGAAGAGCCAATGTCTACAGAAGAGAATGAAGGGATAAACTTTAAATAAAATTACAAATTCTCAATGCGCCTACCTTCGCAGACGATGACGCACTGCATGTGGGACATCGGTGGAAACAAAGACAAAAGTAACAACGCAGGAAAAATCTATATAATTTCACACTTTATGGCATCTTTCAGTTCGAATAAATGCTGAGGATTTAAAGTACATGCCTTAGATTTTAGATACCCTAGAAACAGATATCTATGGCAGTGAAGCTGGGGTATCACGGTGGTCACGAAGGTGAAAATTTTAGAATATTCTATCAACAAAGTGCTCGTGCAGCATCTGTCTAAAATATGCGACGACTTGTGGAGTAGCCCCATCTTGCCTCCACATAATGTCATTAATGATTATTTCGTTAATATAATCTTTTAATTACATTATTTTGAAACATAGTTGTACACCTCCGATTCTCGTATTTAACGTTCCCAGTTAAAACAAAATATGCCTATCTATAGTATTCACAGCAACCGCTGTAAATACTATACACGATAAGGAAAAAATTCCCATAATTCATCTCCAGTTGCACCATCTGGATGCGCTGAAATCTATTAGAAAACATCCTCAGAACAAAGCTCAAAAGCTTGAGGAAAGTAGTTTCCTGTACATTTAAATTCAGGGCAGCATTTCTTGCATTCTGCAGTGGATCTACAATAATCGTATAAATGCGCTTGGGTAAAAAATTCATTGGGAGTAGATAATATTCGAAATCGAAGTCCATCATGTGTTCATCCAGTTCAGTCAATTTTCTTTTTCAAATAGATAACAGTTTTTAAGGCACACAATACGCTTGAGATTTCCTTGATAACTTACTGCTTCGGCATGAGTTTTCCCCCTTCAGTTAAAACGACTTCGTCAATTTACCTCGTTGTTTCCCTGTAAGTGGCACATTTTAGCCAAGGTTGGTCCTTGCGTCACTAAAACTCACATCCATCACCACCACCTTTTCCCTGTAAGTGTCCTATTTTTAACACATTCGAACACCTGATTAAAGAACCAAACATCTTACATTGTTTATTAAAAGTTTTACGCAAGATACATTTAGTATGGTGTTCGGTGAATTGGTCATTTACTATTTATGTGAATTATGCTATGTCAACCGCCTCCTTTCTGTGCTGCCATCGGTCCTTTACAGTATTCTTCTTTGCAAATGTTTAACGCTGCCATTTTATTTTATTTTTGTTACATGTGTAATGTTTCTATGCATTTATGGTTTTTCAATGCAAGAATCAATTTGAGCAGGAAAATGTGAATGTTATCTTTTGAAAATGTCGAATTCTTTCAATTGTAACTATAACCATATGAACATTATCTATTTGATCTGAAACATTTGAAACTTCTTTTCAATTTATTGATAGAATAGACTTTTAGAGACTTATATACGGGGAAGTTTATTCTAGCTGCTTTTCACTTTGAAAGTAATAAAAGTACTCTCGAAGAATATAAATGTAAATAAAAGAAATTTTTAAAAAAATAGCAGTAGAGATACTGAGTCTTAATTTTACAAGAAATTATCTATAAATTGCCTTACATTAAAAACAACTCTGCTAATGTTTTTAAAATTATTAATACTTAAAGAAAAATCTGCATAGAAATGAAATAGTATTTTTTTTTAATTATGTTTACAAAATTTCGGGGAATTCCACCGTTTCGTTTAGATGGGGATGTGAAACATACAAACATAACCACAATGACTTTTATTTATGTTAAGATTAATAATACATTAAACTTGTCAAGATTTTGTTAAAAAAATTAATACGAATTTCATCATTTTAAAGGCTTGGGCCCATGGCCCATTTCAATGAAGAAGAACGGGTATTTTACTTTGCTAGTGATAAAGAAAGATAACATATAAATCGCTCGTCCTATTTTTAAGAAAAGAAACTTTAGAAAAAAGACTGATTAGTATTTTATGATCTATGAAACAAAATTTTTCACTTCTAGACATAGCTCATTCTTCCAAAGATCTAAGAATAACTGACTTTAAAAATGCCATTGCTTTTGCTATTTTATTTTATTATAGTAGGATGAAACAAATGCTTCATGAGATTTTTCCTTTTCAACTTATTTGCCAAAAATTTTATATTCACATGTAGTATATTAAATGTAAGTAATAAAATACATCTATATCTTTTTCTTTTGTTAAAGATATGCTCTGAAATAAATCTGAATATTATTAGAAGCTGAAATATTATAAATGTTTATTCCCATGAGTTAAGTATTAATATACACTCCAGAATTTTTCACTATTACAACTAATGACACATATGGCTCATATTTAAAGCAACAATAACAAAATTACTTGTATTTGCGAAAAAACTTTGAAACTCTTTCATCCAAATATTCTTTAATTGAATCAGATATTTAAAAAAGTGAGTTCTTGGGTGATAATATGAAATATCACATTCATACCATAAAACATTTTATTCTTCTATAACCTATCTGTCCCAGCAATTGAGTAAGACAAGTTGTAATAGTACATACAAGTTCAATAAATTTTGATCTGAAACTATCCCCTTTGGCATTTTTGAATCAGAAATCTATTAAGCTAGTAAAGTAATCTGAACTCATTAAGCTCAAAATATTCAATTGTAATTTAATTTCCTTAGATGAAATTTGTCTCAGGATTTATTTTGAAAATCAGTTTGGTGATTTGCTAAGAAAAAAATATATAGTACGTTTCTAAATATGGTATGATTTTTGGAAGACTACGGACGTACCGAATTTTGTGCTTTCTACAGAATGTTTTTAGATATTCAGATGAGTTCATTAAGTTTTTCATTTGTTGAAAAGTTATTAATTTTCTTATTATACAATAGACAGTATATTAACCTTATATATGTTACGGTCAATGTGAATAATCGGTTATTATTAATACTAACTGGTCATTATTAATACTAAGCGGTTTGGTTATTACTAATAATGACCTGTTATTCACATTATATGTTATTCACATTATTAATAATAACTGATTATTCACATTGACCTTAGCATATATATTCACTTACCTTAATATTATTTTTATATTCATTACTTGGTAATAAAAATTTTGCATATTTGAAAATGAATGACGTCCTAGATTTGCGCTAATAGGAACAACAAAGTAGTATATTATTTCTACCTTTTCGTTGCTTATCGAAATGTTTCAATTTAGAGGTTCATTAATCATGCTATTTAGCATCAGTATGAAATTTGAATAAACCTGTTCCCTCATGTCATTTTTACTGATACCACTTCAAAGAAGCTGCAATTATATGCTCTTCAATAATAGGATTATCATATTTTAATACGATTAGATTTGAAAATGGAATTAATGAGAAAAAAATACATAGCAGATACAAAACTTTTGATTATAAAACTATAATATAGGTTTTAAAACATTTTAAGTTTTATTTCAATTAGAAAAGAAATATTAAAGTATTATTTATATGGTTTCAATAATGCAATAGTAAATAAAATTTAGTCGTATTTTTTGCGGAGAGCTCACATTTTTCAAATAATTTGATAAGATGCAAAGAATAACACAAAAAAGAAAAAGCAAATAATAAAAATGAAAATAATTATGAAATCAAAACGAAAATTTATTATCAAATCTTATATTTAATAATAAATCTTATTCCTATTAAAGCGAGAAATGAAATAATGGGGAAAATACATCAAATGTTTCATTTAAGTTTTCGCTAAAGAAATAAAACAAAATTTTTGTTATATTAAAATGTAATATGATTTTTTTGCTTAGTTCTATATTAATTTTCTGAGTTAATATAATTTCTTAAAAGATTTTTAAACTCTCTTCAGTATTCACAGTCATAAAAATTTCCCTAAATTGTTTTCCAAAGAGATTAATTATAGCTACTTCCTTTTATTTTATGTGTTGTGTTGTTTATTTCCTTTCTGTAAAAGTTAATAGAGCAATTTCCACTGAAAATAGCGATGCCAGAGTTGCAAGATTCGATTCAATAAATTCTCCACACTCAGTTAATTTCACTGGAGTTAAACGATGCAAAGGAGAATTTGTAGAACAAAGGAGGGAAATCGGAAACCCAAGCCTAATTTAAAATATGTATGTCCTATCTCATTATGCAGATGGTTTCATAGTAAGATAATGGTGATTCCAGGTAACTTGCTAGCCAGGCAAACATAATGCTAATTGCCGACTGCGCGCAATAATGATGTTGCCCTCATTTCGCAGTTCGGCAACAGTGAATCGATTATTTCACATATAAATAATAAATCCTCGTGACGGAAATTACGGGTTCCGATGAAACTTTTCTAGTAATCCTATTTCACAGCTGTTGAATTTCAGTCCTGGAATATTTTCGGTCTTTAATCAAGATGAAAAAGAAAATTTCCGTCGTCAAGAGGTGCCGAAAGATGAATACTAACCGATGATAATAGCCGTTTCAAACCTCACTGTATACTATTTGATCCAATCAGGGGTTACACTAAGGATGGTTTTTCTGGAAGCGCCTTCTCCTTTGATTTTGGTTACCTTAGACTGATTAACATTAACGTATGTGCCACATGAGGAAGAATATAGATGGAAATGGTAAAATTACTTATTTATTATCATGACTGTATTCCAGTGGTTCTGAAAAACAAAATGCAATGTTTCATTCCAAATATTGTCGATTGGACGTGTTGGCGGCAACTTAATATTCCAAATTCCTACTTCAGTTGGCTATAAAGAGTTTGACATCTCAGCACAATATAATGATAAGTGATTTCACTCTATCAATAAATTCATTTGCATTAAAAGGATCGACTGGATCTTCAGTGATATGTATATGGAATGTTATGGCTGAAACCTGCTTATAGAAACTTATAACATGAAGGAACATAGAAAGAGAAGAACACGGGCTTCAGTAGCTGTTCCTTTATTATAAACAACTGTAAATTCAGCATGCTGCTAAAAATTGAATAAATATTGTGGAGAAACTAACTGATCAATATCAATACTTAACATATAAAGAAACGATATATAAGTTAAGACAAGGACAAAACATTACTTAACTGGACCATGAAATAGAATAGCTGGATCATGAATTCATATATTCCGTTGCCATCGACACGTCAGGTCGCTATAGGTACGGTAGTCGGTAAGATTTTTGTTTCACAGATTGTGTTTTTTCTTTTTAGTGAATGAAAGTTTAAATAAAATTTTAATTAATATTTGATTGTTAAAGTTATTATTCACAACACAAAACATAAACATTCCATTATTTTGAAGTGGAAAACATATTTTTCATCATATACAGAGCGCTAAGCCATACCATAAATAGTATTATAATGAATTTTGGTTTAAAGCTCACTTTTAACGTACTATTTTTTCAAAATGTAGTATCATTTTACCTAATGATTTGAAAATTTTAGCAAGAATACTATCAAAGCATTGACCTGAATCGGCAGATAGATTAATCTCTACAAAGAAAACCTAAGACGTTTGCCATGAAAAACATTTTGAACTAAAGAAAGTAATGCCAGAGGGTGTATAATAATTGTTTGCCCCATGTCCAGGTATGTCAGATATTGGTCCAGTTTTGATTTTTAAGCCAATACGAAATCATAAACTTTTTATCAATACAAAAATGTTTCATACCTCATTGTATCCATTCTAACTCGTTCTGAAAAACACGTTCAGTTATTGGGAAAATGTATGAGAATCAAAAGAGTATTATAAAATTTTCCTTCGTAATTGCATTCTCAGTGTTAGGAAGAAATTTGGGATGGAATAGGAATTTTCAGTATTGAAATTTAAAATCTGATAATTAAATTTAAAATATTAAAAATATAATTCGTGTTACTTATTAATCTATGCTATTATAAACTGAATAAATACCGAAATTAATTTTAAAATTATATTAATAATACATAAATACATTTTATAGTTAATTTATAAACATCCTCATTATAAAAAACATTGTTCATATATGCACATATAGCAACATGTAATTTGAGCATACAGAATAAAATTTTGAATGCAGGTACTATGCAATATGGCAAACCCAAGGATAAAACTGCTTCATTAAACAATATTTGATTGGAGATCTTATATCTGATGTAGCATCTTCTTGTATCCGTAAAAGGTCAGACTAAATATTTCTTGTTACGAAACGAAAAGGAATGTGTCTTATGAAAAAATCGTCAATATTTATTCATAAGACACACTTGCTGTCCAGCATATTTCTAGAACAATGACCAAAAACGAAAGTGCTTGTTATCTCACAATATACAGTAATTTTGCGTCGTGTATTGTAAGTGTGAGTTAATTCTTTTGATTTCACCCTTAACTGGCGTAGTGCGGTCTGTGAGATCACTAGCGATTGATTTTCGGTCACCCCTATTCTAATTTTAGCTCAATTGAATGGATTGACCCCTGTAGCTTCCTGTTTTGTGACCTTCAATACACATGCACTTTTTCAACCGATTTCAGAGGATGCTTTTTTAAAATAATTCAGTTATTTCTTTGAGTGCGGTGTGTAACACCGCACCTCCCTGTTAGTGCCCCAGTGATAGCAAGGCTCAGCAGATGGCATTAAAACTTGGGCCCAGAAATATCATCCAATTTACTGATCCTTTTATGAAGCAGAAAATGATTTTGGTGATAAGGATAATTATACAAAAGAGTTTTTCAATGAAAGTTCGAAATTCAACTGATTCTGATATGTTTGTTCAAACATAATTAATTGTTCTACTGATAATGTATTTTGAAAAATTTATAAAATATATTAATATACCAAGATATATATATATACAGAATTTATAGGTTGATAACCTGTATATTTAAAATGCCCTGGAAAACCGTGATATGAAAGTCATACAAGCTGATAAAAAAAAGGGACAATTTTACCCATTGTCATTTTTTTTTTCATATAATTGTTGAATTTTACATTATATTGTCTTCTATATACCTTCATATACTGTAAAAATAAATATGATTTAAAAGTAAAAAGTAATATGTTTTTTAAAAAATATTATTTATTGTAACATGTAATTTGAGAAGAAAATGTATGTTCCAACGCATTTACTTTTTTCAATGATAATATATTTTGAAAATTTTCTAAAACATATCTATATATCAAAAAAATTTCTGCAAAATATATTGACAGCTTTTCATACTAATATATTCACTAGAGAATTTAATTTGAGTGTAAATGAAATCCGGTCTCGTAGACCGCACCTCCCCAGTTAAGGGTTAAATCAAGATAATGTATGGTTCTTAGAATCAAAATTATCAGTCAAAGATAAATGTATTTTTTCTATACATATAACTTGTAAAACCATCTCTTATCAGCGCCATACTGGACAAGAAATTCATTAGTAAAATCTAGTAGTAATTGGATTTTACTGATGAATAAATTCTCTTGCAGCATCTGAAGATGATGAAACTTGTATGGTAACGCGTGAGGAGAAAAGCACAACATTTTGCGAACCATAGAATATGGCACACTGGTAAAGCATGGAATCCAATTGTATTTGGTACATGATCTTCGTTTGTCTTCAAGGGCATTTCAACAATAACTTAAACATTAACGAAAATTCGCCCAGGACGACTACATTCACATGCGGTAGTAGCTTTTTTCAAATTTCGAAATCAAATCCTACACAGTTTGCATAGAAAATTACCCTTGTTGTAGCTAGTATTTTCTGTAGTTAATATGTAATAATTATAAAGCATTTTGTTCTTTCAGGTAATAAAGTCTTACCATTTTGCAACATTGTTTTATGTAAAAGAGGTATTTTTCAAGTCAAGGAACAAAAAGGCAAAACGCAGCAATCAAATAATAGAACCTTTTTTTTTAGTATAGAGACATAATATCAGCAGTGTCCAACACCAGGGATGAAAATCTATATGCTTTCGCATCTTTTGATTCGAGAAATATTCATTTAACTATGTTCATCATAGAAGGCATAGTCTAGTCAGTTTCAGATTTTTTCGTGCTAAAAAAAAAATCATTTCCATTTTTTTTTCTTTTACTATGGCAATCAAGTTTCAGTGAAAAAATTAATTTTACCATTCGAACATTTTGAAATTTTATCACAGTTTACAAGTGCTACAGTTGGATTATCCTTTTCACATAATTCTTGATAGCATGATCTTTACGTTCAAAAATTTCTTTTTTTCCCTCGATCAATATACTCGTTAAGAGATAATGTGTCGGAAATGACATTTTTTTTCACTTCGTATATATAATAATAATAATTCGAGAATTTTGGATTTACATAAGAAGAACCATCACGGTGCTAAAATCTGATAACCGACCTTCTTTATTAACAGGTCTCTTTATATTTTCAAATCAGCAGCTGTTGGGAATGAAACTAAGTAGGTGAAAATGGACAAGAACATGAATTGGCATCGAGGCACATTTGCTTTCAGATGGGAGAACAATTTAGAGTCGTGTCTTGGGGCAAAGAAGATACGTTGGTCAAATTTATAGACTAATCCGCCATGACGATCAAATTTTCCAGAAAGATAGTTGAAAAGGAAGAACTACGATTCTGAAATTCAGAGTCGGAAGAAAAAAAATCATATGAAATTCTTTAATAAGAGTGACTACCAAAAAAAGCGAATGACTCTTTTTTTTTTTTTTGGCCAATAAAGAGAGAAAATCGAAGCTTAAGTAATAATTTTCCTGAAATGCCAGGAGTCCTCTCTTTATTATTTCTTCAAAGATTTTTTTTTCTTTGGCATATGTATAATAGGTTAAGAATTTAATATTGAGCGGAACCTGCTTTCGTTACCAAGGCCGAGAGGGTTTAGTTATATCGTATCTTGCTGGGATCGAGTCCAACTGAAGCCAAGTAATTAAAAGATAGTTTTTTTTAAACTTGTTTATTGTTTTCTTTCGCCTAGCAGTATTTGATTTTTAGAATTTTCCAAGTGTGGAAAGTATAAATATGCATATACATACAGCAAATATATTGCATCCCTCATTTTGAGTAAAGATTTTTCAGTATTATGCAATTAGTTCGTTCTAACATATTTTTTTCTGTTTGTTAATTTATAAAATCTCACTATTTTATTTTCATGTTTCTTCCTTCCTATAGTTTGTCTTTTTCATGTATATTTCTTAAGTACTATAATAATGCTTTTCTACTTTTTGAATACATTTTTCCCCTATTTTGTGTTTGTAACTAACGTAATATTATATTTATTTATTATTTTTAATATTAAATATTTATAAAATCATTTTATTTACTATCAAAAAAGAGCAATATGCTACCATTACAACAGCACATGCATAAAGTGCAATGATGCGCTAAGAAATGAGTATAAAATTATCGCATTATCGTTCAGATACAAAAGTTTTTAAAAATAGCCTAATAATGATGTAATAGAAAAGTGCATAATTTCAAGATTTGTAAAATAAGCGATACTATTATCTCCTTGGTATTCTCGTGCGCACCTGCAATTTGATATGGTTTATCCTAAGTTTAGTCGTCAAATTTAGTTACAGCTGAACCTATAGCTAAAGTTGGCTCCCCTACCATAATATTTCAGATTTGATATTAAATTATTGCATATTTCATTTAGATACTTTAGGAGCATGTTATATTATGCAAAAGCTTTAAAAAAGCAGTCCAAAAACAAGCAGTGAGTATTAACATTATTCAAATATCTTTTAGATATCAATCTTCCAGAAATATATTTTAGGAATCTTTTAGGAAATCTCTAAATATCTTTTAGGAAACATTGAATTATCTTTTCAAGTGCTAATCCGTTTTTATGTTTAAAAAAAAGGTTTTGATAATCCCAAATATGTATTAATTCACTCGCCAAATTTAAATAATGATGCTTCCTAACCAATATAACATTGTTACACAATAAATTATTAAACTCTTTCTAATCCATCACTCACTAATGACTGCATAAATATGGAATTGAAATGCATTTGGCAATAAAGTGAGGATTGTTCCATTAATCTGCTAAATGGCTATAGCTTAAAGTCCTATAATAATTCCATTTTTATAGTAATGGAATTGACGGATTAATTCTCTCTTTAATTGACAAGGAAACATTCTTGATTTACGAGGAATTTACATATTATGCCCACGGCATTATTATTAGAAATGGCCTTAAGTAAGTTCATATTTGGTAGGACACAAATGACATAATACTTTTGCATTAGCTTAATTACATAGAATTCTGAAAATAAAGTTGGAAACATGAAATCACATTTTTTTCTCCATTCAATATGTTGCTGACGTCTTAGTTTATAAAAGAATGAACTCATATTATATTTCAAAAAATTATCATAATTTAAATAAAATTATAGGAACCTTTAAACTTTTTTCAAAGATAATAATTGGAAGAAGTTTTCGAATATTTTCTAATTAATAGCAAATTCCATTTTCTCAAAAAAAAAGTGATACCTTATAACTTAGACTTAATATATTGTCGCAGCTTTATAAAGTATGTTTTTACAAACAACAAGCTGTTTTTCGATTAAACAAAACACTGATTGAAGGATCGTATGACAGAAATAAAAATAGACAAAATGTGAGTTTTTTAAAACATTATTTATTATTTTATTATTATTGTGAGTCGCAGCTTCAGCTCTTTCATTTTTACGATGCGATTTGATTTTTACATTCCAGTGATGACATATAAACTTCTCTTCCTTTGACAATTTTGAAAAAATTGTCGAAAATTTTATCATTTTTTTAATTGCTAAGATTGTCAAAAGTCTTAGAATTTTTCTCTGATTTATAACGTTAGGATTAATTAAAAATCATTTACTTTAGTCGTAATATTCCTTCCGGGGGGTATTAAATGCTATTGAGAAAAAAAATTGCAAAATTTTGAAATTTTACAATAATTCGCGAAAATGTTAGAATTGCTGTTTTTGATTATCATTTTTTTATTATGTTAGCTAAACATTTTCTTATTAAATATATGCAGTCATATATTGATATGTTATTTTATTTATTTTTTTAAATAGGATATCATACCGAAATTAATTTTACTTTATTTCAATGTTTTGGAAAATATAAAATATATAATCAAATGCTAAATGTATGATCTAATATTAAATTTTGGAGGAAAAGCTATGACCATATTTGAGTAATATTTTTTTTATGATTTGTTGAAAATATGCATAATTAGCTCTAAAATTTTTTTATTAACGATCAGATTTATTAGTTTTGTCTACGTTCATCTATGAGCGTTTGAAAAAACAATGCATTCGACTTGATTCTGTTTAATTACTTCAAAGAATTATGGAACAATTCATTGAAGTACTAAAAAGAGAATATGCTTAAAAATATATTAAATTATCTTAAATGTGCTTCTTTTTTTTATATTGGTATCAGAAAACACACTCACCACAAATATATGCTTTTATTCTTATATTTCTAAAACTCAAAAGAATTTTACATTCTTCAATCAAAAGAAGATTTTTTCTTATAAAATGCAGCGATGTATTTAAGTTTTAATACATGCTAAACAGTAAGACAAATATGTCGAAAGACATTGTTCACTTGTTTCTCTGAAAATAATTTTTAAAAAAATACATTTATATTTTTCGTTTGCGTTTTACTAAAGCATCAATTCTCTGTCTATTTATCCAGACAATACTAGGGAGCTAGCTTCCTTGTCATCTCGTAGATTAGAAAGGACTCTGTGGTTGGTGCAAATAAAAGCTATTAACAAGGATTTCATCACATCATACAATAATAAGAATATTTTCTTGCACCTTACATTCGATAACTGTTAAGAAAAGAAACTGCAGCGAATCAATAAATGTAATGTGAACTTCTCATCTGCTTGAAAAAAAGGGTTTGTCTTTCGTCTGTGTTATGTGTCTGTAGCTCTCTCGTGTAGAATAAATTATATGTTTGTGGAATCCAAGTAGATTTTTTTTCTAGTTTCCTGTGTAAAATATTTATCTCGATAGCCACAAATACCATCGAAAAAATTCACGACAACCCTTATTGACTTATTGTAAAGAGAAGTATTTCTTTTTTATTATATTATATTTCACTTGAAATTGCTATACTAATTCTATATTCGTCATAAAAAGAACAAATGTCTCGAAAAAATAAATATAGAAGGAAGCTAACTGAGGTTTGTTCTAAAATGGGAAGGCAGTTTTTCCTTCAGAAAGCGTTCCTGTTCCACTGAGCAAACTATAATGAACTTCCAACCACTTCTCGAAAACGTAAAAGCATGCAGTTCTAGCTTTCAAATTACGTCACACGGAGAGTCATATGTAGTTCAAGAAGACTTTACGCTTACATCTAAATTCATTTTATAGCTGAATAATTTATTTTCCATTCATATTAAATTTCTATAACTAGAAGATAACTACCAACGGTCTAAATTTTAAAGGGTAAAAAAATTTAACATTTTTTACAGAAAAACTTAATAACTTTCATGAAATATTCAAACAAGGCTTCAGAAAGAAATTTTCTAATGCTGACGTAAATATATATATATATATATATATATATATATATATTTGGAGAATTTGAAAGCTAATATTTTTGTCATATGTAAAAGCAGTTTCACCGAGCATCTGACGTTGATAGAAGGCATTTCAAGGGTTAAAAATCTTTAGTGATTCCAAAGATGTCATAAACTGTGCAAGAAAGGATTCGAATTTAAAAATTGCAAATAATCATCTGAGGAAGAAAGCTTTTTAATTATTTATTAAAGCTAGATTTTGAAACTTCAAACAGTGAAGTAACTGATTCTTTAAATTCGTCGGGATTATAATTGGTTCTCTGCCATAAATAGCACTAAGCTCATTTTCGATATATCGAAAAAAATCATCAATATTTTTGAAATATCAATTTTTTGATATTAGTCTTTGAAAATCATGATTATCGAAATCATTGGCGATACAATAAATCAATATTCATAATTAATTTGCGTTTTCGATTTCGGTTTTTTTTATATATATAAATATTTTTTTTAATCATGCCATGTTGGAATAAGTATTTTCTGTTCCCTATCTGAATGACACCATTACCAAATTTATACTTAAATATAATAAAATAATTAAGTATCCTTTATTTTCATTTATATTTACAAGACAAATAAATTTTTTATGCTTTATTCCTTCTGAACATGCAAAATATCTTCCAGAAATAATGGCAAACCAGTCTTGTAATAATTTTTAATAAATTTATGAATGTGATTTAAAAATCATACAAATAATACAATAATATAATAATTCCTAATGGTCAGAAACAGTTGCTAAAAATGATTTAATTAAGAAAAACTTGTAGCATTTATCCATTTAATAAACTAAGGTCCAATTAAAACATTAAATAAGATATTAATTATTACTTCATTCAAAATACATTAATTTAAATTTGAAATTGAGCGCAAATACGTTTAATTCAAATTTTGCCATCACTTCCCAAGCACTTTTTCGTTTCATTTTTTAAGTATAATTTTTGTAATGCATTGCAAAAATTTACTTACGTATATACATTATAAAGCAAAAAATTAAAATTTTCATAAATTATATTTAAATGAAAGTCCTGTTTTGTTTTCTTTTGAAAATTTTTGACTAATGATTTTTTAAAGTTTGATTTTAATTTACTATAATAATTTTTTAAGATTTTTACTGTTACAATTGGAGTGTTTTTATATAATTGTAACGTTATTCTAGGCAGCTAAGGATATGGAGGTTGCAACTTAATGGATAAATATTCTTATTAAATGAAATCAAAATGCAAATTCCTTTAATAAAGAATACAAATACTGTATTTAACTGTACGATAATAAATTATTAACAACTAAATACAGCTGAGATATGCAAAGTGATTGTTCTACGATAAAAAAAAAGTTCAATGTTTCAGATATAAACAAATATAAAAGCAACAGCACGAAATTGAAATTTTCAATTTCGCATTGAAATTAAAAATTTAGTATAAGTATGAATCTGTATGAGATCTCAAACAGTTTGAAATAAAAGATAAATCTGCCTCTGAAATCTTTCAGATATCCCTACAGTAATAAATTTAAAAGGTATTAGTATCAGCGTTTTTAATGCAAGACAAAATTACAATGCGAAAGCGTAATCGTCAGCCTTAAAATGCTTTCTACACATTTAACATATGTTATGCTTATCCTAACATGAGGTTTTTGCATAAATGGTAACAACAAGTGTGACTAGAACATGTGTAAATGTCCTTTTGTGAATTGGAATCCCTTCCCCTCTACCTTAAAGGACGCAAAATGGACACTGGAAAAGAAATCAACACTTTCTAAAACAATGAGCAATAGATCTCTTATTTTCACACTACTTTCGAAACTAGTTTAAGTGTTCGATAAATATTCGGTAATTTAGAGATTTCGATGATGATCGAGTTTCTGAGACTTTTGAGAATCATCCATTGCTATATTTTACAAGTACATTTTAAGGCACCGTTTCAAATGTTAACAAAAAGTATGTTGATATTTTTAAAACTTTTCATATAAATGTTTTTCTGTATTATGTGCTTTTATATTTTCAAAAAAGTATTTATAATTTTTCTAATTTTATGTCTTTAAAAAGATGCTCCTTTTCAATTTCATAATATATTTTTATAAGAATATTTTATTTTGTATTTAAGCTTTAGATGATTTGTAATGTTAGAATGGTTCACCTTTATTTCATATCTATGTAAGTTTTGATCATCATGTATGATTCTCATCATGCTTTATCCATTGTCCCGTGTGCTGATCGGACGTGATCGAACATCCGATACTTATTGGGGATAAATTTTGAGGTTTTCGAGCTTTCGATATTGATCGAATTTTTATAATAAAAGATAATAAATCTTTTATTATAAAGGTATTGTATTTCAAGGTATTGTTTTGTATATCGATGGAAAATATATGTTGCATCTTTTCTTTTTAATCCGCATGCTTTTTGGTCCTATGAGATTTTTTAATTCTAAAAGTATGTCATTTTTCTTGTTTTATATCTTTAGAAGAATCTTCTTTTTTTCAATTTTTAATATATTTTCAGAACAATGTTTTTTTATTTATAATAAAGATTATTTTTTATGGATAAATTTTATTACTCTGATTTATTTCGCTTTATGTGATTAGATTATATGTTGCCCTTTTTTTCAAATTTTCAAACAGCTATAATATTTTTATTATCTTTTTGTTTTATGTATGTATATATATATATATATATATATACTTTTAAATATATGGTATTTTGAATTGATTTAAAAATTATTGCATTCAATTGACTTAAAAAATTATTTGTGAGAATATTATTTTTCTATTTCTAATGCAAAGATATTTTGGTGATAGTTTTTCTATCTTTTAACTGTTTTTAATATAATTTTTATTCCATTTTCCACCTTCATTTTAGTTTTTCAAATTTAATTTTTATTTTTTATTTCATTTCGAATTTTATAATATGCCAAAATATTGATAGAATAATTAGAAACAATATAATAATTAGCTAGAATTTAAATATTCAGAAACATTGCGTTGTATTTGAGTGGTGGTTATTTTTTCATTGTGATTACGATAGTATATAATGGCATATTTTTTTCTTTTATCTGATCATGAGAAAGATATTTTTTGAAATTTTTATGTATTACATCAACCGTCCGTAAATAAATTTGTCCTCCATATTATTTGTTATTAATGGTTTACTGATTTCGGGATAACTATTTTTCGTTTCTTTTTTGAATTTTGAAATAGTAAATTGAATGTTCATTTTAATTATCTAATTTGCCTATTGTTAAAATTCTGGTGCGTATTTAAATTAAATTTGCCAATAAAATTATTTCAATAAGTATAAAATTTATGTAATTCATTTACAAAATTAATTTTTCAAGACAGCAGATTTCGAATTCGCGCTTCAATAAAACTACTTAATTCTTCTTGTTAAAGGCATTATTATATCATTTTCCTTTTTATTATGTAGTATGAAAGAAACTGAATTCCCTTTTTTAATCAACAGTATAAAAATAAAAATTTAAAAATTATTATATTAATTAGAAAACGTAATATAACATGCAGAAAGCTTTCGCATCGTCAAACTTTATTAAAAATATTTTAACACAATTATTTTCTAACTATTTGAAAAAAGTATGAATATTTTTATTATATAAAATGAAAATTCCTTTTATTTGGAGTTGTTTTGATTAGTCAGTATGTTAATATATGCTATTTATAATAGCTATTAATAACTATATATATATAAAATATATATAAAAAATATATCAATATTTGGTGGACAATGTATCGCAATGATGAAATTCGGTCATCGCCCAGCCCTGGAAACAATTTCTGGTTAATGCATCTTTTCATGCTGATGTTCTGAGAAAAATTTTGATGCATAGAAATGACCTGAAGATTTTATTGTATGATAGTGTTTGCAGATGTGTGTGTGTGTATTTTGGCACTCTTTAGGCCAGACCGTTTGATCTACAGTTACCAAACCTTGGAGGTCAGGAATGTGCACCTCGTAGCGACTTTTTTTAAATTTTTAATTAGAATTTTAGTTCTTTAAAAATGTAATCAAAGGTTCGGCTTTTATTCACCAAAACTTCCAAAAATATTACTAGACAAAGCTGATTTTTACATCTAGTTCAAAAACTTAACTTTTTATTGGCGACAATGTTTTAACTTATAAATTAAGCTTCTGTTTTTCAAAAATACTTTAATTATATTTTTAAATAATTTATTTCTCAAAAATTAAAAATAACATTTAATTCCACGAGCATGTTTCGCGTTTATAGGAAAAATGAGCTCTTATCGAAGTGTTGTCATCACATTGACAAAATCTCAAATTAAAAAATAAGTTAACTATTATTGCAAATTAAACCCAAAATATTGTAGATTTCAGCACGTGTCTGTATGAAATGAAATAAATAAGAAATCTGATATTTTCTAAAAAATAAATGCAAATAAATCTTTCTTGTGTATCACATTTAACAAATTTCTTGAGCTATATTTTAAATAAGAAGAGTCGCTCTGGAATCAACTAAATAAATCACTAAAACTGATTGATTTATGAAAATCAGAATATCGCTGTTCTTTAACGCATGATTTTAGACTTTTCCATCCGTCGTCTTAAATAAAATATGCCAATTAGCACCCAGAGAGTTTCTCTAATCTAATTTTTGGAAGAATGTGCGTTTGTGTTTGCGCGTTGTGTATGACTTGACGCTCTATATGCCAGACAAAATAGGCCCATATATACTTTGAAGGATGGAAATGTTTACCTCAGAGCGATTTTTGAAATTTTAATTAGAATTTTAATTAATTAAAAATTAAGCAAGATTCTGGTATTTTCTCGAGATAATTCGTTTTTACATTATCTTAAAGTTCAAAAAATAATTTTTTCAAAGATATCAATGTATTAATCTATAAATTGTTTCTATTTTTAATATTAAAAAAAATTATTTTGATCTTTTTTTCGAACAATTTATTTTGCATAAAATGAAAATAAAATTTAGCCGCACGTTATGATTGCGCGGAAAAATTAGCTTTAATCCGTGCATTAGCATTACGTTGATAAAAACTGGAAATGAAAGATTAAGTTAATTCTTATAACAAAAAAAACCCTTCAGCACATGTTTGTATGGAATAGAATAAATATGAAATGTGATATTTTCTGAATAAAAGAATACAAGAAAAAGTTTTCCGTGAAAATTTTAAAAATGAATATAATTAATTCAATCTTATTTAAGGTATACATATCTTAATATATAAAGGATATCCACTCTAATAAGAGCCCAACAGTTAATTTCTAAAACTTTATTAATTGATATATATATCTAATAAAAAATGGTCTAAAGGAAGTAAATAATTATATTGCCGCATTGAATAGTGTCAGTCAACTCTCCATGGCCGAATGGTCATAGAACTGATCTCATGATCAAGGGATTGTGAGTTCGAATCCCGCGATTAATAGTTTATGTAAATATTTAATTAATTTATTTTATGTTTCTCTTTATTTCATGTTCCAGAAGATTCTGGACATTTCTTTAGTTTACCAGACAAGTGTTCTGGACGTTTCTTATTGTCTCCAGAAAAGTATTCTGGAACTTTCCCTGCTAGTATAAAAGCAGAAGATTTGTCAGTCACTGTGTTCAGAGTTCAGTTCATAAATTGGTTTGGCTCTACTTCTTGTGTGTGTGTGTGTGTGTGTGTGTGTGTGTGTGTGTGTGTGTGTGTGTGTGTGTGTGTGTGTCATTGAGTTCCACACTCAAGTACCTTCGTGACATTCTTTGATGGAAGCGTCGGGTACGATTCCAGTAAGCGTAGAAACGGATTTGCATAGAAGCGCACTGACACCAGCACAGCCACAATACATGAATCCATCTTTATTTCAAGGAGACGTGGGACAAGACCCAAGCAAATAGCTGAAAGAATATGACAGAGTATCAAAATTCAATAGATGGGATGACATGACTTGTCTAGAAAATGTGTTCTTTTTCCTGGATGACACAACAAAGGAATGGTTCGAAGATAATGAAGAAAAATTGACTTCCTGGGATGTTTTCAAATCAAAGTTAAAAGAGGCATTTGGGGAAGCACAGCACTATGTGAAGAAGGCAGAAGATGAGCTAAAGAATAGAGCTAAAAAATCGGGCGAAAGCACTCAGTCGTACATCCAAAGCGTGTTGGGGTTATGCCATCAAGTTAAACCAGATATGTCAGAAGAAGAGAAAGTCTCATCTGATGAAAGGAGTCGCCGAAGATTTCTACCAGGCACTACTGACGAAAGAAATAACCACTATCGAGAACTTTATAAAATGGTGTAGAAAAATCGAAGAGATGCAACAAAAGAGGATCCGGAGTAGGAAATTTGAAAAGCTCCCAAATGTTGTACCAGTGGCTGCAATTGATGAAAACCTGGATCTGATATCACTAATACGTCAGATAGTGCGAGAGGAGGTCCAGCGCCTCATATATCCAGTAGTGATCCCGAACTCCAAGACAAAGGCATTGAAGCCATTGTTCGAGAGGAAGTGGAAAATGCTTTGGTTCCTTTGTCACAGACAACGCCAGAGTGGACAAAGGTCAAATCAAGACGCCAACCTTCTTATGCTGATGTTAAAAGACGACCTACGTCTGTAGAACAGCAACCACAGAGGAAGACAGATGTCTGGCGCATCCGTGAGAGAAGTACCGTCTGTTTCCATTGTGGCCGCCCTGGGCATGTCGTTCGATATTGCCGAGATCGCAAAGCTATTTTTGACGTAAATAGGGCTAATAGGAGAGATTTCGGCCATCCGCCATCGAATGAGGAACACTATGCCGATGAATACAGCCGTCCAGCAATCCGAGGTTTGTCGCCCAGCCCATCACGAGTATGATCGCCGACATGCCGTTACAGATATCCGTCACCATA
This sequence comes from Argiope bruennichi, assembly GCF_947563725.1. NCBI lineage: Eukaryota > Metazoa > Arthropoda > Arachnida > Araneae > Araneidae > Argiope > Argiope bruennichi. Next base: position 402,618 of record NC_079157.1, on the reverse strand, counting down.
AAGAAGATCCAGTCAATCCTAGCCGGAGAAATGAGAAAAACTAAGCGGTGCTACCTTCATTGGGAGTGAGGCCGCTAGTGACAAAAATCCTCCAATTGCCGCAAAGATGTCCGGAAACAATATTGAAGTAATCGTCGACAATGAGCCAGTATCTGCCCTTGTAGACTCTGGAGCCTCATTTTGTGTTATCTCGGAGAAGTATCGTGCTGCTGAAGATAGTTATGATTCCAACAACTAACCATGTTCTTTTAAAAGTCGTCGATGGAAATTACGTGAGACCAGTGGGAAAATGCACGCTTCGTCTCGAAATCAATGGCCAACCTCAAGCTTTTGAATTTATTGTTGCCAACACTGCCAAGCACTACACGACTGGTTTTATGCCCTTCTACCTATTGCATGGGCGAGAAGCTGAAACGCCGTTTGACACGCTGTTTCCCTCTGCCCCAACGAGTTCAGCCAAGAAGACGATTACGTTAGTCATCTGATCAATAAGGCAGAAGAATCGAGGCAATTAGCTCGTGCACGAACTTTCGAGGCTCAGCAGAAAGAGAGCCAGCGTTATGACTCCAAACATCGGATGGTGGCATACGAACCAGGAGATTTGGTGAGGAGTTTTATACCAGTTCGTAAAATAGGGTTTTCCGAAAAGTTCCTCAAGAGGTACTTCGACCCTTATCAAATTTTGAGGCGGTTGCCTGACGTCACCTATGAAGTAGCCGATTTCGATCCTAATTCTAGAAGACGGAAACCGAAGGAAGTTGTCCACGTCTTACGCATGAAGCCATATCATGACCCAGAAGAACAAGACGACCAACATTCTTAAGAAGATATGGATGTTCCGAAAAGAGACATTTCTCAAGAGACTACTCCCCGTGTAGACGCGAAGACTTATACTGGCCCTGTGACTCGATCAAGAACTAGAGCCACAAAATTAAATGTCATAACATGAAGACGCTGTTCTTCTAAGGAGGGAGCAATGCCGCATTGAAAAGAATCACTCGACTCTCCATAGTCGAATGGTCATAAAACTGATTTCATAATCAAGGGATTGGAGTTCGAATCCCGCGATTCACAGTTTGTGCAAATATTTAATTAATTGATTTTATGTTTCTCTCTATTTCATGTTCCAGAAAATTCTGGACATTTCTTTAGTTTACCAGACAAGTGTTCTGGACTTTTCTTATTGTCTCCAGAAAAGTATTCTGGAACTTTCCCTGCTAGTATAAAAGCAGAAGATTTGTCAGTCACTGTGTTCTAAGTTCAGAGTTCAGTTAATAAATTGGTTTGGCTCTTCTTCTTGTGTGTGTGTCATTGAGTTCCACGCTAAAGTACCTACGTGACAATATTTTATGTAGTTGGAATCAACGGATGTTCTGATGAAATACGAATTTTAAATTTTTATACTTATCCTCTGTTTTGTGAGTCATATTTAATAAAATACTCTTGAGACACATAGTTGAAGTAAAAGGTCCATTCTTTTCAAATTAAAACATCAAGTTATGAACATTTGAATGTTTCTGTTCCATAAAAACGCGCGATTTTAGACCTCTCCGTCGACCGTCTTGAAGAAAATGCGCTTTTAGGGCCTGAACTTTACCCAAGACCAATTCTCTAAAACCTTTTAATCGTTGATTACCTAAAGTAATAATATTCAAAGTTCTATAACTTGGACAGGCCTGTTCTCAGAAGATTGAAAGTTTAGACTGTCAAGATCATTTTACAAAAAATGATTTATAGAATCGAAGGACTATATAAAATTTAGACTTCATAATTTTTTTTAGTTCATAATTTTTTAGAAGTACAATTAATGATTTAAATAAAATAAAGTATTATTTATAGCATTTAAATCTTTTTGAACCGAATTTTGATCATGATTCAGAAAACTTTTTTATTGAATAATTTTTGGAAATGTTGAATAAATTATAAAGAAAAATGTTGAAATTGTATCCTTTTATTTTTCAAATTCAAATTTAAATCTTACTGGAGCTTATAGAAAATTAGATATAAAGTACAATATACTGAATATCTTAAGGCTTCGGTAATAGTATTAGTTATATGACTATCAAAATTCAAAGAATATTTTGCTAAAGTAGCTGTTAAAAGACTAAGATATATAAATATTTAATTGAAAATTTTAGACAGCAGTACTTCGGCTGTAGTATTAGTAGACAAAAACTTAAAAGCACTTAAGAAGGCCAAAATAACATGAAACTATTGGAAATAGCAAAAGTTATAAAAGATAGTGTTTAATGGGGAATTACAGTATGTATATATTAAAATTTTTGATTCTCTTTCTGCGTATTAATAGTAAAAATAAAGATGTCCGAAAAAACAACGTAGTATTTATACTAAAAAAAGACTATGAAAGAAATTGATAAAATGTGTTTAATATTTGGATTAAAAAAAATTGGAATTGATGAAAATGACGTATAAATTAACTTTGAAAATTTATTAAAAGTCAGAGGAAACTCGTACTGCAATAAAATCGATATCACTATTATTTTTTTATTTTTTATTTTTTTATTTATTTTTATTTTTTATTTTATTTTATTTTATTTTTTGGTACTTAAAAAAATTGCACAAAATTGTTTTTCGTGCTACGTTTTATTCAAAAGTTTGGGCGGAAATGCTTAAAAATTTCAACTTCTATGTAATCCCCTTTAAAGGCCATAATAATTGTTCGAATCCATTTAAGAGGGAATTGTTTAATTTTAATGATCTTCGTAATTTGAATGAATTTTGACCGCATTTTAATTGTACTGAAAAATCTTTGGGTCTGATTTCATATTACATTTGTTTTAGAGGTGTTTCAATCAATAAAGCGTTAAAACTTTGATCTCTGGAGCAGTCATTCTGCACTGCCAATCTTTATTTATTCAGAGCTTACTTTTGCCAATAATCGCATTTCCAAATATTAATCTGGTTTCAAAGGAGCTAAATTTTTAAGAATGTAGTAGTTGATTCGAGAAATTGACCGTAATTTTTTACATAATTGCAATTATATAAACATCGTTGTGTTTATCTTTTAAGATATTATAAATTATGTTTTTGGACAAACTATTTTACAAATGTTTTTAATAATAAATTTTATTTTGTTGGTAATTCGATTAAAGTAATTCAATATCTTAACATAAAACGTTTTAGATATGCTTAAAAAAAAGAGGACTTCGCACGAATAAAATGATTTACAATAGTGTGTGTTGCGAAAGTCTTAATTATATGCCAGTGTTTTTGATAACTATTTTAATTTCTTGCCCATGTCTAGTATTGATTATATAATACATGATATAACTATAGGTGAATTGGATAAAATAGGTACCAGTACTTGTGAGGACGTGATTTTGGTGATGAAATTTTCTTTAAGTATTGAATATGATTATGTAACTTCTTTTATTTTAAAAAGGTGTGAAGATCTTTTTATTTACCTCCTTCTAATTTTATTCAATTTTTTTTCGAAAGCAAATGCAATTTAGGGAAATTGGAAGCAAACCAAAGTTATTCCTATCCATAAAGAAGGTATAAGTAATTATCGTTACATTCAATTTTAAGTTATTTGCCTAAAATATTTGAAATTATGCATAAAATTTCCATTAAATTAAAAGCCTAATTTCATAAATTTAACATTGATTCATTCCGAAACTTTCAATGATTACGAAATTATTTGTTAACAAAAAAAAAAATCATCATATGAAAATACATGGCAGCTCGCTATTATTTTTACTGGTTTCTCGAAAGATATTAATTTGATTGGTTTTAATATTCTTTAAAAGAATTTGCATTATTTTGGTTTCTATATTAATTTAATTTATTGGCTTTATTTTTATTTAAGTAACTGAAGTCTTTCTGTCAAATGCTCAACATAAAATTTTAAACGGTTCCTAATTCAAGAAAATCTTACAAAGTGTCATATATTTATATTATTCTTCAGTATATTTAAAGAAATGAAACTTTATGTTATTCAACAGTATAATTAAAAAAAATAGAGTTTATGCTAAAAGCAATTTAGTTAATTACTTCATGATAATAATTTAGATGTAACTGAATGTTGGATCAGGAGAAATAATCAAGAATATCCGGATAATCAATTAAAATGAATTTTCATCAAAATTACAATAAATTATGCACGGCTTTCAAAAGTATATTACAAAGTATTTCATTAAAATTAATACAGAAAAGGAATGTGTGATCAATTAAACATAATTTGCAAAGTTATATATAAATATCTGTTTGGACTTGTCATATTCAACATCACAATTCAACTGGCTATTGAAAAATATTGTTGAAATCAATTATATATGTTATTTTATCACGAAATAATTAATTTCTTTATCATGAAAATTTTAAATTAACTATGTCTAAAAATTTAATTACGTTTAGTAAAAAGGAAAAATAAAAATTCTTTTTAAATGGTTGTTTATTTTTTATTTTTAGATCTTTTGTATATTTTCAATTAACAAATGATGGATTTTATGAAAAAGAAAAGAAATTATTTTAAATATTAAGGATCAAACTGATTAAAGTAATCTAGTTACTTACGATTTGTTGATTTGATTCAAACAGATTTAAAATCTGAAATTGTCGAAATTTCAAAAAGAACTCATTCCAAACATAGCACTTTGATACAAAATATGAAATTTGTTTTAATGTCAACGATTCTATCCTTGATGTGATAGTTGCAATTAAATAATATTTAAAAAACAATGCTTTAGTTTTAGATGAAGGAAAACTGTGGCATGAGAGAGATTTCATTTAAATATCTTTCAAACTGTTGCAATAATAATGTGTTTCAAGAAGTTGCGACAAGTATGATATAGTGCTACCTGACGTTCCTATATGTTTAGTGATTTAGAAATGTTTCCATTTTTATTTGAGCGAAAATGTTCAAAGTTATATAGAATTAGTTCATGCAAAATATAAAAGTAAAAAAAAACATTTGTCACTTTTTTTTATTTCGACATACAGAATTTTGATAAAAAAAGAAATCATTTCTTTTTTCTTTTTTTTTTCTTTTATTACACTGATAAAAGCGTTTTTCCTTTTACTATTTTTTTTCGATCCTACTTGCCATACAAGAATAATCAACGGTAATGATTATAGTAATAATTTCTTGCTATTTATTTTGCAATATGTCGCCGAATTTCTATTTGGAAGACCATCGTGTTTTTTTAGAGGATAACATATAACAATCAAAAACAGAAAACTAATAAGATTAAAGAATCTATGTTGAATAAAATTTTCCCATTTTGCTTTTTAAAAAATCTGAAGTGAGAATATTACTTTTTACAACCAAATTTTCAATAAAATTATTTTTAGAATTTTACAGAAAAAAAGTGATTACATAACTTCAACACTTTCATAATTATCCATACAATGGCACTTGAAATTGTTGTTTTAATTTTTTTAACTGATAAATGGCGTTTTACAATGATTTCTGTGAAATAACTGAAAATAAATTGACGTTATTGGCCACTTTTTACAGTTAACGGTAAAAAAAAAAATTATGATTTGTTGCTTTTTCTGAAAGTTAAGTTTATTAGTTAAATTTCAACGCAGAAAATAATAAAGTAGAAAAATCATGACTAAAAAGACTTGAGTCCAAAGAATGCACCCCAAAAATAGCTTAGAAAGAAAAAAGCCGTCTGCCATTCTCAAACTGTCTCAACTCATTATGCATTTTGTGCTTTGTTTGTTCAGAATGACAAAAGAACTCACTGAGCGAGTCGGGCGAACCATCACTCTTCTGTCACGCGAGGAGTGGGTGGTGGTTAATAGATAATTTCCATGATAAACGGATCTCCAAAAAAACAAGGCGCGGAAAGTGATTCACAAATTTCAACTGCTGTTTAGAGGAAAATGCATGAAACACGAAAACCGTACGTGACATACATACGTAATCAATGGAAAAAATGCCTATAATCTATAGAAAAAATGCCTGGCATTATCAATCCCTGAACAGGTGTTTGGAGTTAGCGGTCCTTGAGATGTCAAGCCCATGACACAGACATTGTGAGTCATGCGAAAGCCTGTTCAGAATAGAAAAAAAGTGTGGCGAATTTGAAAAGAAAGTTTTATAAATATCAGCAAAAATTAAATTATTTTTAAAATAAAAAACGTTTATATATATATATATATATATATATATATATATATATATATATATATATATATATATATATATATATATATATATATATATATATATATATATATATATATATATATATATATATATATATATATATTAGATACATTTCTTATCAGGTCATTACCTGTTCTAATAGTTCTGAAAAATCGGTTTAATGAAAAAATCTGCAGATCTCCACCGATTTTTCATATGAATTAAAGTTTAATATAAATAATAAAGTCCATAGTATGAAGAAAACTAATTTAAAAAATTAAAAAGTAGAAAATTTACTGGGAACATTATATGAAAATGGTAGGTTTTAGAAAATTCTAAAAGTGTCGTGCGCTTTAGTTCTTTTGAACGTATTTTATAATACATTTTATCTTTGAGTGTGCGAATTTGTTTAAAATGTTCTTTATTTTACGTTTTAAAATAAATCAAATTTTTTCATAAAAGTGCATTTTTACTTTGGCAATTTATATAAAAGGAAGTATCGTTCTCTTGCTCACTTATCACGAAGTTTTCTTAATTAATAGGGCAAAAAAAAATATTTCCTCTTGGTAGTACAATTTTGCTTTAAATACTGTTGGAATCCTTTAATTTAATATTTAGCTATAAAAAATGCATAGTATGGAGCTGATTTTCTTAGACTGATCAACCAAATTACAAAAGTGTTGTCAGTTACCTTAAATAGGTTGATGCTCAGATTTTGAATTATATTTTTGTAATATTTATTGTATACAAAAATAGTTTTCTCTATAATCTTATATAATTTATGTAATAAATGTAATTTTTATTATTTAAAAGAATATTTTTTTGATTTGTTGAGTTGAAACTTTTATATCTTCCGCTTCTCTGGAATGATTGCCGCATTACTGAGAATGTACTACATTGAAAAAAGACAACTGTTACAATTTAACAGAAATATGTTAAAAACTAAAATGTGTTTGCTTTTATTCAAAAATGATTAAATTATATAAAAGCCCAATGTATAATAAAATGGATATCTTAAATCCAATATTATTTTTGAAAAAATCAAGCCATATTTTCTCTCATTATAATATTATACATATATCCATTATAACGATGCATTCTTAATTATCTTCATAAATTGCAATATTTTCATTTAAATGAGAGAAGACCATACCAACGATAATTATTTAAGCGATAATAATGCTTAAATTGAAGGCGATAAATGCTTACTTCCAATTAGCAAATAATCTTATAGTATTTATTTAAAGCTTCAAAGGTTTTTAATATTATATTTAGAGCTTTGAAACCAAATTGCATTTTATTTCTATAATATTTATTAATATTACTTATTTTGCAATAAATGTTACATTATGCGAAACCTATAATATCGTTTCTACAATATGTAAAAAATTTACATGTTACTACAATATGTTTCTACAAAAAATTTAATACAATGCAACTAGCTATTAATGTATATTATTCTTTATTGTTATTTCTAATTCAGAGAAAACAAATAAGATATTCAGCAGCTAATAACATTAATGCTTCTTTAAGGTATCCAGAACAGCTATAAAACAGACGGAGCAGTCTCCCCGATTCTTTCTCACATATTCACCAATAAAGTTCTTATCATCCACATAAAATAGTAAATCTTGGATAGGGTCGTGAATTCTATGTTGGCATTTGTCACCAGTAGTTACGATATATAGATCTTGAGTAAATCTAGCATCTATTTCCAGAATATGTATTTTGGAGACACTTTAAACCAAAAGACTGAAACCAAAATTTGACACGGAACCACAGTTATCGGCACAAAAAAACATATGGAATTTCACTCATTTAAATCAATATGTTATGAATTATTCCATGCGAAAGTACAGATCGATAAACGGCCCGATAGATCTGGTTTAAAATTTAAGAAGAATCCATATTTGAGATGCTAAATCAGTGTACCAAATTTTTTGTACTTATTTGCATTTTGTTTTTATCGAATTCTCTTGTATTCGAACAGCCAGACAGATAGACATCCTGAAAATGGATTTTATTCAAAACCTGATAGAAATCGACAAATTTGGCCAACCGTCTAACTCAAAGCATTTTTGAGTGACCGTATTCACAAACAGACAGACAGATATAATGAAAAAAATGTGTTTTTCAAATTCAGGAAGATTTGAAATGTGAAAATTCATCAAAATCTCGAATTCAAATTTTTTGACAATTACTTTACTTTGTATATGAGAAAGTTAAAAGTTTCTGCGAACAAATAATTCATTCATTGATCGTTCTCTAAATAAGTTTTAATGAATTTTTGTACTTCTTGCTTCAACAATTTAGTGCACTTATTAATAATTCAATGTTCATGATTTCGTTTTCGTTTCGGAAATGTTGAAAATAGGCCAAATAGTAGATTGAGATAATAGTGAAAAATATTTTTTATCACTCTTCAAAACAGAGATTTCAAAACTTGTTTAGAAATATTATATTTATATACATTGATATTGCCTAAATGACGATAATGTGTATGGAATTTCTGTATCCATTACGATAAATACAGCACAAAATGTTTCAAAAAGGTTTAATCGATTATTGAACTAGCTTCTTTATATTATTAGATATGTGTAAGTTGCTATTGAAATGTATAATTCAGCTATATCATCAAATGTGTGGTTGTTTCATGTAATAAAGTACAAAGTTTGTTAAAGTATGTAACATATTATTGGTTACACATTTTAATTATTTATTTACAATTTCACTAATAATGGACAACTAAAACATAAAAATGGATTTATTTAAGTGAATTATACAAATAATATATAGAAAAAACACAATAAAACTGTTTATTACAAGACAGAAGGCAAAAATGGCATTTGGAATGAGATAGAACAGTTTTTTTAAACTAATATATTTTTGTATACTAATTAAACGATATAGTACAAGTGAATTTCGTGTTTTATCTTATTTAATAATTGAAAGAACTACATGTTGCACGAAATAATGGATTCCATAATTTGACAACATATGCACTTAATGAACTGGGAATCAAATGCAGTGGTAAATTGCAGATAAGAAGAAAGACTTTTCTTACACCACTAACATTATAATGCAGATCAGCATTTTTATCTTAAATTATCAAACTAAAAATAGTCTGAAAAATTAATTTTGTCTCTAGAAAATAGAAATTGCTCTTGATGTGTGCCTGCATTTCTTGACTGTGTTTTGGTGACCATATCTACTAAATTTGCCTTCCACCGTATCTACCGACAATAAAGGGGAATGTGTGAGTGTGATCATAAGAAGAACGGGCTGGCTGAGATAGAGTTACTAATTTTAGCGATATCACACTTTCGATGTTGGAACTGTTCCCATTCGAGCCTATATTTTCTTTTTAAAACTGTAATTAGAATTTCAATTAATTAAAAAGTAAGCAAGGTTTTGGCTTTTTACCCAAATACCCGAAATTATTATAGAACAAATCCAATTAACAAATTTAAATTCTATGACGCTTTACAATTCTAAAAAAATCGTATTTCCATGGTACCAATTTAAATTCCGTAATGTAGTGACGGTAGTCAAAGGTCATAAAATGTGTCATTTGTCAATTTTAAGGAAAATCGAAATTCCCTTCAAAAAGTATCGAGACACTCTGAGAAAATTCGAGATTTTTGCCAAATCGCCACATTTCAGAAATCCCTGAATCCGAAAGGTCTGTCTGTCTAACATTCTATATATTTTTCTATCTGTGAACACTTTTGATATAGACGATAGATAAAAGTTGATATGATAACAAAATTTTCAAATTTTTACCAAAGAAGTCCTGCTTTCAAAATGTTAATCTAGCTGACTGCCATGTGCACACGATAACTACAAAACGTGAAGAGCTAGAAATTCAAATTTGGTGTACAGACTTAGTACTTAAACTGAAGATCGTATTAAATTTTGAAAGACATCCATTAAAAGGTTAACCCTTAACTGGGGACGTGCGGTCTGTGAGACTGCTAGCGATGGATTTTCTGTAACCCCTGTTCTATTTTTAGCTCAATTGAATGGATTGACCCTGTAACTTCCTGTTTTGTGACCTTCAATACACGTGCACTTTTTTCAACCGACATCAGCGGATGCTTTTTAAAATAATTCAGTTATTTCTATTTGAGCGCGGTCTCTAAAGCGGCGTTCCTACGACCTGTCCAGAGAGCAGACGAGGCACGCATCCCCCTCGACCCCTCTTGTGGTTTTCTGGTGTGCTTTGATGTTTGTTCAGTTTACCGACAATTTGTCGGTAAACTCGACAGGCATCAAAGCACTCCAGAAAACCGCAAGAGAGGTCGAAAGGGGAACGCGTGGCCCGTCTGAAAATTCTCCAGTCGTAGGAACGCCACTTAAGACCGCACTCCCTATTAGTGTCCTGTGATAAACAAAGCTTAGCAGATGGCGTTAAAACATGGGCCCAGAAATATCATCCAATTTACTGATCCTATTATAAAGCAGTGCTCCAGACACTTTTAAATGAAGCAGAAAGTGATTTTAGTGGTAAGGATAATCGTACAGAAGAGTTTTTCGATCAAAGATCGCTTTCAACTGATTCTGATATGTATGTTCAAATATAATTAATTTTTCTAGTGATAATGTATTTTGAAAAATGTATAAAATATATTAATATACCAAAATATATATATATACAAAATTTAAAGGTTGATTTTTATACTAGTTCTTAACCTATATGTTTAAAATGCCCTAGAAAACCGTGCTATGAAAGTCACACAAGCCGATAAAGAAGGACAAATTTTACCCATTGTGATCTTTTTTTATTTTCCATATAATTTTGGAATTTTACGTTATATTGTCTTCTATATACCTTCATATACTGTAAAAATAAATATGATTTAAAAAGTAAAAAATAATACGTTTTTCAAAAATATTATTAATTGTAACATGTTATTTGAGAAGAAAATGTATATTCCAACGCATTTAATTTTTTCAAAGATAATATATTTTTTAAAAATTTTAAAACATATCTATGTATCAAGAAAAATATCTGCAGAATATATTTGCAGTTTTTCAAACTAATACATTCATTAGAAACTTTAATTTGAGTGTAAATGAAATTCGGTCTCGTAGACCGCACCTCCCCAGTTAAGGGTTAACCAACTGACAATCAGTGCTTTTTCATGAAAGAAAACGAGATTACTCAAATACACAATTACAGTTAATGAAATTCAGCACAGATATAATTGCTTTTTCTTCACGAGACAAAGTTCTGTGTACAATACATTAAAATTACCGTCTTAAATTTCAAAAATAAAAGTTAGAACATTATCAATTCATACTTTATCCTCTATTTTCATACATTTAGTTTGTGTTTCTTTATTTAAAATGACGACAAAAATTAATTTGCCTTTTTTTCCCCTTAAAACATATATATATATATATATTACGCCCTCTTTAGCTCTTATATTCATGGCATTTTTTTTTTTTTTTTGAAAATTGCAAATTTGGATCCTTTTCTGTTCTCCATCAGAATAAAAAATTTAATTTAATTTAATCATTTATTTATTTCAAACATATTATTTTCTGGGGTACATAGTAATTGCACCGTACTGCAGCTACATATTGAAATGTCCACGTTAAAAATAACACAACTGTGATAGTATTTATTTGCTGGTAAAATAATAGAAATAATTATAGCTCCATTGCCATTCGATGTGGATTATATGCTCTTATATGAATACATATATTATCACCATCCATGGAACAATAGTGGCAAAAAGAATACCAGTGGCATTTTTCTAGATAGACATTGCGAAGATCCAAAACTAGTTTATCAATACCAGATATATATTTCTTTGACAAAAAAGAATAAACCCAAATCTGATTTGTTTATATATTCTTAGAGCCCTATTTTATCTTTTATGAAAGCGTTGCTTCTTAAGTTGTAATGTCTGTTTTGATTGTCTGTTTGAAATCTGTGAAAAACTTTGCTTACTAAGCAACTTTCTAACATTTGAAAGATGGAAAATTAATATTAAAACAGAAAAAGAAAAATCTCAGCCTTCAATTTTTCCTTACTTACAGTTTGTTGCATGATCATTTTGATGCTCGAAGGTTTGTCTATTTATGGGGGAGGGACCAACAAATGCAGTAAAACTCTATCGTGGTGAAAAAGCTAAATGTTGATTTTGCATCACTCTGTCCATGGATAAGTATTCATGTCCATGGATTTTTTTTTTCTTTTTGCAACTTTAACAAAACAGTGATGGGTTTTTTTTTCCTTTTTTTTTAAGTTTAAACCAATTGAAATGTGTTTTTCGTTTTACAGTTTTACAAATATTGCTTTTATTCAATTGATCGGCCCTGCATTATTACTGAGGAGTTTGGAGATAACGAAGGATTTGGCGATTCTTCTCAACAAATACAAGAAAAAAACCCTCTTCTCTAATGCCGTGCATATTGTTACGAATCTGTGATGCTGCTTCTCAGCATAGTTGGTTCCATCATCAGAAAGACTGTTTTACAGTCATCTGTAGTGGACGAAGTCGTGGTGTCGCGTTGGAGGTACCAGAGCTTGGCGACAAACTTGGCGATCATTTGGCGACTTTGGCGCCGAAATAGATTATACCCGAAACATCGAGAATTTTCCCGATCCGTCCATTAGGAACCGAGATACTCCTCGAAAGTTCCTGCTTGGTTGAGAGGCTTCTATCCCCGCCTCCTGAGACCTATAAAAGGAGGCGGTCTGCAGCTGCCGGAGAGTAGTCGGAATCGACGGTGAAGAACGAGTCTTCCAGAGATTAGCAGAGCAGCGACGGGGTCAAGCTAGTGCTGAACTAAGCTGTGCGCTACTGTTTGCAGTAGAGCCTTGTTGTGAGCACGTCTCGGCTGAAGATAATCGTGTTCTGTGTTGTATATAGTTGTCGTCTTTGTGCTGTCCTGTGTGTCTTCGTGTAAATAAACGTTGTCGTTTTTTTTCTACTTCCGCCTGCTGATTGAGCGTTCTCCACACCATATAACTTCCACATTCCAAACGAACCCGAAAATTTCGTAACAATATGCTTAGAGGAAGCAAAATAAAATCATGCAGATTAAGCTTCATAACTAGCCAAGGTAATGCAAGTTTCTGGAGCTCCCTTTTCTCTCCCCCGAATTTCCAAACCCACATACATTTTTATTGATTTTAACTTAATTTGAACTTACTAAATTCAAATTTGAATGTACTAAATTCAAGACACTGAAGAAGAACACCTATTTGATTGTCATTATCAAAAGAACAGGTTCCATCATTTCACATATAAGGAATTTCTTAATTAATATGACAGTAAAAAATGAGAAGCATTTCTTCAAGCAGCCAAATTATAATTTTGTTATACTTTATTTTATTATGAATAAGTTCGAATGAACTGTCTGTGCAAGTTAAATGAGAAATAAAATGAAATTATAATGAAAAAATTGATATTATTTATAAAAAAACCTTGCAGTACTGATTTCGTACTGATGATTAATGAGCAGTGACAGTAACAGTCGAGAAAAAAAAAGGAGCCACCCAACTTTATTTGACATCATTGATCGTATATTCTTAGAAAGGTATGATTCGAAAGGAATTAGCGTAGAAAGGAATTATCAACCACATAATCATCAAATATCATTTGATGATTCTAGAAATATATAAAAAACATTTTTTTTTTCATCGGCAAAATAAATATGAAATGAAGGTTAGATTAATATGTTAAATATAATATGTTATTAGTATTATATTAATATGTTAAATATAATATGTTATTAGTATTATATTAATATGTTAAATATAATATGTTATTAGTATTATATTAATGTTATTATAATAACATGCTAATATTATTGTGATAATATTCTTTGTTCTTGTGGCAAGCTAGAATTTTTATTCGTCGGCTTATGTAATGCCACTAACAGAATATAAAAAAATTACTGAAAATGAGAGTTTTATTTCCAAATAAAAAATTACTGATAGGATACGTAGGATTATAACTATTAAATTTTAAAAGTGTACAGGACAAATTATTTCTCTTTATAATTAACGCACAAGTACTCCTTATTTTGTAACAAGAAATGAGGTATTTGATTTTATTGATATTTATTTATGTGCTTTTATAAAAATCTCGATGTTCATAAGATTAATCTGCCCGATTATGATTATTATAGTATTGTACGTCGTCATAACTGGAATAAAAAAATCAGGCTTCAAAACATTATTAGATAACGCATTTAATATTAAATTTTGGTTCAAAATATTTTGTACATTTATTTCCTACGAATGCGAAAACGAAGAATTTCAAATAATTTTAACGACGTAGAATATATTGATTGATATTTTAATTTACCACTATTTTTGTTAGCATAAAATTACCCATTTTTACTTAATATCTGATTTATATTTATCTGTGAATGCAAGGCATGCATTTTTATGCTAATTTAATATTGTGGTGTATAATTTCATGTCTATTTATGAGTAATGAACATTGGTAATAATTATATATTGATAATGAAATGCAGGAATAAAGCATAAAAGGAATAAAAATAAGTTATTTTTCTTTGTAATTTTGATACTAAAATTAATATTTCTTTTAAACAATAAAAAATATTGATATAAAATATTGAATTTTATTTCTTCCGATCTTACAAAATAATTTCCCAATTTGAGGTTTTCAACGTAATTACAATTCTGGCTCAGGTGCAATTTAAACAAATTGTTCAATGCTTTATAATTTTGTTTTCATTGAAAAAAAATCAAACTTCTCTCAGAAATGTTCACTATAAATATCATACGTGGATCAGTGTAAATTGTAACTTTACAAATGCTTCTCGTCACAAAAAGAAATACTATTACCGATGGCCCGAGAATATTAAAATCGCACACTCTAAATATAAAAACACCAACATTTAGAGAAAATATCACGTAGTCATTGCATGTCAATCAAAGTTGGCCCTCTAGATAATTTTTTATGGGGAATGTATTCATGAGATCAAAATAATGTGCTGCCATAGTATATTAGTATACATAGTATACTATTATAGTATATAACAGTTTTAAATATGTGGACAATCCCCTTCACACAATTAAGCACAATAACTTCTAGTATATATTACTAGTTTTAAAACTGCATTTTTAGTTTTTATATACGATTATATACAGAAAAATAAAATTGGGTGGTGCCTTTTTTTCTTTTCCGCGAATTTGCATGGATTAGCGAAGATCTCAGACTCGAGTAAAGATGGGCTGTAAGATGACACGTATAATTTCAAATCCAAGAATAAATCCACTTTAGAGTTTAATTTCAACAGATATTTTAATTTTTAAAAGAGATGCATAAGAAATACCACTTTTCCAGGTTATCAGCTCATTTGTAAGAATAGTACTATTGAATATGTTTTAATGCAAGACGAAGTATTATCGGGAAAATGTCTTGTAAGATCTTCAATTTTTCCTGCAAATAAAAAATTAATTATCTTAAAAAAGAATACTATTTTTTTTCTAACTTGCACTTGAATCATGCTATTTAAAAAGAAACAAATTGAAAGTTTTCTTGTATGAGTGAATAAAATAAATTTGAGAAATTTATTATTTGGAAAAAAGATTAATTTTAGTTTTAAAATTAATATCATGCTGATAACAAAGAAAATCGTGTTATTTTATTCATTTGAGCTTTATTTTTCCATTTATTCATCAGTGTATATTATTTCTACTATCATTACTTAATTCTCAAAAATATAAAATGCTGCTCCACTTTATTTTACATATGCATGAAAAAATGATGTATTTAACTCACTGATAAACATAATCAGCTTTCTTCCATGCTGCTCCGGCAACTTAGCGTTCTATGTCATTGCTTTTTCATTGCGAAAGATTCCATTGTATGAAGGCATGCGTTCAGAATATATTTTGAAATCATGGAACGCAAATCGCAGAACATCTCACAAAGTGTTAGTCCTTTATTTTACATATCTATTGGAAAACATTTTAACTCAACTCAAAAAAGGGAATTAAGTTAAAGTAACATTTATCAACCAAACATAATAAAAGAAGTAATAATGCTAATAAATAAGGGCTAAAAATTGTAAGAATATATCTAAATGTAATTTACTAGAAAAAAATTAATTAAATGACTAAGAATTGAAATATAGTTTTTTTAATTCATTCTCAAATTTTAAATTTCTTTTGAAAATGTGCAAAAACAGGGTTTTAATTAGTAGCAGAACTATTTAATAAATCAGGATTGTTTATTTAGTTGAGATAAAAAACATACACACACAACCATTTCAAAATTCGCTTACAATCATTATTTATTCTCTAACGTAATCACTTAATAAATTTCAATCAAATTTTATGCACTATTTTATAATAAGATAATTTTGATTTTTTCAAAAGAAAGTTTTACAAAGCCTTATTTTTCAAGAACCTTACGAATCTTGACATTCAAGTAGCTTGCAGTTTGTTAATTTTGTTTTTTAACCATTTCAATTCTTTAATTAAATAAAAAAAATGAAATCCACAATTTTATTTCGTATAATATTATTTGAGATTAACGAAATTTGATTTCAAGAAATAATGTTTGATGAAATTTGAAAATTTTTTAGGGAATTAAAAGTTATTGCTATCAATTTTTATGTTTTCTCTTATTTCAATATATCGGTAGACTCTTATGAAGATTTTAAATTAAAACTCTTTAACAGTATGTTCATTCTTACCAAATGATACCTCTTTTTGTGATTACGACAGCGTTTCTCAACGTTTCAGTATTTGCGGCCAGTTTTCAATCATAATTTTCATCGCGCCCCACGCTTACTATAAAATTTATACAACAATAATGTAAATTGAGTATTTTGCATTCTGTTTTTAAATTATTTTTAACTAACTGCCAAAACAAGAGTAAAAGCGAGCCAACGTTCGCGAGAAACCACATCTGGCATTTTGCAAAGTGGACAATGAATAGATGAAGCGAATGAAAGCTGGGAAAATTAAAATATTATATTTGAAATGAAAGCCAAATAGGGAGATAACGTTAAACGAATATAGAAGTAGAAAAATTCTTTAATGAAAGTTAACCTATACGGGGCGAGCTAAATTTAGAAACTGGGAATACATTTTTTCGAATAATAAAAGAAATAAAACAGAAGTATGACTAAACAAAAGTGAAAAAAAGCAATGTTTGTGGAAGGGAATCCACACGACCTATTCCGCTCGAGCATGCGCGGAGCAAATATAAGAAGAAGGAAAATGTTCGATAACGCAAGTTTCAATTCCAGCCAGTCTCATTCGAGTCAATCCTTTTATCGCTGTCGAATCTATTGTGAATGTGTATGTTGTATATGCTTTCGTGTAAATTGCAATTCACCATATTAAGTTTTCACGGCAGTAGATTTATGCAGACTCATGGATAAATTTTTAAGCGGAAGTAGGCAAGCATTAGACGATAGTCAAGCATCAACAAGTACACAGACGAGCGTGGTTGCGAAAATAAAATCAAGAAAATATTCTCAAGAATACTTAAATTTTGGGTTTACCAGTGCTGAAGTAAATGAAGAAGAAAGACCCCTGTGTATCATTTGCTCAAAAATGTTGGCCGCAGACAGCATAAAACCTAATAAACTTAAACGACATTTGGAAACGCTTCATAGTGAGTACGTCAACAAACCCAGAGAATTCTTCGAATTAAAATTAAAATCATTTAAAAAGCAAAAATCATTCTTAAAGAAACTTTGCCTATGAATAAAAAAGCTTTAATTGCATCTTACAAAGTTCATGTAAATTAGCCAGATGTAAAAACCCTCACACCATTGGTGAAGAGCTTATTTTGTCAGCAGCAATTGAGATTGTAGAAACTATTTTTGGAGATAATTTTTCAAAACAATTGAAAGTCCATACCTCTTTCAAATGATATTGTTACTCGTCGAATTGGCGATATAGCCGATAATGTACAGTGTCAGCTTTTCTCGAAGCTCCGTGACAAATTGTTTTCATTACAGCTTGACGAAGCAACAGATAGTAATAAAGATGCTCATTTAATTGTCTATGATCAAATTTGTGATAATATGTCAGTAATAGAAGAAATACTTTTCTGCAAACCTGAAGAACTGAGCTCAAAACAACAGCGCTCGCATCATTTTCCATTTTAAATTATTTTATGAACGAGGCAAACATAGAATGAAAAAATTGGGTCGGAATAAGCACCGATGCTGCTTTTTCAATGTCCGGAAGATTCTAAGGTATACAAGCGCTTGTAAAACAAAAATCGCATCAGTGCACACTTTGCATGATCCACAGAGAAGCTTTGGCTTCGAAAGAAATGAGTCCTGGTTTGAATATTGTGTTAACTACGGTTGTAACCGTAGTAAATTATATAAAAATGAGACCCCTGAAATCGACAATCCTTTCTGCACTTTGTATAGACATGGGTTCAGTACATTCAGCGTTACTATTTTATTGCGAGGCAAGATGGTCATCACGTGGGAAATTTTTGCAACATGTTTATGAATAAAGAGAAGAAATCGCCCTTTTCCTAGAAGAAAAAAATAGACCGGCCAAGAATTTTCGCGATGGTTTATTTGTGATGAAATTGAGGTACTTGGTCGACATCTTCGAGAAATTAAATAACTTGAATCTTCAACTACAAGGAACAATTACACATATGTTGGATACGAGTGATAAAAATACTTTATGTAGAAAATTGTAATTGTGAAGCAGAAATTTAAAGCAAAAAACCTAACAATGTTTGCAAATGTGGATGACTGTACTAAAACTTAAAAGGCTGAAGAAG
This sequence comes from Argiope bruennichi, assembly GCF_947563725.1. Lineage (NCBI taxonomy): Eukaryota > Metazoa > Arthropoda > Arachnida > Araneae > Araneidae > Argiope > Argiope bruennichi. The sequence continues at coordinate 383,739 of NC_079157.1, read as the reverse complement.
AACATTTAAAAGTTGTTTTTGCAACCATTAAAAATCTTTTAACCATGCTGGCAAAGAATTTTAAAATATTTTCTTGCTGACGACAAACTGATAGCAAGTTATGAGTGGGTTAGGTGATCCATTTTAGAAGGCTCCCGAAGGTCTCTCAATTAATGAGGAAGAAAAATTCATAGACTTCACGACAAGTGGCGAAGCTAAAAGACAATTGACAATTTAGTAATAAATCACTGTTTGAATTTTGATCAAGAGTAAGGATGATTTTTCTGCACTAAAAACAAGTGCATTTCACATTCTATTACCATTTTCAACATCCTACCTTTGTGAAGCTTGGTTTTCTGCTGTGGCTTCTTTGAAGACAAAATATAGAAACAGAACTGAGAGTGGCTATTTCTAATACTAAGCCTTCCTTCGAAAAACTTTGCTCTGCAAGACAGGCCCAAGAAAGTCACTAATAATTATTACATTTGTTTTTAATTTAGTATGTTTTGATTAAGTAAGTTTTGATTTAGTAAGTTGTTTTACTTTAATAAGTTATTAAATATGTCAAAATGTATTTTGTTTTCTATGTGTATGTGTGCTTTCCTTTCAGTCAGTTAATCAATTTTTTAAATAATATTTTATCTTGGATATTCTCGCTCCCCCCCTCCAGTGTGTTCAGCCCCCCTAGGGGGCGGGCCCCACAGGCTGAGAATCTCTGGATTACGACGAGTTGTGATGACTAGCGATTGCAATATCGGACCAAAAGTTCAATACCGGTATTCAGTATTTTTAGATCTTAATACAAGGATGCCGGTTTTAATACCGGTATTAGAAATTTTAGAAAAAGAAAGAAACCACAGGTGTTTCTTTTTTTTTTATTTGCCAGTACAGTAGAGAGTGTAAATATCACAAAAAATAATTTGTAACTTATAAATTATAACAGTATATAATCACAAAAAAGTAAAGAAACATTTATTTAAATCACAAAAAAGTGTAAATATCACTATTCAGTTTGTGGTACTATTACAAATTTTTGAAATGTGATCTAAAAAAACATAATGCATCAATTGTACTGTCATTAAGCCTGAAAAAAAATTTTGTGTCAAAATTACCTGCTGTCGAAAACGCTCTTTCGGCATCTACGCTAGTTGGTGGTACTGTTAGCAATGCGAGTTATACTTTTTCCAAGTATTTACCTCTAAATCCCTCATCTTCAAATAAATCGATTTCTCGTCGGATGGTTTTGGATACATCTGATTCCTGTATTGTATTCTGGTTCGGTGAAATTTTTTTTTATCGCTAATTCTAATTTTTGTTCCTTTTCACTATCGACAGTAGTGACATCATAATATTCGATAATTGAACCGAATTCTAAATGTGGATAGGTTTGTGGGAAAAAAAAATTTGAAGAAACTTTATTCTAACTTAATCAGATTTGAATTGGTTATTTTTTTTTCTTCTTTTCATTTTCATTTTTAAAATCATTATATTTATGTAAATACCATAAGACCTTTTCTATTTCGGTATGCCTTTCTTCTGTGCGATTTTTCAATGTAATATATAATTCTTCAGATACTAATGTGTGCTGTTTTTTCAGTGACTGCAACATGAAATTTATTGTTGCATTAGCTGTTAATAAATTAGAATCTCTCCGACATAATGCCTCAATAGTCAGTTTTATTGGAAGTAGAGCTGATATAGTTCTGGATATTAAGTCGAATTCACTATCTGAAAAATTAATTTACAGGTTTAAGTCGATTATTGCTTTTTGGATTGGATTTCTCAGTTTCAAAAATCGTTCCATCATGAGGAGTAAACTGTTCCAACGTGTTTTAGAATCAAATATTAACATATATTTTGTTTTATTTTCAGTTAGCATATATTTTAGTAATATATCCTTTTTATAATGTTTAAATATTTTAACAGTTTTTCGAACTTTATAAATTATAGGAAGCAATTCTTGATAGGTTAAAATTTCATCCTCATTAGCAATATCTTCTTCAAGAATTACATTGTCATTATCTTCATTGTCAATATCACTTTCACTCTTACTCTTTTCAAAGTTGGAATCCGAAGTTTCTATATCCACAGTATTTGGATTCTTCTGTTCTTTATATTTTTGATATAATATATTCATTACTTCTAATTCAATTCCATGAGCATAGCAGTATTGCTGATTTGCACCAATCAACTTTCCAACTTTTTTCATAATTGTTGCTCCATCAGACGTTATGGATATAATATCTTTTTTCAGGGGTAATCCATGTTTCGCTAATTTAGATTTAAGCACTTTCACACATTTTTCGGTTGGCATACTTCCCAAGACTTGTGTAAGTCCTATATTTCATTTTTTTTTCTGAATGAATATTCATATTTATTTTTTACACTTCATTTCGTTACTTCTATTCTCCTTTCTATTTCTTACACTTGTCCATTCATGAAATGTAAAACTAAATTTTTCACCATTTACTTTTAATTGCAACATCTCGTGATGCAAAGAATTGTGAACACCGTTACTGTGATTTATAACAGTTCTTCTTATAGTGTTTATTGATGTTGGTAGAATTTTAAAACCTCTGGTGAATAGAGTTTTTCTTAATTCAGTAGAAGAGCAAAATACTCGAAATGGCAAACCATCCAATGCTGTCATTTTACTTATAGTTTCATCCAAATTATCATTTTTTTTTCAAAATAATCTAAAATCCCTGATGGCTTGGGCTTAGGAACTGTGCTTAAATTTCTATCTTCATCGCAATTAGATTATCTGCTCTTTAACAAATTTGTATCATGTTTCGTTTTTAAATGTGTATGGAGTCCGCTTATACTTCCTCCGTTCACTTTAATAATACTTGAACATTTTTTACACTGCACCACCATATTCTTTTTATCTTATAAATAATGAAACCAAACCGAAGTATTATCAACTGATTTTTTATGTTCTTTAAAGTTATTCATTATTATGGGTTATTGTTTATGCGTATATATATAATAAATCTGAAAATATTTTGAACCATAAAGTACGATATGCAAATAGAGTGTGAATAACAAACTCACCAATTTAAAAAATATCGAAATATTACGCACTTTCTTCACAACTACAACCTTGTTTTCACAGATACGAATATCAAACTACGAATCCTGCGCGTGTGCAGTATAGCACGGATCTGTAATAGGAGAGTTTTGACCCTCCTCCTTGGATGATTCGCATACTGTTCGTCAACATTTCGACGATTCCATCTCATTAAAAGGAGTGAAACGCGGAACGATAAGCTCATTTCCGGTAATCACCTTTGACCTTGGATTTCTCTTATTAGATACTTTTTAGTTCAAATTTTTTTCACATATATGTAAGTGTTATCACGTGAACATATAGTGGAGACAATTTAAAAAATTTCTAGTAAATACCGAAAAACCGGTATTTAAACTTGTGAATACCGGTATTACAAAATTGTACAAATGGCTCAAAATACCGGTATTCGGTATCCCGGTATACCGGTATTGCAATCCCTAATGGTGACGGCTAGAATAAAGCTGTGCGCTTTTTATTTTTTTTAAACTGTATACATATATAATTTTAAAAACTAAACAAGAGAGTATCTCACAAAAAAATTTAACCACTGAGGAACAGAAGCAAAAAAAGAAATCAAATTATATCCTCGAAATATTCCTTAAAACATAGGTAGAGACTGTCTTTTAAAAATTTCTGGAAAATTCAGAATATTTTTGCAAAAAATTTGGAAAAATATTAGTATTTTTAAAGTATTTAATATTTAAACATTTAATTTAAGATTTTCTGCTGCAAATGGGGAACGAAAGCATAACAATTAAATTATGTCCGTACTGTTCAACAAGTTCCTCTTGATCCTTCCGAAGATTTATGTATCAGACCGTCATCCATTAAGTCTTCAAAGCTATAATGTTCAGGTTTCTTTTCCTTTTTGCAATCCAATAATTAGAACTATTTTGGAAATGTAAGTCTCCAACATCCTTTCAGATCAAACACATATATCTTGTAACATAAAAAGGAACTTTAAGGAGGACTTAAGGATCCAGTTGGACTTTAAGAAATTTATTTCCCCAGACATTTCAATTGTCTTATCCTGACCTCTTTCATTCAATATGGCTACTTATCAAATTGTAAGATGAAATGGAAAAATCGGAAAGAAATTTCAAGGTTTGTGAAACAAGAACCGAAAATCCTGATTGGTAACATTTTCTCGGAAAATTAACAATTGAATGGCGATATCATAACGTATAATTAAATAATTCTATAAAATCAATTAAAAACTACTAGAGACGTTAAGTAAAGAAATAAAAAAGGATGCAAAGAAAAACTGTTAGACACTCCCATATGAATGTTAACGATTAAGTGAGCATTAAATTGATTTGTTGAAGAAGCTTACCCCTTTCAGTTTTTAAGAATAAAACTAATACAATATTGTATTTTTTTTTCAATATTAATAAAAATGTTCTCATTTCTTTTTTTTTTTTCTTTTTTTTCTTTCTTTTTTTAAAATTTTTGGTAGCCTTCTTAAAAAATGCTTATGTAAAGAAATGAATATGGAAGACTGACACATTTGAATACACATTTCAAATTTTTTTTATTCAAAATAAATTATCATAAACAGCCTGTAATCTACTTGTTTCTCTGAATATACATTTGTTTAATTGTTTTATGTTTTGCCATTGCCTTATCTTTAAATATTTTTCGTTTAATTCAAAATGCAAAGATTTTCATTTCTTTTAATCTTCTTAAAATCTCTTGTATCTTTTGTAAACTTCTTTCTATTTCGATGTAAGACTATGACTAAATTCATTGTATTATTCGAGACGTGCAGGGATCATTATACACAATTTCTCATTCAAGAGATGACGATCATGATGAAGATAAGCTTTGTAGAACTCAAAAATATCCTTCACAGTATTTAATACTAAAGTGACGTAGAACTTTAGAATTTTGTTGTAATAACATTCTCTTCATTTTTAGAGGCTTTTTTTTTCCTTGTCTTGCTGAGAGTTTTTGTAAATATTCGATCGCCTCCCCTCTTTCTGGAAATTTATTTCTTAGAAATATTTTTTTCATTTACATCAATTAAATAAATGACCCACGAATTAGCCAAGAATATTTTCTAAAGGTACTTTATTGACTATAAAATTGTTGCATCAAATAACAAAAGATAATTATTTTCCAGTTTGTAGATGTCTCTTTTTATATATCTTTATGTCAGAAACTTCCCTTAAATTTATCTTATAAGAAGATAGTTATTATTTTGTTTCTTAAATAGACGAATATTTCCTCGCAGAATATGTAAAGCACTTTCACACAAAGTTTTGATAATATAATTAGACATGTATTTAGGATTCCAATAGGATTTTGCAAATAATTTTCAAGGGTTTTAAATGGTATTGAGTACACTTTGCCATGTTAGTGGATTTTACGATCGACAAATACTCAACAAATGGACTTTGTACAGGTTTCAAATATCTAGCGAATACTTTAACCTTGTGCTAACACCTCACATTCTGTGCAGGAAAGGGAAAGAAAGAAAAATCCTTTAACTTAAGATGTTTAAAATCCTCAAAATTTCTCATATCGAATCAAAAACATTAATGTGCTTTTGATTTAAATATATTCATATTCCGAATATTGCTGTCAACAAAAAAAGTATTTTAAGGTATGTCGTTTATGATCGTTCAACTAGATTTTATATAGAACATAGGCAACTCAAGAATATTTTCCTTTTTATGGTCAAACTTTTCAGAAGAATGACAAAATTTGAAAAACCATATTCCAGCAAAAAAATATTGAAATTCATAACTAGCAGTACCATTCTTTCGATATCAAATACCCTCCAGAAAAATACAACTCTTGAAAGTCTAAAACTGAAGTTGATATGATGTTTGTAACTTCAAATGACTAAAGAAGTTGATAGAAATTGTACTTAACTCTAAGGAAGTGTTTTATGAGCAAGTGTTGTGAATCATTTATTTGAGGTGTCAGGTCAATCCGTAGATATATAAATGCTTTTAAAGGAGCAATATTTGGATAGTTCTCGGAAAGTATTCCTTGTTCAGTAGAATTGTTGTCATAATTAAGTAAAATAGAAAAGTTTCAAGGGATATAAAAATATCAAATTTTCATTCAATGAAATATCCTGCATTTCTTTTCCGTTATGATATGCATTTTGAACTATAAAAATAATTGTTAAATAATGATTGCCACCTTTGACTAAATGTTTAGTTAGCTTGCCATTTGAAAGCTTTCACATAGTATCATCTATGAAAATTAGGGAGTTCGAGATATGATTAACTAGCCGACTTTGGCGACCAGCCGGTTCACCAATCTTAATGCTCGTTAAAATTTTAAGAATTAAATATTTTATGCAATTCCTACTTTAATAGCTTCTACATCAAAATATTTTAAAACTTCAAATTTTGATAGTCATATAAAGGCCTTCAGTCATAACGGAATATGTATTTCTCTAATTTTCTGTTAGCTCCCGTAGAATTTATACTTTAAATTAAAGAGGAAATATGATTACTGAAAACAATCACTGAGCGTTTAAACTTTATGGGCACTAAAGAATATCTTTCTTAATTTATGTAATATTTCAAGAATGTGTCAACAAAATTTTTTTCAGATTCATCATGAGCAGATTGATTAATTAACAATATTTAATTTTAAATGCATCAAACACTAAGAAAATAAAATAAATCGTTTAAAATAATCGGTTGAAAACAGGTAAAAAAAACTACTTAAATAATGATATACTTAAAACTATAAGCAAACAATATATAACTAACATAAATACAATTTAATTACGAAAGCATGCAACTAACCTGCATGAATTTTCAACACCAATTACGGTAACGCAAATGCGTAAATTTTTCTACGCCAGTTGGGGTAACGCTATGCAGATTAGAAATTTTTAATTTCCTTTATTCTGCTTTATTTTAATTCAAAAGTACATCAGAATGAATCTGAAAGATCGATTAATTAAAAATGTTTAATTTTAAATGCAACAAACATTAAGAAAATAAACAGAATCGTTTGAAATAATCGACCGAAAAACCTTAAGCCTAACCTGATTAGCGTGGAAAAAAACTGAAGCCTTACTCATTTCGAGGTGAGGAAAATGAAGAGTTTTTTTGGCGGGAAAGTTAGTTTTTAATTAATAATTAAAATTCTAATTAAAAATTCAAAAAAGGGACCCCAGGTGCACATTCTCGACCTCCAAGGTATACATGTACCATATTTGGTAGCTGTAGGTCAAACGATCTGGCCTGTAGAGCGCCAACACACACACACACACACATTGAGCTTTATATAAGTATAGATATTAGATGGTATTTTGAATAATTTTTTTTTCGTTGTAAAGATTTTGATAGCTCCAAATTATTCTAAGGAGAAAACCATTTAACATTTTAAAATTTATCAGTATAGATGATGAATGAAAGGGGAACAAAAGCAATAAAATATAAATTTAATATAGGAATTAAACCAACAAGCATGAAAAAGGCAAGAAATTCATTGTGCATCGGATAAAAACCCATTGCGCAAGTAATTGATTGCTTGATTGATGAAAAAGGCAACCTTTTTCTCACTTTGGAATTCGAGGCGTTGGAGCTGCAATTAAAGGAGAGTGGCTTTCCGTGCTGATCATTTTCCCCCTTCTCTGATCAAAAGTTCACTTTCGTTCTCGAATTTTTAACTGCCTAACTCAACGGTAGTTTATCAATTCTGATTTCGATTCTAGTTGCTAGGACAGAAGCAGATCTGTTTTATTAAATAAATTATTTCTGTTGTAAGAGGTTGCACTTCATGAAAGAGATATTAGTGTAGTTTTCTAAAAGATTATCCATAAAATTTTATGACAGACCTAATATTAGTATTAATTATTATGTGTAAAAATAATATGAAGGGAGGAATACTTTTATATGATTTCAACGTCCACACAAAATTTTATTGGCAAAACTACAAGGAATTATATCTTTAACTTGTTATATAATATGTTTGGTATGAAAATAAACTTCGAACATAGATTAAAAATCGAGAATGTTAGACTACTTAAGAATTAAAAAAAAATTTATTGTAATCTCTTGAAAATATTTTTTGCAGCTCCGCTAATTTCTCAACTAACAAGCTGCCACTGCAAATATTAGACTGTGTGATTCGCACGACCAAAAAAGTTTCAGAATAGTTGCTGACTATTCATTCTGGAATAATTTGACTCGAATTGTTCTTTCTCTGAAATACTCTTTGAATATTAGTGATTGTGATTGAACGTAAACATGTCTTTTTTGTTCAATACAAAAACGGTATTAGAGTTCTGATGAGCTGAAAAATTAAAAAATGTACACAAAACTCCAGATTTCAAGTATCAAAAACATCATTCTGTCGTTGTATATAGCTCTATTGGTGCTAGTGAAATACACTCATGTCTATAAATTAAGGATAATGCAAGTTCAGGAAAAGAAAGAGTCAAAAGCAAAACAAATGTGACTCAATTGTAAAGTCTATTTATTGAACAAAAGATAAAGACCCAAAAAAGGTACTATATGTTTGATATCATTAATAAAAATTGCGAATTTTTCTTCCTGGAGCAAATTACAAAAAAAAAAATTATTTACAAGAAACCAATATTACATGGTTGGTATGATGGTTAATACATAGTATGTCACCCAGACGATGCAATACAGTCCGTATAACGCCTAGGCATTCTGAGTATCAAATTATCGATCTTATATTCAGGAATATTACGCCACTCATGAAGCAATACTCCCCGAAGTTCTGGTAGACATGTAGGAGGTGGTTGTCCAGCTGCAACTCATCGGGAGGGCATGTCCCACACATGCTCTGTTGGATTAAGTCTGGTGAGAATGCTGGCCAGTCCATACAGGTGATATCCTCCAATTGAAGGCATTCGTTTACGATGTTTGCACAGTGAGGACGAGCGTTGACATCCATAAACACAAATTCTGCACCCATGGCGCCCCGAAACAAACGTACATGTTGTTCTAGAATGACGTCCCGATAGATTTGGTCTGTCATGGTTCCAATTTGAACATGCAGGTCAGTTCTGGAATCCAGAATAATTGCTCCTCAAACGAGCAATTCTGCATCTTGCTCTTGGGGGTAACGGCAGCTGGTGCTCTCTCTTCATGTGAAAGTCCGGCGAGAATCAGACTTCAAGTTAAACGTGTACTCGTCGAAAAAATCACACACGCCCACTGTTGCGGTGTCCACAATGCATGCTCTCTACTCCAGGTGACAGTGAGTTGCAGTAAGCGTAACTCATCTAACAAGCCTACGAGCATATAGACCATTCTGTCCTAAGCGTCTGTACACGGTCTGCCGTGAAACTGTCGTAACAGTGGCTGAAGAGAGCTGATGAGACAGGTCTGATGCTGTGCTCCATCTGTTTCTTTTGACAGTAACTGCCAAATAGCGGTCCTCATCCGGCATTATAACTCAGGGACGACAAGTGCTGTAACGTTTACTCACATTACCATCACCTTGGAATCGTTGCCAAAGCTTGGAGATGACACTCTGGGCGATTCCAAGTTCCTCGGATACTTCCAGCTGGGTACGCCCACATTCCAGACAGCCGATAATTCTACCACGGAAAAAATCATCCAAATGCGTCCTTTGTGTCATAACTCTGCGGTTATTGCACTAAAAGGCTTATAAAGCGCTTGCGAAAAATTTTACTTCTTTGCCTGTATTCTTTATACATCACTCTCTTACACTCTCGTCATTGTGATGTATTATCGGTGTCATCTGGTGGCTTTCTGCAATTTGCATATGATTTTTGATGTGTGTAGTCATTTTACGGATGATATATGCATTTTAGAGTTCGATTTCCGCGTGACTCTGAATTATCCTTAATTTTTGGACATGAACGTAGATTTGAATATGCATTCGAACTGCTGTACTTGCATCGTTATTCTTATTTAAACTTTATCAATTTTTTTCTTTTCTTATATATTGCTGACGCGTTTTCAAAAGTCATTGTAACTGTATCTATATTACACATCCATTTGGTCAAAATTTAAATATCTAATGCTCAGTTACTAATACCAGACTGAGATTTCGCAATAATAATTTGCTTTTTTTTAATTTTATGTTTCATATATTTCAGGATTGGTTTTAATTCACGTTGCTAATTTGTTGCAGCTTTTCTATAGCCCATTTGGTTAGATGCAGAAATGCATTTTAGCTTAGTAATCCCTCCATCCAATTTTTATTCCCCGATTTTTTTATAATATTAGGTATTTGATTGTCATTAAATCTGAGAATCCATCAGGCATTTTGTTTGAAATGTATATAGGTATGAATAATAAAATTGATCTTGTATTACACATAAGGTTAATCCTTTATTGCACGTTGGATCTTTAAAAGATGCAGACCGAATAATATTTTCACATAGGACATATTTATATATATATATATATATATATATATATATATATATATATATATATATATATATATATATATATATATATATATATATACATCAACCGACCATTGTCCAGATAGACCGTTATTTCCTCTCAAATCTTCATCTTTTCACGCTTCCCGACCAAATCTATGTAACAGTAAGATAGTTTAATAAAATAAGTGCAAACAAGAAGCATGTTTCTGCAAACGATAGGAGTAGAGACTTCAAGCCATATGATCCTATTTCTGGAAATTATGAATTTTTAAAGATTATGGATGAAATCAAGTGACCAAAAATGGTGCTGCCGAAAACAGCATCTACTTTTCATCACAGAGTTTCATTACACAGATTCTGAATCGGATCATCAGCATCAGTAGCCAAGTTTTCCTCTTTGCATATTTTGGAGGCTGTCTTTCCATGATTTATGGGTGTTCAACCAAAATATGCAAATCATTGTTTAGTCTTTTATTCTAAAAACTCTCATAGATGGCGAATTGGGGTTGGGAAAGTGCTCGCTCCGTAGTTTAAGTGAGTTTCGAGGCCTTCCACAAACGTGCACCTAAGAATTTATTACGATTCACAGGCAAGAAGCGATTTTTTCTTATTTTTTATTTATCCTCTTTTTCTCTGATCTGCCTTTTCTTTATGCGGTGATTAGAACAATAAATATTGAATAGTATTCACTTTTCTTTAAGTCTTGACTGAAGTCACTAAAAATGTATTTATCTGAAATGCAGCGTTTAAAAGCTCCAAAACCCCCTTACGAATTTATTTATCTTATAACTTCTGTATATTGATGTTCTCAACGAAGTAAATATAATTCACTGATTAACAATTAATTATAAGAAATTTATTTTTTACACGAAAATTAGAATATCATTGTTATTATTATTATTATTATTTGCTCTTATTTTTCTGCAAAGGAAGAATATTCTTTCTCTGATAAAAAGCATTTCGCGCTAGTAATTTTTTTTTCTTTCAGAAAAAACACTTGCCCTTCGGGTTTGTATGTTATATTCAAAATAATCTGTTATTTTAAATTTTTTTGTATTTATGAAACGTTTAAAAAATTAAGATAAGTCTTTTCATTATTTTTAATAACAAAATTCTCATATTTAAAGATTTATTTGACAAATTTCTTTGAAATATTCACAAATAACATATTTACGCAATGCAAAGTAACCGTGAGTTTTTAAAACATTAATTAAGTAATACTGTAAATAGTTAAAGCAGCGCATAAAATTTGATGTCACACGAACGTATACAACAACAGCATTCAGATTATCCCGAATGCCTAGAAAAGGCTTGAGTAATTCATTTATGATTGCTAATAAGATCCTCTAGTATGAGCATGAAGTCGCTGAATGTATAAATGGTTCTTCGTTTCCTGGAAGACCCAAAAATTGCACTATAATTGTATTGAGAACATTTAGTATGCTTTTCAAAAATTTATATGGAAAAATTTGGATTTAAATCACAAAACTTATGTTATATACGAGGGCAATTCAGAAACTAACCTCCGGTTGATTGAAAAAAATACACCAAGTTAAGTAAAAATATTTTAATATATACATCTTACAACTACATCTTTGCACTATTTTTCGACATAGTCTCCATAACGATTGAGGCACTTATCGTATCTCTTCACAAGCTTTGAAATTCCTTCTGCATAAAAATCACCCGCTTGTGCCTTGAGCCAGCCTGTGACCGCATCTTTGAGCTCTTCGTCGTCATCAAACCGCTGGGACCAGAGCCATTTCTTCATACGCATGAAGAGGTGATAATCGCTTGGCGCCAGATCTGGGCTGTAAGGTGGATGGTTGAAAACGTCCCACTTGAAGGACTCAAGAAGGGCTGTTGTTCTGCGAGCAGAGTGAGGACGGGCGTTATCGTGCAAAAAAACGATACCGGAAGTCAGCATACCACGGCGTTTGTTCTGTATAGCCCGTCGTAATGTTTTTAGTGTTTCACAGTACACGTCTTGATTAATGGTCGTCCCACGTTCCATGAATTCAACCAACAACACCCCTTTGGCATCCGAAAACACCGTTGCCATCAGTTTTCTGGCAGAAAAATCTTGCCGGGCTTTTTTTGGTTTGGTAGGCGAATCTGAATGTGCCCACATCTTTGATTGTTCTTTTGTCTCAGGGTTCACGTACTTAATCCAGGTTTCGTCACCGGTCACGATTCTGTTTAACAATGGTTCTCCTTCGTCCTCATAACGTGACAGAAAGTCTAATGCAGAGGCCATTCTTTGACTTTTGTGGTGGTCGGTAAGAATTTTGGGCACCCATCGTGCACAGAACTTACGGTAACCCAATCTTGCTGTCACTATCTCGTACAAAAGAGTCTTAGAAATCTGTGGAAAATCAGTAGACAACTCCGCCATTGTGAAACGTCGATTTTCACGAACTTTTGCATCAACTGTCTGAACGAGTTCGTCAGTCACCAAGGATGGTCTACCACTCCTCTCTTCATCATGAACGTTTTCTCGTCCACTTTTAAATAAACGTACCCATTCACGGACAACTCCTTCACTCATAACTTTTGGTCCGTACACGGCACAAAGCTCACGATGAATAGCTGCTGCAGAGTATCCTTTGGCTGTAAAAAACCTTATAACAGCACGCACTTCACATTTGGCGGGATTTTCTATTGCAGCACACATTTCAAACTACCACAAAAACTAAACTAGCGCAGGTACGATGTTCACTCGACTACGGTTTGATGCCGACTGACCTGCTGAGCGTGTGAATGCACAGATGGCGCGCTACTCCCCCCACTACCCGCACTGTGACCAATCGGAGGTTAGTTTCTGAATTGCCCTCGTAAATATTATTTTTCTGAATTATTAAAAGTTAGCAGTTACCACTAAACAGTTAAATCCATGCCAGTGTTTTTTGAATATAGAACGGGTTGCATAAATGAAAAGCCGTTATTTCATTTGTTGTTTGTCTTACGTATTTCAGCAAGGCATCAAAATGATTCACAGAATATCTATGACTAATAAAAATGTCAAATCAAAAGCGAAAGAGAATCAGAATTTTAGAGAGTAATATAACTGCTGTGAAAATTATTGGCTATACTTTGAATTGAATGCCCATCGAATCGTTATAATCTGGTACACAGTAATTAATTAAGTAGGCAAAGTATATGAATTTATAAATACATGTCTCTATTGCTTCAAAAACTTTATCATCCTCGTGTTTCTCACAGTTACAGTACTTTAAAAATATAACTTCCAAAATAGTTTTAACCACGCAACGCTTCTTCAGACCGACAACAGCAAAACGACAGAAAACAAAGAGATCCCCTACCTGCAATTTAGCAATCCTCCAACTATTCTCTTAAAAGCAAGTTTTCTTCGTCTCACGAAAGTTTTCGAGACGGATCGCAAGAATTAAGTAAACTTAAAAACCCACCAAGTTTCGAAAAGTGATCTCCGCTGATAGAATGCTGGAGCAGCAGATTTTTCTTCACGCGCTGGCGATCATTACAGCATCGTTGCCACCGAGAGACAAGAAAGAATCTTGAAAGGCTCTTTCCCTAACAGCAAGGGATTTTTTCTTTTTCCTCTGCGTGCGGAAGCGGTCGGATTTTAAGTGATGTTTAAATCCTGACGAGATTAGTTGGTATTCACGCCTTGCTAAAGGAATTAAGATGCTGTAATCGGTTTCTGGGACGTGGAATTGAATTTATAATCTTTTCTCATCCCCAGAGAAAGACGCTTTCGGTATTGAGTTGGAAATTTCTTTCTCAGGAATGCTGTTCCAGAGCGTCGAGATCCATTGAGGGAAACAATTTTGGAATTATTTTTATCTATTTCCGAAAGAAAATCTTCTCATTTTCTTAGTAATCTTTCATTTGGTCTTTTAGATACCTGTCTGCTGCATTTTGTTATATCGAGAATGAAACATTTTGTTGTCCCTGAGCTACTGTTGTATTTATCATTTATTTTGTGCACATATAATCAACTTTGTCCCTAAAATGTGTTATATTTATCGAATGATTTGATATCGGTCGACTTCATTCGACTAATGCACAACTAGATTAATGAAATAAAACCAATAAAAAGAATTTCTTTTTTACTATTAAAAAAATGTGAAGCTTTTTAAGTGGTAATAGTAGATATTCCATATTCTGTTACACATGATAACATCTAAAGACTCCAAATCCAGCATAATCGGCGGGAGAACAGTTTTTTTGGAAAGCAAGTTTGTTTGGAGAATTTTCAAAATAAAAACAATTAAATCAAATTTAATCACAACCAGATTCTATTATTTACTTATTTATTTATTCCACGTTAGACTCACCTCCCAACCAAAATAATGTATGGCATATTAAAGCCACCCATAGAAAATAAGCTTCAGATTTACTTCAGACCAAAATTGTATATAAAGGTGAGTCGCAAAGGAAAGAACTTTGCTTGCTTGCGTCCGCCCACTTTGGATTGCGTCAGTCGGATCAAAATGACCATTTTCCTTAAAAGAAAGCAAAGAAAAAATTTTATTTCACAATTTAAAAGGATTTTACTGAAATATGATCTTTGACATTATTTTCGACAACAACAGGCAATTTTGTTCAAAGATTATAAATGATTTGCAGCCTTTAAGTATGCGGCCTTTTAAATCGCTGTTTTTTATAAGTATAATCATCTATTATAAAAAGAAAAGTTCGATTTCAAGGCTGTTTGCTCGTCTCAATATGACGCTCTTCATATACAGAAAAATACAATTAAAAGTTTGTATTTTGCATTATGATAGATTTAAAGATATCTTAAATATTTTTAGCATAACTGAACAAGTAGTTGGATAATCGTCTTTACTGAAGTAAATTTTGATCGAGGGCCGGGATAGCCTGGTGGGTAAGGTGCTGGATACGCATCCCTTGAGTTGCGAGTTCGAATCCCGCCGGACGAAGATCCACCATGCACATGGTGGCTGATGCACGCATAAATCTGTCGTAGCGCCAAAGTCCTGCAAACCGATGCAAAACCAGTGGAGGTACTGGTTCAGAGGTTATCGTTCTCTGATTCAGTTCTAAATTACAATCTGCGGGTGAGTGAATGAAATATATGAAAAGGGCTGTGACGCGTGAACAGCTAAAAAGCACTCTTGGGCCTAGATGGCGTTACTAAAACAAGAGACGCTAAAAATTCGGCTTAAAATCGCTGACTTAGTCAGCAGCCTTGTCTATGGCAAGTTCCATAAGCAATACCAACATGAATTTTGTTTTATCTATACTTTCAAAATTTGAAAATAAGATTTTATTATGAAATGAAAACTAATACATTTCTTTTATTTCATTTGTATTTTTTATTGCAAATTTAATTATTTGTTTGTATTTAGTTTAGTTCAAATTGCATTTTCGAAAAAAAAACCCCGACAAAACGAACGAATCAATAATTGAAAAACTGTACACTTCAGAAATAGCTAATAATGATTTACTTTTTTGAATAATAATTTTTTTTAATTAATTCCTGTGAAAGTGACTACTTGTCCATCACAACGTTGATGCCGTGGCGAGATCAGTTATTTGACTTTTTGAAAAATTTCGTTTAAAACCTGCTTAATTTCCTTTTATTTTACTTATTTTATTGTTTTAATCATCATAGTGAAGCTGTTCCTGAAATTATCCTTTATTTGCTATTTAAATAATCCACTTCCTAATTTTGAATTCTTATATAATACGCATGTATATATATTATTGTGCCTTTTAATAGCAGCAATAAATACTGATGAACTGAACACAAGAGAAAGCTAACACTGAAATTTGTTAATATAGTTATTAAGAACTAAAATTAATTCATGCTAAATTATACTTTGAAATGTCTTCGATATGATGCTTCGAATACGATAAATATTTTCCTTGTTTTAAATATTATTTAAAATAGTTTTTTTTAATTAATCGAAATCTAAAGTTTTATTTTTATTTAAACAGCTTAAAAACTTCAACTCATTAGTCATTTCATTTAATTGATGACTTATTTCATTTACTTTTCAAACAAAATATCTTAGAAAATGCTTTAAAATTAAAAGCAGTGCCGAATATTCTTATAGCATAGCGTACCGAAAAGCGTAGTGAATATTCTTATAGCATATTTACCACAGTAATGGGGAC
Organism: Argiope bruennichi; assembly: GCF_947563725.1. Taxonomy (NCBI): domain Eukaryota; kingdom Metazoa; phylum Arthropoda; class Arachnida; order Araneae; family Araneidae; genus Argiope; species Argiope bruennichi. The sequence goes on along the minus strand of NC_079157.1, from coordinate 367,195 downwards.
ATCCTCCACTCGCCAAAACAATTGGCCCCGAGACAGAAGTGAGTCAGAGTGCATAAAATAGATTATTATCTCCACAAAATAAATTTATCCATACAACAAGCAGTAAAATAGACTTCCCCTTATTGATTTCTTTGATATATATATCACGCACGCAGATTGCCGTGTAAGCAACTCCCCATTTTAATCGTTTTTGTTTTTTTCCAACAAACGGCGTTGTTCCATGGCGTGATGTCAGTGAGAATAAGCGATTTACGTGATACCGTGACGCAAACAACATTGTTCACTCTATTTTACCTCTTCAGTTTTCCTATAAACAGTAAAAGAATAGAAGTCACTTTAACAAAGAGATAGATTTAAAACTACTTTAGTTCTCATTTAAGTTTGATTACGTTTATTTTCGCTGCTTTCTTTTAGAGTTAAAAAAATCCATAATCCTCCTCTTAATCGAAAGTCTCTCTTCAAATCCTAATCATATCTACCGATAATTTAATTTGAAATTAATATATAACATGAGATGTGCAAATGTTATAACTTAATTCGATATCTTTTGTTTGCATACTCCTTTACAATAAAATATTTAATTGAAAAAGGGGGAACATTTTAAAACTGTTTTTTCAATTGAGTGATTACTTAGTTACTTGCCACTTAGTAGCCTGAGCCAAGAATAGGAATCCGTTGTTCTCAATTGCATGAATAAATTCCTCATTGTCAATGACCTCATTTATGAAAAATGAGGATTTAAACTTGATCTATAGATGAATCACTCTCTGCTTTGCGTTAAAGAGCTGATTGGTGATGGCTTTGTGAAATCAGAAAAATCAGATCTTTGTGAATCACTTTTACTAATTCTGCCCAAAGATTTTGAAAAGTTTGGCATGATTATAATTCAAACTCATGTGATTTGGAGCAAAGATTAATTTGGATAATTTTTGGAGAAAAGATTCAAATCAAGAAAATCTTCACTCCAAAATATTTACGCATATCTTGCGTCTCGTAACTTTCAGACATGAATGAACAATATAAACTTCTCAATCCTTAATTTCTGGGTCCAGAGAAATTTATTTTCTCCCATTCGGTTCTATATTAACATCATTGATTTTTCTAAGATCGAAAAATTAAAATTAAAAGACTGACGATACCAACTTATTTATTCAATTTATATAAACCAAAACAATCATAGCCAGCTTACAATTTTATGTTACCTAATTGCAGAGCTGATTTTTAGATTGAAAAATTAAAATCGCTTCTATTTTACTTGCATCCTATTTACTAATAAAAAAATAGTAATTCCCGTATAGACTTAATCCAAATCTTCGGCCAACTCATACTTGAATAAATAAATATATTACATAGTTAGGACTTTTCAGATGCAAAATTAAACTTTAAACGACATATTAGAGAAGCCTTTACTGAAGCTACATTTAAAAGTGTTATGTTCTATAAATAATGTCTATAAATACATAATAAGAGCACACAAATGATGCATTGTTCCCAAATATGGTTTTCCATTTCTGTAAGCAGTATTAAGAAGTTGTAGGGTTTCAAAGACAACTGATTTAAATAGAGAATTGTAGGGGAAAAGTCATTTGTAACGATTTTAAAATCAGATAATATTTCAGAATTCAAAGGAATACGTGAAATATTTTTAGAAATGCTTTCCAAATTCTCGAGGAATTCTATTTATGCTAGATCATTAACTAAAAATATCGCTGTAACTCCATTTTCTTTTACTATGAAGAACTCTTTTAGTGATAAAGAGTAAGAACTTCTCTTATTAATTATAGAAATTTTTTCACTGTAACTAGAGCCTTGAACTTGAACGTTTGTTATTCCCATCATTCTTGAGAGCATACGATAGAATAGCTGCATTCAAAATTCTATGAAACTCCCCCCAATTCGTATGTTCGCAAGGTTGTTTTTCTTTAATAATTATGTCGCATAATTTATAAGATCAGAGAGAGGACTGTATAAAAATTTAGATTTCATAATTTCTTTCAGGAAATATTTTTGTATTCTAACAATATAAAAAATATTTATGTAACTCATTTGAATCCTTTTTCAATTAAAAGCATATATTTATCTCTCACTGTTTAGAAAATGGATATTAGCTCACATTTAGGTTATTCGGAATATTGTATATCTATATCAGTTACTTTATATTAAACTGAATTTTTTTAAAAAAATGTTTACTGACATTGAACTAACAGTCATTGTCTTTGACGTTTTGGTTGCTGCAATTACAAAGATTCGTTTTGTAGTAATTAGAGATATACATTTACAAAAGTAAATAAGAAAATCCTTTAAATAATCATTTTTCTATACTTTATAATCGAAGCAAATATCCTGATTTGTCATTAATGAATAATTATTTGATATTTTTCGAAGCTCATATTCCTTATGTTATATCGTTTTTCCTATCATATTTTCCTTCCTGTGGATTTGGAAATACTACTTAGTGGGAGATGCTGTAATTTAGTATAATGGTTAGAAATATCTTACATACAATAATAAAAAAATAATATTAAAGTTTTCTTTCATTTTCACATAGCTATTTTTTATTTCCGTGTTTATTTAAACTCATGTAGATGGCATGAAAATATTTTAAATTATGTGAAAAATGAAGGACCTTCTCGGTTGCAGAACTCTTTCAAAAAATTGATATGTAACTCGTGAGTTGCTAAATTAGCTACTCCACATCCTTGCAAGAGGTTAAAGTGTACAACGAAACAGTACACAAAGAGGCTGCAGATAAAGTTGCAAAAATGCCAAAATTCTGCTTAATATTTAATTGAAAATTCTAAAAAGAACATTTAAAACTAAATTCTGAAATTTAGTAAAAAAATGAATGGCAAAGGCATTGGCATATTATAGAAAAAGGAAGATTCACATATGAAATATTTAGATATTTGTTTAAAAAATCCAAATGCGTAGATAATATATGTAATACCAATGAATATTTAGAAAAGCTAAAAAGTCTAAATGCATAGGTAATATATATATTACCCAAGCATTAACACATCCTGGTTTTGCCCCAAATATCTATACCATTTCAAGCCTACAACAGTCTATATGGTGAAAATATCAATAATGACATAAACCACTACATATTCTCCTGCGCATTGTTAGGGCACATTAAAGGCAATTTAGGAAGGGGAATTTTTTTGAGAAGAAGAGCTGATAAATGAAATCCTGGCTTATTTATGTCGAAAAATTTATTCCTCCAAATTTATAATCAAATTCTATTTGCCATACATACCAGTTTATGAACATTCTTTGTCTTTTTCTCCCTTTCTTAAACTTCGTATTTATTTTTCTATTTTAGTTTATTTACCTTTATTTATTTATTTATTTTTAATTACTGCTTTATTTTGTATTTATTTTATAAGAAATTTATTGCTTTGTGTAATGCGGTGGAGGCTATGCTGCTTGTGACACTTTTACTAGCTTTTCTTTACTGGATTACTTTCTAAAAATTAAAAGAATCTGTACATTATATTCTTGCTTTATTAAAAATTGTTCTAAATTTGCTTAATTTAATTTAATATTTTTGCTTATGAAAAACTGAGTTCAAATTTTTTTATGATTAATATAACAGACGGGAATATATTTAGATTAAAAGACTATTTTCAAGTGTCAAATATCCAAACTATAAAACTTACAGAAATATATTTGTTCCTTCAAACAGTTTGAAGAATAATTATTTAACCGGAAGAAATCTCTTACTTTCATTTCAAATGAAGCAATTTCAATAAATTTAACTGCTACGTGAATTCTTCAGTCAGTTACATTTTATAGCTTTCGCTTCTTCGCCGTGATAAAGTAAAATCCAAACTAAAACCCTTTTTTTTCCTTCCAATAAATTCTTAATTTACAGAAGACAGTTTCTCCAGAACAATAGCCAATTATTCTGCCCTTTGCCTTCCTTTCGAACACAGCAAACAAACCATTTGCCACCGAAATTCCCTTGCCGACCCTCCTCCTAAAGGATGCCTCCGCGCTCTAATTAGATCCAATTACGAGAAATTAAAGTATATTCTCTTAATCACAGGAAGGTGCACTGCATCCTTTAATGGAGGAACCCGAATGCGCATCTGATAATTGTTGCTTACAGAACGATCGTCTCCTTGGGCTCAATAGAATAGAAGGGTTATAAAATCCTTCTTTCAGACGCAATTTAAATGACCTTTCTATCTTCAGTGCGCCATTGTTGGTCGAAGGTGATTTAGCTATTCACTATTTCGAATGATAATAGACAGATTCATGAAATATTTTTTAACAATCTGTATGTATACTTGAATTTCTTAGAAATAGGAGGCCTTTAAAAACAAGCAATTATGTTTGAAAATGCAAATTTATGGATTGCATTAAATGCAGTTCAATTAATATGAAGTTTGAATTTGTATGGATTTTCAGAGTAGGATTTGGAACTTCTGAGGTCAGCTATTTAAAAACTTCTTCAAAACTATAGGAGTGAGTATATGCGAAATATTCAGGAGTATGCGAAGTAAGTATTCAGGAGTTCTGCGAAAATAACATTGATCAAGATGAAGGATTTTTCTAGTCTGATTTTTGCGTTTTTGTTTAACTAGATTATTGGAATGATGTTGAAGGGATTTATATAAAATGTATTTCATTTTTTTTAATTGTTGAGAAATTTTTTAAGTTAGCGGATATTCTGGGAAATGAGGTATGTTTTGGAATAAGGTTGACACCATGTCTTTTTTTTTTTTTTTTTTTTTGCACGATTGTTTGGTGGTATGAGATAAGTTCTTATTGTGCTTGAGGTAAAACTTCTGGGTAGCTTTGTATCTTCTCCATTACTTCCAACATGCAATTAACATTGATGGATGGGCTATTTTTCTTCAATGGGGCAGTTTCTGTAAGCGGTTTGTCTTTCGCATTTAAACATTTGGTTTGATACGTCAGTTCCCAACGATGGTATTCAGTTGAAGCCTATCAAAACTTTTTTTTTTCATTTCTGTTAGAGTTGATACAAATTATAAGTCGGATGGAGGACTGGATATTTTATATATATATAGTTTTTAATTTCCGTGATTTCAATAGTCTTAAATGTAATAGAAAGGCTTGCTTGCAGTTATTCATTTGGTAACTTTTTAAAATTTTAAAGTTTAGCATTAGATGTACTATGACATTTTTCCTTCAAAAATCACCAAATGACTTATTAACTGGTCTAATCAAAGATTCAGATTCACAGCAATTTTCTATTAAACCTAACTGTGGTTTCTTGGGAGGCTCCTTTTCTTTTTAGGTAATAATGTTTCAACGCTGCATAAAATTCTTTTTCATCCACGTTTCCGAAGTCACTGTAGTTGTTCGATCGATTATCATACTAATGACCAACGAATTCTTCAAAAAGTATTCAAACCCAATCTAATAAGGCAGCTATATTTTGATGAAAGTTTCTGCGATAGGCTTTAAGAGTTACCCACAGTTAAAAAATAAACTGTATGCGGTAAAAATGCACCATATGCATACAAAACTTATGCGACATATATTCTATTCTAGTAAATTCACGTAATCACTTACGGATAGGGATTGCAATACCGGTATACCGAATACCAATATTTTGGGCCATTTGTACAATTTTGTAATACCGGTATTCACAAGGTTAAATACCGGTTTTTCGGTATTTACTAGAAATTTTTAAAATTGTCTCCACTATATGTTCAGGTATCGCGAACATAGCAATATAGTATACGTTATTGTTTTTTATGTCTCCCTAACGGACGAAATTAATTAGTTAATTAATGGTTTAATTAATTCCTTAAATCTAAATTAGTGAAACTTGGATTATATCTGAAAGAAAATATTGTATCCATAACGACTGATGGAGCAACAATTATTAAAAAGAAATAGGAAAGTTGATTGGTGCAAATCAGCAGTTGTGCTATGCACATGGAATTCAATTAGGAGTGATAGATGTATTATATCAAAAATATAAAGAACAGAAGAATCCAAATACTGTGGATATAGAAACTTCGGATTCCAACTTTGAAAAGAGTAAGAGTGAAAGTGATATTGACAATGAAGATAATGACAATGTAATTGTTGAAGAAGAAATTGCTAATGAGGATGAAATATTATCCTATCAAGAATTGTTTCCTATAATTTATAAAGTTCGAAAAATTGTTAAAATATTTAAACGTTATAAAAAGGATATATTACTAAAATATATATTAACTGAAAATAAAACAAAATATATGTTAATATTTGATTCTAAAACACGTTGGAAAAGTTTACTCCTAATGATGGAACGATTTTTGAAACTGAGAAATCAAATCCAAAAAGCAATAATCGGCTTAAACCTGTAAATTAATTTTTCAGATACTGAATTCGACTTAATATCCAGAACTATATCAGCTCTACTTCCAATAAAACTGACTATTGAGGCATTATGTCGGAGAGATTCTAATTTATTAACAGCTAATGCAACAATAAATTTCATGTTGCAGTCACTGAAAGAACAGCACACATCACTATCTGAAGAATTATATATTACATTGAAAAATCGCACAGAAGAAAGGCATACCGAAATAAAAAAATGTCTTATGGTATTTACATAATTCAAATGATTTTAAAAATGAAAATGAAATGAAGAAAAGAAAAGAAACCAATTCAAATCTGATTAAGTTAGAGTAAAGTTTCTTAAATATTTTTTCCCACAAACCTATCCACATTCAGAATTCGGTTCAATTATCGAAGATTATGATGTCACTACTGTCGATAGTGAAAAGGAATTGTCTCTTGAACAAAAATTAGAATTAGCGATAAATAAAAAAATTTCAACGAACCAAAATACAATACAGAAATCAGCTATATCCAAAACCATCTGACGAGAAATCGATTTATTTGAAGTTGAAGGATTTAGAGGTAAATACTTGGAAAAAGTATATCGCGCATTGCTAACAGTACCACTAATTAGCGTAGATGCCGAAAGAGCGTTTTCGACAGCTGGTAATTTTCACACAAAATTACTTTTCAAGCTTAATGACAGTACAATTAATGCATCGTTTTTTTAGATCACAATTCAAAAATTTGCAATAGTACCACAGACTGAATAGTGATATTTACACTTTTTTTGTGATTTAAATAAATAAGATGTTTCTTTACTTTTTTGTAATTATATACTGTTATAATTTATTACAGATTACTTTTTGTGATATTTATACTCTCTAACAAAACTGGCAAATAAAAAAAAGAAGCCCGTGTTTTCTTTCTTTTTCTAAAATTTCTAATACCGGTATTAAAACCGGTATATCGGTACTGAGATTTAAAAAATACCGAATACTGGTATTGAAATTTTGGTCCGGTATTGCAATCCCTACTTATGGACTAATCCTCGTATATAATTAAATTTAGCCTATATAAAAAAAATCCAATTACTAGGAAGTTCTGAAATTGTATAATTTTGCGTATATAATGCCTGAGGGAAAAAAATTGAATTTTTGACTTCAAGTTAACAAAAAAATTTATAAAAATTATAATTTCTATCAATTTTCTAATGTTTTCCTATTAAATAATCAAATAATTAACTAATGAATTAATATAATTATAAATTAATTAATATATTGATATAATTATAAATAAATTAGTATAATATTTTCGTAATAACTTATAAATTTCAAATAACATTTGGCTGAAAATATTTACAATTTGCAGTAGTGAATAATAAATCGTGATTCATCAGCAAGTATAAATGAAAGATGGAAAGCGAAAAGGGAATTTTGAACCATTTAATGAGTTAAAAACATTCAGTGAAAAAAATTAAGAACAATAGCTGTGAATTGAATAACAAAACGTTTTATAGCTTTTTATGTCAAGAAGGAACTAAGCAAAGACTTACACGGCGAAAAGAAATCTGCGCTGGTGAACATCAAATGTCAATACCTTACAGTAAACAAATGCAGGTGACTCGTCATGTGGTCCAAGGCTATCCAAGTACTATATTCTGCTTCTAATTTTTGCTCCGAGAGCCTTGCGTTCATTATTTTACATATACGCTTTCACTTTGCTGACTCATTGACAACATTAGGAGTTATTTTTAGACCTCTGACTATTGCCCAACTGCATGTTCATCATTTACATTGTTTGAAGATTACGTTCTGTCATCTGTTTTCTTAGATTTAAGAATACGAAACTAATTGAAATCTACAACAAATTTCTGAAATCAACGGACAGAATGTGAAGAATGGCCCGATAATAAGGATACGGGTGCGAAGTTTCAATGCAGGATGTAAAAATATTCACGGTCTATGATTGATTGTGATTTGTTTATAGAAGTTGACCACAAAATTAGGGTGAATCTAAGATTCATCATTACGGCCCTGCCAATCCATTTTCCTGCTCATTGCTTCCTTGTTGCAAGCGAAAGCTTTCTACGACAAGGGCACACTAAAGCTTGTGTCCTGTTAAGATAAATACTTCAACGATGGTGACAACTATATTGAAAAATAGCCTAGATATTGCATTTACCTAAGCAACCAAAATGTTGTTGTTTTTTTTAATAATAGTTCTTTTCCCCTTAAATACGTAATGGAGTTTAGTTTCAGGATAACCTCAGTACAATACAAATATTAATATTAAAATGAATACGATTCAAAATACACTCCATTGGAAATTTTTAGGTTTAAAACTGAAACCGAATAAAATAGAAGTATTTTAAAAACCTACTTTAGAAATATAAAATGCAAATTACAAAGAAGGAATCCAAGGCATATTTCTAAATTGTGATTGGCCTCTTAAGGTCATGTACTTTACTCGATGATACTCCTGAGTAACAAATATGGGTTGAATTTCAAAAAAAAAAAAAAATATATCGTTTTTAAACATTACAGCTTAGACGCAATTTCAAATGCAATTTTAATACTTCTGTTTCATATGTAAATTGTAATAATTCAATCTACTTCTTTCCAGAAGAGCCACCTCTTGGCATAATCAGAGACAAGCAGTTGTAACTACTTGAATACAATGCCTGAAATTGTGGCAGAATTTGAGGCAGTCAAAATCTTTGAATTACAAGAGTATATCAGACAATAGTAAACTTCAAGAGGCTGATTTTACCTAGACATTCAAGTTGCTGTAGAACTTGTCCGCAATAACGAACACATTGAAATAAATCATTTTTTCATTCATGAGAAAATGATGAAAAGTAAGATACTTGGGGAAAAAATATCAAAATTAGAACAAATTCTTGAAATTATAACCAGGCCACATTTGTTGATCATACGTCAACGGATGTCATATAAGCCACTAATTAATATTAAACATATTACATCATATGATTGATGTAATTGATTTAATATTAATTATTCAAAACATAATGAACAAGAAAAAGAATTAAAAATAATAAGTATGCAAATTAATTTGGAGGGGAGGGGGTGTAATAATACTGTTTATGCTTTTAGAATTTTTCCGCTAACTAGTAGATGTAAAGTTAAAGCTTATTCTTTGTGTTGCTTTTTGAATTTCAGCTTATTGTCTGGTTCTTGGTTTTTCTATTCGAAATTTTTAAAAATAATAATAATAATAGTTACTTGCTTAGCATCGTTTAATAAAGTTATGACTTAGCAAAATATTTATGACAGTTGATCAAATTTAGATATATGACATAGGGCTGCTAGGATATCTTGCTGCCGCAAAAAAAAAAAAAAAATAGTTTTAGAATTATCGTTTGAAATTTTAAATGGCTATCTTGTTTAATTATTAATGACAGAAAGATTTATATTTATTTTCTTGATGACAATGAATATATCCACTAAAACTGAATGATATATAAAGGAGAAGTATAAATGACACTTATTCTATTTTTTACTTTATTATTCAAGGGTTTTAGAGTAGACAATATTTTATTCTTTTTCCATCTTTAGCAAAAACAAATAAATTTCTTGACTGCCCGACTCGTGCACATCCCACCTACAAATGGACATAAGAAAAACATGGAATTTTCTAGGTTCGATCCCCACATTTGAAGTGCGGATCGAACCCTGAAACCTTGACCCTGCGCTTTGTTGATGATCATCGTGAATCCAAGTCCAAACGGGAACTGCGGTCGTTTAAAATTAAAAGGCGTGTCGGTGAGAATAATAGGAATACGTCTGGAATGAGCACATCTTCTCCATTCGACTTTCCGTTAAGAATATTTGCCTCGATTCTTGCCGCATGTTGGTCTTCTGATTCAGATGCGCGTAATTTGGGTAACAAACACATAAACCTTGTCTTTTGATTCTTGCCGCATGTTGATTATGAAATTCTGAAACACGTGAATTTGCAGTTCGTAAAAGATTTTCTTCATTGCTCGTTTGCCATTCTTCGTTTGTTTGAGAAGCTCGAATTTGCTTATTTCTACGCCCTTCGCTATTAGATTTACTACATGACGAACGTTTGTGAAGCATATTTTTTTGATGAAGCAATTAACACGATGTACGCTTTTATAATCGAAATATCGTTTGTCGATTCACTAAATAAATAAAAAAATTATTATTTACATAATTATTGTTTATCAATGCAGACCAAGGTAAGTTACATATAATAATTATATTTTGCATGTGTGAGATAAAATCTGAATAATATGTGCGGTTCGCCGCAGCAAAATACTGTGAACGCTGAATTATAAAGACTATTCACTAATGAAAAGAAAAAAAAACTCGCGCACTAAATATTTCACTCACTTTGTTTGGTATCTATGATGATAATTTTATTTTGTATGATATATGCGCTATAAATTTCTAATGACATGTGCCGTTTGCTGCTTACTGCTTGCCTTTTGTCCATTGTCAAATTGAAAATAATGTTGAAACGTATGAAACGATCTATTTGTAAATGTTATTGTGTTCAAAATAAATGCTAATAATTGTAATATGCCTATAAACTTCACGCAAGTGCAAGCAATAAGTTAGCAAAATTTTATCGCAATCGCATGAACGGTACGGCAGCGCATAAAATACGAACAAACAAAAATTCATTTTCATATATTAGATTTGCAAAAAAAAAAATCAAAAAAATTTATCAGTAATTTGTATAAAATCTCACTACGCTTCTAAGAAAAATTTTATTTAATGTATCTAATCATAATTTTCATAAAAATTACAAGGCATATCTATAAGTTTAAGAAATTGTTTCAGACATTATTTGGATAAAAGAGCTTATAATTTTTTCCCTTTCATTAACTCAATCATATATTATCTATCAAACTTGAGAAGAATGAAAAAACTCCTGTTGGTAATCCAGAAAGAAGGTAAATTTCTTTCTTCCAGAGGTGTAAGGAAAAAGAAATTTAAGAATATCGGTCTTTCCTAATTTTTTGACCAATTTCATGAGAGTTTTATCAATTGGGATGGATAAAAAATTAACTAATGATTAAGGTTAAAAATATTTTAAGTATATCGAAAATAACTCTATTGTGTCTGGTTGATGCTACTGAAAACATTGTGAAAAATGAAAATAAAATATCATGATTACTCTCTACTCACATGTTGCTGTTGCGTTTTCATAACTCTCTAAATTAATTAATAAATTTCATATTAAAATTTTTGATTCATATGTTAATTTAATTACAGAATAATAAATCTGAGTAAAAAGTTGGACTTATTTCCATCTTAAATCTGAGAAATAATTTAGAAACTATGACTTTTTATATGGTAAAGTATTTTTCTATTAACATTAGAAGTTTATGGTGACAATTGATTTTAAAAACTGAAAAAAACAAAAGAGAAAATATGTAATATTTGTTTAAATGACAAATTTTACGAAGAAAAAATTTACAATAAAGCTGTATTATTTTGGCTTAATCAAATTCTATTGTCACATAAGTACTCGTCGATGCATTAACTTCAATAACCGCAACAGCCATCGTTCCTTCTCAATAAAAATAACATAGGAATCGTTAATCAGTGGAGATAATTACACCGCATCCTCGCTAATGAGTTTTCTGCTGCCTCGAGGAATTGACTATGAAAAAAAATATATAAAAAATCAGATAATCCACTGTGGCAAACCGAGAAAATCATTTTGACAGTCTTTTTTATCGAAGAAAATAAGTTTCCAAGATTCATCTCAATTATAAATTTAATCACATGCAGTCAATCTGCTTTTCGAAAAGAGAATGCTGTTTGTTGCCAAAAGATGGATTCAAAGATCGGAAATTAGACAAGAATAATTGCATTTTGCATCGTAAACTTTTAAAAATGGATGGCAACCTGTTCTATGAATAAGCATTCCAAAACAAAGCATTTAATATAATCTTGTTTTAATGCAAATTTGGCGATAATCCAAAAGATTTTTTTTATTCTTTAAACATCAAACAAAAAATACGGAACACTGAAATTATTGCAGTATTCAGCACTATTAATTGATGGTATATTAACACCAGTTATTTTACATCAACTTTGTTCCTAAAAATAAATTATATCCGCAACTATCTCTCATATGATTTACTAAACTATATTATAAATTAATATTTTTCGCGTTTTTTTTTATTATGTCTGAATGTAAAAAGAAAAATTACAATGAACAAGGTAGGCAATGTAAAAATTCGTCAATTCACTCAGATGAATTTATTAAGGAAAAAAGGCATTTTAATACGGTGATGACATGATAAAAAATGATATTATAAAATATTTACAACTTTTTATCGAGATATCATTGTATTCTCAGGGGAAATAATACAAATATAGAATAAAGCTATAAATAGAAAACATAAATGATGCATGCTTAGAGCTGCAATCTGGTGGGAACAAGAGGAACATTTTATTTTTGAGATGTCACTATTTTGGCATTGGTATGAAAAATGAAAATTGTGCTTGTGCAATAAATGAAAAAAAAACCTCTACATATGAGGGGGGGGGGAACACATTATTCCATGAATACTTCAGAAAATATGAAGCATAAAAAATAAAAACAAAGTTACACTGAACATAACTAAAAGCATTTGTAGTAATTAACAACACAAGCATTCGGCAAATCACTAACCAAATTATAGTCATAGCTTTCATCCCCCACAGCTTATCAACTTTATCTGCGTATACAATTCTTTTGCGAGATTAATTCGTTTCAGAATCTCGGCTTTGCCTATTTTTTTTTACAAGGCCAGATTTTTAATGGAATTCTCCAGAAGAATCTTTACCTTTCTTCCCCTCTTTATCCTGTCCAAAACTGGTTAAAAATATAGTGACTTGTTTTGGATGGTCAATGAAAGAACTTAAAACAATTAAAATGCATATTTTGATATTTTTAAAGACAATTTGATTTCACTATTCCGTGTAACTGACATTTTTATTGATCCACACATTTATTAAACTGCTGTCACTTACCTCGTCAAAATGTAAAATTCACTGCTGTTCAGATTTTGAATAATACCTTTTTGTAATATTTATTACACGTACAATAGTTTACTAAATTCTGTATTTTTATAGCGACTTAGCTTGACAATTTGAATTGCCAAGCTGAATTTTTATGAGAATATAGAATACAGTAAATTATTCGATTGACTATGATTAATAATTTCGTCACCTCGGCTCCGTAAAATCTCCTCGATAAATGTCAAATTTTACTTATTTATTTATTTACTTACTTTTACAGTTCACTTTTGACCCAAATTTGTTTTTTGTGAGGACTAATATGCTGACATACAAATCTTGTTAATCTTAATCTTTAAATAATATAAAAATGTTCCAGACTGTTTACTTATTTATCTATTTTACTATTGAAAAAAAAGTAGCTCACTTGTTGATATAATATAAAAAGCGAAAACTTTAAACATTTATTTAATAAATAAGTAAATATATTCACGCAAACTAACAAAGAATTTTAGGATTGTTGATTCATATTTTAATTACTTTTTTGCTGCAAATTCCATCAATACAAGTTAATTATATGGTAGTTTTTTTATTTAATTTTTTGCCGGGATAATTCAGATATAATGTTCTATAATTATTTCAATTATTATTTAAAAAGTGTGTCTATATTTTGATGAATTCATCATTCGTTTCATTCATCTTTCTGTTTATCCGTCTGTGAACGTGATAGCTCGAAAATGTTTCGAATTAAACTGATGAAATTTGCTCAATAAATTTGCAACCAAACTTGTGGATTTCTACAAAATATGGAACGAATTCCATTCACAGGAAATCTGGTTTTCCAATTATAAATGAACTCGATAATTCCAAGATATAAAGAGCTCCATAAATAAAATTTGGTAAACAAAATCAATATCCAGCACATAGATTCTTATCAAGTTTTGAACCAAATCTATTCAGGCTTGACCGTTTGTGGATCTCTGTTTCCGCATGCCTCTAAACACAATAAATAATAAATGGAAAAACTTCAATCAATGAAGTTTGGTATGTTATCTTGTGTTATAACTGTAGTTCGAGTCAAATTTTAGTTTTATTTGCTTGGCAAAAAGAGTTCGAAATACACTTCCATAAGATATAGTAAAAACTCCAATTCACGCCAAAGTTATATATTTCGGAACTATTTTTTACTAAAGAAATGGAAGGCATTTGCGACCTGTGACCTTGCCAAAGGTCCATAATTTTATGTGAGGAAGGAGAATAGAATTTTTATTAATAGTATGAGTTTCGGGAGAAACTACCACTGTTATTTATTATATATTAAGGGAGGCTAGGGCTAGTTGTAACCATTTTCAGCAACATTTTTATATTTTTTAATGTATTTGTCATTTCCTTATCGTAAGTACCTTTTTAGCGTCAGTATTCATGCATAATATTCACCAAAAAATATTCTTTAACAGTTTTGTTAGAATTTACATTGAAAATTAGATAAGTTGCAACAATAATTTTTTTTTTTTTTTTTGCTATTTTTTGTTAATTAGAGTACAGAAAGCATTTGGAAAATTTTGTCACTAAGCATAATGATAATAAAAATTAGTTAATATAAATTAAAGAAAAAATACTTAATTAAACGACACGTAAAAACTATTAAAATCATAAGTGCAACTAAAGCAAGTAATCAAGACTTTTGTATGCACATTCTGTAAATTAAGTATGAAAACCATTCTTCAACATCAGAAATACGAGTTACGGTGACTTGTTTTTAATATTTCTACTTCAGTGTCATTGTGTTACCAGTTTGAAACCTGATTCGTCCGGAATAGCACCATGTAAGGGAGTGCACGCTGTCGTTGCTGATTACCTTCCTCCTGATGTGACGCAGAAAGAGGAGAGAAGATGCTAGCTCAGGCGCTGCTCTCGTCATTTGAGAACACTGTTCGAAATCTGTCCTAAGAAAATTCTATCGTTATTTAGTATTGGGATATTCATATGCATCCTATAATATTACAATATATATTATCATATTTATCTGGACATAACTTCGAAAGCGAAAAAGCAAAATCTATCTTTGTTTTCAGAATATATATGTGAGTTCAAAATCCTCTTCATCTTTTTACTTTTATTTGGTCTTTTGGATTTTTCCCCTCAATTCTTTCCCTTTCTCATGCCTTCTCCTCTTATTTTGATTTTTTATTGATTATGTCGCAATTTTCTTTCTCCATTGTTTCTTTACCTGCTGGATAAGAGAAGGGTTTTAAATTTTCTTTGAATTAAGTGAGCCTATGTCAGACCCTTTGAGCGGTGAAACATTAGGGAGAGATCTATGAGGATGCTTGTTAATATATAAAGTAGAGAGTCTAACCACATGAATCAAACACAAATGAAAATAAATTCACATAGCTTAATTCGCAACTTCCATAACCGCATAATTTCAGACAGTTTTGTTGATTTCTGAAAAAAAATTAAAGCAGCTTTTTAAAACTTAATACATAGACAAAGAAAAGAAATGAAAATATATTTAAAGAGATCAATTACTCATTTTAAATTGAAATTTCGGAAATATTTATTTTCTGTTTAGTATATAGTACATGATCACAGCTTCTCACTGCCCGTTTTGGCTAGGCGGCGACCGTGCTAGCATAACAAGACACTCCACAAAATCACGTTTAAGAAAACTCTGTTTAAGATTTTTACCACTAGCTCCTGGCTCTTTTACCAGTTGTAGTTATTTCCATACATAAAACGGAAAAATCATTTAGTATTTGTAGCCTCCCCTCAGAAAACAAACCAACAGTGAACTATATCAAGATTATATTATTATAGAATTAAAATTATATAATTAACTATTTCCATATTTTTCGAACTGATATCTTCTTGTAAGTACTTCGTTTATAGGGAACTCATTTCTCTTGTAAGGCTTGTCTAAGATAGCTTCTACATCTAGAATAAGCACGTTAACTTCTCCCATAGTATGTAATACAGTACAAAAATGAACATAATTAACAGCAAATATTTAAATTATTTCATAAATTCTTTGTGAAGATATATTAGCAATCATAGAATATTATGAACAAATTGAGTTCAATTTATAAAAGATAATATTTCTTTCAATAATTGATTACTACTTTTAGCTTAGAAATAAAATTTCTATAAATTTTATTATTTTGGGTGTGAGTAAATTTTTCAGAAAATTACTATAACATAGTTTCTCCGGAAGAAATTGTTCTTGGAAAAATTAGAAACAAATGAATGCTAAATGAAAGCAGATAAAGTAGCAGAAATTTAAATTTATTGAAGCGATGGCATAACTAAATAGTATAAATTCAGTCCTAGATAGCAGAACAGTATCATTGTCTGTATCCTTGTGCAAATGTAAAATTCCAATCGGGGTCCCCGAAATTCCACCAATGTACCAGCCTATAATTATGACACTGTAAGAAAATCAATGATTCAGATAAAAGGAAGATTTCATTTAAGAAGTGAATTATTATCGCTTGTCACTTAAATCGAATGTTGCTTACAGTTAGATCCGATATTCAGTTGTGTTTACCAAATATAGATTCACAATCAAAATGGCAATTTTTTATAATTTAATAGCTTTCTTCGGCATTCATCTTTTTAACAAGGAATATTGATTTCATTTCATTTCACTTTGATCACACATTCAGAATTTGATATTATTATCTTCCCAACAAAATACTTTTACATTTCAAATTGAGAGAGAAATTTTGCGATACTTTTGAGATGTGTTACTAGTAAAATTTATTGATTTGAAATTTTTAATGTAGATAAATGTGTTCGTAAAGCCTCATGCTTAATTTCAGTTGTTGTTTTTTTCATTTAAATATCTGCCGCGCATCAAAACTAAATTGCCGATTATTTTTCAAAATAATGGCAATATTAAAATGAACAAACTATGGTTCAAAAATGAATTGTTAAAATTTTTAAAAAAATTCAATAAGCGAAAATTGAAGAACTCTTGAACACCATAAAATGCAATTAGCTTTAGGGAAAGAATGCCAAAACAGAAAATTAAAACTTTTTAGAAACAAAAAAGGAGGTGGGATTCATGGGGAAAATGTGTGTGAATAGTGGTTCAGCTCTCATCAAGAAATTACTTGAAACCGATGTTCTCATACATAGATAACGAAAAAATAAACATTTATGATGACGTTCCTTAGTCTTTTCCAAATGGGCTACTGAATACCTACCTACAAGAAGGGGATATTCTTCAGCTTATTCTGTTCCTCACTACGGGTCATCGTCTAGGATTTATTATTGTCGTAAGCACTTTTGTCAAAAAAAAAATAAGCTCTTTTGAAAAATTGCATACTTTTTATTCCTTTTTTAAGGCACGAGATGGTGAAGTAATATGCGAAGAGTATCGTACGATATATAGTAATCCTTTTGTGAGTTTTAAACTTTATAAAACGAGTTTATCAAATATATTGAATATTCAGAATCTCAAATAGCTCAAAGAATGCTCAAAAGTAACACCTTTCAATGAGATTGTTGCAAGAAAAAATTAAATTATTTGCAATTAAGGATTAAAAGGATTTTGATGCAATGATAATATAATCAGAAAACATGCAAATATTTCGATAAATTTTTAGCTAAAATTTTTATGAAAATATTGAAAACCCCATTGAAAAAGTAATTACGTCCCAAGTTTTTGAGATTATAGATCTTCTCTGTAGCACCTTTTGAACGATCCTTGTATCATACGTATTGCATAACGTATCAAGAAATCTTTTATTTGGAAATTTTGCAAAAATTTTCAAGAAAATATATTAATGAATTAAATCTGTAGAGAGCTATTTGAGGAGATAAAAGTACGTGGTAATGATTGATTGTTTTTTCAGTCTTCAAAATGTGAATGAAGCGAGCTGGTCAACTAATGATTTTTTGGTGGAAAATATCTCTTCTAATCTTTATCGGAATTCACTAAATTACTTTATCAGATTCCTAGTAAACCAAAAGTTCTCTTTTTAGCTCTCATTACACAAGACAGTTACACGATAGATGGTTTTGCACAACAAAATGTGTGACGAGCGGTTAACAGGTATGGTAACTATGGCAATGATTTCATCCGTACTCGTACCTTTTATCAATTTCTCACCTTCCGATCTGAGATGCTACGTATCTTGATGAAATATTGATTGCTGTTCAATTCCTTTCATCTGTGAACTCACTTGTCTTTTTATTTTACAGGTGGCCATTACTATGTAATCAGGCCAATTACATAGCTGTATTGTTTTCTATATCTATTCACAATAATAATCACTCTGCAACTCCACTCTACCAAGAAATACTTAAGAAAATATTTTAGTCTGAACTAATTTCTTTAATGAATTCTTATTCTCTTGTATAAATGTGCTATTGTAGTCCATTCTGACGAATGTACAAAGTTTCTTCTAAAACTGACAAATAAACTTTTTCTTGAGTCAGATGAAAGAACATGCCTCTGTGAGTCATAAGAGGCTGTATATAGACGTAACTACCGATAGCTCTAATTTTCAATTATTTTTCAAACATTTTCACTTAGTTAATTTTTAAGATAAGATATACGGCTCTATACAAATGAATTAGTTATTCCCATCTGCTTGCCTGTAAATTGTAGAACCCTTGCATAACCTCATTTCGCAATGCAACCAACTAGCATTAAAATTATCTAAATATGATAAATCCACATAACAGTACATTCTATTGCGTTAAATTATTAGATTTTCCATTCAAAATAGGTGTTTACATTTCTTTCTGGGTGTCAAATCGGATAAGAGGGAATAAAATATTGCTTTTTAGCATTTAAATAAAACGCTATTGATCAGAAAGAAAAAAAATTCTGAAAATTAACAAACATTAAAAACATCTGTAAAATAAACCATTTAACCTTGAAAAGGTCAGGGATAAATTTTTCATTTATTTTCAATTGTTTCAAAATTTGGAATTCTGTTTAAATACGCGTTGTGGAAAACTAAAAATTACATTCAGTCAATTTTCAGATCGATACTTACATTATTTTTTTAAATGCAACTTTTACGGAAAAAAGAAAAATTAAGAAAGAAAGAAGAAAAAAAAGGATTGTCAAAAAAATAAAAATCTCTCGCTTTTGGTATACTCATGACGAGACAGAGCTTCGTCCTTCTCAGTATCTGCCTCAATGGAGATGATTGGTTTGTTTGAAGTGTGTTATATTTTAAGAGGTTTATATATTAAGTACAAAATCTTTTAAATTAACTGCAGATAAAGGATAAGAGCTTAAATACAGTTTCTTTCTTTTTATTTTTCCAGCGCATTTTGACCATTGACAATAGTCTATAAGATAGCAGTAATCTGAATTTAATTTTAGGTGTACGGAAAGTTTTTATTAGAAAAAATTTTAAGCTGCATATTTTATTGATTCTGAATGATAAAAAATGCTATCAGGAACTTTAAAATGATCAAATTGGCCTGCAGATGAATTAACCACTGAATGGATTAATTTATAGTGTATTTAGTTGAATTTTTAATGTGCTAGATGTTTCATGAAAAAAATGAGAAATTATTTACTATCTCTTTTTAGTAACAAAGGATAAATGAATTTATCTCAAAATATTTTATTAAAATTGAATTTCATTGTGCAACTTTAACGTGGAACTTTACTCCCGATCTCCTAATACTTGCGCTCTTCAATCATTGCGCTAATATGTCCCGATGTATTGGATCTTTTTCTCGGTAAATTAATGTTCAGATTTGATTTTCATGCTACGAATAATGTTTCTGTCTAATACGAAAACATTGCATTTTGTAGGAAAAAAGACAAGTTTGTTGAGTCATTAGCCAAGATGAAATCTCTAAGCCAATTCGTCGGTAGCTTTAAAAACGCCAGTAGTCATCACGAGTAAAGTTAGTTTAATTTTGGATGCAAAGAAATTTTTGAAGCATGTATGATGATAAAGGAATCCATATGAGGGATGGAGTTAAAATCAAGCTTCTTAAATAAAATTTAACCAACTTTAAGTTTCTTTCCTGAAAATTTTGATATTTATAAACAAATTAATAGCGAAATTATAAATAATTTAATTCAGAGTAAATAAATCGGGTTTCCTTATATCATTCTTTTGATTATTCCTCAGCAGTATAAAGTAATTCGTTTGTAATTCAGAGTAATCGCATGGAATTTTCCTGTATCATTCTTTTGATTATTCATTTGCAGTATACAATTCGACATGGAATTTTAGAGGCATTATGAACCTTTAAAGGTAGAATAGATATAAACAAATAATAATTTATTAATATTGATGTTTAGATTTATGATTTACATCAAATATTTCAAGAAGAGAACTTGAAGTTTTATGAGAATTTCAGTTTGTAGAGTAAGTTGCAAAACATGAAAATATAAAAATTGCATTTATAAACTAGGATCATAAAATAATAATATGTAATTAATAGTTGTACATTAAAGCTATTAATGAAATTTTATCATTGCATAAAATAACATGAATAAAAATTTATTTTATTATAAATATTAATTATGTAATCATAGAACAATATATTTATAATTTTCAATATTTTAAGGCACAGTTTTTGAAATTCAATTTCGCCTCTGAAATTCGGTATCGTAATCCTTTCAATAAATTGGTTGAATTTTTTTCATTTTCAAATTGTTTATGATGTATGAAATTTCTGTTTCACGAATTAAGAGGTTTTGATTGAAAATTCAGTAAAAGATTAACAATCTAAAGCCTGGTTCATTGTTCTGGAATAAAAGGATCCAAGCAACGCTAAGAAACAGATTAACGTTTTTTATTTGTTTTATGTGGCTTAAAATATTGGAACTAGTTAATAAAAAAAATTGTAAGGGGATTCTAAAACAAGGGGAAAAGTTAAAGGGCAGATTGATATGGAGAAACAACCCATTTCTACAAAAGAACAAAGATTTCGAAATGCAAAATGTGACCGTCAAAGAAAATTCATTGTTAAAATTAAAGCCAAAGAAATGGATATGCAATATGCAATGTACAACACTGATTTAACAGAATAAAAATTTTCAGAAATTTTTTTTTAAGCAACAACGTTAGAAATGGTATATGGCATGACAGATACAATACAAATATATTACATCGGATTATCGCCTATACTTCTATAAATGGCACACTGAAAGGAATTTGATCCGAAATTCTTTTTTTTCACTTTTCATTTATTGATTTTAATTAATATTCTTAGAGTATGGAAAACATGAAGTCGAATTATGTATGTACTTGGTCATGTGCGTGTATTATCTTTATCGAATGCCAAAAAATCTATTCTACATCCTCTTATCAAGAAAGTTTTGAGTCTCCAAATAAATAACCTATAGGATATTACGCAAGCCGCTTAATAAATTACGAATGCAGAAAGAAGTGAGTCTCAAATTTCTTTGTTAAAGTATTTAGATGTTTACCTGGCCAAAATAATGAAATCTGTTTGACGTGCATTTAGCTGGTGATTGTTTGTTTGAAATAACTCTCTGAGCTTATTTGCACATAAATTAAATTTAAATTGACAAACATTATTAAGGACAGAGTTTTCAAATCCTTAAAATAATTTTTTAAAGCAATTGATTTTTGAAGCGACATATAATTTGTATGTGTCTATGCGTATGACTGTACTGTTGAAAATTTTTATTCCATTAAACTTGTATTTTAAAGTTAATCTGATGCATCTTTTTTATTTTACCCGATATATTAGTTTAAATCACCTATTGCGGCCCATCTTTGGAAGTCCATGTTCCATTTCTTTAGTGTAAAATGAGCTTCACTCCATTCGTGGTCAGGGTAGCATGGCTAAAAAATGTTTCAGTGCTAAAAGCCAACAAACCAACAATTAATAACTAATTTTAAAGTTTTTTCATAGCTTTGGAATTACTCAATATATAACTGATACATCACATTGAAGAGATTTCAGATACGGGGATCGGAAGCAGATTTTCCTTTCTTAGGAAGTTACAATAATATGTCGATTATCTTCCTGCCAATCACAGATGCAGATCTTGCCTTTCTGTAGGAGGTAGGTGCACAACCGTTATCCCCAAAGACCAATGCAACACGGTGACTTGGTCATTCCATCTGCGTCGGGAGCTAGACAAGGGGGAATTATTCTATGTAATAAATAATTGAGATCTGTTATTTTGTAACTTACTGCAATTTTCGTAATTATTAATCTATTTGCTTTCCCTTAAAACGAGACTATGTTGTATGCAAAAACAACGTGCACAAGTATCTGGAAGGCATACACACCTTAATAATGAAATCAATGAATAAAACAAATCATTGGCTCTTTCTTTTATATTCTCTTCTGCCTTATTATTAAGAAGAAGTGAGAACACGAGTATGCGCGACTCTGCAGGTAATCGTTAAGCATTGAACTGTGTGACAAATATATACTTTGGAAGACAGGAAGTGTCCTCTTCTGAGCTATTTTTTAACAATTATAATTATTAAAAAATTAAATCCTATAATATAATATGGTTTTATAAATTTTAGCGGTTTTCCATCATAATTGCAGAAAATAATACAAACTTAAAAATAATGTTAAAACATCATTGTTTAAATGAAACCCTTTTCATTGCTGCTATAAATATTTGCTGCTATATATATATTACATTGCTGGTGACAAACATATAAAGATGATGGTCTTTTTTCATGAAGAATAATATGAAGTAATCTTTTATAAAAATAAAATATTGTGAACTTATTAAGAATGCAAATTTAATAAATAAATATTTGCTATAATAAAATAAAGTTTTAATAAAAAAATGAATTTTTTTAATTGCAATTAAAATTTGATTTTGCAACGATGAAATTTCTTTACTCTCAGTCTATTTTGGAACACCGCAGCCCTTTCCTATAATTGTATAAAAATGTATCACTCTTATTCACAGTTTAAAAGTTGCTTTCCTATTGTAATAAACTGAATTTCTTTTATTGAACATGAGAAATTTTAATGAATAATCATCTACGATATTACATAAATTATGAAATGCAGGTTGCTTCCTAAATTCGTGTAAACTATAATAATTTATAATAAAAAAAGTAATGCTCGAAAATTATAAGATACATAAAAGACTTTTTATGTATAAAAATAATTCCAAAAGTAACATAAGGAGGGCGCTCACACATCATCCTAAGGCGTTTTATGCAAGTCAGGAAAACACAAAAATCAATGAAACTGATCACTACCCGAAGGTATTTGAGAAATAAATCTTTTCTCTTCGAATATTAGAGATGCACATGGTTTATAGACATCGATACCAAAGTGGTTGATAAACTCAATATACAAGAGCCTTTTAGTATCCCTAAAATCAAAAATGTACAGGAGTTAAGTCTGGTGATCATAAAGGCCACTTAAACTTACGACTTATCACTCGGTCCTCAGTGAAAATGGGAGGGAGCCAATCTGTATGAAGACAGGTAATGTATGCCTTTCATGTAATGCAGGCACAAAGTAGTTCCACAAAAGCGTAACATATCATTCTACGTGACTGTTGATGTTTTGCAGCCGGAAACAGAAAATATCTCTTCAAAAAAAGAACCACCAGAAGGAAAAACGCTCTGAAACCAGACAAAACAGTACGATGAGGAGAAAGCAGTGGCATGTTTAAGTACTCATAGGGGCTTGACATTCCAATGACGTCACCAAACAATGGAAATCAGAAATCATCCCTTCCACCTACTATTCATTAACCATTATGGATCATGTTCCAATCGTTCCAACATTTATGTAGAAAAGTTTAGTTTTTTTGTCTGTATCTGCCGGTAATTAACTAGTGAAGTGCCTGTATCATAGAATATGTCGAATCGACGATTCGCTACACACCAATCATGTTTCAACTCTAATACTTCTATGACATTTTTTAAAACATGAATGCGGTCCGCAATAAAGGATTATCCGACACTTCATGGGCGATGCTCCAAACTCTCTTTTCCTCAACTTATTTCTCCTTATTAATTCCTTTATTTCTTATTAACTTTCGCAATGCAATATTTGTGGATTTATTAGTCTTGTGGAAAAATTTAACCAGAAATACCCGATTTGGTAACGATAGTATTCTCCGGGATCGAATGGCGATTCCATTTTCAGCCAGACGTTTCATTGCTAGCCTGATTTTGAGGAAACATCTCAGTACGACGTGTGACTGCTTTCATTCTGTCACCTTTTAATATTTTTTTTACATAAGAAATCAATCTCCCTCCTATCATATTCGAGCGAACCGAAATGTTTTCTGGACATTATTGCTTTCATTATCCTGAAATTTACACGAATTGATGACGCACCGTGTATGGTGCATACAAAACTACAATTTTTAATGATTCTTCATTATATCCTCATATTTCTAATTAATAAGTTAATTTCCAGCTATAAATTAATTTTATTAATTGAAAGTTGATCATTTCCACTTCAGCTTAAATTTTAGATGAGATAAATATTTTGACATTCTATCCATTTTATCGTATAGCTCTCTGGCGCTCATGTTTCAAATTTATTTCAAAAAGAAGTATTTGGTTTAAAATATGGTTTTCGGAAAAAAAAGACTTTTTAACTGCACTCTTTTTGATCGTATACCAGTATACATAACAACAAATGGCTTGTCTTTGGAAGAGAAAAAAAATGTAGAAGTGAACATTATTTTGAAACAATAAGCAAGTACCTGATGGAATGAGAAATGTCTCTCTTTTTAAAGTATGAGAATTTGTGATATTTTTTTAAGTTTCGGTCATGCTAGAGGGCACCACTTCACAAATCAGATTGCAAAAAACATAACACAAAGTGCATTCTTTTCGTCACTTATGTCAATGGACTTCTCCAAGAATTTCTAGGCTATGTTCAACCTATTATTTAAGGAAATTTGATCTAACTCTAAATTCACTGCATAATAGAATCAAGCATGAATTCAATTTCTTGGTTATCTGAATCAAATTCAAATGTTTAATTGAGTTTAATTCATGGTCATCTTTAGAATAAAAGTGTTAATTTTTTTCGCTTTATTCACTAAACTAGTCGGCTTTGGTGACCAGCTGATTCGCTGGGATTAATTGTTGCCAAAATTTTAATAAGATATTTTTTTAGCTTACACGTCTGCAAAAAAGTATTTGTAACTCTTAATTCAATAAGCAGTAAACATGTACTATTTTAAAAGTCTGTTTATTGCACTATGCATTTCCATAATTTTCTATCATCCCATCTATAAATTGAACCTTAATTTGAAATAGAAATTATTGAATTCATACTACAATAATATAAATCTTTCTTGCAGAACTAAGGAGAGAAAGTAGAATTATTCAGCATTGATGTCTTATATGTACAGCAAAATTATTTATTACTAGCCGCCTTTACCAGCCTGTTCGACAGTATTAATGCTAGCTAAAATGTTCAGTTAATAATTTATGTAACTTAGTCTCATATAGGGTTTTCATGGTAAATGTTTGAGATGTGTGCTTCAGTTGAGCTTGACTTCGATATGGCCACCTGATATTAAATGGTGTTTGTCTACTTTATTCTTTTTCTCTGCCAAAAGTTTCTGGGTCCTGTAGCCCATTTTGGAAAGAATATTAGCTGGAATTTCTCCGTTGAGACTTCTTAATTGTTTATGCCAGCACAAAATAAGCATTGTGGATTCTGTTTTAGATTCTCCTTTCCTTTGGCTTTAATGATCAGAACGAAATCGTCGACGGATATTTGGATAGTTATGTTGTCAGTAGAGATTTTATTAAGCAGATCATTCGCCACCAAGTACTATGGAGCTGTACCATTGCAGGAACCTTGGAGACAGCCGTATCTCTGTTCTCTTATCGGCTAGCCTTCTTGTATGTTGAGGATTATCTTTTTGGCCATCATGTAGCAGATTTTCGAAGACTTTCTTTAAAATTTTTTAAGCATTTAAGTTTATTTAGATATTTGAATATTTAATGGTATTGAATAATAATATGGTATTGAATGCATCTCTGATGTTCACTGAAAGTACCAGAATATTGTCTTTTTCCTTCAAAAAATGTTTACAGGCTTTTTAAATGGCTTATTGGCTATTGTTGATGAGCTTGTTTGATTCTAGAAAATAAGTAAGGAGCTGTCTGAGTAAATTTTAGAGAACCTTTCTAGTATAGCTGTACGATATGGTTAATTTTTAGCCTCTTCTAGCTTTTTGAAATAGGGTAATATTGTTTATTTTAAAAGGATCCGGGAATTTTTCTATAGAAAAACATTTGCTGAAGCATTCTTTGGAGAGGATTGGGAAATTCTTATATATGGTTTTTAGAACTAGATTATCGATACTGTCATAACCTGGTACTTTTCTGTGAAGGATATTATTAATAACCTAAGCTATTTCTTTTTCTGTGAACAGGCAATTATTAAGGGGTGGGGGTAACTTGATTTATTTGAGATGAAGTTGAGACTGTTAAAGGGAAAATTTGTTCTAAGATATCCTGAGCTATTTTATGGTGTCTTCCGTCTGGATAGTTTTTGTGTAAGACTACCTGCCATTTTGGATAGATGAATTTTTTTCTAAAGACATCTTTAAAATGCTTTCCATATGGAGTTGCGCCTTGAATACAGAAATCTTTCCAACTAGTGCCTTTAGTTCTTCTGAGTTTTTTCTGTATTTTTTTACTTCTTTTTCCCACTTAAAGAATTTTTCTGTGTTTTTTGTTTTCTTTTTACTTGATCTTCGCCTCAGTGCCTTATTCTTTTCTTTTTGATTTCTAACTTATATGTCCACTTATAGTTTTCAATCAAAGGTTACTTCTTGATTTTAAATGCTTTGTTGCTGACCTGAATTATTGTACTTGTGGAAGGGAGGTAAATTCATTTAGTTCGTCGTGGGTATTGCAGTGCACAATTCCGTTAATCAAATTTTCAACGTTAAACTGAAAGTATTTTTTAAATTTGTTATGATTTCCATGGAGTGTTTTATACCTTTTGAAGATGTGGCTAGTAATTCTTGTTCTTATTGTTGTCTGAATAAAGTGATGATCACTTAACGAAGGTTCATCAAGAAATTCAAAAGAGGTTAACTTTGTAATCATTTCCTGTGTGCAGAATGCCAAACCAGGACCAACCCATATTGTATTTCTCCCGAAGGTAGGTGGAGTGTCTGGCGTATTATTGATATAAAGATTATTAACGGGAAGGAAGCCCAGTATTGCAACTCTCCTGGTGTTGGGGCAATGATATCCCCAAAGAGGATTTTGGCTATTTAGATCAACCCCTATCAAAAGCTTTTCCTTTGTAGCACTGGAATAATAATCAGCATCTACTGTGAAGTTTCATTGATGTCCCCGATCGGAGATGAATAAGTCGAAATAAATATTATTATGGGTTTATTGTCAATGTAGAGTTTAACTGCTATCGTACTTTCCAATTCAGCCATTGTAGTTGCTTTATGGGCGGTTTTGTATAACAAAATTGCAGCTTTATTTGACGTGGATATGAAAATATTCCAAGATATTGACTAAACTAATACTTTTCGTTACACACATACGGCACTTGTATCAAGAGAATGTCCATTTTCAATTTTATCACAGCATGGTGGACGGGATTCGTTGCTGCTTTAACTCTGCCTAGATTAATTTGAAGCTATTTAAATTTTGGTTGGTGAAGAAGAATGAATTCAGAGTGATATTAGTAGCCATCGATTGTCCTTGATCTGTTTACATGCTGCCAGTTATTTTTAATAGCAGGGGCATCGTAGGTCTGTGGCCATGTGGTAGTTGTGCTGGGTTAGTTTCATTGCGTTTACTCGACTCTGAGCAGTTAATACAGAAAGGCTCTTTGGACATGCACTTCCAGGTGTGGTGACATCCGCTGCAATTTCCACAAAATGGAATGTTGTGCTTGCATCCCATTCTGGCCTGAGTTGATTGTATAAGTGATGGTTTGGTAATTTGAGCAACGCTTGAAATGGTGAAATTCTTTCAGATAGAACATTGTTCAATTAATAGAAATATTTCTTAAGTTTTTAAGACTATGGAATGTCTGACTGGAAGCTTCGAGAAGGAAGTGTCCTCTGTTCTGCATCTAATTTTAAAGCGAAGTTTTAGATAGTCTAGATTTTCTATATGTATGCAAAAAGTCCTTTGAACATTTTCCAGTTGTACGTTGTTGGCTACATTATAAATTATAATTCTAGAATGCCTCATTCCAGTTTTTTAGTTGCAGTATTTTCAGTAATAACTTCTTTTAGTGTTTCTGAAATTCTTCTTCCCTATAGCGTGTAATTGCCAGCCTTCCTTTCTAGATTCGTCGAACTGATTTGATTTTCAGCTTAGTTTCTCATTGTCGAAGTTCCCTTTTAAGGAGATCCTCTACATTGTATTCGATTTTTCTTCTTTAGGATATATAAGAATTGTGGCCGTGGTTTTAGATTTTTCCCTTGCCATTTTTACATAGGATGGACCTTTTTGAGGTTTTTTACTGGCTGGGTCGATTAGGCTTCTGCGAAATATTCGATATTATCAGTTTGAGTAGATGCTTCCACTTTTGGTCTTTTGGCGCTCATTTTAATATCCAAAACATCTAGAAGCTGTTGGCTGCTTGTAGTAGAGGGATTGATGAGTATTTCTGGAATTTGTTCCCCTTTTTGCGTTTGGGTTCACTATTTACAACATAATCCTAAAGTAATGCCAATAACATTAAGTTCTTACACTTACATGTTTATCTCAATGATCTTGAAGAAAATACATTATGATAGGGTGTTAGAATTTAATATGATAAAACTTTTTAAAGATATTGTTGAGGTGTAGAAAATTTCCTGTATATTAAATTGGAAGTAGAATGTCGGGAATCGTCTAATTTAATCATTAATGAAACTGAATTTTTACATTTTACTAAGAAATCCAATGAGAGCAAATAAATGAATAAAAAAAACTGATACAGGGTGCATGGGAAGGTCCGTAATTTGCTAATAATGCTTAAGTACATTATTGTTGCTTTTTTAAAAATAATTTGTGTGAGTCTCATAAGTGTAATAAATCAGAAGTAAGCAGAAAAAGTAAAAAATGCAGGCTTATAAACGCTGTTACCACTGTTTCAAAAAAACTCCTTCCTTCCCCCTTTATTTTGTATATATTTCTTCCGCTTAAAAATCAAAAATTTGATTCATTCACCATTTGTGACAATTAATCATCTAACAAAATCAGCTGATCATGAAGATGTGAAAAATGCATAGATCCGAGCATGCGGTGGCCTTTTGGTTTTTGCAACTAGACAGAAAACAGGAAGTGAATAAACACATGTCTAAATGTTTTTGATGGCAACTTTACTACACTGTGATACATAGCTATACTGTCCAGAGAGTAACGGGAAAGCAAGAGAGGGGAAATTCACTGTCAGTTTTAAGGGTAGTTTTAAGTCAGAAGTCAGGACAATAAAATCACCAATGTGTGTGTGTGCAGGAGGGACCTTGAAAGACTTTTTCCTTAGGAATTTACATCAGTGTGGATTCGTAAGAACGGAAATGGAGTGAGTTAGTTTTACAATCCTTTGAAAGGCGGTTTTAATTTTCTGACGGTAGATATTTTTCAGATCTCTTGTGGAAATTGGAATCTGAAGCTCAGTTACATATTAATAGCTATTCTGTATCTCTTAGAAGAATAAAGTCCTAATCAAGTTGGAAAAAATAACAAAGGGCAGCAAGAAAACCATGATTCTGCAATAAAGGACCAGCTGGATTTACAAAATATAGTACTTTGTTATTTAAATGAATCATAACAAAATTCCTATTGCACGCCCTCATAGAGGTATAATTAAGAAAAATAGAAAGCAATTTTGCTCAATGTATATATTGAACATTTATTGAAAAAACACAAAAAGTGGATCCTGGATACTTATATATATATATATATATATATATATATATATATATATATATATATATATATATATATATATATATTATAATAGTAATAAAAACCAAGTTATAGGAAAAAATAGAAATTAAAAAAAATTAAAAAAGAATCCGGCCTGAAGTCTTTCTCAAGGGTCACACTCAGGCAGGGATTAAAACAAATGATTTTTTTTTCTGTGAAGGAATGCAGACGAAACAGTCTAATATAGATTCCTTGTGACCCAAAAAACCCCTGAAATTAGGACTAAGAGATATACCATTTTAACAGAAAAGAAAAATACAAAACAATAAATTAGAAGAATACGTCCACTAATAAGCAAAAATACAATAACAATAAATATTATAAAATAACCATATAATAACACTCAAACCAGTAATTTAAACAAAAAGGAAAGAAAACCAGCAGCAGGCAAAAAAAGTTTCAGCTTTTCGGTTGTGTTTCCCGTTCCAAGCTAAAGCGTTCAAGGTAAAAAAATTGTTGGAGGGTCTCAGCGCCATCTATTGAGTTATCTAATATGTAACGGAAGATCTATTTTTATTTTAAATAAAGGATTAATCCCAAATAGGGATTGCAATACCGGGATACCGAATAACGGTATTTTGAGCCATTTGTAAAATTTTGTAATACCGGTATTCACAAGTTTAAATACCGGTTTTTCGGTATTTACTAGAAATTTTTAAACTTGTCTCCATTATATGTTAAGGTATCGCGAACATAGCAATATAGTATACGTTTTTGTTTTTATATCTGCCTAACGGGCGAAATTAATTAGCTAATTAATGGCTTAATTAATTCCTTAAATCTAAATTAGCGAAACATGGATTATCCCTGAAAGAAAAATATTGTATCCACAACGAATGATGGAGCAACAATTATGAAAAAAGTTGGAAAGTTGATTGGTGCAAATCAGCAATTGTGCTATGCACATGGAATTCAATTAGGAGTAATAGATATATTATATCAAAAATATAAAGAACAAAACAATCCTAATATTGTGGATATAGAAACTTCAGATTCCAACTTTGAAGAGAGTAAGAGTAAGAGTGATATTGACAATGAAGATAATGACTATGTAATTGTTGAAGAAGATATTGCTAATAAGGGTGAAATATTAACCTATCAAGAATTGTTTCCAATAATTTATAAAGTTCGAAAAATTATTAAAATATTTAAACGTTCCCCTATAAAAAGGATATATTACTAAAATATATACTAACTGAAAATAAAACAGAATATATGTTAATATTAGATTCTAAAACACGTTGGAACAGTTTACTCCTAATGATGGAACGATTTTTGAAACTGAGAAATCCAATCCAAAAAGCAATAATCGACTTAAACCTGTAAATTAATTTTTCAGATAGTGAATTCGACTTAATATCCAGAACTATATCAGCTCTACTTACAATAAAACTGACTATTGAGGCACTATGTCGGAGAAATTCTAACTTATTAACAGCTAATTCAACAATAAATTTCAGGTTGCAGTCACTGAAAGAAAAGCACACATCACTATCTGAAGAATTATATATTACATTGAAAAATCGCACAGAAGAAAGGCATATCGAAATAAAAAAATGTCTTATGGTATTTACATAATTCAAATGATTTTAAAAATGAAAATGAAATGAAGAAAAGAAAAGAAACCAATTCAAATCTGATTAAGTTAGAGTAAAATTTCTTAAATATTTTTTCCCACAAACCTATCCACATTCAGAATTCGGTTCAATTATCGTAGATTATGATGTCACTACTGTCGATAGTGAAACGGAATTGTCTCTTGAACAAAAATTAGAATTAGCGATAAATAAAAAAATTTCAACGAACCAAAATACAATACAGAAATCAGCTATATCCAAAACCATCTGACGAGAAATCGATTTATTTGAAGTTGAAGGATTTAGAGGTAAATACTTGGAAAAAGTATATCGCGCATTGCTAACAGTACCACTAATTAGCGTAGATGCCGAAAGAGCGTTTTCGACAGCTGGTAATTTTCACACAAAATTACTTTTCAAGCTTAATGACAGTACAATTAATGCATCATTTTTTTAGATCACAAATCAAAAATTTGCAATAGTACCACAGACTGAATAGTGATATTTACACTTTTTTTGTGATTTAAATAAATAAGATGTTTCTTTACTTTTTTGTAATTATATACTGTTATAATTTATTACAGATTACTTTTTGTGATATTTATACTCTCGAACAAAACTGGCAAATAAAAAAAAGAAGCCCGTGTTTTCTTTCTTTTTCTAAAATTTCTAATACCGGTATTAAAACCGGTATCCCGGTATTGAGATTTAAAAAATACCGAATACAGGTATTGAAATTTTGGTCCATTATTTCAATCCCTAATCCCAAATCATACCTGGTTTTATTAAAAAATTGATATTGCAGTAGTTTCTGGGAAATTCGTTATTAGTTTAATTTTTAATCAGGTTATTTGATGCTGCAATATAGAAATTTTTTTATTACAGACCCTTTTGATCCTATTAAATTGTGAGAAAATTAGATTTTTGAAAATTTTAGAGTTTAGATAAGAATGATAATTACAAAGTTTCGTTATTTTAAAGTTGAATTCATCCCTTTTATCGTCGATACCAACTATTCTTTTATCATTAGCAATTTCGATTTTAAATCCAGAAAGGTAGCCTCAAGTTGATTTTTATTTGTTTCTGTTAGAATTAAATTCTTTGGATAGCAATTAGTAACAATATTGGTATTGTATAAGTTTATCAAAAGTGGGTCATCAATATACTTTTACCCGTTTATTAAATTATATTTAATTATTTTTTTCTCATAGTAATGTAGGAAAATATTAGCTAAAGCACTTCCGAAAGCTGTTCCCATTGGAATGGCCTTTACTTGTTTATAAAAATTGATTCCATTAAAAACGTAATTTTCAGTAATATTAAAATTACATAACTCTAGCCAGTTATTTTTAGGAATAGCATCTTCTTTTAAATATTCGTCATATATAAAAGTACAGACATTTATTAACTTTTCATGAGGTAGATTGGTGCATAAATTTTCGAAATCATAACTATTAAGTTTATTAATGTTGTTATCTTTAAGAAAATCCAGTACTTCTTTGTTACTAGAAATTATAAAGTTGTTTTCATTTTTGATTTTGTCCAGCATAATTTTTAAGTATTTAAAGAAATGTTTTCCCATAAAGTAATTATATCTGCCAATTTTACAAGTCACGAATCTGAATTTTAATGGATTTTGATGAAATTTAACTATTGGGAATAAATAAGGATAGTTTAGAGAGCAAGTCTTATTTTTTTGTTTTTTGTTTTTTTGCGAAAGCTAGCATTCTTTTATCTATTTCCTTTTTCCCAGTGTTCTTTAAAATATAAGTTGCGTTAAAGTTATAT
Organism: Argiope bruennichi; assembly: GCF_947563725.1. Lineage (NCBI taxonomy): Eukaryota > Metazoa > Arthropoda > Arachnida > Araneae > Araneidae > Argiope > Argiope bruennichi. Next base: position 333,637 of record NC_079157.1, on the reverse strand, counting down.
TCATTAATTAAAAGTTCTTTATAATAATATTTAGAAATTAAACAGAAATTATTTGCTGATTTATCTATTACTGTAATAACAAATTTTTCTTTTAAATTTTTTATTTCGTTTTATAAGGTTTTGCTAAAATAAATCCCGCGTTCTTTAGATCTGTCAATATAACTATTCATTTTTACTTTTATTTCTTCTAAAATTCTCACTTTCCATTCCCTGAAATATTCCACAGGCCAATGGTATTTTCTAGATAATTTAGCAATAAAAATGTCCAAATCTTTACCAATAGAAATTAAAATTTTATTATGGTTTATTTTTTCTCTTAATCTAAATTTAGTTCCTCTTTTCATTAATTCTCTTAAAGAGTTGGATTCAATAATTTTTAAATTACCTTAACCACATCTATAAAATCTTTTAAGTTTTCTTTGTTACAGTAACAATCTGTTTTATTTATTTTATCTAAATTTCTGCTATAGTAATTATAATTACAATTTTTTTTTCTTTAAAGTTGATGAACTAAACGCCATTGCAACTAAGCATTTGTAGCACTGTCAGATAATTAAACGCCATTGCAACAGTTGCTTTATCTGATAGAGGGAAAATATATTATTATTATGTACAATTTTTGGTATTTTTAGACTTTCGAAGTAAATATCCAAGAATTTAATGACACAGAATTCATTGTAAAAATAATGTTTACATCGGATGTAAACATTAAAAAAGGGATGAATTCAACCTTAAAATAACGAAACTTTGTAATTATCATTCTAATCTAAACTCTAAAATTTTCAAAAATCTAATTTTCTCACAATTTAATAGGATCAAAAGGGTTTGTAATAACAAAATTTCTTATATTAAAGCATCAAATAACCTGATTAAAAATATAACTAATAATGAATTTCCCAGAAACTATTGCAATATCAATTTTTTAATAAAACAAGGTATGATTTGGGATTAATTCTTTACCTAAAATAAAAATAGACCTTCCGTTACATATTAGATAACTCAATAGATGGCGCTGAGACCCTCCAATTATTTTTTACCTTGAACGCGTTAGCTTGGAGCGGGAAACACAACCGGAAAGCTTAAGCCTTTTTTGCCTGCTGCTGGTATGTGCTTTCCTTTTTGTTTACATTACTGGTTTGAGTGTTATTATATGGTTATTTTATGTTATTTTTTGTTATTGTATTTTTGCTTATTAATGGACGTATTCTTCTAATTTATTGTTTTGTGTTTTTCTTTTTTGTTAAAATAGTATATCTCTTAGGCCTAATTTCAGGGGACTTTCGGGTCACGAGGAATCGATATTAGACAGTTTAGTCAGCACTCCTTCACAGAAAAAATCTGAGAAATGACTTAAAACATCTCTGCTGCTATTAAGCCGAAAACTCGTTTGTTAAAAATTTCTAAAACATAAGATTGGTAATTTTTTTAACTAAAAATTCATGTTAAAGCCAATAATGTAACATTTTTTACGTGTCTTATATCTTTGTTTACAAGAATGCTGCTGTAAAGGACATTTTCCGTGCAAAATATAATATAGCCTCTAAACACACACACAAAATCAATTTAAAAAATACTGTCTAATAAAATTGTTTTAATTTGTGTTAAAAGTATTAAAGTTATATTCATCTTATTAAAGTAATAACTGGATTTTAAATTATCTGAGATATAACTGTCAGTCTATCCAGTCATATCTCAGATAATGAATCTAGCCGATCTTTATTTATAGGTCAAAATGAGTGCGAAATCGAGTTTTTAAAATATTTCTAAAGCGTAATGGTATTTTGGGTCGTTTTCTTTTAGTAAAATATTTATTTTGAAGGAAACGGCTATCTGAAATTTTTGTATTTTATCTTAAAATGCTCACAAAAGTACCCGCTATAAGCCATTTAAAGATTCAAGAGATGTTTTTCAATAAGATAGTCAAAAAAAGACATATAAAAATGAGGGTAGAAAGATGACGTCTTTTTTTATATCCGATAAACAAAAATATTTAAAAATTTATTGAAAATACACGAAAGCCATAGGAATAATAATATTTATATTAGCTTGCACAGCAGAAAAAGTACTATGTCATAGTAACAGGGAAATACTTACCCATTTGCCTTGTCAGACAGTTTAACGATGTTACTCATTTCGCTCTCTTTGATGATGAATATCACAGTTTAAATGAACTGCACAAACACATTAGTTGATATTACGGACATTACTTTAAGCACAATTCGATGTATTAATATGCTCTATTGATAAAAAATTCACAGATATATGTTTTTTTTTTTTTTTTTTTTTTTTTCCTCTTAGAAGAATATGCAAACTTATACCTAAATCTAAAGGACAATGCTGTAAGAGAGCTTGCATAGTGCTGCGATGTTCATAAGAAGCTCGCTAAGACACGTGATCAACCAACAAGATATTCTGATCTTTACCACAGTGGGATTCATAAATATTCGTTTGCGATTCTCTCTTCTCCTGACTGCATCCTTGGCTTAATGAATTAGGAAAGAGCAACAGGAAGTGAGTTCTCCATCCTTAAAGTCGAAACTGTGGACTATAACTTACCATAAAATAAGAAGAAACTTAAAAGAACATTTACCAACACAACATTTTAATTAATTAGTCCCTTTTTTATTTTATGATCGAAATTACTTTATTTCGAATGCAATTTCTTATGTTAATAGTTCCCTCTCATTTTTCTTCAAGCTAAAAATATTCTCTCCTGCAGATGAAAATAACTATTTAGAAGCTCCTGTTACTCTTTCTGCAACGTCTTTTGGATATTTTATTGCATTTGAATGGAATGATGCTAAATATACGAAAAAACTCTGCTGTGAATTATCAAACGAGACATTTTTTTCAATAACAACCATCGGATCGAAAAGTAATAAATTTGTGGCAAAATGTAATCATAAATTCATTCATTTAAGTCTTCATTTGATTGCATTTGTTGAAAGATGATTTCATTAAAAACATAAAAGGAAACCCACTGATTAAAGCAAACAGCATCAACAGAAAAGAGGAAAGAAAAAAAACATTCTGATCAAAAATTGGAATGTAAATAGAAAAAAAAATTTAAATTAATCAATTTTAATTAACGATGCGAAATTGTTAATAAATGACTCTTATATTCAAATGTTTTTACATTGAAATAACTGATTTATATTTTAATGAGTAATGTGGGAGTGCAGTCTTTTTTTTAAATTTGTTTCCAGCATTACTGTCTTAGTTAAGAAAAGATGGTTGTAATAAATTTTTTTATAACATCTAATTCCCATAATTTAAATTTCAAAATAATTTCTAGAAATTTAACTTGACATTAAAATAGAGTATTTTGGAATTTTTCATTTCAGTTCTAAAAGCTTTGTAAGTTCAATAATTTTTAAATTTTAATGGGTAATGTAATCTTTGTGAATCAAGTAAAATCAGAAATAAATGATATTGTATTGTTTCTTTTCTAATGATACCACCGTATTTCCTATAATTAGAGTTTTTTAAAATCTAATTATATTTATTTCTTAAAAGTTTTATTGCAACAAACATCGCTATTTTCTTTTTTTCTTGTTATTTTAGGTAACAAATATTGGGAATTTTCATTCAATAATTCGATTTTCGCTTTTACATTGAAATTTCTGAAATATTCTTAGAATGGTTAGTATTGGAGCTTAGTTGCAATTTTTATTAATTATTTTTATATAGTTTTCGTTTAACATTAAAAAAAATGTAAACTCTTCTACATTTTCTTTTCCAAAAACTTCTATTAATTTTTACTCATAATCTTACAGATCCGTGAAAAGTTTTTCACATTCATTTTTTTTTCACTTTCTTATAAATAAAAAAAATGAATTGTAATTGTCAAAAAATTTGAAACAGGTGATTATGTCGAGTCTTCGCGTTTTAGACCTCCTTGAATTCGGAAAACATGTTTTTAGAACTATGTCTGTCAATCACCCTGTCTTTCCGTCACTTTGTGAACTCGATGGATGAAATTTAACATTCGGCGATTGCACCAAATTTGCAGTCTTGTATCAAATTTTAAAAGAAATCATTCAGAAGAAATCTATTTGTCTTATCAATTGCAACTATGTACGATAACAGCACAAATCAAAGAGCTAGACGGATGAAAAATGGTGCTTAGTTTTAGGGCCAATAGATAGATCCATATGAAATTAAGAGCCAAATCCATCAATGACCCGTACGTCGGTCTATCCTTTTGCATGCAATTAAACACGATAATCCAAAAAGATAAAAATTTGATTTAGATTTGGTTTGGTTACGAAAGATGGATTTTTATTGAATCATGAAATTTGTTCTTCCTGATGCTCGTCAATGCGATCATCCAAACCCACAATGACTCGAATAAATGCAATTTGGTATGTGACTGTAATTATAATTCTTCTATATCAAATTTCAGTTTACATTAATCGGCCCACAATGCATATTCGATATCCTGGGCTTTGTCTTTTAACCACATTCCAACTGTTTACTTGCGCAAAAATAAATAAATAAATAAAAATGCATCTAGTGAGAAAAAAAGCCAGGTTCACGGGGAAGACCGATCCTTCGCAATGGCCGGTAGGATGGAATGAGTGCACAAATTCCGGTTTATTATATTACGCAGCACTTTTGAGTGAAAAGAAAAACCTGAGCACTCGTGGTATTCACAGCCTCACCCGATTTTATGTGGGTAAAAAGGGATAACACTTTTAGGAGAAAGTATACTCAGCAGATTAGGAGAAACCGCTGTCCTTGGTTAAATCAGAATATACATTAAAAAAACTATTTTTATTATAATAAAAACCGACAAATTTTGAATTCTGCTTAAGAAATGAAACAGATTCAATTGATTTGGTCCAACGCAGCGTTATGATTTAGACTTGATTGACACTTTTTATAAATTATTTTTAAAAATTGCTCTTCATTAAAACAACAGTAATGTACAAAGAATTCATTTATTATTGTTGTTTTCTCTATAACTAAAACAATTAAAAGTTTTAAAGCAAAATATATTAAATGATTTTCGAAAATTTATTAAAATTAGAAAAAAATGTACGGAAATAAAACTGGTATCCTAAAAATCTGATTTTCTTAATTGTAGAGTAATTAGTAAATAGTTTAAATGTGATAAATTCTCCGAAAACATTAAAAAAGCCCTAAAATTTCGAAATTTCTACTCATTTTTAATTGAAAATTAAATTAAAATTAAAATTAATTAATTAAATTAAAATTGAATTGAAATTGAACTAATTCTTAATTTGCAACTTTTATTCAAGAAATAATTAATTGCCAATGCAATTCTAGGTTCTATTATCTGCTCTTAAGAGAAGTTTGAACGATTAGGACTTCACGCATTATCCTGTTTGAATCTGGCTATAAGCATTAAATTTTTAGAGGCAGCATTTTATGAAATTTTGAAAGTGGATGTATAATTATCAAAATTCAGGGTTTGATATTCTAAGAAATGCCAGGAACAAGAAGTCACTCTAGAAAACTTCTATGTAGAAATCATATGTGATTAAATTAATTTATCAAAGAAGGTCATTTGTTCAAAAATGTACCTTGAAAAATAATATCCTTGAAGGTGGAAGTTTGGTGATAGCAAGTAAGGGGGAAATTTTTGTTTTTACTTAAATTATGCTTTAGTTATGCTTAAAAGTAAGTCCAAACTATTAACTCTGCATTTTTATACCTAAGTGAAATAAAGTATCTTTCCTCGTGCGGATAGGAATTGGTAGGCAACTCATTTAATTTGTTTAGTTACTTAAAGGTTTGCTTTAAATTGTAAAAAAGAAAAAAAACAGGAATAAAAAAATTATCAAAAAAATTTTTTTTTTCAGTTTTAAATTTATGCACTGTGTTCATTCGCGCAAAATTAACCATTGTAATTAATTAGAGCTTTAGCACACTAAGGAAATTACAAAGGGCAATTAAGGAAAATATCTAGATTTGCGAAAATCTGTTTTTGACCGCTGAAATGCATGGAGGTCATTTTCGTGGACGTCAGAAAGTGCCTGTGGAAATACTTGCCCTTCAAAAACGAGCCAATCGTATTAGACCGAAATGACGTCATCTTTGGTATGGAAGATCGGATATCACCTTTCTTTCGAATTCAGATCAATAAGACATGTCAACTTTGTGCATGATTATCGGAAAAAGAACCAAAGACCCAGCAAAACTTAATTGTACTAAATAAAAATTATTTAAATTGCGTTCATTCTCATTCAACGTTCATTTGTGTTATATTCTGACAGTTATGAACATATTAAATTTCAGTTGCCTTTACGTTTTTTTCATATTTTTAGTTTGAGATTGGGAAGAACCTGTTTAACTTGGTGATTTATTTATAACTTTGAAACATGGTGATTTATTTCTTGAACCTCTTATAAATAAATATTTAATGCTTGATAATTTCGTTTTTAAGCTATTTAATGAAGAAAGGGCATTTAATTCTGTATTATAGATACTTCAAATATTTACTAAAAGAACCACTTTTGTAATCCATTAGAGAAACATGTACCAATTGTAATAAAATAAATAAATTTAAAAAAAAACACATGCAAAGTATACTGAGTGGATCTGTTCAATTTGCTAGATATCTTTATAATTAGTTCTTAAAAAAAAATTTTTTTAAATAAACTTTTTTGAAATATTTGTACTAAAACATAATTGGGAATAATATTTTGAAGCATTTGAAAGGTAATAATTGTTTTTTAAATGTAAATTATCTACTGTTGTAACTCATTATTCTAATTTTTTCTGTTCTTTATTTAAATTCGAACTGCTAAGTTTCCTTCAAAATTATAAAAAATAATGCTATTAAATGTTGAACGTTTAATCTGATATGATAGAAAAAATTTTATAATGCATCAGAAAACTAGAAAACATTGTGGAATTAAATATGTACCTCCCCTTAAAAAATATATCAGAAAAGTTTTTGTTGAAAAGTTTACATTTTAAATGTTACATTAAGATTGATTTTGAATGTAAAAACAATGTTTTATAGAATGTAAAAAATTTACATTTGTGTGAAACAATTTTATTGTTTTTGTACAAATTCTTGTGCCTAAAAGAGTTAGCAAAGAGAGAGATATTTAAGTAAAATTTCTAGATGTATAAATTCTTAAAAATTATTCAAATACATAAAATAACAATTTTAACTATGAAAAATATATTATATTAAGCTAGCAACCAGAAGCATGTTAATACACATAAAAGACATTGCAATAATTTCATATATTTTTTTTCAATTTACAAAAGTAAAAATTAATTAAAAATGCTAAAGTTCCAAGTCAGTATATACCAAAATATCGTATATATGCATAAAGAAAAATATTGGCATAATATGAACCATTTTATTACAGCATAAAATAAGAGAAAATAATGTAAAGGATGCAAGTGAATGAGATGCGTTATTTGTTACAATAATCAGCAAAAATTAACTTCGTTACATGTACTAACAGCCACAAAAAATGAAAATTTATTCTTAACCAAGATATGAATTATATTTACAGTATAATATATATGATATTTAGTGATGCAGGCATATATTTTCTTGCCATAGAACAGCATGAAATACTACTGAAATGGGCATAGATTTTCTCTCTAACATTTCTTGCTAATTGGCAGGTAAACTGATTTAGAATGTGACAAAAAGAACAACAAATTAAAAACTGAGATAAAAATAGAAAATTCATGAAAAGGTAAAAGCGTGAGGGTGGGGGTAGGAAGCAATGGGAAATGGCCCAAGAATCAATATAAAATCGTTTTAATGAGTCTTTCTTTTCGTGGTTTGTCAAATTGAATACAGGTATCCCGCATTTTTTACCGATACGTCATCCCTATCATCATACGAAAAGTTGTCTACCCGAGCTCGCTCTTAAGTGCGTATTTCGGAATTCTCATTTGCAAAATAGCATTTAAAACAAGGTTTCAATTCACATGTGTTCTTACCGTTTATGTAAAAATCCCAAATGCATAACATATATTCACAGAAAGGATTTAATGGCAGACGATTAAGCTTTCGCATTGTATTTCTGAATTCGTTAAAAATTATGATACTAATCTCCTCTACTTATATTTTTGTAGGAAAACCTGAAATATTTCAAAAGTTGTTGTATTTTTTACACCAGTTTGTATGGGATCACACCCTATACATACACTAAATTTTTAACTTCAATGCTCAAATAAACATTTCAGTTTTGAGCTGTTATTTTTATATTTGCTTACATCTTGAAAGCAGAATTTGAAAATTATCTGTAGGCTGAATTGCTTTGCATAGCCCAAGCAGTTTCTTGGATTTGTGACGATGAAAACCTTTCATCAAAGTTCTTAATTTGCAACGACTCCCTTTCATCTTTACATGCCTTAAATAACATCGATTCCCTAAACCAAATAATTGTTAAAACACAATCCAACCTGAGTCATCTTCAAGGCAGAGGTGTGCAAATTTCCTTTTCTTTTGTTAGAGGTCATACAGGAATCTATGGCAATGAAAGCGCCGACTGGCTTGCCAAAGAAGCGACGAAACTAGTTAATTCCATTCCTATGAGCATTCCGAAATCTTATTTAAAGAATGTCCTTAAAGATAAAGTTATATCTGAATGGAATACTTTATATCAAGCATCGACTAATGCGCAGCTCAATAAGAAATTTATTCCATCCATACAGAGACGCCTAAAGGCTAACAACTACTTTGAGTCTAATTTTAAGCTTATCCAGTTTCTGACTGGGCATGGAAACTTTAAAGCATATTTAAAACGATTCAATTTGTCGCCGACTGATAGGTGTTCGTGCTACAGTGGTACAGTCCAGGATGTCAAGCATTTGATATTTGAATGCACCAAGTTTATTCCGGGAAGACGTAAACTCAAGAACTGCCTTCGAAAGAACAATATAGCTTGGCCTCCTCATTTATCTGCCTTTGTACAGTGTAAATCATCTTTCATTTCCTTTTGTACATATATCAATAGTACTTTTCCACGTATGATTTAACTTCAGTGTGTTTGCCTACATATATTTGCATATATACTTTTGTATTTGTATTTTGAATATTTTATTTGATCATACTTCTTCAATTGTTTTATATAATTTACTGTATGTTTCTGTTACTATGTGAGCAATTTTGTCTCATTTTGCTTTTGTCTGTGTATCTACTTGTTTTCCCCTATTTTTCTTTCTCCTTTTTTTTGCATTTCTGCCTGCGACCTTATATTTGAAATTTATTTTACTGTCAATTGCGTACTGACTTACATCTGTAAGCCTTGTGGTATACTTGTTGGCACTCAAGGAGTTTATACATAGAGAAAAAAAAAATACTAATTTTGAGCAAAGAATTTTTTTTTCTGTGGAGTATTCATTCTTAAAATTTCGGCTATATTTAGTTGTTAATAATATATTATATTACAATAAGAGATAATATTTATTTTCCGATTTAAAAAAGTCTCATTTTAAAGCTTATTCAATAAGAATATTTATATAACGGTTTGGAACCTCGTTACCTTTGTTGCTTAAAATAATAATACAAAGAAAAAAAAGACAATTTTGGCAGAAAAAGTGTTAAAATAATTTATTATAAAGAATTACTATTCATCGGAGTTTATAACAAATTATTAAGACAAATAAATAAAAAAAGGATTTTTGTTTAAATCGAATTTTTTAACAAATTTTGTTTTGTGCTTTACAATTTATATCCGTAAGATCATTGTGGAGATGCTTTATTAAATTTAGACTTATAAAACTAGTATAAAAAGAACTAAACAACAGAACAAAACAAGTAATATAAAAAAATTTAATTCAATTCCTACTTAGGTCAAAAAAGAAAAATTTTATTTTAGTTACTTTTTATTAAATAATTATGAAAAAAAATTATTATTTATCAAAAAATTATTGATTTTCGCAAAAATTGAACTCGCATTCTTCACCTTCATGTAAAAAATGCTGAAATCCTTGCATTTTGCCGATTGCGCTACTGCCTGTTGAATTCAGTTTTCTAAAACTTTGTTTAAAGTATAAGTATTTAAGTATTAAAAATTAATTACATTTAATTAATGAATTAATATTTGAAAAAACTTTATTAATATCAAGTGTCATCCGTTACAAGTTTTAAAAAATGTATTTGAACTTGAGTGGATGAATAAAAAGTATTTTATTAACGACTGAAAATTTGAACAAGATATATAAATATATATAGGGAGATTGTGAACTAATAGTAAGAATTGAAAAAAGGGCTTTCAAAATGATAGCAGCGTTCGAATATTTCGCTAAGTATATCGGCTTTAAAAATTATTTTTTGTAATGACAATAATAATTAATATCCTGATATCTTAAGTGGATCGTAATATCTTAATTAATTAATTGGATAAATGCTATAAAACGTTTTTTAAATTAAATGAATAATGTTCAGCATTTGTTATCGAAAAAATAAATTTGAAGTTTATTGTCTGATTTTAAAACTCAATTCATAAAAGTATTAAAAGTTATTGTAAAACTGCTTTACCATTATTTATGGTAGATATCTCGAACATTTAAAATAAATAAAGCTTAAAAAATTTGCCTAAATTGTAAATGCGTCTGAAAGTAAAGGATATATAAAATTCTTTTTTTATATTTAAATAGAAATCTATTGCTCGAATCTTTCAGTTTAGGAATTGTTCGAGAACAAAAGGCAATTTATTCCAAAATGAATGCTTAATGCAAATATTTTTATATATTAAAATAATATTTATAGAAATATTTAAAAAAATTGTACAAAGAAAAAAAAGAGTTGCAAATAAATACATGAAACACATTTTCATCAAATTATGTCCTATTTTTGTTTTCGATAGGTGAAATATGCACGAATACACAAGATATAAAAATTCCAAAAAACATCAATACATGCATCGAAAGGGAAAATTAACTGCGAGTATCGACTTAAATAGTATCATGTAGATCGCGATTCATCATTAATCATGATTCATAGTCATGAAAAATAATTTTTTTTTTCAAAAACTGATATCAAAAAATCAATTTTTTAAATATACTGATTTTTTCTCGCTAAATCAATAATTGTCCCAACCCTATTCAAAAAGTAATATGTATAAATTATACTTAAAAATTTCATTTGCTTGAGACCGCCTGAATATTGTATCCTCCCATTATTTTTATTCGATTAGTTCTACGTATTACAGAGACACAAGAGAAATTCAAGCACATACAAAGACTGCTTTATGTAAAAAGAAAGTTATTACCAAGGAAATAATTTATATTTATTTAAAAGAACTGTGAGACTTTTCTTATCTATCTGCCACTAGAAATTGGAGCATCAGAAATTTAGTAACGAAATCTGTAAGATTCAAGGTTTCTTTTCTAAGATCAAGCTCTCTAAAATATACTTTTTTTCAGTTCACTTTTAATCTCTTCCTCCGTATAAAATAAATTACATTTTTCAGTTATTGAATAAGAAATAGAAGCTAGTGTCATTGAGATGTTCTCACTGTTACAGATGTTTCATCAATGCAATATCAGAAGCAAGAGTTTTGATTTCATTTTGCTTCTCCCTCAAATACCAATTAAATATCAGTATTTCCAGTGAAATAAGTTTTAATAAGCAAATATTTTCAGGGAACGAAGAGAAAGATATCAAGAATTGCTTTTGATACAGTCATCTGAAAATGTATGACTTTCAGTAGCGTCGGACAACGTGTTAGTTTTGCGGTTAAAAGCTCTTCTCACAACGTAACAAAACGCTTAACCGATTTATCTTTATTTAGTGTTATTGATTATTAAATATAAAGTCAAGGAAAGGCACTACAATTCTCGTTCCTAATTGCACTTCCTCGTCTTTTTCGAAGAGTGACATTAAAATTGCTTTTTCCCGATCTAGATTTTGGAAAAATTGCTCCTATCCCGATAAACATTAGGCTGTATGTTGCAATTCATAATGGAAAAGTAAGGAGTAATGCGCTGTCGGATGTAATTATGGTCACAGTAGAATATCTGGGTGTGTAGAGTATTGTTTTCTTAATGCAAATGATCGAAGGCTCGGGAAAATATATCTAAATAACTTATCACAAATAACAAATGCTAAAAGTGATGGTTGACAACTTTTAATCTAAAGCAGTATTTCGCATTAATGTTCATTTCCTGCAGTCCCAATTCTCTCTCCCAAATTTAATTTTTAATTAAAGTGGTATCATGACGAAGGAGATTTAACCGTATTATTTTAGCCCATTTTCAGAGATCAACTCTCTAACGAAAGAAGTGTATTTATACTTTATAAAAAATTGTTATTTTAAAGTTTTTTACAGAAATAGATCAGCAATTTCATCTTGAATGCAAACATTTCAGATGATAAATAATTTTAGTCAATTATTTATTTTGATTCAGAAACAGTCAAACGGAAATAAACACTCGATCCTTAAGAAAATCTTTTGAAATGTTAATAATTTCAAAGATTTTTTTTATTTATTCATTTCTGCTAGTTTCCATAAAATTTATCCCGACTTTAAATGAAAAGTTGAAATTTTATAATATTTTAAAAGTATTATATGATGAACTATTTGATTGCAAAGGATAAATTCCTTCAAAGGCAAAATTTTCTTTTAATTCCAACTAAATTTGAGTAGATTTAACTCTAGTATTAGGAGGATTTCAGCATTAGCACAATGTTATGCACAGAGGCAGGGGTGACAATATATGTTATCGTTATGAATCAAGGGTATTAGGGAGAGGAACGGCGTTGAGTTTTCTACTCATACTTTGAAATTTGTTTCAGCTGTTTTAACTGTTATCGTGCACTTCTTGACGTTTTAAAAACTACTGAGAGAATTAATATTAGAAAAAGGCTTTAAACAATATATCTATGTTTGGAAAATATGATAATTTGCAGATAGAGTAATGTTGAAGATTAACTTTTCCCATTTATTTAGTATCACAAAACGTTGATAGAAGTTTAAACTTTTATAGGATAAGGATGTTCAAAATCATTAAGCATTAATACAGGGTGGTTATAATTAAACTTCCTCTATAAACAGCGTCATACAATGCAAATAGGTGAATGGATTGTAACAAAATTTGGTATACAGACTATACACGAGATGCGCTCACGGAATTTCGAAAAAAAAATTAGTTTCAAAATGTTCACCAGAGGGCGTCTTTTCCAGGAAAAACATTAATAAACCAAAACGTAATACAGAAACAATATTGACATTTATTGACTAGTTTCTGAACACCTTGTCATCGAACCACATTAAGTAAAGGTAAGGAAAAAATAACAGAAAGCTTTTTGAGGGGAAAAAAAGCTCAATTTGCAGAAACAAGAACAGATTAGGGCAAAATTGCACAAGAAAAGCAGTTGTTAATCGTGTCCAGGATGATGTAAGGAAAGATGCTCCATGTGACCACCCTCATTCACCTGCAAAATTTCAAGTCAATGGACAGTACGTTCAACAGCAGATAGTAACTGATCAGTTGTGATGCTTCAGGCATGAAGCGTTATGGAATTCTTTAAGTTACTCCACGACGCAACAAGATACCGTCGTCATTACAGGCGGAAACATCAACATAAAACAGGACAACGACTACAAACGTTTCTTACCCTAACCTGTTTAGCATAAATCTTCATTTTCTTCGAAAGCATGCAAATCTCAACATTTTTTTTTTTTCCTATAATTGACAAATTTTTTCGGTTTTAACTTTTATTATTCATAGTTCTTGTTCTTTATTGTAAATATTGTTTCTATAATCCGTTTTGTAGTTTATTGTGTTACATTTGATTTTTTCTGGAAAAGCCGCCCTTTGGTGGACATTTTGGAACTAAAACTTTTTTTTTCGAAATTCCGTGAGCGCATCTCGTGTATAGTTTATATGCTAAATTCCGCTGTAATACGTTCATCCGTTTGCGTTGTAGAATGCTGTTTATAGGGGAAGTTTAATTATAACCACCCTGTGCATAGGGCCTTTTTTTTTTTTTTTTTTTTTTTTTTTGTTATTTCACGTAATGTGAACAAATGTTTCGAATGATATTGTCAAGTGAAAGGTGTAAAGTTGTTTATCATTCTTTGATTTGATCTAATGAAGGGGTTTAGTAATTCAAGAGGAAGATTTTTGCTTTCTGCTATTCAAATTTTTTGAAGTATGAAATAAATTAAAAATCTAATTTAAAGTAAAATTCATCGTCTTTCACTGAACATGCTACCATTTCTTTGACGATAAAAATAATGGAAAAAAATTGAAATCCTCGAAAATCCAAGAACGAATATATCTTTGTGCTTGATTTTTTTAAATGACTAACGAGGTTGATATATATCAATGTCCAGTATCATGTATTGGAGTGGGCAGGTAAATCTATAGATAGCTAATACTTTGTACATTTCAACATAGAGTTTATTGTTGTCAGAATAAAGTTGATAGCTTAAGTTTTGCCTCATTTTTTGTCAAAATTCTGTTTGAGTGGACTTCCCGAAGGTGAAGTTCCAAAATAAGACTCGGAAAGCTTCGTTATTCACTGATTTTCTATTAATCCTTTTAGGCACCAATCCTGCATAGATATCAACTTGTACAATCGTCAAGGAAAATAATAGGACATATCTGTAACTTTGCTATTTAATGTCACAGCTTAACAAAATTCGCATCGATGGAAATGGCAAAAGAGGCCAGTTTGCTTAGATGGACACATTGAATAACGGGCTAATTCACACAGTTAATTAATTAGTACCTCGAAATTTTCCCACTACGTTTAAAATTGTTTTTCACTCAGTCGCTGACTCGTTACAAAAATAGCCACCAAATATTTTTTCGAAAGTTTTTGATGAACATTTTAAGAGTTATAAAGTTTTGAAAATTGGAGCATCCAATTTTAAATTAATCGTAAAAACTTTTGATAATATCTTGGAAACTGAAAATATTTCTCAACATTTTTTTATTCATTTAAAGAACATAATTTTACTGCACAAATGGATAAAATAAATTCTAAAATTTAAAAATAATAATAATATAACTTTATTGAATGCAGTTTTTTCGATTTAAAAAAATCACATCTTCTTGAGTAATTTCCATCAATACCAATTTTATGAAGGTGTGCAAATTAATAACAGAATTACAGAGATGTCTTATTATTTATTTATACTCTATAATATGGAATGAATATACTTTTCAAAGTATCAGATTTATTCTATATTTATCGACTTTTTTTCCTCAAAAAGTTTCTTAAGTTCTATAAACACTTGGACAATCACACATATTTCAAACCATTGAGGCTATCTTCTCCGTAATACTTTTTAATCTTTCAATTTTTTCGGAATCAAAATTCTAACAATTGCTTTGATTAGAGTTATTTCTAATCAATGTTAATTTCTCATCCACTTAATTAAGAAACAAATTTTGCCCTGGTTTCAAAATACTTAGATCATTTTTCCAGCCCTTTGTCGCTATTTTTATAAAACACCTCCGAGGCCATCCAGGAGGTCTTAATGTTAAAATCATAATTTTATAATTTTTTTCCATATGCGATCAGTAAAAATATACTCTGTTCGAATTCGACACAAGACGATTATTTAACGAAACATTCATTTGATTAAAAAGAGAATTTTGAGAAATCTGAAAGTCAAGTCAACTGGTCCTTGGAACAGATTAATAAAAAAAATGGAATTTAGGCAATTTCCATATTTTATGGTTGTTTGAGTTGCAGGTTAATTAAAAAATTCCGCTTTGGATATAATGTGTTCAGGGGATTATTACAAATTATATACCTTAAGAATCGAAAATCTCTCTCTCTCTCTCCTTTCATCTTTTCCCCAAAACGTTGTTTTCTGTGGTCTTCGCTTGCTTTTGATTTTTTTCGTTTTTCATAATTGAATGCATTGTACAACCAACGGTTTATTAAATCTGTACATTTTATTTACTTCTCTTTTACGAAAACTGTTTTAATCTCCTCTCCATACAAGAAATCGTTAACTACTTTTTTTCCCGTGATGAGAAATTTAAAAAAAATTACTGCCTTTCATGAATAATTATAAAATTACTCGAAACGAATAACGAAATATTCTACCTAAAACCATACAACTTTTTTTGAAAGTATATCCTTTCATAATACAAAATATCAAAATCTTAATTATTCGTATAGTCCTTCACAGATTTCACTTTGGCTTATCTATGGCTTTTTCCAGATGCGATTCATTTTCTGTCTAAATTGAAAATGATTATTGCGATGAAGAATGCGTATACTTATGAAATTTTTTGAATTAGAAAATGCAAAACCACAGTCACTTTTTCTTTTTCGAACGGGACCAAGACTTGAATTAAAATACGGGGAATACGGTTTCGGACAATTTAGACGCAAATGGCATTCAAATCTTCATATTTTTCTTATTTATTGATCGATGTTTTTATTTGTTCGTTAGATTTTTCTACTTCTTCAGGAAGAATGTGTAGGATAAAAATTATATTCTTTCCCTCATTATTTTCAACACTGTAAATGCTTATGTCTTCAAAGATCTACAGCGGTTATTTGGACCTCGGAATAAACATCGCAATGTATGACTTCTTTTCTAATATAATTCAACTTTATTTTCTTATTGTTTGTCTTTCATTTCACTGGCATTTGAATTACATTAGATTTTAGGGATATTAATGATATATATACATTTTCCGGTAAAAAAGCATCTTCTAGTCACATACAAGTTTATTTACATTTGAAAGCTTTAGTAGAATTATTATAAATGCTTTCTTTTGACGATTTTTTTTAACTTTTTTGATTCACTTATTTTTTCACCTATTCAACATATGTTTTCTCTTGTGATGTCACAAAGAAACTTTTCAAAAAGAAATCTAGCGAATTCTTTTTCATTTATATGAAACTTTCTTATTTGGATCCAATATCTAATTTATATCAAGAAGAATACATCCTCAGTAAATAAGCCTCAGCGGACGAATGCTGATTTTTCATAGAAATTACACAAAATGATATTTTCTCTGAAACAGATAATGCTGAAAATTCTTTGATAAACTCGGATAACCATAAGTAAGTACATGTGAAACAAGTCGAAGATAAAGAAGAAGGGGAGCTCAAATACGAAGTAGAGAAATGAAAAAAAAATATTAAGAACATATTTCTTTCAAAATGATCAAAACTAGTGGAATTTAAAAGACAGCAACATTGATCTGCGTTGGTGTATACCTTTAGCCGAATTAATTTCTAATGATATCCATGAATTAGGGGTACGATTTCTAAACCTAAACCTTTTCCAAATCTATAGAATTCAATGAACTTCGAACAGATCACTTTAGTCTAGTAACACAGTTATTGAACAAGTATACTGAAATTTATCTGATTTTATATAAAAAACGTCAACATAATTGTAAATGAGGAACTATTAGCTAGAAAGCTACATAGTCCATTCGTATAATATAGGCTGCAAAAACTAGTTAATTTCGAGGTAAAATTTTGCATCTTATAATTTTGCTTCTTATGTTAATTTTATTATTTCATGTGATGTTCCATCAATATCATATAAATATATATATGAGATGTTACATTACGATAAATATGATCGATGCGAGAAATTATATGAGAAATGAGAATACATATTTACTTAAAAAATGTTGATGAAATAATTTTAAACATCGATAATAATCCCTTTTTCACAAATTTGCATATTGTACCATGTATTTTTAGGAACTATATAAATTAAATAGTAAAATTGATTATATTAGATAACATTCAATTGTTTAGAATGTTAAAATTTTTTAGATATTTTCGAGCAATTTATGGCCAAAATTATATTTCATTAATACAAAATTAATGAAAGTTGAAATGCGTTCACTAAGTTTTTACAAACAGCCGAAAAAGGGATAATTAGATATAATAATTACACAAAAAATATTTAAAATTTTACTGAATTATATAGGTATTTCAGCTTTCTTTGCTTTAAATAATTCATGTTTGGAGCTTCAAAATTATTTAATATAAGATAACTGCTTCATTCTATAAACTACAATTTCATAATTATTCGTCGAAATTGCTATACAGTCTAGCAGAATTATTTGAAATTTGAAGTCTATTTTTTTCCTGGCATAATGAATTCATTTTATTTTCGATTCCGATAAATGTTTACTTGTCTTAAAATCTGAAAAGGGGATTAAAATAAAATAATATTTTAATTATCAGTTGTTCATAATAAAATGGTTAAATATAAGATTTGTGGCTATTGCATTAGGTATACTAATTAATAATATAACTTATTGTATTTCTTCAAAGGTAAATATGTTTTTCTTTATATTCAGATTCTAAATGAATTTAAATTACAAAATTCACATAATTTCTTTGAATTCTGTAGCTTTGTTTGAACTACGTCTCTGCATGTATCGCTGTCTGAAAGAATATTTCTTGAATAAATAGTACTTTTCCAAAAAAAAAAGCGAATTAAGGTTTTAAAAATTAGGATACTATAGTTCTAATCTTTATAAGTAAGCTATAAAGTTGATTATTTTCAGTATTTTTTTTTCCTTTACTAAAACTGGATAGTATTAAATCTTGTTAAAATAAACAACTACAGTACATCAATTCCAATCCTTATTTTGCGGATGTTATTATCAATCGTAATTGCTTCTGACGAATATAACTGTTTTATATCTTATTATATGTTTTTAGAATTCGTTTAATGGCTTTGATTATTGTAAAATTATTGAATCAATTTTGTTTCATAAAGTAAAGTTCGAATGATAAACTTTTTTGGGGAAATATTTTAATTCCATTAATTAATTTTGCTAAGTAAACAGTCACTCAGCTGACAGGTTCGCAGAGTAGAAACATTGCAATAAAATTTTATTCATTTTGTGATTTATAGACTTATTTGGCCATAAGAACTAACACCCAACTCTCTTTCAATAATTCCATTTTTCCTGCCATAATTAAAATTTTTATGTGGCTTTTCTTCCAAGTCTTAATTCCGAGTGGCATATGATCTGTACTTCATTTCAGAATTCAGGTTACGAGTATTGTCTTTATAACTAATATTTCTTCTTTTCGATTTGTAGTGAACACGTGAAACATCGAATATCGATTATTTATGTGAAGAAACCGAAAAATAACATTCCCCACCCATCCTCCACTATTTGTGGAAAAAAAATCGTCAACTAGAAAATTTGACAAAAAAAAATTCAATATTCAGATTGATAAATAGTTTTGAAAGCATTATCTATAACGGCGTTTCTTTAATCGCTGTTATATTTTTTATGACTTCATAAAAAAATATTGCAATTTCTCTCCTTTTGAAAAAAAACCCGGAAGTGATTGATATATCTCTTTTTACTTCGAAATTCCTTAATTTTCTAAAAATATCATAATGTGAATCGTATTTCTTAATATTAAACTAAAAATCTTCTCATTCTAAATTATTTCCAGCTTTTAATTCTGTTTCTATCATTTTGTAGCTTCGTTTTCTTAGATTGTTTTTCAAGAGATTTCTTCTTCGGATATGGGTACCGTTTCGAAACCTGAGATTTATTCACGAATGTATTATTTGTGAAAGTAAATATATATATAAAAGAGAGGCGGGAGTCCAGAGAAGAGAACAGGCCTTCTTCAATATCCAGAAGAGATACATCAAAACAAAGGCGAATGAAAGGTATCCCAATACATCATCTTCGAGCAATGCATCAAGGGCTGTCTGTCAGATCATTTATTTTCTTTCTGCTGCAGAACAACAAAAGTCATTGAATTTCTTTCCCTTGACTTAACGTTGTTAGTTGATTGATACGAGCGCTGCCCAGCTGGAGAGCCAGAAACAGAAGTAACCCCTGGAGATACTTAATCAAGTGATTCCATAAACTAAGTGAATCCGCAACAACTGTCGTCTGGGCTCTGACAGGTCAACAGGCGCGCGCTACTCTTGGATCTTTTTCGTGAAGTATAACGAGAGCGTCGACTTCTTGTGTTCTTGAAGGGGGATTGGGGAGGGTTCATTCAGAACCAGGGATGAAATAATAAAAAATGAGAGCCTACAAAGTTCAGACTCTCATTCGGATTTATTTTATTCTTGTTCTCTAGCTTTCTTCTTCTTTTTAAGTTTTATCAGTGGGTTGATGACTGATAGAAATTATCAAGTATATAAATGAATAAAATGTATCTAAACAATATCAGAGTAGTTTTTAGACTGTGCACAGAAAGTGAATTTTTTAACTCTTGATAGTTG
This sequence comes from Argiope bruennichi, assembly GCF_947563725.1. NCBI lineage: Eukaryota > Metazoa > Arthropoda > Arachnida > Araneae > Araneidae > Argiope > Argiope bruennichi. The sequence continues at coordinate 313,475 of NC_079157.1, read as the reverse complement.
TAACAAAAATGTATTTGAATATAAATCAAAATACCGAAATTGTGAACTGACAAATGAACTTTGAAGATTCGGTTAGATTCTTTTAAAAAAGCAATAGATTAAAATTAGAAAAAAATAAAATATTTCACTAAAATTTTGAGAAAAATAGTGGGAGAAAAAAAGATCAATTACTTTTCGGCCAAAAATTTTTAATTTTAGAATATGCTCTTAGAAAGACAGTCAAGAAAACATTGACAAATATATTTGTTTGAAGAAGATGTTACATTATTGTCTATTTTTCTAGACATAATTGAATGCGCTAAGTTAAAAACTGAAGGTTTCAAATTGTAGGTATAAGTAACAGGTATCAAGCTCAGTTAATCGACTTTGCCATACGCTTGCAATCATTGAAGGAGCATTGAGGGGTTGAAAAAGCACAATCTAAATAATAAACTAACAAGTGCACTTGATTCAGTGCTCTGCTGACTGCATTAATCTATTTGGTTTTAAATAAAAATTTTAATTGTTCTGTTTCCTCTTTATTAAACTGTTATGATGCGTGTCTTTGAAGCATCTAAAATATGATTGAAAGAGAAGATTTCCTAACTGATTCGACTATGCGGATGGAGCTTTTGATGTATCGTGTCGAAGGGCACGTCAAAATAGTATGTCTGAAAGAATCAGTCAAAGATATATTACTGACTATTAACTGCTGACAAATACTTTAACTGTGCTTATTTTTCCACCAATTCTTGATTAAAGCATTTTCTAAATTTGATTGATTAATATTCCGAAAGAACTATTGAAAAGAATTTAACTATTTTTCGGTTTATTCTATTAGAGATTTACTTCCGAACGTTTGCTATTAGTAACACACAAAAAAAGGAAGCTGTAATGTCGAATGAAATATGATACTTGAGGCTTCTACGGCCATTCTTATTCCGAATTAAATCTGTTACTATTGCGGTAATGCTGAAAAACGAAAGCGTGTCATTCATTATTAGGGCTATCTTGATCCTTTTCAAACATTTCGTAAATCTCGATAATTCGTTTCTTTTTCAAGTATTCGCAATAAATCCGATTGTAATAAGTTTTATTTTTATTCATATTTAATTAAATTAAATACATTATTATACATCTAATTTTGAAAAAAATAAAGTAATAGAACATTAAGAAAAATATTGGACACATTTCATGTGAATTGTATTTTATTTTTCAGTTCCTTTATATAATTGTTATATTCAAAGTGCAGTGTATTGTTTACTTGCCAAAATTGCAAATAAATCCAAAGTATTGTTCTTAAAATGATTTTAACCATATGTATGGCGCTGTTTAGCCAAGATAGGCTCTTGTGCCATTAAACCTCATAAACCAAACTAAACCAAACCTTAAGATGATTTATTATCTATTTGTTATATAAAAAAATTACGTAAACATTGCGTTTTATTCACTTTGTGTTTGATATATAGTGTGTCATCTGACTAAACACATTCGAGGTTTATTTTGTAAGTATTGTTTGAAATATTTAATGAAAATTATTATTACAGCGTAACAAATATTTATAATGCACTTGACAATGAAATGGTGACCAAAACGAAAAAGCAAAGCTTTTATTAACACCAAATTAACAATAAATGAGTTTAAAATAATATTATTTATTAATTTTACTTTTAGACACATTGTGAGTATTGTTAAATAACTTTCGATTTGTTTACCTTTTTCGAGTATTGTAAATTTTTCGTCTCTTATCTAGAAATCGTTTAAATATCTAAGCGATACCTGCAACAACACTGCATTATTTTCTTAAATAGTGACGGGACGTCCAGCGATATCAGGTGCGGAAAAAATGCGAAGAAAGACCGAGCAAGACTCTGGCAATTCGAAAAGAAAAGTTGGTCGTGACACTGCTAAACTGGTGGCAAAACGTGAAAAAATGATTCAATATTTAGATATTTGAGATACAAGGAAAGAAAATTTTCATTGTGGGGCTTTGAATTTTGAATTGGAAATAAGCGGATCGAAAAAGGTATGTTCTTATCTTGGAAAGGTTAAGCTTCCAGCAATGAACAAATGGCCAGTGGAGTTCTGCCATAACAGAATTGCTTAATTTTTTTTAATAATTTATTTATTATTATTCTTTAGTTTTAATCTAGTACTTGTACTATTTTACTTCGTTTAATTTATTAAAATAAAGACTATTTATAAGCGATTCATTATTCTGATTAAGTAATAAACTAGTTGAAGTACCAGGTTAAATGCGGAGTTGATTAGTGCCATTATTGTTCTGTGTGGAACTTCGAAGAAACCGAAGAATTCTCAATATCAATCCCAAAATAGGGTTTCATATCTGACAGTTCAAATGTAACGAATGAAATGGAAGGAACCAACATTATATCAGCCAGCAATGATGATTATATTCTCATATATCTTCTCAGAAATGCATCTATATTTTCTGGAACTTAAATCCAATATTTTCATAAATAGTATGATTATGAAGGTGCATCCGATTTCAGCCAGTTGAATGAGTCATAACGCATGGAATGCAGTTTTGTGTTTAATGGGGACGGTCCAACAGTGGTTTGATGTAAAGAAAATGGGATTTTAAATTTCGGAGGTATTTAATGATGGTTATGAATAATTTAGCCGATTGAAATTACATCGAAGAAAAAATTGGGATCCGGCTCAGCCTCTTCGGAAAACTAGAGAACTGTACATTCAAGATGTTATACAAAACAAAAGATCTAAGTATCAGGGCAGAATAAAACGTTGGTCACTTGAAGGAAGAATTACGGAAGAAATCTATCAAGTTTTGCTAAATAATAAATCTATGATTTTACAGCAAATTAATAGATGCTGCAAACAAATAGAAAATGTGAGAAGACGACATGCAACGAGCTCGCAATATGCGAGGTTACTTTATGTGTCTTTACTGGCATCCTGAAGTGTAAAAGTAGTTTTGGTAATAATTAGTAGAGGTGTCAAAAAAGAAATCCGGCAATTGTTACCTCAAACACACATAGCAAGAAATGAAGGGGGGGATCAGAATCCATCGATTATTACAAGATTAAAAATGATATATCCCGTCTATAACAGCAAGAAAGAAACCGGCCACTCCAAAATGATACGCCCTCGAATGGGTCCCCAAGTCATTCATAGCACGATTTCATCAACAATGTGTACTGAAATGAAAAGAGTTTAGATACATTTAAGTCCCATTTCAAAGCAACAGGAAAAATTTTGGATGGATCTCGCTATCTTGAATCGCAGTCAGATATCAAGGACGACATCCAAGTTCGAATATGTCAATTTAAATTTCGGCACCATATCAACGGAAGCACGTTAACCCAGTTTTAACAGTGTATCTTTAATGAAATTTGATCATGAACTAAGAACTCGTAGCTCAAACTTTGCCATTAGACTACAGAGTTTCATAAAAAGGAAAAAAAAGACTTGTGACGCACTTTTGATGGCATGCCTGTTTGTTTTTCTTATTATAAATGAACTGGTCATTTTCAAAGGCCTTGTCGTGACTGGTGAATGGCCATTGACGAAGTACAAAACATACGAGAAGAAGTCTTTCCCGAATTTGACAATCTGATTCAGTTTCTTATTATAGCAGTAATAATAAAACTGATTATCACTGTATTTCATTGAAGGATTTCTCTCTGTAATTTGATATCCTGCAGATCGTTCAGGTCACTCTTCCGTTGCATTTTAAAAGAGAAATTAATTTTAAAGTTTCGTGACTTGTGACGTGGAAAGATAATTATGAAAACATCCAACGTATACTGAGACAAAAATAACAGAACGATTTGTTTGCATTACAGCGATCAGGAAGCTGTTAATGTTTTGGTGATTCAGAGGCAGAATTTTCTACCGTATTGGAATAACTATGATGTTACTTAAAGACCCCTAGGTTATACTGAGGGAAAATTAAAACATGTCATTAGTGCGAGGGCGTCAAAAATAGAAATTAATGGCTTAATACTAGTCAAATTTAATATTTTACCCTAATATAGTCACGAATAAAATTTAGAATGGAATTTCATTAAGTTAACAGATGTTTTGATAAACATTTTGATGGTTCCAAAGCTGACATAATTAATCATCATCTTGTATATAGTTAAGATGCATTCCTACTCAGTTTCATTTTGCAGAAAAAATAGGTGCAACGTATGAATCGAAACGATGAACTTTAATAAATTAAATTAAAATTCATAGTAATAAGAAAGAAAGAAATTAGATTAGGAGCTAATTGCCCACCCGTAGTTATGACTCTTTGTGAGGATCGCTGCAAACTTTGGGCACTTAATTTCTAGTCATAGTCTCTTTATCTGATACGCAATGATATTCATTTAGATGAAGCGAATATTATTGAAAATAATCGAATGAATGTTGACGATAAGAGATACATTCAAAGCATAAGCCGCTTCAGCTAAAGCCATACGAATAAAGCGATAGGTGTACTCTAACACACCTCTCCCTATATTCGAGACATAACAATATCAACATCGGAATTCGGCAAGTTCCTATTAATATATCTCACGAAGGATGTTTTTTAGGTAGTGTGTTTCATCTTGGGAACCTAAACAACTTGTAAAATCCCTCTCGGGTGTTTCCAGTTAATTAGAATCGTCACCACTACAGAGCAAGACATATTGCGGTAAGAGATATATTAATTTACAATAAGGAATGCATGGATAGTGAAAAAATAAACATAAAAACTCAGTTGAGCTCAAATGAAGAATAATATATAGCTTGTTAGCATAATTGAAGAAATTCTAAAATCTTTTAGATTTTATGAGCAATACATTGAGCAGTACAAATACTATTCAACGTAAGATCATCTTTCAATCAAATTTATATCATATCGTGTTTTGAAAGATCCATAATTTAAAAAAAAGGTAAGAGATTTCGCAATTTGACATCCGCTGTGTTGTAAATTAATTTCTTTATATCTTGTTCTAATTTTTTTTTTCAGATTGCAAATAATGTTTTTGAGCAAAATTATTTATGGTCAAAATATTTTATTATAAAATAATAAAAAAAATTCCAAATAAATTACTCGGAAAGATAAAAGAAAAATTTATGTTAACATTTCACCTTTGGAAAAAGAATTTACTAATTCAGCACCTTTCAAACATATGAATGCTCTTGAGAAAATTGTTAAAAAAAGGAATACTTTTACTTTTGAAACTCACCTTTCTTTCTGAAGGGATTTTCGTCGAGTGAATATGAAGAGCTTCCTTTTTGCGTAGTTGCTTTCACATTCAGCGAATTTCAATAGTGAAAACATTTTTACGAATTTACTGGAATAAATCTGTCAGCGTGAAATTTATATCCGTGAATATAAATGCTGGAAAGAGCGCAGCCAGGCTTTACCCTGCGAAATCTTTTTTCTTACGGGAAGAGAGACATTTCAAGAGACTCTGGAAATAAATCGAGAGTATTTCTTTTGTTTATACAGAAAGCGCTTCTGTCGGTCGTTTACATTAAATGAGATGAGAAAAAAAAGTCAGTAGAGATGGATGCTATTTTATTTTTCCTATAAAATCCACTTTTCTGTTTTTACATATTTTTTAGAATGCATGTAATGCGATAAAAAGCAAATTATACAAATCATTTAATTAATCAAAACCTGTTAGTAAAAGGCGAAAAGATGCATTTATTATTTTATCATTAATGTTGCATATTAACTGTGTTATAGATGATAATGTTAGATAGTAAAGAATAAGTTCCTAATGTTTTTCATACATTTCTTCAAAGCAGCTTCTTATTTAAATCATTTCAAAATAATTGAAAAATCTTCATACATTCATCGAAAAAAAAATCTATCAGAAATAACAGAGATTAGTCAGCTAGATTTTCTGTCAAGAATAAGCAAAATAGGAAAAACAAAACTGAATTTTATTAAACTTTATTGGATAGCGATTTTGATCAAATTCAATCCAGTTTCTCCTGAAGTGATGAAATATTCAAGACATAGATAAGCCCTAAATCTATATTGCGTGAATTTAAAAATTTCTTTTTCTCTTTCTTCCACGAATATTACCAATGCTAAAGATTATACAGAAAAAAACTACTTCAATAAAATTATCAGAAAGTCCCTGTCATTATTTAATGTTAAAATAGAGGTAAATTAGTAAGTGACAAGCCTGATTTAACTGAAAACCAGAATTTTAGTATTTAACGCTCATGTTTAAGGAGCGAAGCAAAATTAATAGATACTTGTGAAGATACTTGTGAATACATAAATCTCTTCTTAAAGCTTTAGAAGGAAGATTTAAAAACTAGTGCATAATTGTAGATTCACATATAAAAAACATCATTAAAGAAGAAAAATTGTTCACGAAAGATTTACGTAATTTTTCACATTGCTTTCTTTAAAATTTGAAAGCGTTACAATTTTTAAAATATGAGCTTGATTATCTTTTAGTCAACATTGCTCTTTTAAACAAAATAATTTTGCAGAAACTCGATAGTAGTTCGATCTTTACTTAGGGAATGAAGTTCCTGATTTTGAAAACTTCAAGGAATTCTTAGAAAAAACATATCAAATCTTAAATGCCATTTGAAGCTTTATTTCTTTCAAATCTAAATATTTTGATTTTCGGTAACAGAGAAATAAAACCTGAAATTTATTTGTAAAGTCATCGGTCAATTTCAAGTTTTGTATGCTGTGTAAAAAAGATGATCATCCATTGCATAAAGGCGATCAGTTTTTAGAATTCTCCGTTCAAAAATTGTACGAAGCGACGAGAAAAATAAAGCATTTTTGTGCAAATCGAATCACTTGCAAAGTCAAACATCCTATTCTATTACACCGGATGCAGGTGTCTGCAGTAAACCGTGACTCTTTTTCAGTGAATCCCAGGCCGATACCAACAGTTGCATTCCCTGAGTCTTATGCACCCCTTCTCCCCTGACGTCCTGCTTCGTTACGCAAAAGAAAAGAGTAATTTTAACTGCGGCTTTTCATGTTCTGGATCATTCTGGAGCTGTAAATAAGGGCAGAGTTCTATTGGACCCAAGAAGCATATGTAATTTGATGACGTTTGATTTCACCAATGCGCTTGGTTTTTTTTTTTAAAATCAGTTTCAAGAATATTCGATATCGATGCAAAAAGAAAAAGTAGTTGCAGTGTTTTGAACTTTGATAGTTCTTTGCAATTCTAGACTTTTTAGTCATTCCAGAAATTACAGATCAACTGCCAGCCACATCTACTGATTTAGAAGAAATAAAAACTCCGCCATATGTCAAAATATTAGATCCAAATTTCTTTTCCGTAATAAAAATAGATATATTATTAAAGGAGGGAATATTCTAAAAAAACATTTAGATCAATAATTCTCATCTGTGCTAGAATCTGTATTTGTACATATACTAAACAGTTCATAGTGAGCAAAAATCGAAATATTATGGTTCAATTTCTCAAACTGATGATTTAGATATTTTAATAAAGAAACTTTGCTAAAACGAAATTGTTATAGATATATCTTCATCTCCAAATAGAGAAGGATTAGAAAACGAAAATCAATTTGAATAAACCTATAGTAAGGATTAACGAAGTAAAAATATAATTAACACTCCTCTCAAAAAAAAAATATATAATTAGGAAATTTCTTTCAAATTGCGAAACATATATTAAATAGATTATGAAAACGATTAAATAAGCGATAAGAATATTTCAAATCTTTATACTAATTTCATGAAGGAGTATGAAAGTATCATAAAAAGCAAAATATGTAATCCGTCATCATGATCTTTACAAAGTTGACGATAATACAACAGTTACGCGCAGTTTTTGATACATTTGTTGCATCTACTTCTGGAACATCCTCGACTGACTTTTTAATAAAAAGACGTGTTATTCATGCTGATTTGTTTTAACTTTGTTAAATTTCCGAAAGGATAAAAATGCCGGCGTTTTGGCATAGGGGTAGCGCGTTATCCCCGTGATCTTAACGTCGAGTCCCGGTTTGGGCATGGTTGTTCTTCCGTTGTTCTATCTGTGAGATGTGTGAATATGCCCTCCTGTGAAAAGGGGTTGTACAAGCGAATGAGTGATGTGTGAGTAGCAAAGTCGTACTTTTGGCCCTGGTTGGCGCAAGAGACGCTCCCCCACCGGCTTAAATAGCTGTCTTCGTAACAGCGGGCTTGTCCATGGCAAGTGCCATAAGAAACAACAAGGATAAGAATATATTTACCGCTGCGGAAAAAAGATGCACAAGTAGATTCGGGTTAAAACAGGTCAATGTAATTTTCAATGCATTCTTTGGAAAAAGATAATCTTCAAGACACTGTTTTATAAATGTCTTACAGTTGCAAACGGCACCAAAACAATTTCTTGTTTAACTACTACAGTTCGCAACAGCTATTCCCTTTAGTGTCCGCTACAACCTTAAAATATTTTTATGTTGATGATGTTTCCTCTAAAGCGGACGACGTCTCAACTGCAATAAAATTACTGCATGAAAGGATTTCTCTACTAATAGCAGTTCATGGCTGATTTCCATATAAACAATCTGATTGTCTAGCAGCTCGACAATAAGTAAATTCGATATCTTCAAAGCTCAAAAAAAGTAGATAAAATTTGGTACACAGAATCAGTATCTAAAATATAAATTTCTGTGAAGGGAATAATTCCCCAAACTGTCTTTTTATCAGTACTTTAAACATACATTTAAGATTGATACATGTATGTGGGATGTTATCTTGTGGCAGTAGCTTCCTGTCAAATTTTGGTTTCATTTGATCGGCAAAAATTAGTTCAAAATACAAACACTGATAGACTCAATAAAAAAGCTAGCCTCAAGTCAAATATCTTTATTTCCCAACTATTATTCGCTAATGATGATGGAGACATTTGCGGCCTTGCCGTAAATCCATTATTATATGGGGAAGGAGGAACTTTTAAAACCTTTATTACAAAGTATGCTAGAAAGCTTCAGGGAGATCACTCCAGCTGGTTTTAAAAAAGTTTAAAATAATTTCTACCACAAAATGTTTACTTGTATATTTGTCTTTATGATCACAAAGACTGTTCAATTAAAGATCGTATCTGATTCATCGCATGCTTTAAGAATTTTTTTTTCAAGGAGCGGTAAATGGCAATTTATTTTCTGTAATAATGATAATAGTTTTGCTAGTGGTAATTCCATATTAAAAAGATTAGCTCTCATGGAACTCAGCATAATAAATATCTATTTTTTTTTAAAAAAAATCTGAATATGGCATTCAATGAAAATCGGTTTATCCCAGATCACTTAATATTGGTAACTTGTGGTGGCCAGATCCTTCACGTATTATTTGAAACGCATCTTTGGCGTTTCAAAATTAGCCAATGAGGAACTTTTTATTGTTTTGGAACCAATCAAAGGAATTTATGAATTACTGTTTTCTCACTCCTTTGCTTAGTGACATTGTCTTATGTAAAAGAATGAAAAACAACCATTTAAACACTTTGCAGCCAGAACCTGAGTGAGTAATTAAGAAGTAAAATTTAAAAATTGGTGGCTTGATTTTGCTCAAAGAAGGAAGTTAGGACTAAATCGGCTTTGGGTAGAACTGAAGATCTATTCTTTTGCCAAAAAAATAGAGCAAGAGTGATAAATGTTAAAACTCCCTCAAGTGCATTTAAAAGTTGAAGGTGTACTTTTGCCATTGGATGACTAGAGTTTCCTTTATTTTATTAATTTTTAAGTGTGTGGCTTGAAATGTTTTTGCCCTTAAGTTTCTCATTAATATTTGTTATACATCCTGTATTTTAAAATTGCATTATATCACTTGCATTTCTTTCTCTTTTTCACTATAATAGCAGTTATTTAGAATTCTAAAATCGTTTCTGTTATTTTCATTGATATATTGCATTTATTATTTATATTTGTTTTATATAAAAATGTAAATTGTTTGCAATTGTGCATATTAATTGTTGAAATATATATTTCAAAGTGAGCTGCATGTTCAGTGCTTTGTTGCCAAAGCACCCAAGGCTATAGTTACTTTTTTTTTAACTGGGAAGGGGAATCCGACCGACAGAATCATATTTGAAAGTTGAACGCGATGTTTATTGCTTCTTATTTGAATAGAACAAATCTTTTTCTTATTGTTAAGATTGTTTTCGCCATACTGGTCTCACCGCATTCATCAATGTAGTTCACTCTATAATGAACTTCTAAAACTATCATATACCATTTTTTTGCTGCACCACAGCTTCTGATACTTTCGTTTTATCTGCATGTTTATAGTTATCATAGGTCTCAACAAGTACTATTATTTATTTACTAATTGAGTATTATTGATTTCTGTAATTTTGTGTATATTCCTGTTGATTATCGTCATTGTTACCTGTGTTTCGTGCATTCTGGAATAAAATATCATTATTAGTTTTCGAGTTTATTGGCTGTTGTCTCATTCGATAAGTTTCCATAACAATATTTTAGAATATATTCGGACTTAATTATAGTAATAATGGCTTTGCAAAAATTTTCCTGGCAAAGTCAATCGAGTGAATTTGTTTAATTGATAATCAACTAGAAAAATATTTGATCAGGGTGATTAGATAATCATTAAAAATTTATAAAATTCTACATTCGTCTATTAAACAATGCTGTGTTATTCTTATAATTAATTTCCTTTAACATGTGGCAATAATCAGTTCCCAAATCAACGGATTCAGTATGGAATATTCCAGGGAGACTCTATAGTGACGAAATATTAATAGTAAACACAATTTGACATTTTGATTATGAGGCTACTATTTATTTACAATTAGATCGTCAAATTATAATACGGATTTAAAAAAACATATTTAATAAAAATGACTCTGAAAATAATCGCTTTTTGTTACAAGATTCTTTACAAAATAAGCAAATTCCACAGACCAAACTATAAACAAATATTAAAACATATTGCAAATCAGTTTTTTATACTAGCTCATTATGTACTGAAAACACTTAACAAATATAAAAAGATAAAATTCGTGTAGGTATAATCTCCTTCCTTATTTTAAAGATAAGTATTTAATTAATTAATCCTTTTATATAATAAACAAAAAAATTAACTTTAATGTACAAAATAGATTAATAAAATTTGAGAACGAATTCCTATCAACATTTAAGTAAAAGATTCATTACACACTAGTTAATACACATTAGTTAAGTAGTAACTATGAAAAACAAGTGGACTTAACTGGGCAAACACAGTAGGAAAACAGACGCTTGAATCATGATTAAAAGAACATTTCTGGTCGCATTTTACTATGTGTTCATCAATAGTCAGTCAACGCGGATAGGACTTGGGTGATGCAGATATTAACGGGTTTGTTCATCTTTTGAGTGGCACCAAATAATAAGACGATTTCCTGTTAAATCATAGTTATTTATAAGATTCAGCGTTCCATCCAGGTACTCTTTCCATTCTTCAGCGGAGTAGAGAATCATAATTATAACTTAGATACTCAGGACCTCTGTTGCTTTTCCACCGGACAAACAATTTGATATGTCACCCGAACATGGTTGCCAATTTACGTCTTTTTACCACACTGGGTGTTGGTTAGAGTACCACAAGCAGTACATGTGTTGGCCTAGGTGTCACTGTCTTTCTCAAATTCGCCAGTGATGTTCTTTCGAAGAAGGAGCTGGTCGTTATTCAATGGACACCGCGAGAGAGTCAATCCAAGATTTTTGACCGCTCCGCCCTTTTTGGCAGTACCTTCTTCGGAGGAATAGCAGATGAGGTTTCTCTGCATCATCAGAACCTTGGAGGTAACTAACATTGCGTGTTCGACGTGGGATGTCACAATCCTTCATCTTCGAATTGGAAAGCAAGAGGTTAATCCACATTTTCCAATTTTTCTCTCTTTTCTCCTCACCTTTCCAAAGTTTCAACTATTACAATTTTAGAACTATCGCATTTTCACAGTATTAAGGTAATATGTCTTGGTGAAATTCTGGACTCTAATTTGCGTATCTTCTCTGGGTGGTCAAAAGCCTCGTTTTTCTATATTCTAGTAATATTCAAATTTCATAACTCACCCAGTGTTAATCGTAAGAGTGGACCTTTCTTTTTCTTTAAAACTATTCACTTTTAATTCTCTGAGAATTGGTCATATTTAATTTTCTTTAAATCATGTAGATGCAACTTCATATTCATAATTCGGCCAAATTCCCAGACATTAAAAGTCGTGTTATTTTCACTGTTTCATACATATGCTTTACTCACTATCAACAGGAACTTTACTAATGAATTTCAGTCCTGTGGCATCATAGCGCTATTAAATACGCAAATACCCGGTTCATCTATCTTCTAAATTTCTCGATATTGTAATTTAATGTTTTGTGCGTCTCCTAAACTTTACAGATACTAAACATAATCCTTCTTTAGCTTCTAGAAATGGAAAAAAAAAATCACGCCACCAGGTAGATGATGAAACAGCGAAATGTAGGGCAACAATGCAATCTCCTGTTGAAAATAAGGCAATACAAAAATATGTTTAAAAAATTGCCAAAAATGCAGCAAAATTTTTCACCGGTATCTCGGAAAAGTTTTTAATTTTTGAAATGATGCAAAAATTACTTTTTTAAGGCAATATCTTCTGAAGTTATCTCGATAAAATGCCAAACATCAACTTAATTTTAAACTAACTGAAATTCCCTCCCACCCCCAAAAAAATTGATCCGAGGTATACATGTGCCAAATTTGGCAGCTGTAAGTCAAATGATCTTGTCTATAGAACGCTAAGACAAGCATGGAAACACACACACACACACATATACACACCTTTATTACTAATGCTGATCGTCTTTGGCGCTGAGAATATTGATGGAGGATATTTGCTGAGGATATTGATTGCATTTAACTTCAATTAAATCATGTAGATTTCTGCCACAAATTGTCAGATATTAAATCTGTGTGATTTTAATATATAGATCTTTCATATGGAGGTCAGTTCCATGAAATCATAGCTTTACTAAAAACATAAATATACGATTTATCTATCTTGTAAATATTTCGGTATCGTAACCTCATTTCTTATTTGACATGTAAACTACACAGACTTTAGCAGAACTCTTCTTTAGCCAAAATCACGCGATTAAGTATTTGAAAGCAAGAAATTAGTCAGAATTTGAATTCAACAAGATATGATATTATTGGAAATTAGGCAAAGTAATATCTTTAAAAAATGCCAAAACTCAGAAAAAAAATGTGTGCTATTATTTCGTATGATTTAAAAGGTAATTTTTCAAAATTTTTAAACGGTGTACGCTAGTCTGGTGTAGCCTCTGTGCAGGAATATTTTCGGAACTTATTGTAAAAAAACGCCAAAATTTAGATTAATTTTCAATTAATTAAAATTCTAAAAAAAAATTTAAAAAATTATCTAAGCACATATTCTCACTCCTGAAGGTGTACATGCCAGACTTGGTAGCCACAGATCATACGATTTGACTTATAGAACGCCAACACTCACACTTTATCTTTTTTATGAGTGGAAATTTCTTATTCAACCTTATATTTACTCTTGTAGTATGTCTCTGTAAATAAGGTTCTTTGTATTTCCCTGCAATGCAAGTACATACAGATTCCTCTTGTAGCCACTCTCGAGAAAGGAACGTATAATTGTTCATATAAAAGGCAATACCTTTGCAAATTTAAGCCAATAAGTCATAAAACCGGTTTCGAGATTGGTTCTTGCTCATACCATGACTCAGTTTATCTGGAAGCTGAATTCTTTTAAATTGGAATGGGGTATTTGATGAGATATGAAGAATCCGGGGAATAAAAACATCCTTCCCTGCTGAAAGGTTTGTGGGTGATGGTTTGTAATACCTTTCTTTCTTTTTCCTCTTCTTTTTCTTCTATCTAGTTCATCCAGTTGGTTAGATAACTCAATGTTATAGGCACGGGGGCAACAGGATGTGCTTTATGTTATGCGATTTTCATTATCGCTTTATGGAGTAGGTTCAACAGATCGTTTTTCTTTTTCTAACTCTGTTTATCCAATATATAGATCTATCTATACGGGTCTAACATTTTGTCTGTTATTAATTGCATAAGTCAACTACAAGTATGTCCTAGTGATATTTTCAGTTGGGTATTAAAGAAAATATTTAAATAAAGCTACTAAAATGAAAATAAAATATAGAAAGTATAATTTGTAAGATTCAGGTTTATCCAGGTTTCAGACAAGATATTGTCATTGCTGACAGGTTACAGTTCAAATAATAATAATAATAATACATTCTCTCTGATTATGCAGTATGCCCATTAAAGTCTTTTGCCCCTACTTAACAGCTGCTGCTATATTCATAATATTGGTATCTAGATATAGTAAAGCAGCCATGCGGTACTGACTGAAACCGCTGCGATGCCACTTGACTGAAAAGGCTGATACAGCATTCCTATCTTCAAAACAGAACGGTATGAGGGGGGGGAGTGATTTGTATAGAGCATCATCGATTTAGTACAAAAAAGAGACCTTGTGAACATTAATGCGAATGTGGATATTAATGCATTCCTAAGACAAAATTTACACTTTATGTCATTTACCAGTATGTAATACTGGGAAATATAAACTTTGATCATTTCTATTGCTTTCAATAATATGGCTTATTTTTATTTTTTTTTTATAAAATCAGTGGAAGTGATCTCCTTAAAACTTTCTCGTATACTCTCTAATATACTTGTCATGCCAGAGAACGCCTTATGACGCCATCGACGTACAATAATTACGAAATATTAACCTTTGGAGCAAATTTAGCATTTTTACTCAGTTTATCGTATCCTCCTTGGTCAATTATTTGGCGATTAATCTCTGGCATGCTTTAATAGTATCCATAGAATTTGTGTTTTACACACATTTTTCTCAATCGATTGATATAAAAATTTGACACAAAGCTGCAGTTGTAGTCTCAAACTTCGATACCAAATTTGATATATTTAAGTCATTTCGGTTTTGAATTATCGCGTTTACTTATTTCTGAAAGTACAGACCGACAGACAATCAACTCGTTAGTGGATTTGGTTCAAAGTTTAATAGGTGTCTATACTATAGATTTTAAAACTGTGCACCTAGTTTTATTAACCTAACTGTCTTTGTTTCGTAATTATCATGTTAAATTATATTCGAATATCCGGACAAAAGAACTTCCTCTGGACAGACTTTACTAAAATTTAATAGAAATTTGCAAATTTGGTATAAAGACCGTATGTCAAATTTCAATCGCCTAACTCAAACTGTTTTTGAGCTATCTTTGTCAAAGACAGACTGACGGACGTTTTAAAAAATGCATTTTTCGAACTCAAGCAGATCTAACACATGGAAAGTCTTTAAAATCCTGAATTCGAATTTTTTTGACGATTACTATATTTACTCTATACTACTTATACAAGAAAATAAAAACACAACAAAAAATAAATTTAGATTAAGTTTTTTTGTTCATTTTTATGGAAGTAAGTCAGCCATCTAACTCTCCGAGCTGCCACGAAGGCACACGGATTTAAACCATAAAAACTAAATGACCGGACCGCCGCAACAGCAACAGTGGCGAGAACTGTGGTTGAGTCCTAAGGGCCGTCACCGGCCACGGTACAACCCTTCTCAAAGGAAGTACGTCTCGTCATCGATGGGAGGAGTCAGATTCCCCACCTATTAGTGTACCCTCCACGGTGGCGAGATCCAACCACCATGCCGGAAGCATCTCATCCTCATTTCGAGGTGCCCCATGGGGGGGGGGGGACTGAACCCGTTTTTGTGGAAGTAAAGTAACATTCATGACTTCCAGAATTTTATTTTTCAGTTTAGGGAATATTTTAAACAGCTATTCAATAAATTAGAAGAATTAGATTGCAAAGCTCAAAATTGATTCAAATGCCAGTAATATTAATCGTATAGTTACTGGGAAGAGATATGTAAAGTACATAGTATAATTTTTAATGAAAATTCTTGAAATAATTTTTTAAGTACGCACGCTTTCTAGATGCGCATTTCACATATGTTGTTTTACATCATTATTCAGTTGAGGACTATCATATTTTGAGGAATTTTATAAATTAAAATGTGATCAGACGCATTTCAAAAATCTAAGATACAGAGATATTCTAAAACAATGTATTTTAATTAGTTATATAAATGTCATAATAACATTGTACATGCACAGAATTTATTAATATTAAAATATAATTTAATTATAATAATTATAATTTAACTTTTAATAATACAAAACTTAATTTATTAATATAAATTATATTTTTAAAAAGGTTTGAATCGAATAAAAAATAAATTCAAGTGTAAGCTAAGTGGTATTACAGCTGTTTGACACATGTACTTAGTCGGAATGTCCAAAGAAATACACGATTTAAAAAAGATTAATCTTTTGCTAATCCCGCAGCGACAAATTCTTACAAAGTTAATAATATAAAAGCAGGGAATCAAAAATTAGCCTACAATTTTATCAATTATTAAATGAATAGCAGCTTTTCAAAGCTGATGTACAGTTTACCGGACACCAGACCTAAAGGGGTTAATATCTTATTCAAAATCACTTACATTTTGATAACCTGTCATTGTAGTTTCAAGAACCGATCCAACCGCTTTTCCAAACACCTGTTGTCTTATAGAGGCGCTACCATCCACATCATGCCAAGGTAAATGGTTGCCTAGCTTCTTTATTTGCATGTGCTTACCTGTACTAGTTTTTTTGTAATGAATGAATGATTGACAATTCAAAAGATTAATTTTCTTTCTAATACACATATTTAATGAATAAAGCAGCATGAATTGATTCCTTTCATATTAATGTATTTTTATGCACTGCATTTCTTCCCACTGGCTGATAAAGATGAATCGCCACTTGAGACGGACAAGAATTGAAACTCATATGACACCATCCACAAAATTCCTTTATAATTACAATGATTTTTTGCGCTTAGATAAAAACCAAAAAATAGCAATTTCACTTTTAAAAGATAGAGCTTTTACGGTAAATAGAAAAAATCCAACTGTTTCGGGACTTCAAGGCAAAAATATTTTATACGCTTTTGAGATGCATCTAAAATTTCATTTCCATGGTATAAAAAAGCAAATGTCTTCTTTCGCCTTCACGTAAAATATATAGCTGACAGTAGTTAGGATCATATGACACAGGATTCATATGCGATTGTTTTAGTAGTGTCTGCTTTTTTAATTGGGAAATTTTACGAGTTTTGAATTGATTTTGAACAAGGGTACCATAAAGAATAATTGTTCTTAGTTTTTGCTTACTCTTAATTTTCACTTGGAATGTTGCAATTTACCAATATTTACTTCTGTTACAGGATGCGATAAGGTTTTAGTAAGTGAAAAAATGCCTAGAAAGTTTCGAAGTATTTCTTTGATAAAACTGTTTAAAGAATTACTGGTTGGGAAGTCACTAGATAATTCCCCGGTGCTTACTATTTAGAAATTTCTTGTTCTTCTACATGATACTTGATCAAATTAAATTCCGGTTACGATTGTCGGCATTTTGTATTTCCTAAAAAAATAATCATGTAGCACAAATGAAAATACTCTATTGAATACATAAAGTAAGATAGATTGTAAGCATAGTCTAGGAAAAAAAATTACAAGATTCCATTACCTGAAATTTGGTGTTAGAAAAATCTTGTAACGGTTATGTCTATGTATATATACAAGCCATATATGACATTATTCATTTTTTTTACTTCTGGAATAATGATGATGTGGCGAAAAAACACAGTATTCAAAATGTAAATGCATTATAAATGAGCTACACTGTATCCAGCTATACCACTTTCCTGGCTCTGAGAGTCAGTGATCCCAAATAGATATTCATGAAGAGACATTTATTATGGTACACTTAAATTAAAAAAATATATATATGAGCTTGCCTTTTTTTGTACAATTTATCTATTAGTCAGAAAATTTTCATGACTGTTCTCTTTTCAGCTGTTTTTTTTTTCTTTCTAGAATATATTAAAAGTTTGCTCTCAAAATTTAGTGAATAAGTTGACTAAATATTTCCTCAAGATTTAATGCTATTTATACGAAAAATATTTATTAATGCCCTTTAAACACAAGTGTGTTGATATTGAATGCAAGTGAACTGAAAGGTCATTTATTCAGGGTCCCTATTTGTTACTACTTTTAATAATGATTGATAAATTAAGCTCACATAGCTTTCTTAACAATAAAAAATATTGGCAGGCCTATATCATTAAAAAATGTCACTAAAGCAAGAAGGCATCCACCAGCGTTAATGGTTAACTTCAAAATTGTCTAACATGCTCCCTAATAAAAGTAATATTCCTCCTCTTCTCACCTCAAAAAAAAAAGATTATGGGGACTGCAATGTTGCGAAAGGCGCGAATATTAAGAACTTAATTTTTAGAGACTCACACAGGTGTTTTTTAGATGTGTTTAGGAGAGATAGTTCACAATGAACTGTCGTAAAGGTGGCTCAAGTACGAGATCAGGTTTTTCTTTAAAAGGATGTATTAACAATAGAATAAAACATAGTTCACTTTGAAAGAAAAGTAAGGAAAATAATGAGTATACACACTACTCTAAACAAATTTTGTTATTGCAAAACAACCCTGATCTTATGAGTATGCGTTTCCCCTCTTTCCACAACTGCAACATTTATAAATATTCCTTTCATCTGAATTGTTGCCAGCCGCAGTATGAAACACAAGCAGATTGAGTTCGAATCACTTGGGATTATGGCTGTTAAAATTGGAAAGAGGAAAAAAAAACACCGAGAGTGTGTGCACCTCGGATCTGAGATCAAGTTTAGTTTAAAATGTTTCAATATATCCAACAAGGATCACATGACACATTTCATTTATCTATGTAATAGAGTTTTTATTAATTATCGCATTAACATGCATGGGAATATACAGACAAAAACATAATGCTCCCTTAGATGTGTTTGGCTCATTATTTTATATGGATTAAATTGAATAGCATGTTTGATCCATATAGTTTTCTGTGTTTTGTGACTGTCGTATTCACTTACATTCGAACTGACAAACGGTCAACTTCCTCTGCATGGATGTCGTTCAAAATATGATAGAAATTTGATGTAAAGCCCGCATGTCAAACTTCATATGACAAGATAAAAAACTTTTGAGATATCGCTGTTTTAATAATATGAAACAGCAAACCGAATTTAAGGAAGTCTGAGGCGTGGCGATTTGTGATATTGTTATAATAAACTAATCATTTTTGTTGTTGTATTGATATGATAAAATAATTATTTTTCTTTAATGTTCATAAATCTGTATATTGTGTTGATCAAGAATTATGTTTTCAGTTTTGATAAAGTTGTGAAATTAATAGGTTTCTTTTTTAATATTTTGGTAAATAATTGTTATTTTTGTAATCTTTTTACAAAGTGATAATTTTATACATTTAAATAAAATTGCGGCTGCTGATTGGACAAAAACATTTATTTATGTACTTCTTTTGAAAGAGTTGTTTCAATTAGAATTTTTTTCCTTTAATTTTGAATCAAAATAAGACTTATTGAAAGAAGTCAGTATTCTATACTCAGAACTTCTTCCCTGAAGAATATTTCTGAGGTTGCATTCTGCGATCTCAGAATAATTTTAATCATTCAATTTAACTGATGCAAATTATTGTTTTGTTTACATCTGAGAAAGAGAATCTTCTTCATGAGCACAACACCTCCTTGGAGACCTTGGCTGTCTCAAATACACTCACTTTCCAGCACTGAAAAAGAGAATGCACATTAGAATGTTCCCTTCTCGGCGCTCATGATTAAGAATAACTCGATCTTTGAAGTAATTACAACATAGAAAGTCATTGAACTCTCTCACTCTTTAAAAAAATTCTTTGAGAATAGGTGATTATTTTTTAATTGTGTGAGACCACTTCCATCTTGTGGCCACATTGAGGACTCTGATTCCCCTCATTTAAGAAGTTGTTGATATTATGTTTGTTTTGCTGAGAAACAAATAAAAAAATCCTCTGCAGGATTGTAAATCTCGAGGCAAGGCTGGTAAAAATTAAAATATTCTAATCAAAGGGAAGGAAATAGTGTGGAGAGAAAAAGAAATAAGCAATAAGGCCCCAATATAATAGAAAACTCGAAGTAAAAAGAGCCGGAAATTCGGTGATTTTAGGATTAGACGTAGTGATAAATTATTGGGATGGAGCGATAGAAGCAATGAAGAATTGAATAGTGATCGACTTTTCCGTTTACTGGTTAAGGACTGGACATTTCTCATGGAGCAAACACACTAAGAAGTCGCATTGCAGGGTGATGAAGAATCCTTATCAGTCATTCGTCCTAGTGAAAGCAGACCATCGTGCAAAATCATGCAGAACGGTCAAATTCTTTACTGACACCCTCCTTCTGTGCTCACTGACGGAAGTGTATTAAAGACCATTATCTCTGTCCTATCTAAACAAACCATTGGCATGAGTGAAAAAACGGTGGCCTCCAACCCATCATCTATGTCTAGGATCCTACTATGTTTTCCGGGAGATTCAGTAGATATGTAAAATTTTATTCCTCCAGAACTTTAATCTTAAATTCAAGCCTTTTGAATAAATTATGAAAAATAAGATCTTCATTTCTTATTACTAAAATAGAAGAAAAAAATTTCTTTAATCATTGTAGTTGAATAATACAAGGTTAGCAAGAAATAAGTTATCCACTTCAGAGGCTCTAAAATGCTTTCTATTGATCCAAATTTGATAAAATTCGAACTAAAGATTATTGTGATGATGCGCTTTACATTTATTAAATAAAAAAAATTACAAAAATTCACTGTTAGGTGGCGTTGTAATACACATAAAACCATTTAATATGGTTTATAATTGTTAAATAAACTAAACATAAAATTTCTCAATATGTCCTCCTTCATTTTCAACAGTATGCTCTAATCGAAGAACCATATTTTCTATAGATGACAGGAGTGAGTCTGTTGGAATATTAAGAATATGGCGCTGAATGTTGTCCTTCAAATCTGGTAGAGATGATGACCTTTGACGGTAGATATTGTCCTTCAAATAACCCCACAACCAATAGTCACAAGGGGTGATGTCCAGCGAGCGAGAAGACTATGCTATTAGGAAATGACGACTGATAACTCTTGCTTCTGTGAATTGCTGTATTAATAATCGCTTTACACGACAATCAATATGAGGTGGAGCACCATCCTGCGTGAAAATGATGTCTTGAAGGTATCCACGCTGTAGAAGTGTTGGGATTATAAAATCAATCAGCATATCGTGGTGCCATTGTCCTGTGACGGAACAGGTTTGGATTCCATTTGAAGTTATCTCTTCAAAGAAATACGGTCCGATGATAAAGGTAACTGTAAACCACACCATACTGTCACTTTTTTTTCAGGATGCAAGGGTTGTTCATGGATAACATGGAGGTTTTCCTCTGCCCAAATTCGACAGTTGTGGCTGTTAATTTGCCCATTGAGGCAAAAGTGGGCCTCAGCACCCCACAGAATGTTTCATGGCTACGTTATGTCAACCACCATTCCAGCAAGGAACTAAAGTGCAAAAGTTTTACGGACCTCTAAGTAGTCGTCCTGCAACAGATGCCCAGACTTGATTTTGTATGGATAAAAATGCAAAATCTATTTTTCGTACAGTTGAATACGGCATATCCATAGCTTGGGAAACAACTGGCAAACTCACACTATTATGTGACGACTGACTACTGGCTTCAAAGAGCGCGGTCGCAACATTTTCGACGCTGGAAGACGGGATTGTTTTTCGTCCTCTACCTGAAAAAATGCCAAATTACCCAGGTTTTTTTTTTTTTTTCAAATTTCGGCTTCATCTTGCGTAGGGCACCTGGAGATATTGGTCCTCTTCGTATCTGCTTCATACGACGGTATACCTTTAGAGCTGCAACGAAGTTTTGTTGGTTCCGGTAGAACAATTTCATCAATAGCGCGTTTTCTTGCAACGTAGGTGTAACGAACAAAGGATATACTAATGTTCATGCAGAATCCGCCTTCTTTTTACCCAAAAAAAATGGTAATTGTCATGCGCTGCAACGCAAATTACGTTTCACATTTTCAATATATGCAAATAAATGCCATTTGTGTTACAGCGCCATCTATTGGTGAATTTTTGTACTAATAAATGTAAAGCGCATCATCTGAATAATCTGTAGTTCAAATTTTATCTTATTTGGACCAATAGAACGCATTTTAGAGCCCTCTGAAGTGGGTAACTTATTTTTTGCTAACCCTGTATTATAAAATTTTATTTTGATTTAAGAGCAGCTGCTTTAAAATGTTTTTATTGAGATATTAAATATTCATAATAAATTCTGAAATGTTATTACGCAATATAGCTATAAAATTGTGTCATCAAGTAAATAACCTGAATATGATGAATTAAGATTTTGTATAATGAGAAGCTGGAATTTCCAAATCATAAATTCATTATATGGTTTTGTATCTATACATACATATATATACATATATGTATGCTGCCAATTCGATAATATTATGCCAGATAAACGAAAGCTTCTAATACTAAGGTCTCGACAATTTCTAATTCAGAAAATAACAAAATAACCATGCTTCATAAACTGACTCATTCTCTGTAGAAATGAAATATTCAAATATTCTTTCTCTTTTTTGAATTTAATAACAATAACCATGCTACTTAGGGATAATATATTTATAATCATGATAGTATATTTCCCAATGATGTATCTGCTCGCTCTACTATGTCTTTCATTTTTATTATTATTCTGAAACCTTTGAATGCCAGCTGTTTTCTCATCGCCTATATATTTAAAATAATCCGCAAAACTTAGTAAATATTCCCTCATACACAAATATTGAAGAGCTTTCGGCAGTTTTTATTTCATATGAAATTAAGTCCAAAATGATCAGATGAATTTCATATCAAATCAATGGTTTCTCAACCATCATTAGTTTCAGAGAGATATTTAAAAAAATTCTGTATAGTATTTGTGGAGAAAAACCTTGACGGAATTAATTCAATGATCACAACGACTGAATAAAATCTTATTAATTCCAATTTTTCTTCTTGTGAGAAACTCAACTTTAGATATATCATCAAGGAACATCTGCCACCTTCCCCTCCAATTTCGACATATAGTGCGAAATAAAATTGGAATTGAATTTCAGCCAAAGCAGCTGGAGCAATTTCGTAAATTTTAGCTCCAATTGGTTTACTAATTTTCAAGCATAGCTAATTAAATAGAATGTTCTATCATTATTATGCAATTCATAATTTAAATATGACTTAATTTTATTTTGATAAGATGTATAGTAATTAAATTCGCTGACATGATTATATTAATATCATTAATATGGATACTGAAAATGGTTATTATTCATTAGATTAATACATTCATGCTTATTAACAATAGTTTCAAAAGTATAAATTTTGCAACAATGATAGCACATTTTGAATGGTTATCCATACTTCAAAGTAGCAGCAATGATGTGAAGTTTGCTCAGAAAATAAGTGGAAACATCCCAATTGTTTACGTTGAGGACGATTTCAATACTTTTATTTTGCAATATCTCTCAAAGTGGGAAAGAAAGTGTACAGGCGACTATGGATAACTTATCGAATGATCTAGAATATACACATAGAACAAAATCTTCGAAATCAACTGGAGTTTGTCTCGAGGTTTATCTCTGCATAGATTGCACAAAAGAAAGATTTGTTTGCAATTTTCCCCCAATACAGAGAAAGTTTGAGGCAGATGACATTTGATAAGATATTTATTAGGGTTGCCCAAAATGAAAAGTGGATACTTGAGATTGCGCCAGAATGGTTTCAGCTACAGCAACTTCACCAAACAGGTATATAAAGGGCAGTAGGATCTATGCACTGCATACAGCGTTCAACAGTGAAAGCTGTTCGTGGTAGAGGAAATTGATCGAAAATAAAGTCGTGTTATATATGGATCTGTCCAAATCAGAACAATGCGCGGCAGTACGTTTTCAGATTCTTCGATTGTCGTGGACCACTCCTGATTGATTTCCTGCATCAATAGAACAGCTCAACACAATAATACTGCAGTTCTCTGAATATACTACGGAAAGAATCAAAAGTAAACGGTCAGGCCCTCTCACACAACAAGCGATCCTTCTCCATGACAATGCCTGCCCACATGTCCCTCGTGAAACCCAGACCACCTTAAAAAAATCCGTTGGAAAGTGTTAGAGCGCTCGTCGTACAGTCCGAATTTGTCGCCCTGTGACTTCTACATCTTTGGGCCACATAAGAGAGCATTACAGGAGACAAGTTTCTATTCGGATGGCAAAAGGAAGCTGTGCAGGACTTCCTCAAGAATCAACCACCATCTTTCTATAGCGAAGGCATAGACCTGCTACCTAAACGATGTGACCTTTGTTACAACGCCCATGACAGTTTCTTTTGACTTCTAATACTTTCCCTTAAACTTTTTTATTACTGATTGATACTTATTTTAAGTTATTTAATCTGTTCATATATTTCATTTCAGAAAGAAATAAATTCTTTTTTACACTTGGGTGTTAGTGTGGTGTGAAATTTTTCATATATGCATCTTTGACTTTGCTCACAATTTCATGATTTGCGGTTTTATTTAAAGTGACCTGAGTCTCAAGGCTGTCCTCCAGGCAGTTTTTTCTTTATCAATTTGGGCTATACCGCTAGTCCTACAAACACGGAAATGTTACTTTTCTACTTCTTAAATGGGCAAAATTGCTTAGAAGGATTTTATAGGCAACAATTATACTATGGGAATTTTAGTTCTTTTGATGTCCATTGAAATCCCTTCACATAAATATATTTGCCGATGGAAAATAAACACACAACTTCATCCATAAAAAAAAAACATAAATTTAATTAATAATTGTTAAAGCACTTCAAATACTTGATGAAAAAATATGCGATGCACATCAATTATAAACTAAATTAAAGTTTGAACTGCAGCAAAATCAAATAGAAAATGACGACATTTTACAGTGTTCTATAAGCCAGTTATTTTAAATAATAATCATACATTTTAGCTGCTGTTGCCAACGCCACAGGTAGCCCCCACCAGCAACAGTGAGATTTTGACTTAGGGTTAAATTTCACCCTTCGACCATAGCGAGTCACTGCTCTCTGTTCTTCAGCCTGCGCTCTAGATTCCTCTGTTGGTAGTTTTTGGTTGATGTTTTGGACTGGAACTACTTCGGACTGATAGGATGAAGTATCAGCTGGACCGTTTGCTACTTCTTTCAACATGTAGGCAGATTTCAATATAGATGCAGATGTCTATATTCATAGACACCTCTTTCCCACTCCTTAGGAGCTTAAAAATTTTGTCATTGCGGCTAACCACTTCATAGGGGCCCTCGTATGGAGGTTTCCAGCTTTTTTCTAATTTTGTCCGACCGCAGAAAAACATAAGCGCACGCAGTCAGCTCCTTATTCACAAAAACTGCATGTCGTCAGTGATGTTGGATTGTCAGAGGTGAAAGCTGTTGCATTTGTCCTTGAGCCTTCCCACAAAGGTAGCAAGATCAGGGCTGTTTACTAAGGGCAGAGAAATTCACCAGGAAAGCGTATGGGAGTCACATAAACCAACTCTGCAGTTCTTGCTTTCAGATTTTCCTTCCATGTAGCCCGAAAACCTAACAGTATCGTGGGCAGCACAGTCGTCCACCGAGCATTGCCATGAGACATTATAGCCGCTTTCAGCGGTCAATGAGAACCTCTCGACTTGCCCATTCGCAGCCGGATGGTAAGGAGTCTTGCGGTGCCTTTTTGTATCCTAAAACTTCATTAGGGCATTAAAAAGGGATGACTCAAACTGTGTTCCCTTGTCAATTGTCAACCTGAGGAGTGTACCAAACCTAGAGATCCAGCCAGAATAGAAAGTTCTTGCTACGGTTTCTGCGGACATCTCTACAATCGGAAATGCCTCTGGCCACTTATAGAAACGACCCACACATGTAAGGCAGTAACGAAAACTCTCTGATGGAGGAAGCGGTCCCACTATGTCGATACGCACATGCTCAAAGCGAGAACTCGAGGAATAAAATTTCTAACCTTACTTCTTGTATATTTATAAACCTTTGTTCGTTGATACTGCAAACACGTGAGAACCCACAGCATAACATTGTGTCTCATTGATTACGATACATATCGCTCACGAAGCAACTTCATAGATGCTCTTACTCCTGGGTGTGAAAGTGAGTGTAGAGTGTTAAAAATTTCTCGTCTGAAATACTCAGCAACAATTGGACGAATACGCTCACCTGAAATATCGCAGTAGATGATGACTGGAGATTTACCCATCGGAAGAGGTTGCAGTCTTGTATGTTTTGCAATTGGACGTCTTCCTGTTGCTCTTCTGCCATTTTTTGAAATCAACAGCAGATGGTGTATTAATTGTTGGGATATGTACGCGAGATAAAGCATCAGCCACTATATTTTCGGGCCCTTTCAGATAGCGAATATCTGTTGTAAACTGACCGATCAGATCTAACTGACGTGCTTGCCATGGCAAACATTTATCATCTTTCTGCTTGAATGCATACACCAGAGGCTTGTGATCGGTGAACAGCGTGAAAGACCGTCCACCACCATATGCCTGAAGTTTTTTATTGCCATGTAAGCAGTTGGCAGCTCCCTATCATATGCACTATATCTGCGTTGGGCCGGAGAGAGAGTCTTTGAGAAAAAGGCTAAAAGTTGCTATCCTTTAGTACGTGCTGATGAAGAACAGCGCCAACTGCAGTGTCTGATGCATCTACCACAATTGCAAGTGGAGATTTTTTCTGCTGCTGGGTGGCATAGGATTGTGGCCTCTGCCAGATCCTTTTTTCACTTTTTAAATACTGCAAGAGCCTCTTCTGACCATTTTATGGCTGTTCTATCATTTTTCTTGGCCCCCTTAAGATAGTTATTCAATTCTTCCTGTGTTCTGGCAGCGTGAGGTATAAATCTCTTATAAAAATTGTATATTGCTAGAAACCTATGAAGTTCTTTTATGGTTTCTGGTTTTGGGAAGTCCAAAATAACTGCGACTTTCTCTGGTGTTGGAGAAATTTCCTCTGCTGACACAATATGTCCAAGAAATCTCACAGATGCCTCTCCCAGAACACATTTTGAAACATTGAGAACCACACCATGCCCTTCAAATCACTGAATTACCTGTTTAAAATGCTGCAGATCCTCATTCTTAAGATTAAGAGCTTCAGATCCTCATTGTTCCTCATTCTCCGATGCAACTAGAACATCATCGAAGTATGATACACAAAAATTCATACCTGTTAAGACATGGTGGATGAATCTCTGGAATGTAGAAGCCGCATTTCACAGACCAAATGGCATATAGAGGAACTCGAAAAGTCCAAACGGCGTAGCAACGGTCGTTTTAGGAAATGTCCTCCTCCTGTACTGGGATTTGGTAGAAAGCTTTTGCCAAATCTAGAGTTGAAAAAAATTTCTTTCCTTCCAGTACCTGCAAACAGTACTGGATATGGGGTATTGGATACCGCTCTGGGATTATAACACCATCCAGCCTTCTGTAATTCCTGCAAGAGCGCCAATCTCCATTCATTTTAGGCACCATGTGAAGTGATAATGCCCAACAGCCACTTGATGGCCTGCAAATTCCTGTGTCAACAAAATACTGTAATTCTTGCTTGCCTGCTTTAAGCTTGTCAGAAGGCAAACGGTAGGTTTTGAGAAAACTGATAGTCCCTTAGTTAATATAGTATGTTTCACCTCATGCTTTACTTGCCTTGGGGTTGAAACAGCTTCAGTAAGAGCAGGGAATTCAATGAGCAGCTTATGAAAGTTTGTGTCACCATTAACTGCTTTGATTGCAAAATTATTTCCTTGCTGTATCGTTCCTCAAGACTGCAAGTTCGTCCACCAAGCATTCCTGACGAATATTAACCAGCAGACCCTAGTGGCGCAGAAAATTAGCCCCGATTATCGATTGCGAGACATCAGCGATAATATACGGCCACCGGAACACTCTGCGTATGCCCAGGTCAAAGGGAAAAGCTGCTGACCGTAAGTCGTAATGGCGTCTCCAATTGCCGCGAACAGCTTGAGTGAAATTGGGCGGGAATGTTTCGGTGTCGATGAGAGAGAAATGACTGAGACGTCGGCGCCGATATCAATCAGATATCTGGAGTTCATAGATTTATCGGAAAGATACAATCGGTTAATCTGAGTTGTGCAGCCACCCGCTGTCTAAAGTGATGGTCGTTCTAGTTTGCAGGAGAAATGAGCATGGTTTGGTACACTTCATTGAACGTTCCTTGAAACGTCGGTGGTACCAACAGTGTTCGTGGTTTCTGGAATCTGCTGACCGACGACGGAAACCCCCACGGGAGGTAGAATGTTCACATGTTTCCAGGGGAGACAGACGAGACGAAATATCCATAAGCATGGTTTTTAGCTCCATTTCTCCCGCTTCGACTGCTCGAATCGATGGTACACTACAAGCAGCTGCCATAATTCCATCCGCCATTTCAGCTAACTTTTCCGCTCCATCATCAAAGATAGCAAGAATCTGCTGTACGTTTGTTGGAAGATACTGCAGAAAAAAGGATTTAAGCAAATTATCGGAAATTCGATTTCCAGCCTTGCTTCCCATCTCCAATAAAAGACGCCAGGGTTTCAGATCTCCTAGTTGCATTCCAGAGATGAAGTTTCGGAGGCGTTGTTCTTCACTGTCGGAGTATTGCGAACATAGCCGAGCTATGAGTGTAGTGTACGGATTTTCTGCCGGTGGTTTGAAAATAAGATAATCCACAATAGCTAACTCTTCAGACTGTAAAGCGGAGATAACATGGGGAAATTTCGTAATCTCCATGGTAATTCCAACTAGCATAAACTGGCTTTCCTTCTGGCCGAACCAAATCTCTGGATTTACTCGCGAAAATGGCGGAGCTTGTACGGCTACCCAAGCTATGTTAGCGGAAATTTCGTTTTCCTCTTTCGAAATTAAATTTCAAAAAATAAGCAAAATGATTGCTACACAAGGTGTAGCAAGCACTTCAAATAAGTCCTACGGCTGCAGAAAGCAAGGTTATAGCAATTGACGGATGTAAACAGATTGAAGCTAACGTATTCAAAGTCCACAGGTCACTAGTTTGGCGGTGGAGAATAAACACCATCCATAAAAAAACCATAAATTTAATTATTAATTCTTAAAGCACTTTAAATATTTGATGAAAAAAATATGTGTTGCACATCAATGATAAACTAAATTAAAAGTTTGAACGAAAGAAAGTACTGTTACTCGATCAGCAAAATCAAATAGAAAAATGACAACATTTTGCAGTGTTCCTTCAGCCAGCTATTTTAAATAATAATCATATATTTTAGCTGTTGTTGCCGACGCCACAAGTAGAATGCATTTGAGCTCCTGTTGCCAATGCCACATACACTGTTACTCAATTTTTAAATTTCATTAATATCATTAAAGAAATTTCTGTAAGATATTCATAGTATAGTTTATTAAAAGTTTATTAGGCAGCTTAACTTTTAAAATAACTTTATATATATAATTATAAATTGAATATATTACTAATAACAAATTATATATTTAATATATATAATTTGTTATATATTATAAATAATATATAACAATATTCCATAGGAATAGTTGTTAATATGGAATATTTGTTGTAGGAATTCATGAGGATATTGAGAGCTATATTCCCTGTGTTTGTCATTAAGTGAAAATATGAATTAAATATTTTAGATACATTAATTTTCATTATTTGAAATTATACAGGATAAAATTAGAAAATAAAGAACATTTGTCAGGGTATCTTTTTGTAGTTGTTATTTGCAATTTCGATTGCTAGTCATTTAATATTTATAAAATTAAAATTATGACATGCATTACTATATTTTCAATAATTTTAATTCATTTTTTGCAATGAACATTTTGTTTCATGTCTTAACCAAAGAGGATCTCTTTTGAAAGAAATCTAGGGAAGGATGTGCTTATTGAGAGCGTAAGAGAAGGTGCAATTTGATGTTTTATAATTATTTAGGCTTCTTCTACTTCTGTAATCCTTAGAAAATTTTGCATTTTCTATATGATGCAATATCGCCATTCGTGTTGAATATAATCCAAACAAGGATGTATTTGGTTTTAAGGGAACAAGACCTGACATTCTTTCAAGGCTTGGTCCCTTACATATCCAGAGTACATGCTGTCTGAAGTCCTGTGGTGTCGAAAACAACAATTAAAGTTTTGATTTTCGTTGAATTTTTTAGCTATATTCCTATTTTTGAATTATTGATAAGAATTATTTAGAAGAGCGGCAGTGGCTGCAATATAGTACAAAAGCTTTATATCGACTGCTCTATAGAAGTGGAAGAGCATCCATCTCCGTTACAATAGAGGGCTTTGGTGATGTACTTCACTGATTGGTAATTAGTCAGACGTTCCAAAGCGAAATGAGAAGACGTGCCCCTCGAAATTATCACACATGAGTCACCATGTTTGTAAATCTTTTCACCTTTTCTCCACTTAAAGATTTTTTTACAAATTATGTACAGCAAAAAAAAATAACATAATTGTAATGTTGTCCTTTTCTAAACTTCAGCACATCATAGAATTTATATACCAAACTTCAAATGCAATTCCTGATTAATATCCTATTCTTTATTACTATTCAAGAGAACAAAGGAAGAGAAAAAAATTGTATTTCTTCTCATTATTTAGGATAACTTAAACCTCTCGATGTTTGATCTCACATCTATGCGAACAATTTCAATACATGCTAATACGCGGCGTTACCATAAATTGCATTAGAAATGATGAAAGCATCTAATGCGCACCTGACACTCAGAATCGTAGACACTGTTTGCGGCCAACCACAATTAAAACAGATCGCTCCTCTTAATGCCTCAAAACAATTTAATCCCGTTTTGCAATTTTCATTCTTGCCCATAATTCAAAATCCAAATTGCGCTTTTAAGAGGCGCGAAATATCATTGCCCGAAGCAATTTCCCCAGATTCGATTCCATCCCCTGAAAATTGGCACACACACCACTTTTACTAGAAACCGTGACCGTAACTTCAGGTTTATAGGAAATAGGTGCGAGCGAAGCCTAGTATATTTATGAAAGTGGATTCCATTTCCTGTCGCTCGACCGTAATGAGTTTCATTTGGTGAGAGGGAGAGGCAGAAAGTCCTTCATTTGAGCCTGATTTGTCTCTAGAATGATAGAAACAGCGCATTCTACGTTGGATAAAATAAAAAACTTAAGAACTAGGAAAGCAGAAAAGAGTGAGTCCTTTTTGGCAGCTACATATATATATATATATATATATATATATATATATATATACAAAAATATTAAAATCAAGTTAATAGCAAAATCAAATAAACCAAATAAAAAAAGAATCCGGCCTGAAGACTTTTTCAAGGGTCACCCTCAGGAGGGATTCAAAAAAGGGGATTTTTTTCTGTGAGGGAAGGCAGACAAAAAGTCTAATAATGATTTCTCGTGACCCGAAAATCAACTGAAATTAGGACTAAGAGATATACCATTTTAACAGAAAGGACAATACAAAACAACAAATTAGAAGAAAATAACCACTAAAAAGTAAAAAAACAATAACAAAATAATAAAAAACACTAAAAACACTAAACCATTAAAGAAAAACGAAAGGGAAAGCAACATGCCAGCAGCAGCAAGGAAATTTTAAGCTATCGATTGTGATTCCCGCTTTTTAAAAACACAAAGCTAACGAATTAAAGGTAAATAATAAATGTTGTCTCCCAGCACCATTTATTGAGTGATCTAATATGCAAGTAAAGTTCTGTTTTAATTTTAGGTAAAGGATTAATCTCAAATCATATTTTGTTTAATCAAAGAGTTGATATTGCAGTAGTTTCTTCGAAATTCATTATTAATTAAATTTTTTATGAGGTTATTTGAGGTTTTAATATAGGAATTTTTACTATTGCAAACACTTTTAATCCTGTTAAATTGTGAAAAAATTAGATTTTTGAAAATTTTAGAGTTTAGATTGGAATGATAATTACAAATTTTTGTTATTTTAAAGTTGAATTCATCCTTTTTATCGCAGATACCAACTATTGTTTTATCATTAGCAATTTCGATTTTCAAATCCAGAAAGGTAGCCTAAAGTTGATTTTTATTTGTTTCTGTTAGAATTAAATCTTTTGGATAGCAATTGGTAACAATATTAGTATTGTTTAAACTAATCAAAAGTAGGTTAATATACCTCCACCCGTTTATTAAATTATATTTAATTATTTTATTCTCATAGTAATGTAGGAAAATATTAGCTAAAGCAGCGTTTCTCAACCTTTTAGTATTCGTGACCCAGTTTTCAATCATAAATTTCACCACGCCACCCGCTTACAATAAAATATATACAACAATAATGTATATTGAGTATTTTGGATTCTGTTTTTAAATTATTTTTAACTAACTGCCAAAACAAGAGTAAAAGCGAGCCAACGTTCGCGAGAAACCACATCTTGCATTTTGGACAAGCGGGCGGTAAACAGATAAAGCGAATGAAAGCGGAGAAAATTTAAATATTATATTTGAAATGAAAGCGAAACAGGAAGATAATGTTAAAAGAATATGAAAGTAGAAAAATTCGTCAATGAAAGTTAACCTAGATGGGGTGAGCTAAATTAAGAAACTGGGATTACATTTTTTTCGAATAATAAAAGAAATAAAACAGAAGCATGACAAAACAAAAGTGAAAAAAATAGAAATGTTTGCGGAAGGGAATCCACACGACCGATGCCGTCTCGAATATGCGCGGAGCAAATGTTTTCTCATAGAAAGAAGGAAAATATTCGATAACGCAAGTTTTAATTCCAGCCAGTCTCATTCGAGTCGATCCTTTTATGACTATCGAATCTATCGTAAATCTGTATGTTATATATATTTTCGTGTTAATTGCAATTCTCTATATTAAATATTCACGGCAGCAGATTTATCCAGATTCATGAATAAATTTTTAAGCGTAAGTAAGCAAGAATTAGACGATAGTCAAGTATCAACAAGTACACAGACGAGCGTGGTTCCGAAAATAAAATCAAGGAAATATTCACAAGAATACTTAAATTTTGGGTTTACCAGTACTGAAGTAAATGAAGAAAAAAGGCCCCTGTGTATCATTTGCTCAAAATTGTTGGCCACAGACAGCATGAAACCTAATAAACTTAAACGACATTCGGAAATGCTTCATAGTGAGTACGTCAACAAACCCAGAGAATTCTTCGAATTAATATTAAAATCATATAAAAAGCGAAAATCATTTTTTAAAGAAACTTTCTGTGAATAAAAAAGGCTTTAATTGCATCTTACAAAGTTCATATAAAATAGCCAGATGTAAAAACCTCACACCATTGATGAAGAGCTTATTTTGCCAGCAGTAATTGAGATTGTAGAAACTATGTTTGGAGATAATTTTTCAAAAGAATTGCAATCCATACCTCTTTCAAATGATACTGTTGCCTGTCGAATTGGCGATATAGCTGAAGATGTACAGTGTCAGCTTTTCTCCAAGTTGCGTGACAAATTGTTTTCAATACAGCTTGATAAAACAAAAGATAGTAATGAAGATCGCATTTAATTGCCTATATTCGAATTTCTGATAATATGTCATTAGTAGAAGAACTACTTTTCTGCAACCCAATAGAACTCAAAACATCAGCGCTCGCATTATTTGTTATTTTAAATGATTATAGAATGGAAAAATTGTGTCGGAATATGCACCGATGGCGCTCGTTCAATGTCCGGAAGATTCAAAGGTATACAAGCACTTGTAAAACAAAAATCGCCTCAGTGCACACTTTGCATGATCCACAGAGAAGCTTTGGCTTCGAAAGAAATGAGTCCTGGTTTGAATATTGTGTTAACTACGGTTGTAACCGTAGTAAATTATATAAAAATGAGACCCCTGAAATCAAGAATCTTTTCCGCACTTTGTAAAGACATGGGTCAGTACATTCAGCGTTACTATTTTATTGCGAGGCAAGATGGTCATCACGTGGGAAATGTTTGGAACGTGTTTATGAATTAAGAGAAGAAATCGCCATTTTCCTTGAAGAAGAAACAGGAGGCCGAGAATTTTCACGATAGTTTATTTGTGATGAAATTGAGGTACTTGGTCGACATATTCGATAAATTAAATAACATGAATCTTCAACTCCAAGGAGCAAATACACATATATTGGATGCGAGTGAAAAAGTTAATGATTTTTGTAGAAAATTGGAATTGCGGAACAGAAATTTAAAGCAAAAAACCTAATAATGTTTGTAAATGTGGATGATTGTACTAAAACTTATAAGGCTGAAGAAAAACATGTAAAAGTTGTTTTTGTAACCATTGAAAATCATTTAGCCATGCTGGCAAAGAATTTTAAAAAGTATTTTCATGCTGACGACAAACTGATAACAAGTTACGAGTGGATTAGGGATTTCATAAGACTCTCGAAGGACTCTCAATTGATGAGGAAGAAAAATTCATAGACTTCACGACAAGTGGCGAAACTAAAAGACAATTTAGTAATAAATCACTGTTTGAATTTTGGGCAGGAGTAAGGGTTTATTTTTCTGCACTAAAAACAAGGACATTTCACTTTCTATTACCTTTCTATTCACATTCAACATCCTACCTTTGTGAAACTGGATTTTCTGCTGTGGCTTCTTTGAAGACAAAATATAGAAACAGAAGTGAGAGTGGCTATTTCTAATATTAATCCTCCCTTCAAAAAATTTTGCTCTGCAAGACAGGCCCAAGGAAGTCACCAATAATTATTAAATTTGTTTTTAATTTAGTATATTTTGATTTAGTAAATTGTTTTACTTTAATAAGTTATTAAATATTTCGAAATGTATTTTGTTTTCTATGTGTATGTGTCCTTTCCTCTCAGTCAGTTAATCAATTTTTTAAAATATTTTCTCTTGAATATTCTCGCACCCCCCCCCCTCTAGTGTGCTCGCACCCCTCTAGGTGGGCGCGCCCCACAGGTTGAGAATCGCTGAGCTAAAGCACTTGAGAAAGCTGTTCCCATTGGAATGCCCTTTACTTGTTTATAAAAATTGATTCCATTAAAAACGCAATTTTCAGTAATATTAAAATTACATAACTCTAGCCAGTTATTTTTAGGAATAACATCTTCGTTTAAATATTCATCATATAAAAAAGTACAGACCTTTATTAATTTTTCATGAGGTAGATTGGTGTATAAATTTTCGAAATCATAAGTATTAATTTTATTAATGTTGTTATCTTTAAGAAAATCCGGTACTTCTTTGTTACTAGAAATTATAAAATTGTCTTCATCTTTGATTTTGTCCAGGATAATTTTTAAGTATTTAAAGAAATGTTTTCCCGATAGTAATTATAACTGCCAGTGCTACAAGTCACGAATCTGAATTTTAATGGATTTTTATGAAATTTAACTGTTGGGAATAAATAAAGATAGTTTAGAGATGAAGTCTTAATTTTGGTTTTTTTGCAAAAGCTAGCATTCTATTATCTAATTCCTTTTTCCCGGTGTTCTTTAAAATATAAGTTTCGTTAGAGTTATATTCATTAATTAAAAGTTCTTTATAATAATATTTACAAATTAAACAGAAATTGTTTGCTGATTTATCTATTACTGTAATAACAAATTTTTCTTTTAAATTTTTTATTTCGTTTTTTAAGGTTTTGCTAAAATAAATCCCGCGTTGTTTAGATCTGTCAATATCAGTATTCATTTTTATTTTTATTTCTTCTAAAATTCTCACTTTCCATTCCCTGAAATCTTCCGTAGGCCAATGGTATTTTCTAGATAATTTAGCAATAAAAATGTCCAAATCTTAACCAATAGAAATTAAAATTTTATTATGGTTTATTTTTTCTCTTAATCTAAATTTAGTTCCTCTTTCCATTAATTCTCTTAAAGAGTTGGATTTAATAATTTTTAAATTACCTGTAATAATATGACCTTTATCAACATAAATAAAATCTTTAAAGTTTTCATTATTACAGTAACAATCTGTTTTATTTATTTTATCTTTGCTATAGTAATTGTATTTACTAATTTTTTTCTTTACAGTTGAAGCATAACTAAACACTACTGAAACAGTTGTTTTATCTGAAAGAGGAAAAAATATATTATTATTATGTACAATTTTGGGTAATTTTAGATATTCGAAGTAAATATCCAAGAATTTAATCACACAGAATTCTTTGTAAACATTATTTTTATTATTAAAAAGTAAATCGTTTTTCCAATGTTAAGCTTACATTTAATTAGATCTAGAATAATATATTTTGTGTACGGATTTTTAAACTCTAAATCCCCGAATTTATTATTTAAAAACCATTTAATTTCCAAAAATGTATTTCCTAATTTTGTGAATGTTTTCACTATTGTGTTCCAGATTACAGAAATTTTGAAATTCCTCAAATATAATTTGAAAATTGCCCCCTTTCCCTTTACCTCTTTTAAATCTTTTAGAATAGTTATCTTTATTAGAAAATTTTTAAAAATGTTATATTTGTAATAAATACAATTATTGTTTAAATCTGCAAAACCTTCCAGTTCAAAATCAGTAGTTCTATTTTTAATGTCGGATCTGTGATTGTTAATTCTTAAATGGAGCTCGGCTTCAGTTTGGCCAATATATTTTAAATTGCATTCTGAACAATTTAAAAGATAAATCAAGTTTTTGTTTTTACAGAAAACTTGTAATTTTGAGTTTTCGTTATTGATCTGTTTCTTATCTGGTAATGGACATGTCTTACACTTTCCGTTTCCACAAATTTTATATTTTTTTGTATTTTTAAGATTTTTAAAACAAAACGATTGTGTCAGTAATTTTTTCTCCGTGAATGCTCCTGACACAAAGCTATCCACAGTGCCCCTTGGTAGAGCGCGCGACGGGCCATGCGCTATGATCAATTTCCTATTATCTTCTTGCATAGTTTTATTTATTTATAAAATGAAGTTATATCTCCCAAATGCCAAAAAACATAGAATTCTCAAAAAAGCAAATTTAGGAGAATGATATATATATATATATATATATATGATGATGAGAAAGGCGAACAGTAAAACAATCGGAATCATTATACTTAAAAATTAAATATTTTTTTAAAAATCATATGAAATGTTCAGTAAAAGTGGCATTCAGATCTCTTGTGTCATTTCTATTACAGTCTACTCTTTCCTAAATTAGAAATAAAACTAAGAATCATTACATTTGTATCACTCTAAAAATTTTGACTTAGGAGAAAAGGCCAAACAGTCCATTTTGAAATGTTCTCAGAGTATCAGCACTTCGTATTTCTTTTTTATCCATTACATCTAGAAAAGCGTCTAAATTTATGTTGATACTTTTTAGCAAAAGCATGTTTCCTTAAAATTAGGATTGATCTAATAAAATAAAGAAGTGATTATAAAAACTTATCTTATTAAGATACTTACTTATTTTATACATTCTATTTTTTTCTCCATATAATGAAATGCTAAAGATTAAGTTGCATTTAATAGACTAAGAGAAAAGTATTTATTGCTTTGCAAACGCAGAAACAAACATATTTTGCTTTTACTATAGTATATTTCATTCGTCTATCTTAGTATCAATAATGTTTAGCAGAAGAATTTGAAATGATTTTTTTATCATGGATATTATTTTTACTATAAAGCGAAACTTTCATTTAAATGAAATCTGATATATATTTCGTTAAAGCTTTCTTACAATTCTTAATTTAGAAGTGTTCAACGAAAAACAGATGATTTCTCTGTTCAGTAGCAATTGTCACTACCTACTAATATAGATAACATGGATTTTAGATCCCGTCTTTTTTTAACCGAGTTTAATTAAGAATAATAGAGCGGAATCAATAGATGGTGGATATACAATTTGGTACAACGCTTCATTACAGCGGTACAAATTGTAGTGATTCCTTTTGGCAATGCATACCTAAATATACGTCTTCCGTTGAAGTGGTTGTGTACACTGTTGCTGTAACATTCGATATAATATAGTGCACCTACAAGAGACCTATCATTCGTTTTTTGCTTTTCACCTATTTCCCTGGAAGATAGATGAATTTATAATTGTTTAATAGCTCATTTACTTTCTGTCTCTGATCATTGAATAAATGGGTCCCTTCACTATTGGGTAAGAAAAAGCAATAAATATTCACTTTTTCCCCAGGAGCTTCTATAGTAGCACAAACAGTATCTTCTATAAATTCGAATTTTTTCTGACGGCTGTCTTGAAATACTAACATTGATTAAGAATGCCATGTATAACTCTAGAATCTGGTAAAATATCTATTCTCAAAATAGTACGATTTCTTTAAACTAATGTGAGAACAATATGTATTATAGCAATTACCTTTCTTTCAAGATGTATGTTTATATGGAATGTATGGATCTTAGAATTTTTCTGAGCACTTAATCCTTTTTTTTCCGAAGGAAAGAGTGTAATATCTTTCCAGAAATTGAGTTACTAGCTACAGTGTCAACACACCATATTCCACACCAACACGAATGAAAATTTCAAACCTATTTTTGACCTAGTTCTGTAGAATGTGAGTACAAGGCAGTAACGGTTTGCATGCTTTCAATGTTTTCTTTATGGGGAGAAAATAAGGCATTTTACTTTTATGAATCTTATATTCCCACATCCGTATTAAGTAACTAGGGTTTATTCTCACAGTTCAAAGTTTTAATTTTTAGAATAAAATTCTCTGGGAACTCCACATTTTAAATTCTGAAGGTTTTTTTTTTTTTTTTTTTTTTTTTTTTTTACGGAATATTTCTTTCAGAGACAACAATGCTTGGGGGGGAGGGGAAGGAAGAACAATATTCCTCTCTTTCGTAGACAGCTTGTCCTTCCGCCAGTGGCAAGAAATTAAGAATTTCATTGCTAAAATTATTTAGCGTTTCGAGAGGAGATGTAGAGAGTTACATTTCAAAGAACTTACATTTCAAGTTCTGTCGTAAAGTTATTATATTGTAAACTCTCGAAATATGCTAATTTTCTCCAAATTTTATTATCGGTTAATGGAAGTGAAATCAACGGAATGTGGACATCTAATTCAGTTGTCAGCAATTATCCTGTAGTTGACAAAGCATTGCCGGGATAAACTACAAGGCCGGCAACTTCCTCGTCAAAACATTTTCTTCTTTAGGCCATCAAAACCCCTTTTTGTTTTTATTTTTTTATCTACTGATTTTAGTCACTCAGCTAAGAAGTTTATGTGATGGAGGCTGCCGATTAAGTCGACAGAACATTGAACATCTGATTCAGTTGTCATTTATTCTACTAGTAATTTGTATTACATCTGGAAGAATAACTGGCATGGCGACAAGGGAGTCAAATGTCACTTTGTCGTCAACTAAAAATCGTTATGAAG
This sequence comes from Argiope bruennichi, assembly GCF_947563725.1. Classification (NCBI taxonomy): domain Eukaryota; kingdom Metazoa; phylum Arthropoda; class Arachnida; order Araneae; family Araneidae; genus Argiope; species Argiope bruennichi. Next base: position 274,078 of record NC_079157.1, on the reverse strand, counting down.
TATGAAATGGATGAAACTTTTTATGAATTGTTACTTTCATTGATTGCTATCACTTGACAGTGGAACTGTTAGTGAAACATTATTATTATTATTTAGCGATTGAGTATTCGGATCAGTCATCGGATGCATGGACGCCTTTTGTCTTTTATTCAGGTATTAAATTGTTATTAAACCCATAAGAAAAGAAAGAAAATTTCTTCATTTAATATACAACAAACTTATAGAAAAAACTTTTTTAACAATTGGAGTGTTAAAAAAAATGCATATTTTCTTTTCAAATTTTCGTTAACACTTATTTTCCCTTATATTTAATTTTGCTCATTTTATTCACTCATTTTCTTTTTATTCAGTAACTTTTCTTTAATATTAAAGAAAAATTATTTATTAAAAAAGAGAAAAATTTCTGTGAATAAGACTACAGTGTAGAAATTTTGCCATTGGATTATCACTCTAAAGTATGTCGAAAGTATTTCTAGGCCCTTCATAGATTTCGAATCATGCTGCAATCTCTTCCAAAGCCTCTGCGAATAGCTATAATTGTGAACTTGTATTTGAAATATGTAGAAAACAATCATTTGTATAAGTGCAAAAAAAATAAAAAATAAAAATCTTTTTAAAAATACATTTTTTTTTCTTATAAAAAAAGAAAGAATATGAGATTTAGATGGAATTTGAGAGAATATTACATGCGTAATTAAACAACAAAATTATTAAAATAACCTATCATAGTTCAAAAGTGTTAAATTCCTTGCTAAAGTATAATGTACTGTAACAAGAACATATTACATAATAAACTAAGATTAAATAAAACCATACAGATCCTAATAGAATAGATTACTAATAGCGTACAGGCTACTTCTTTCTCAGGCTGATAGCAGTTAGCGGTGATAATAAAGTTTCTGACTTTCAGGCTCAACGGATAGAAGTTCATTGCTTAGTCTGATAGTAAACAAATCTCCTTAGTCTGTTTCTATTACTAGTCTACTGTTTAGCGATTGCTTTCAATCTAGCAGTAAATAAATTTAGCACAGACTTATTTAGAGGACTTAATTAATTGACATAATTCATAACTTAAGATCCTTTATAATGAAGTTATAATAAACCTTACACAACCTGTGTTTATTTATTTTCTTTGAATAAATATAACACAATTATTTCAAATATCATACAAAAAAAGGCCTCCTCCGGCTAACCACTTCAAATATATCTCATCGATAGTAAAAACTTAATTTTTAATTCTTGATTCACAGAAAAAAAAATGTTTATAATGATATTTATGATTCTTAAATCAAAGCCATCAATCATTTGATAGCACTGTAATTGTTTTCAGCTTTATCATTTGGATTTTCAGATCCAAACAAAAATATGGTTTAGGGCCAATAATAACTAAAAAATGAATTATTAAGTAAAATCTTTAATTTTCATAACAAGAAAGGAATATGTAGAACAGATATTTATATATAAAGGTTAATATTTAATTTTTTGCACATTAATATTCAAAAAAAAATTTCAAGAAAAAAACAGTTTTTCAATTTATAGTCAATAAGCTTTTTATTACTTTTTGAATATCAATTCAAACTGAAAAAAATCAAGGTATAAATGTATCAATCATCCTTTTAGACAGAAAAATAAAAACACTAAACAAATAAAAAGCTCATGCAAAAAAATGAATGGTTCAGTAATTTTCATAGTAAGACCTATTACAAATGTTTAAATATATCTTACATAAATTTGCCATAACATTTATTTTTATTGCGGGCTACTACACTTTATTATTATTATTATTTTTATTTATTTTTTATTTATTTATCATTATTATTATTATTATTATTATTATTGACATTGGGAGTACAAATAATTGTCCAGATTTCGAAATCTAGTAACAGTTTCTGAACTTCCAGTTAGAATGTTCAGTATAGAGCCTAACCAGTTCCCAGGGTCAGGTCAAATGCCAAAATTTCTGGTCATAGGATTGTTAGTAATCTGTTTTTAAAATAACAGTAGGTCTTTGAAATGCTTGACATTGCCTTCATCATACTTGCTGAAGTAGGCCCTCATCATTCATACTACTCGAATAAAACGAATCCAAATACTTTTTTTTTCTTTTTGTTCTTTCTCTCAAAAAATTATTTTTTAAGTATTCAATTAAATTCATTATAATCTGAACTTTTCTTTACGTTTTAGTCTTTAACTAATTTCATTCTTCTTTTTTCTTCCTCTTTCTTAATTCAACGGCCCTCAGATTAACGTTGTACTTAGATTATATATGATTTAATTCTGCTGTTCTGTCAGTATTTACTCCAGGTATGTAGCGTTCGAGCCAATATGACCGATTCAGAAAATTAATCATTCTTGCAGTAAATGACAGGTTAAGAAATGGTTTAAACAATAGTAATGCAAGTTTTAAAAAAATATATCAAATAATATAAAGCATCTATAAAAATAAAAGGAAAATACTCGAAATTGAAATTTACGTTATTTACACTTTGAACAATAATATCTTACATGAGATCTGCAAATGTAATTCTTACAATTGTAGCGTAACATAATAGCTTTGTTATCATTGCTTGATGGACAGACCTTGCATCTTGCACTTTTGACACACAATGAAATATTCTCAGCAAATTCCGATGGTACGTTTTTCCCTTTTTCTCTATATTCATTTCACTATTTTTATTGAGTCCTCACTTTTTGGTAGATGTGGCATTGCTTCAATGTGTGGAAAAATGAAAGATTTTTCCAGTTCTTCCAAAAATAGCCTTAGTTTAGTCAATTTGTTTTCGTTCCATTCACTATGTATTGAAGTCCATAGAACAAATGCATTGTACGCAGAATTGTCAAATATGTTATAGAATGTTACCATGGGCCAGCGATTTGTTTTTCTTATACAAGTGTTTAAAAGTTGATCAAGAGTATCAACAGCCCCTTTAGTCGAATTAAAATCTACGATAATTAATGATTTTGGTCACGTCTATTGCTAACTTCTTTGTCATGATGTAAAGTGCTCATAAGAATAACATTCTTGATCTTTTTTGGGATTTAGATTACAATTGCTGTGTCTTCTGTAAAATAAAATAATGAGCTGTGAACTTCTTTATTTAGCATTTCTTTAGGAAGTTCTAATTTGTTTGTTCTAATTGTGCCAAGCATAGCCATTTTCCGTTTTAGAAGAAGTTGTTCTAAGTTGTAAGATGTGAAAAATCATCACGTGTAATATTGCGCCTCTAGTACCTATAAGTAAGATCACATACAACTCGCATTCCATGATTTTTCTCTGGCTTTGACCCGTGTTTTTTTCATGTGTAAATTTGTGTTTTCACTACATTACGAAGTTTGACTGTCACATGAAGTCCATATTTTGATCCCCTACTTAGATGGCTTATTTGGTATATATTGTTTGAAAGGACATCGACCATGAAATCCTACTAATTGTTCATCTACAGTAATATTTTCATTCAGATTATATAATTTTGGTAGAATTTCTATCCACTTTTTCCAGATATCTCACACTGCAGCTAATTTATCCAAATTTCTTTTTTCTTAACAAGTGTATTTATTATTAGAGAGAATAACTCCCGATATGGTGCAAAACGTTTGGAGGGATATTATCGCACAAAGTATATTTTTGCCAATTTCTTTGTCTCGTAAGCTTTTGGTTGATTCTCTATATGAATTGTAAATACCCGCTAACAATAATAAATTAATATATACTTGAAAAGTTTCAGTTTCAGTATTTTTCCATTTATCTCCCTATATCTTTTTGCTTTCAATATTAGTCATTTTTATGATTTCACTTTCAGTTGTAGATTTGAATTCTATCGCAAATGCACTTTTTACGTCTGTTATCCTTCATATCTTGTGACCTCTGGAGTAGTTTTTATAATATTAGCAGCTGTTTATTGAGACGAATGTGAACTTACACTTTATTTCACGATTCTTGGATCAAATACTCTGTTTATAGTTCATTTGTTGAATATCGGTATCAAAATCGTTGTCACAAATTTCACTCTCAATTTCATCATTTGTATGATTTTCATACTCGGAGATTTCTTCGCTACCAAAATCTTCCATTAGTTTAGCTATATCAGCGTGACTCAAATTTATGCGATTCGTTATTTTTTTTCTCACATACACAGGTACAACTCTTTTACAGTATATCAGAAAACGAAATACAGCAGAAAAAAGGAAACGTTGAAATAAGAGCAAATAGTTTAGCCCCCTACCAATCGTATCAACTTTTTGACGCGCTCTCGTCATATGACCAAACACATACGTCAATGAAACAGGTTTCAGAAACAAATAAATTAGAAAAACTATTATTATTTTCTTTTAAATTTTTCCAAACAAAAGTGAATATGCATCAGTAAAATTAAATGTTTTTTTTTTTTTTTTTTTTTTTTTGCAATGGGTCATACTGACCCGAACGATGCATTGAATATAAATTGAAAAATATTCCTTCGAAATACAAATAAACATAAATTCCTCTAGGAGTGCATACTTATATTATTTACCAACAATATCAAGAAGTTTCAGGAAACCTGTACTATATTTTTTATGAACGTATAAATTTTATCTTGAGTCATATATACCTGAACAGAACAGCAGGATTAATACTTCTGAATATAACTGAACTATATCTTGTTCAGTTGTAATTTTTACTTAATTCTTGAAATAAATTTATTTTTGGCTCATCTATGTCAAAGAAATAATTTAAAGAAATGCATTTTTTTTTTAAATTTTAAATGCTACCACACTAAAAACAAACCAAAAATTAATTACAAATTTCTTGCGAAATATACTAAAAGAAAAAAAAATCTTTTATTTTTGTTTACTCCCGCAAATATCAAAATGTTTTGCGCATAAATACTTCAATGTTTAGTAAATTCTTCACATGTCTCTGAAAAAATCTTGATCCTGGACGGGGAGCTCAAATTAAACATATGTCTTCACATTTGAATTCAATATATATTTGATGTTTCGATTCAAAAATTTACTCAGAATTATTGTGCAATCATAAAGTAATTCATTCACTGCTTAATACTACCACTATCTAAAAAATATTTTTCTCACGTATATGTCTTTGCAAGCATTTCTTGTATAAATATGTACAATATGAGTGTTTATTATTAGAATCATATGCTGTTTATTACCTGAATTTTAATTCTGATAAGAAATCAGATACGAATGACTGAAATTTGGAGCGCTGGCATTGCTTCTCCAAGGACTACCCATGCATTCTTGATTGACGATAAAAGAAAGAGCGGTTCCCCTATCTTTCAAAAGCAGCTGTTGCTGTGCTGAAAGCTTTTATCGGGAGATTGGCAGATGAAGATGAGATCTCAGGTTGTCATCGGCGGGTGTCGCCGGGCCTTGATAACTCGTCCGCGGCCACATTGATTTTCATTCACCAATCTCATGAGCTTTGACGTTCTGAAGAAGTGAAAATGAAACTTCGAATACTCTGAAAGTGTAAAATTTTTCAGAGAGGTTGCTAAAAGATAAACACTTAAAATGGTTGATCTAATATACACTAGAATATTTACACATTCTGTAGATCTTTGTGTCTCTTACTGAAAGTTAGGAAATGTCAGTTTGCTTTCACGAGGTAATACAGTTTCGATCAATAAACGAATTAAATGAATTTCATAGTTGAATTTAAATGCATAGTCAGTGGTGAATGTATTCTTAATCGATATATGAACGTTCAGCCTGTCGAAAGTTCGCAATATTAAAACGCTGTGTAATCTTTCTGTACAGAGTACAAAAGTACTCTAACATAAAAAAAAAAAAATGGAATCTATAATATCGTAGTTCAAATTGCTTTCAAACAGCAATTAAAATTTTTGGGTGCCACTCAGATCACACGAAAAATTTAATGTACAGAAATATTTCAACTTGGTATATTTCTAAAATTATATTTTGTTGATTTTTATAAGAACTTCTTATACAAACATCGAGATATTAAAGGTTGAATTTTGTCAAACTTGGACAAATTATGTTTTTTAAAGTGTCAAATTTTGAATTATTTTAATAGATTTTGTCATCCTTCGAAAAACTCTTGGACCAATCCTGTTCACTTGGTACCCAAAATTACGGATTTGAGAATTTGTGGTAATTGTTACCGTCTGAACGCTGTATCTGTTGCTAACAAATATCCATTACCGCAAATTCAAGATTCAACGTCATTATTCCAAAATAAAATAGTACTTTCCAAACGAGATTTAAAACACATGTATTATTAGATACCTGTTGAAACTACAGACATACCAAAAACACCTCAGATTAGCCCTCGTGGTTTATATGAATTCCTTTACATGCCTTTTGGTTTTAAAAATATTGCTAGCAAAGAATGCTTTTAAAATTTTGCTTCAGTATATCCTGGCTATTAAAGACAATTATCAGTCGTTACTTCTAATTTTGTGTGGTGCAACCCTGTCAGAACTTCCAAATCTGCTTTCATAAGTGGGCATCGTAGATGAGACATATATCAATGTTTTTCGTTTTGGATAAAAAAAACCAATGGAGTTAAATGAATAAACATGTAAGACATAATGACTTATTGAAAGAAAATTTCCATTCACTTAAGAGCTTAACTAACATGTTAATTTGATGGCGAAGGGCATTTGAAATAAATTTTTTTTCTGAGAACAACTAAAAGTTATGAACATTCGTTGAAAAATTATTTAAAAAAACATGCATAAAATTTATCTCAGTAAAGAATTTAGAAAACAAAGAAATAACCATATGGAAACTAGTGCTTAAGGAAAATTAAATGCTGGAAACGAAAAATGAACGAGGAGAAAGTTCTTGAAGTGAATATCTTACAAAATAATGCTTTAGGATTTTTTTAGAATACAGTGGATGACATTTTAACGAATTTTTAAGACAAATCATCCTTTAAAGAACCCATTCACAGATAATGTTCGGATAATAAACATGTAATAGAAGAAACAAATTGCACGAATCTATTTGTCATATTCAAAGAAATGAAACAATCTGAACTTCCATTTGTTAGTAGCATTGCAAAAGAGATGGTAGAAGTAGGATATAAAAAGTTGCTTGGAACAGCATCATACACGTCAAGCAAATAAATGTTAACAAAAACAAAATCAAAAGTAAGAATTATAGATTTTTTTTAATATATGGATAACTTTGAAAATTTCTGTGCTTACATATATTTTTGTTTTAATTAAAGTGTTCTGACTCCAATTTACATAGAGAACGTTTTAGTTTGAGTATTTTGTTGAAATTTAGCATATACATTATTTGGATCGTGGGGGAGGGGGATCTGCAATAAAAATTGATAATTCATTCAAAAGATCGCTCATATCAAGAGCAAAAACAACATATTTGAAACAAAAAACTTTATGTGATCACATAATTTGTTCAATGCACAATTTCTTTGTGACAATCACGTGCTCAAAGCTAGTTATAGAGCTTTTCACAACAGCGCGAATCGCTTCTTGAAAGATTGCAGAAGCCTGGTGCTTATTCTTCTTTGCAAGAGATACATTTTCTCCATTGACACCATTTTTCAGGAATCCGTACAACCAGAAATCAATAGAGAACGTAAAAAAAAAGTATCAGAAATGTCTCTAAATTATCCAGTTATCTCCAAACTGACTACGAAACGTTTCTTTAATTTTCATACACCTTGGAATGTGGCACCATCTTGCATGAAGACAGTACTCTATAAACATTCGTGTTCTTATGAGTCAGGATTGACTCGCTGCAGTAGAAATTCACAGTGGCGAACACCCGTGACGGAATATCTCTTAGACCTTTTGAAGAACATTCTTCTCAAAGATAAAGAGCCAAGAATGAAATCTGCAGTCAAATCACACCAGCCAGTAATGTAATCAAAATGCAGATTGTTCATGCACAACCTTAAAATTATCAACAAACGCATATGACAATTCTGAATATTCACTGCTCCAACTGGTTTTTAAATATTGATCTGAAAGGTGATAACCTCATATGATCACTACTCCAAGGTCATGCATTGTCAATGGTTATTTTGGCTTGAAAATTAAGCAAAATTAATACGTTGTTTCGGGTCTTCAAGTAACTGTAAACCACATGAACCTTCTTAGGATAGTATACTTTTAGAAGAATTACAGAATTTTTCGTACCATAGACTAAGGGAGAAACAAGCCATGTGACAATTCTCGCACATTTGTCAAAGAACATTGAGAACGGGACGCTCTTTCAACTATAGAAAAGTGACTTCTAGAATTTGATTTGAAATCCATTTCCGCCCTCTTCTTGGTAGCACAACCAACACAATGGTCTTTGCAAATTCTGTAATCCTTTTTTTCAAACCAGTCTTCGACAAAGGCCTTTTTCTCTACCCTTAACAGGTGTCGATCTTCCGATAGTGCATCTAAACCATTAATGCGTAACAACTTAACCAATAAAGATTCTCTAAAATCATGGTGAAGAATGATTTTACAGCACCGATTACTGACATTTTTAAACATTCCTAATTTGCAAAATGACCTTTCTATATTGCATAAAAAGCCCCATGTAATAAAGTATTTAAACTACTATTTTTTCCAAGTTTCTCCTCCCCATAGCCCATATAACACGTAAACAAAGTTTCAATGTAGTAAATTTATCAAAATGGGCTATTCATAGATCTAAATGGAATCAATTTAATTATATCCTGCAGTTTAATTATTTTCTCAGTGTTTTGATTTCTAGTCATGAATATTCCAATGAGTGAAAAGAGAAATTGTATTTTCAAATGCTGTTGGAATTGATTTGCGGACTAAGAAAAAAAACTCTTCAAAACTCAGTGTAGGGAGGTACCCCTTATTTTCTACTCGAAAATTATTTTAAATGGTAAGGAGTGTGGGAAAGGTGGTAGAACAATTTCAAGAGAGATTTAATTTCCAGACACCATTAATAAACATATTCTGTCTATTATTGTCCATTAAAAGAAAATGTCATAAAAAAGACAGTGTTTTATTACCGGCACATATAGAGCCGCTCTGCAGAAAAGTGACATAAACTGTGCGTTCAGAAAAAAAACCAACTTCTCAAAGTGATTAATTTCATCACACTTTAATAAAATATGAGGAATACTTCAAATTCTTTCAGGACTGAGAAGGCATTTTTTTGAAACATATACCAAAATTGCAAAATTCATTACGTATTTGTGGGAAAAAATTTATTAAATGTTATCATTTAACTGGACCATAAATATTGCATTGTTAGAAAAAGTATTTAAATAAGGAGAAACACTTTTGCTCTCCACAACACCCAAACGATTAACTTTCTGAATTATAGTGGTTTATTATTTTTCCTGGACCACTTATTTTAGTTTTAAAACCATTTAAGGAAAAAGTGTATTCCTAATCTTTAAAAATATTCCATTATGTGGTTTTAAAACTTGAATGGATGCATTAAATACTGCTTTGATATGAGTGAATCAGAAATAAAACCCCATATTTGAAAGATTTAAGCTTCTTCATGACTCGGAGAACTGGCTTCTATGAATGACGAGAGATTTAAATAACAAAATTTCATTCAAATGAAAAAAAGTTGCAGAGATGCATTTTCTTTTATTTCGGCGCTTTTAATATTAATGCATTCTGTGTTTGAGAAATAAGAAAAAGTTAAATTGCACGCACTTAATAGTTTCTCATTTCATTAATTCTTTTTCTCTTCCTAAAATTAAGATAGTAGAATCATCAGTACTACACGAAATTGAAAGAGGCTACAGTGTTTCATAATATCATTGGATAGCTATTTATATTTTTGCATGCGTTTAAATCAATGTTGGACGCGTAACTCAAACATTTAAAAATATTACTTTACAACGTTATGATCTTATCTTATATAAATATTTTATAAGATAATCCCGAACTGCTGTGCTTTGAAAAGAAAGACAACTGTGTTGTTTTTCCATTCAATTTGAACTGGCTGTTGTTCCCACTCTTCTTCTGGAAAGATTTACAAAATTTGAATAAGTTAAGAAACAAAGAAATCTGCACCCAAAACACAAACAGAGCGAAAGATTCCAATTAAAGCAGCGGGTAATAAATTATACATTTAAAACAGCAAAGCAGCACATTCAGAAATTAAGTTGGGATACTTAATCAACAAACGGACGAAAACTTTTCTGTCTAATTATAATTATTTCCGCTGCAGTTACTTCGGTACGAGGAATTGCTTTAATAAAGCATTCTGGACGAGCTAAAATGTATGAAATTTTAACCCACTCGGCAGAGGGCGACCCAACCTACTGTTGGATCGTGAAATTTCCTCTGGCAATATCATTTTATTTTGATGAACATTCAGTGAGATGGTTGTTGAGAAATTCTAATAACTAATGAAACGATGCATTGGCTTCAAGTTACCAAATGAGAATGACAGTCAAGAATTTCATAATTTATTTTAATATTTGAATTCTCCAAATTACAATCTTTATAGGAAGTTGGTTACTTTCCATGAAATTAATTTAAATCTAAAAGGTACAAAAACTTTAAATGATGTACTAAAATACAAAATTCTCAATAATTTCTGATGCATAATGTTAAAGGAATTCGCAGGATTTTTTTTTAAATTCGCTTTTGGATTGTTCACAAGATTATTGACTTTTTAAGCAGTGAAATAATTAATATCGAATGCACTTTTTTTTGAACATTTTACCTTATTATTTGATAAGAACAAAAAACCTGAATTTAACTGAATACATCAAAACAAACCAATTATAATGTATGCAAATTATAAATTGTATTTAGTGAAATTCTAAATTTTGCACCTCTAGTGAATTAGCTAATTACAATTTAAAACGTTTACAATAAGTTATTGCTTTAAACAGGAAAAAGAGTTTGGAAAATAGTAATTTAGTAACATGTATTCTGTTAATTGCAATATGATAGAATATAAGCTCCTTTCTTAAAAAAATATTATAATTCGTAAAAAAGTTGAGGCATGGCTTTTGGGCATTCGCATGAATTGATCCATGCTAACAAGGACAAATCTGTGGAATACTCACCACTTATTTCACAAAAGTGTATAATTAGTGAAAAGACCTAAACGATAAAATACTGCTTTGTGAATTTGTTAATAGGTTATCTTGTTTTGAGAACAATTTGGTACATTATAAAATTCGAATATAAGGAAATATGATTGTAGAAACAACTTTAGATTGAAAAGCAATACGAAAAGTAATCTGGAATTATAAATAAGCAAATAATAATTAAATGAAATATATATTTATAAAACTATGGACTTTTTCTTCTAATGCCATGAGTCAAAAAAACCTTGGATTTCAAAATAAAAAATAAAATCATAAGTTATCAAAGCAATTGAATAAGGAAAAGTAAAATTCTTAAAAACATTAAGAGTTAAAACAGAAACACACTTTCAAATAAAAGGGAATCTGAAATAATATGAGGTGAGTAAGCACTTTTATGATTCTCGTTTCCATTTCTTCCTTCCTTAATTAATTTCAATAAATCGCATTATCGAGATTTTCATAATAGGGAAGGAAAAGGCGAAAAATGAAGATGGGTCATTTAGAATCAATTTGATAAGAAACTTCATAACTGTAAATCAAGTACTTAAGCTAGTACAGAGATCTCACTTCTATTGCTTCTATAACAAACGCTAGAAATGGAAATCTTGAAAGAAATCTCGCTTTTGTTTAGTTTTTCTTTGGCTTTCAGTGACTTTATGTGTATAGTAAACGTAATAATTATTTCCTATTAGTTTTTTTTTCACAAAAACTTCCATAATCACGAGCAAAGTAATGGCTCACATAAAAAAGAGAAAAGTTCTTAGCGCATAGAAGAAACATTGTCAAAGGTCAAACATGTTTGAAGAAATAGTAAATTTAAAAAGCTAAGAAATACATGGAAAAGAACGTCGTTGAAAATCGCAAGTTACAGCATATTTTTTTATTATTATTATTAAAGGCTAATATAGCTGATTTCAGGAATTGGATGTTGTTTCTTTTCTTGATTGTTTCAATCGAACTTTTTAATCGCTCTAACCGAATGCTTTTAAAAACTAGAAACTCTAGAAGAAATTCATGTTAAGGGTATAGTAATGTTTCAAAAATTTATCAACAGTGTTTAACTTTCAGATAGGAAAATCACAAGCACAGAGTACAGTTACTTGAAAATAAAATCTAGCTTCCAAGGAAAATTCTCTAAATGTAAAAATCAATAATAAATAAAAATGGAAAATTTAATTTCTTTATAAAATCGTGCTAAATAATAATCCAACGATGTTTTCATGACGAATGTTTTCAAGACGATGTTTTCAAGACGAATGGACATTTTTGGAGAAAATATATAAGGTAAAAAATAAAAAGATATTTATATTTATGCTGTCATGGTATTCTATTAATATTAAAATTACTAGAAGATATGCCCATCTATGCCAATTTTTATCCTATAAACCATATCTCAGATGAACTTATGCAAGCTTGAGAAGAATATCTCGTGTAAATTTGCAGAATGTTTTAGAAATAAAAAAGTATGATTTGTACTACTCTTTAGTAGTAAATATATAGTAATATTAAAAGATAACAATAAAAATTCTGCTTTACAAATTAATCTACTCAGAAATTTTATTTCACATTAAATTATTTTCCCCTCTGTCATCCTTCACCAATCTCTTCCCGTTGGGATAGTACGGACCTTATAAAAAGTGGCATGGATTATTCTGCACATATACATCTTGTAGATATTCTGAATGCAGCAATGAATGCGAATTATCAAGGACTAATTTAAGTAGTCATAAGAGAAAGCGTCAATAATATTCCTTGCCTTTTAGTGTAATTAAAACTGCCAGTGAAGGTTCTTTCTTCACTTATTGAAAGCTCCTCCCAAAACATTTGTTTATTATTTATATCTATTCCATGTATCACTACACTCTAGAAATCCTGCGATGTGCTTACGCCCACTCCTTCATGCATTTTTACTGCTAAAGAATGCAGCTATTTACAAAGAATTTAAAACTTTTATTTTAACCATACACATTTATTTGAATATCAGAATTTAATCTAAACATGATACTATTTTATTTTTATCATCAAAAACTTATCCGAAATTCGCTTGAAAACAAGAATAAATAAATAGTTTTACTAATATTGCTAAAATTTTATGACCGAAGATTGCAGAGTCATAAATGTATCTCAGGACATGAACCAAAGGACAAAAGTTTCCATAATGCTAAATAGATATGAATTCTGCTCAATATTTTTCTCGTTTCAGAATAATGTACCTTCTAATACAGTATACAGATAATATCTTCTATGCAGTTATTATAAATACAAGATATACAATATGTGCAATGGCACATAAAGATATATAAGAAATATTGTATAATTATTCCATAAAAAGGCTATTTAGAGAGTTATATAGTTGTTTTACTATATAAAAATATTAAAGAGGATTTTTTTTTTCCTAATTTAACAAAAATTAATCCAACAAAGTTTTTAAAAACACAATTTTTTAAGTAAAAATTATTCTTCATCAAAATAAAATTTCTAAAATTTTTGTGTCTTCTACATTTGTATTTCACTAAGCATCCAGCATTCCATTAGAATTTCTTGTAATTTGGGTAGTTGCAAAAAATGTAACAACGCGTTTTTCTGTCATTAAAAATTATAGACCAGAAAATAACTTCTATCATAATTCCCTTGGACGTTAATATTCCCTTTAGGCTAAACTGATTCATTTATTTTACATAATCATCTTTTTTTTGTCTGGAGTAATTAAGATTTATGCAATGCTTGATTATAAATAGCGATTTGAAATTGATTATTTCAGCCTCAAGAAATTCAAACAAGAATTGCCCAAGAACTTGATGGATTGCAATTCAATACAAATATTATGTTTCTTTTTTTCTTTATCATCAAGTCGCTAAATTTTTTTCACAGGCGTTATTAAACAATAGATTTTATATTCAACAATATACTTAAGACAGCGGGATGGCATTAATGTATAGAATATTTCGCAACTTAAATATATTTGATTTATTTAAAAGCTGCAGATGATAAATTAAGATATTGTGTAATTTTGGATTATTTAAATTAAATATTTTTCATTGTTAAATGGGTACAATATATACTGTAAGAATAGTTTATATCATTATACATCAATAGAATCTTGAAAATAAATACTTATAGTTAGTTTCACAATAAAACATACATACATATTAATTTATTAAATTATTTAACAGTAAAATACTTCGTTGATGGTTAATCAATTTGATAGATGCTTACGATTCGACATTTTTTCCTTCATCTTTTATTTTTGAATCACTCGTTTTTTTGTTAATGTTTTTCTGATGGGATTTTTCTAAATAAACGAACTTTATTTATCAGTAGTAAATATTTGTAGAAATTGAGAAAAAAAAAGAAATGGCTATTTGTTAAATGTTCGAAAGTTAAAATAGAAGGGGGACTTAAAACTTTATCATCAAGCTGTAGCAAAGGTTGTTTTACGAGAAAATTTGTGAAGCTATGTGTGTTTATTAACATCTCCATTTTCTATTGTATTAGCTAATCGTTTCGAAAATTTCTACAGCTCATTCAAGAATGGACTTTTCTTCTACCGTAAAGACCAAATGCTTCGGACTCACCAGATGATTGCCTCAAGCTTTTGAACTCTTTTCTTGGTGTTTCTCTTTTCTCGTTCTCTTTTCTTGGTGCATATTTTTTTTTTCAGTGTCCATGCAATTAATTTTACTCATGAATTCATTCGAGCACAAAGATTTTCTGTAGGGAAAATAGAGTTGTTTAAAGAAATGTAGTAGCTTTTCCGCATTTTCAAGCCATTTGTGCGATTTTTCAGGATAAAATGAAGCATATCTGTAAATACATAGTTGAATATTCTATGGTCAAATATATTTTAAATTATGAAAACCCTCGTCACGAATAAATGTCATATTCTAATTCCTCTGGCGGTAGTGAAAAGCGTTTCTGATAAAAAAAGAATGTTCATATGAATATTAAGTTTGATTCATAGAATATATATTGCTATTGTTTAAAACTACTTTTTATACGTATAATTTATTTTTAAATGTATTTTAAGTAATAATGCACTCTTTTCCCAAACCTAAAATTATAATTTTGTCTAATGACTTGGCGTAGCAGGTTTTCATATGTTTTCATGGAAGAGATCTGTTCGGTGATGCAGTGTGAATAAGACAGAAGAAGGAATGCGATAGTTCTCGTTCACGATTCAGCAGCGCTAATCCATTATCATAAGAAATGAAGACTGAAATTTGTCTCGCAAAATTCGGTGATTGCCATTCTGCTGTAAAATTAGAAAAATTATATTTTTACAACTTTCCCAATCTTACAGCTGAATGCGCGAACAAACTATAAAATTACTGTCAATAAACTATACACTTCCCAAAATTATTTAAAGCCAATCAAAAAGAACAATAATTATTTATAAAAACAACTGATGCTATTACTTTTTTTTATTCGGGTTTGAAACATGTAAATTAAATTATCTTATTTATTCATCACGGAAAATCATAAATTATATTCCGTCACTGCTTCGTAAAATGATTTTATTCATTTTAATTATTTATTTAAAAAGATATAAAGCAAAAAAAAATTAATATCACTCAACTAAAATTTGATCGATTTACTGTTCTTTTCTTCTTTGTGTCATTTATTCATATATTTTCAATTCTAAAATTTAATAAAACCTATCAATAACAATTCTTTTTCAAACAATAAGCAGTGAAGTATGTAGTTTTCTATTCCACTGAGAGAGTTACCTAAAAGTTTATTCCATAATGAATGGAAGGTGTATTTTCAAAACTGTAAGCTACTGATTTAAATTTTTAAAGAAGCTCAAAAGGGCTTCAGAGAAAATAAAGAATCTCTTCCTACGCGATTACCCTTATTTGGGGTAGAATAATTCAAATGCAAAATCACTTTTTCAATAGAAAAAAAAATTAGGGCTTGAAGAAAATAAAAAAATACTATTTTCAAAGATTTAAAAAACAGTGAACTCCTATTTTGAAAATGAATAACTGTAAGATATGAAAAGCAATAGCAAATAGCTTTGCGGCCTATACTATTCAACTTATAAAAAGAAAAAATAGCAGCTCCTATTTAATTGTAATTTTATAAATAAATTAAGTAAATATCTTACAAAAATTATGATACTGCCATATTGTTTCAAAATTTTTTGATACCAATTGGCTGATACGATTACTATGAATAAAGCTAATCAAGTGTTTTAATATTATTTTTATAAAAAGGTTCAATAACTGTACATAATAAATAAATATTCAGTATTCAGGTAATGCTTCTGATAATACAAAAAAATAATCATTATGACATTTTATAATACCAAATGGGGATATAGTGGTTACATTTGTTCCAGGAATAAAAATTAATTTTTGCTTAAACAAAATGTTTTACATACTCATTACAATGCTTTAAGTCATGGATTCAAAAGTTATTGATAAAAGATAACCAGAGAAACGTTTCACGAATAAACGGTCAAAAGAGGGAGGATCTCCATTTTGTATTTGTACCTCCATCTCTGGATAGTTTTCTCGGGACCCGTTTTTCTATTCGTATCGGAAATATCTCTTCCAGTGCGAAGAAGAGTAGAACGCATTCCTCTTCACAAACACCCGGGCAAGGCTAGAAGTAAAGTTATCGGATTTATTGGATTTCACTTTATCCCAAGACCTCCTTTTTACTCCTTGTCCATTTTTTTTTTCCTCTCCAGGATAGAGGTCGGGATTTACATGGGAGGAAACACAGTAAAGATCTATCTGAGAATTTATGTCCCCCTCCTGACTCTGGCTGAATCACACACCATTCTCTAACTAACGCAGGAGGATTTTTTTACGTGCTCTGCTCTCTTTTCGGCCTTTGAATGCTCCATTTTTACTTTCGAACTATCCTTTTATTTGTGTGTTTTTGTTTCTGCTGCAGGTCGGAGATTCACACCTGAATTATTTTGATTTAGGGCTTCCGCTCAACATGCGAACGGTTCGATCCTTCAGACTCTGCATGTACGGATTTTCGTTTGAGAGTCACGAAAAAAAATTCTATGCTTTAAAATGATTAGACTCGGGCTTCTGTTCGATAAGAATTTGGTAGCTCGTTTGTTGTTTTTGTGGGGAAAAACAGTTTACAGTTAAATGTAGATCTGGAGTAAGATGAAGAATATTTCTTTCAAATGAAATTTGTGATTTGTGTTTGTTTAAACACATGAAAAAGTTTCAACAAAAAAAGGTTCGAAAACTTAATTCAGGATTCATTTGGCACAATTAGAAATATTATAAAGACGTTACAATTATTACATGAAGGAAAATGATAAATAGGAGGAATTAGTGAGGAACTTAAAATTGTACATTTCGATTGTTCGGCTAACAAATTTGGTAGTTATTAAAAATGTAAAAATTTTCATATTTTTTTAAATATTTAAATTGTATGCAAGATTTTTATTTCTAAAAAAGAAATCTTTATATCCAGCCTAGTTATAATAAAAACACTAAATATGATAAGAAATTAATGTTGACAGACCTAAACATAGAATTCAAAAATTTGTAAAACTTGAATTCAATATTTTCTCTAAATGTTACATTAAATTATATAAAGCAAGTTTAAATATTTGAAACCACATAACAAATCTCTGAATAAAATAAAGAATAGTATTATAATTGGTATGAAACAACTTAAACTATGAATTTAATCCAATTTAAATCTTTGAATAAAATAAACAATAGTACTATAACGGGTATGAAACAACTTAAACTATGATTCCTCTTAAGGAATTGGACAAAACATTTAAAGAATTATCATTCAATTACTATGTAGCAGAAATGGGATTAATTTAAATTCCATCACACGGTAAAGCATTCATTACGTTTATGTTACCAATCAGTTACACCGATGGTTAGATCGAACTCTTATAATTCCCACCCCCTTTCTCCTACGTATGAATGATTTGTCTTTAATTTCACGGAAAAGGTTATAGGTACGTCGATTTTAATATTTTTATAATTTTTTAGTTCCTATAAAAAAATTTAAAACTGAGGAGTGTATCTGTGACTTAAGAATGCATTATGACTGCAGATTATAGAATAAATTTCAAAAATCATTAATCTATATTTTATAAATTTGACTCCAATAAGAAAAAATAAAACTCCCGAAACACCATTAATTTTTATGCATTTTCAAAGCATGAAATGCATACACAAAATTTATATTTCTGTATGCCTAAAATGACATGTGTTCAAACACATGCTCAATTTTCATGTGCTTGAACGCACGTCATTTTAAGCATATGAGAATATAAATTTTGTGTATGTGTTTCATGCTTTGAAGGAAGAACAACAAGTTTCAGCAAATATTCGCTACATCTTAATCATCTTTCAAGATTTGCATGGATTCTTTTTCAAAATTTCATCACAAACATTTACATTCGAAATCCTAAAAAGACTTTCTCTTCTGTTTCATAAAATTCTGTTATTGTTAATTTTCTAAATTTTCTTTCAGCTGAATCCTTAAAGAGAAGGATCTATATAACAAATTGGATGATTCCTTCGAAGTTGAGTGCTTGAGCTGCAAATTTGCATTTCCAACTCGTTATTTGCTCAAATCCAAGTTGTCTTCGACTTTTCATTGGCAATACCTCTCTTCCTCATTCAAACTCAATTCAGAGAAATCCATAGTCATTTGAAACACTGAAGCACCTTTCATCCAATGAGAACCTTTCCAGCACCTTATACAGCTTTTTTTGGTGACGTTTAAATTAACAGGAATTTTCTTGGCGTGTTTCAATGATGCTCGATCACTTAAATATCTGATATCTTGAATGTGCTTTGAAATCCATTTAAGCATAGGGTCACACTTTAAAAAAATACACCAACCAAACGCTTTAAAAAAAGAATCAATTAACTTGGCTCCAATAATTGTAGCAAGAATTTCCGTTCCTGAAATAGTCGTGCCTCTCAACTGAGTTATTTCGAATTTTTCAGCGAAGAGAAGCAACTCTAATGAATCACATTTTTTACTCTTAAAGAAGAAAATATTACATTATCATCATGTGGCCATTAGAAAAATTCGCACAGTTGCTAAAACCTTCTGAAAATGTTTGAATAAATCTTGGGATATGGCCATCTATTAAAATTCTCAGGTCTTTAAACCACTACAAGAACATTTTTAGGAAGTCATCAGTTACTTCTTCATTTCAGCTATTCCCACCTTCCATGTTTTATGTGGCATTATTTTTGACAAAGCTTGATCAGGGGGAAAAAGGCCGAAAGTTTCAAATACTTTAGAAACTGTAGAACCATCAAACTATAATCCTATCAACCCATATTAATTCTCGATATATCAAATTTTTGTTCCAAGACAAAACTAATATGTGAATTTTGGTTTTATTATTACCACCTATGTAAAGAAAAAAGCTAACGGTAATCCCATTCTTTTAATTTAAAACTGTTTTTGGAGGCCATGAATTTTGAATAAAGATATACTCGGTAGTTTTTTTTTTTTTTTTTGCTATTATTAATATTTTTGATAAATATGTCCACATAAGATCATTGGGGGTGGGATCTCCCCTGTATTTATTATCTGTACATGAATATGGTATATCTGTCCTGAATATGGTAATCTGTTAATGAAGATAACAAGAAATAATTACATATTATACCACAAACATCTTTTGTGAGTCGGAAAATTATTATATTTTTTCCTTTAATTTCACACCACAGAAAATGAAGGAAGTCTGTCTTCTTCATTTATACAGGAAAAATTTTGATATCGGCTATGACTCCAAAATGTCTTCCTCATTATAGAAGAAGGTTATCATGAAAGGGTTCATTTATATTCAGACCATTCTATAATCATTGGTTTTATGAACGATGAAGAATCAAACACAGGTCATATTATATTCTTTCTACTAATTGCTTTTATCAAGGTAAGATGAAGCAAAAATTTGACAGCAGAAATTGCATGCATCTTAGTTACTTTTTATTGTGAATTCCTGTTCTCACGTTTTTCATACAATATTATTGCAATAATTTTTAAAGTATTGTTGTCAAGTATTCACTTAGCCGAACTGAGATTATTAGGCAAAAAAGATTTATCATCAATATAAAATAGACTTGTCTCATATCGGCCATCATAATTCACAAGCAATGCAATTCAAAAATACTCTTTTGTCTAGCAATCAATCTCACACTCAGAAATCTCAACAGGATCCACTCCCCTCAGCCACAAGACTTCTTCTGGTGTAATGAACTTCACGACTCTCAGGCACCCTGGTAATCTGGGCTGCCTTCAATTTACCTTTTTCTCAGCCTGTTGCTTTTTGCTCTTTTCCTTCTTTCCCTCGATGGCAAGTGAAGGAACTACTCATGGAAAAACTATTGCCTTCTTGTTTTCTTCATACTTCTCATAGACAGTCCAAACCCCCCAGATGTTGGCCATGCGGGCGACCCATTATACAAGTAGTGCAGTGTGGTACCCATTGTTTTAATCGGCCAATAGCTAGACACCTAAATAGTTAATCTGGTAGAGATCAAGAGAAGGGGTCATTTTTTTTTAGTTTGAAGGTACTGTCCCCGAGAATGAATCTGAGCATATGAATTCCGATTATGAAGCTGGTAATTTCCAGAACCAGGGGCTGTCATTCCTGATCGGATTCAGTGATGCCTGGAACCTAGGGCGTAAAGTCTTATCAACGTCTAATAGGCAAATCAAAAACTCTTCAACAAATGTAATAGCAACTTTTCAACATTCTTTTCGATTCAAAGGAAATAATAAAAAAAAGAAAAATTTCATGGTGTATCTCCTTCCTTGGAGGAAAAAAAATCAATATCTGCAAATATTGGCGAGGTGTAATCCATAAAGAAACTTCGACTTGGTGAATTGCTGGTAGAAGATGGACTTTCAAACAAGTGGAACAAATTGTAAATTTGATGATTCCAGCTTTAATTAGTCCACATCCATTATTATTAAATTCATCAAAAGGTAATATATCCTGTAGTGAACTATTTAATGCTCCAGTAGAAGAAATTACTAAAAAGTTAAAAAATCAGGGAGTGATCCACATGCGGCGTAAAACAATAAGGAGAAACGGCTAATTCCTGAACATTAAACATGTTGTGTTAACTTTCAATTCCGCAATATTTCGGGAGAATATTAAGGTTGGATATATGCGATTATTTGTTAGAATGTAAATCGAAATTACATTTAAATTTTTTGCTCTCACTTTATAACAATTTTGCTTCAACTTTTCAGTGTCGATCCCTCAAAAGAGCAAATGAACAAACTTTTTTTTTTTGACTAAGATGAATGTAATTCAGTTCTTAAATTAAATTTAAAAATCCCCTAATTTATAATTTCTGCAATTTTGAGTCAAAAAGTAATAGTCTAATTTTTCTCTAATGCAATTAATACTTTCAAAGTCTGGAGAAATATATTTGGTCTTCTTAATATTTCTTGATTGCGTGACTATGATATAAACATTTGCTTATGTTTCAATATTATTTCACTTTTTTGTTAAAATAATTTGTTGAGCATTAAAACAATATAAGTTGAAATGTTATCCATCATAAAAAATGTATGGACTCTTACTATCTGTATTCGCTACAGTTGATTACAAATTTGCAACTATTAGTAATTTATTTCTCAAATATCATTAAACTGATATGTTTAGAAGGACTAATTTCCTATTCTCTTTTCTTATACAAAACTAGCTACTCCTAATAATATTCTCTCTTATTTTTCTTTTAAGAGCATAATAAAATATATTTTCTGCATCAATATTGGGAATGGAAAGCCTATTGAGTTTAGAAATTATTGAAAAAGTCAATAAGAAAGCAAGACTGAATCATCTTATTCATTTATCTTTTGTCAAGCCAAGCATTTCCTGTGTTCATAAATAGAAGAATTTTTTTTATTTGAGCAGATATAATCAATTTCAGTAGTTTTATCCTTTCGACTAAAAAGTCTTCCCTGTCAAGACGAGATTTCCTACATTTTTAGCCATATCATATTCAGCACCAGTTAGCGGAAAATACTCAACAAATTCCTTGGTAAGGGAACTAACGACAGTTGCATTCACTAAATATTAGAATTTGTCGATAACAAATATTTCATCGCATTTATGAATCTATTTAATTTCAAAATAGCAACTATCCTATTATATAGCCGAAAATTAACTGCGAGTTTTTTCTTTTATCTGAAGGAGCAATGGGTAAAAGTAATTAAATGTAAGCTGAGCATGAAGCCTTGGTAATTCATGATCTTGTTCATTTTATTTTATTTTTTTAGTGAGAGTTTTAAATATGATATTTTGTGACCTTTTTACATGTTTCCAGCTTCGTTTGACGAAATCATTTATCTCCAATTCTTGATCGAAATCAGTATCTTACGTAGATTTTTTTTATGCTCAATATAAGATAACTAAAAATTTTAATTGGATTAATTGCAAGGAGACATTTAGTAAACCTCAACGAATATAAAATCAACTTTCTTCAAGCTTTTCTCTTTTTCAGAGGTTTTCTTACTTTATAAAACTCCTTTTACCCATAAGGAAAATATGTCCAAGAAAATCATCTATTTTCTCAGTTTAAAAAAAAAAATAATTATCCCCAATAAATTTATGTCCATAAATAATTTTATTAAATAACTATATTAAATATATATTCATACTTCTGTTAATCAAAGTAGTTCTAACTCATCTTATACAAGAGATCTTAAATCACTATTGGATCTACAGTGAATAAAATTATAGCAAAATTAAATTTAAATTCAGCAAGCAAAACGCAACAACCCTTTCTTTGTAGTCGTCCATAAATTTTTATTCATTTTTATGACTCGTATACCGTTTTTTTTTATTGTTATTTTTTTAAACAAAAAGATTGATACCGATTACGAGGATGTCTAAAATCAACATTATTATAAAAAATAATGAAACTCGCAAAATAAAAAAATTAAGCTTTCGTCCTTAATAACGAATTTTCCATTTCACAATGGAGGTTTCGCCATCAGATCCAGTTACTTTGTTTAGAGGAACTTAGCTACAACTGGTTGCTAGGTTACAAAAAGATAACTTTTATATTCTCCTAGCATGATTAGTACTATTTTAATTTTTAAAAACCAGAAGGAAAAAAGTTTTTTAAAAAAATATTCTTTTTCTTAAATATAGCAAATCGAGGCCTCGGTTTTGTGATTCTTGGTAAAGGCACTCAGAACATTTGCTCTAATCATATTAAGTCACTGAAGACACATCATATACGATAATTTATAATTCTTAATACGTACCATTCAAGCAAGCATTTGTCAATCCGAACTGAAAATACTAAAACCACCAGACAAACTTTTGTACCGTTTAAGAAAATCAATGAGCTTGTAGTGCACGAATCATTCATAAATTTAGGAACAAATTATTTTTTCATGAAAAGAAAGGGCTTAATGTTCTGGGGAAGACAAAAAAAAATTAGCATTATGAATGAAGGGTTCATGTACCCAGTTGATTCCTAGTATAGTTCTGACGGTTGGAGAGGATGTGTCGGCACAGATGTATCATCATCGGGCCAAGATTCAAAATCATGAGGTCCGTCAAAAAATATTTTTCTCGTCACTCGAAAAAAAAGGCTAATTAAGGAAATATAAATTTCAATTAGTATAGCTTTGCATTGCAAAGCCAGACGGACTCGAAGACTTTCATCCAGAAGGAACAGTCTGTCAACCCTCAGAAGCAATGCTTTCAGCCGATCCCTATCATAACAGGCGGTAGATTTCAAATGGAAGTGGGAGCTCCTTAACCAGCATAAGCAGGAGAGGGTGAAAAAGAAGGAAGATAGGGAACGGTAAAAGAAATCGAAAAGACGAAATGTTTCCCAACTTCACTGGTGAAAGACGACATCCGTCGCCCGAAACTGATACCATTTTACAATATAATTATTAGCTTAGGAAAAACTAGCAAATGGAAGTTTTCGTTGAAAATCCAGAAATGCTATAAGAAATAAACAGAGAAAGAAAGTATAAAGAAAAATTCTGAACATTTATTAAAAGCTAAAATATGTTATAAATTTAATTAAAGCATTTTTATTAGGATATCAATCTCCATTCATCAATTTTAAACATAAATATTTTTGATTAAAAAATAACTAAATTTAAGAGATCAGGAATATTATTAGAGGATAGTAATTAAAAAATTTACTCTCAGAGAAGGAATATCAGACATTCGAACTAGAGTATTTCAAATCCCCTAGAATATTAAATATATTTATTCCGTATATATATAAATATTAAGTAATGAATATCATAAGAAACCCTTGAGAAATAATAAATAGAAAAGCTTTTTTACATAAATCTCTTATCAGTTTCTTGAAGAAGAAAAAATTCTTTTCAAAATTTGGAAATCAAATAAATATTTTAAAAATCTGAGGTCTAAAAGAAAAAATTAAAGTCTCGATGAATATGCGAACAAATAAGAAATTCTAATTAATTATGTACAAATGAAAATACATTTCCTATTCCTACTTCCTTAGTGATACAATAAAAGTCCTTGCAAAAGTTGTCACGATTTACCATTTGTCTAATACTGTAAATTTAGATAATATTTGTGAAGGAGTTGATGAAAACGAGCTCAGTAACGATCAAAAATACCTTCAGGATATATAGCATGCTGTATTTAATAACCGACATTGAATTAGAGTTAATTCAAGAAACTAAATTTAAGAATTTTTCAAATTTTGACAATGATAATATTATATTAAACTACACAATACGCATATGTTCGCTTTTTGTGGTGCGCGAAAAATTTATTTTTCATTCTTTAACAACTGGAGTGTTTAAATGAGAGGGTGTTTTTTTTTTTTCCCCCTTTTCTAAATGTTTTTGCATTTTTTTTATTTTATTTTATTTTCCTTAAAAATAAATATTATAAATGGTTAAAAGTAATTTTTGATATTTCAAAATTTATTGTTAATTAATTGCATAATTTTTGTCATTTTTTTTGTTGCAATTGATATTTCTTTTTATTTATAGCTAGTTCATCATTTAAATATGCATCGAAAAAATTATGTTTACATTTGATTTTTTTTTATTGTAATGTAACTAAATTAATGAAACAAAAGGTGGCCAGTTGTAAGACAGCAATGTAAAAATGAAAGCTTTTCGGCAGGATAGCTTTCGTGTGGGGGGGAGGGGGAATTGCATATTTTTTGGTTATTACATTTATCCTCACGTCCATTTAAAGATTTTATTTCTGTAAAAACGATAAATATAAGGATATGGCACAGCGTTATATACTAATAGGCGCAATTTAATGCAAATTTCTTAACCAGAAATTATGAATTTTTTAATCAATCTTAAGTATTTTTATTTTTTAATACTGAGCACAGATAATAGCAAAGCTAGACCACTAATGTTGGCATTTGAATGTCAGTCGATTATTTCTTTACTGAACATAATCTGCCATTCAAACTTTTGATTTAAATTTAGCAAATTTTTGTATTGTGTGCGATTTTGATATTCCCATTAAAAAATGTCTAAGCATTTGAATCAATGATTCAGAGATTAAATATTACATTGTATACCATTATATCATAGAGCAACATGTTTCAATAGTAATCACCAATTCATTACCAACTCTTACAGGTAATGCATGCAGCAAAAGTTATTGACAGACTCCAAAAGATATTATATATTAACATTAAAATCATAGCGATTTAATTTTACGAGTTGGCAATTTTTCTGGCGAAATTTCTACTTTTCAAATTCAATATTTCAAAGAGCTGTAAGCTAATTATTAAAGTATTTTTATATATATATTTTAGCATAGTCAACGATTTCATTTATGTTATATTTACATATATAAGAACTACGATGAATGTCTAAAATTAAATATCGTCAAATTGCATAGTTTATGTAAAAGGTAACAACTGAATACTTTGAAAAATATATTCATTTCAACCTTAAAGCTTCAATCATAGCAACTATTTAGAAAATTTGGAAAAAAAATTTAAATATTTCGCAACACTTTTGAAAGATTGAAATATATCCTGCATTTATTAAAATAATATAGAATATTACAATTTATTTTTAAAAAAATATGTATTTCTTTTAAATATAAGAAAAACTGCAGAATGATCATTTCGATTTATTTTAAATAATTTCCTATTACTTTAAATTGAAATTTAGATCTCTAAAGAGATTAATAGGAAAAAGTAAAAGATGTCAAAAGAAACTGGAATCTACTATATTTTAGAAAAAATACTAACTAGAACCATTAAGTAACTACCAAAATAAATGGTACAATAAATGTAAATATTCATCTTCAAATGAAACAATGAAAAGTAATTTAGGAGTTATAACAAACTCGAAGTCAATTGCTTTTTTTGCCTCATCAACAAACTCTAGTTTAGCAGCACTAAGTAGAGAAAGAAATAATACTTAATATAAATTTTATTGGAAGAAATTAAGAAAATTGTAGACTCACAAAAAGAAGGTCAACGATTTCATTTATCAGGCCCAAAAAGCGCATGAGCTTACAAAACAGTAAATTTACAAGAATCAAAAATATTGTAATCAAAACCAAATAAAAAGGAAACTTTAATAAAAATATCGGGAAAACTATTATAAACATCAATTAATGAATTAGTAATAAATGAAGACAATTCAATATAGACAACAGATGATTCAAAAATAGTACCATTAAAGGGTTAGAAAAAAGAGGAAGCTCTCCAATTAGCTAAGAAGGCGAATGAACAGGAAATCATGAAAAGTAAGAAAAATCCACAACAAAGAAAAATCTCCTTTGCTTGTGCTGCAGAAACTCCTAAAAAGAAACAAATCCAACTCTCACAACTAAAAAAATTTGAAATTTATTTTTAAAAAGGTCATTTGTTAAAAAGGCATACGTTAAAACACTTCTCAATACCAACGAGAAAAATGAAGTGCTAAAGAAAACTATAATAGCTAGAATGCTTTGAAAAAGGTATCAGAACACCATCACATACGATTTCCCATACTTTATGATAGTAGATGATATTAGAATTCCTTGGTGCAAAGTTTCAAACCAAAATTACCTTTCAGATAAAAGGCTGGGAATCAAATACTTCACAGCGATTGAGTTTCAAAGAGACCATCGGAGGTGATAAAAAAGCTATTGGAATGTTGAACCATTGCAATAAACCGGAAGAAACACAGAATGAAATTCTTCTGCATAAAAAGGTGCCTTAAAAGCTGAGCATTATGCGATGCAGCAAGAGCCGAATGCAAATACAATCAAATTGTGCTCCGGGAGACATGAAGTCAAGGGATGCAGGCTTCCTGAACCAACCTGCATTAAGTACAGTGAGGCTAACGAAATACATGGAACCAGAATACAACAACCAACAAAAAGCAACAAACCACAAGTGCCCTTGTTTCAAGAAGGAAGTTATAAAATATCGTCGCAAAAAAAATTATTGATAATTTTCTTCTAGAGCTTTCATCTTACTATGAAATACCAAAAATGTTGAAGTTTAATTCTAGATATCAACCAATCCAACAATTAGTTTCGTTGTACTCTTCACCAATAGCTAACAGTCAAAAAATACTGAAAATCTTTACTTTCTTCTTAAATGAAATACTCCATTAATCTATACTACTATTATAAATGTGAAAGTTTGGATGGATAGATGGATGTTTGTTAGTCAATTATGCCAGAACGGCTGAACGGAATTGGATGAAATTTAGCTGAGATATAGATTATAGTCTGGAATAGGACATAGGCTACTATTTGTTCCGGTAAATTCAGTAGTTAATTTTTTATTAATTAAAAACTAACTATCTTGCCAAAAATATGAGGCCAAATCCCGCCAAAAATGAGTAAGGCTTCAGTTTTTTTCCCCACGCTAATGAGGTTAGGCTTAATGGATTTTCGACCGATTATTTCAAAGGATTCTGTTTATTTTCTTGGTTTTTGATGCATTTAAAATTAAACATTGTTAATTAATCGATCTTTAGGATTCATTCTGAAGTACTTTTAAATTAAAATAAAACAGATTAAAGGAAATTAAAAATTTCTAATCTACATTGCGTTACCTCAAATGGCGTAGAAAATTCACGAATTTGCGTTACCCCAACTGGTGTTGAAAATTCACGCATGCGCAGTGTGTTCTTATTCTTGACAACTATGTTTTCATCTATACTACTATTATAAATGCGAAAGTTTGGATGGATGTTTGTTAGACAATTACGTCAGAACGGCTGAACGGAATTAGATAAAATTTAGCACAGTAGTAGATTATAGTCTGGAATAGGACATAGGCTACTATTTATTCCGGTTAATTGAGTGGTTAATTTTTTATTAATTAAAAACTAACTTTCTCGCCAAAAATCTGAGGCCAAATTCCGCCAACAATGAATAAAGTTTCAGTTTTTGCTTCCACGCTAATGAGATTAGGGTTAACGTATTTTCGACCAAATATTTCAAACGATTCTATTCATTTTCTTAGTGTCTGATGCACTTAAAATGAAACATTGTTAATTAATCGATTTTTCGGATTCATTCTGAAGTACTTTTAAATTAAAATAAAGAATAAATTAAGGAAATTGAAAATTTCTAATCTGCATTGCGTTACCCCAACTGGTGTAGAAAATTAACGCATTTGCGTTACCCCAACTGGCGTTGAAAATTCACGCATGCGCAGTGTGTTCTGATTGTTGCCAACTGTTTTCATTTTAATTGAAAGTTTAAAAATTCTGTGTATTATACTGTTGTAGATATCTCAATCTTGATTTATAAATAAAATAGACTTGACTTGATTTTAAAGAAACACGGACTTCATTTGCTGATTTGTTTTATTTCAGGTAACTATATAAATAAATTTTTTTTAGGTTAGTTGAATGCTTTTTAATTAAATTGTATTTATATCTATACTACTATTATAAATGTAAAAGTTTGGATGGATGGATGGATGTTTGTTAGCTAATCACGCCAGAACGGAATTGGATGAAATTTAGCTGAGAGATAGATTATAGTCTGTAAAAGGACATAGGCTACTATTTATTCCGTTTAATTGAGTGGTTAATTGTTTATTAATTAAAAACTAACTTTCCCGCCAAAAATTGCCATATAAGTAAAGCTTCAGGTTTTTTTTTTTTTTTTTTTTTTTTTTCCCACGCCAATGAGAGTAGGCTTAACATGATTTTGATTGTTATTTCAAACGATTCTGTATATTTTCTTAATGATCGATACATTTAAAATTAAACAGTGCTAATTAATCGATCTTTCAGATTCATTCTGAAGTACTTTTGAATTAAAATAAAACAGAATAAAGGAAATTAAAAATTTATAATCTACTAGCCATTACCCGCGACTTCGTTCGCGTGGAAATTTTGATGTGTATGTATGATAACTGACGGTCTGATCAAAATATAAAATGTTATTAAACCGTATCATTATAGCGTTGCTGAAAGCAAAATCTGATCTATACTACTATTATAAATGTGAAAGTTTGGATGGATTGATAAATGAATGGATAGATGTTATTTAGTCAATCACGTCAGAACGGCTGAAAGGAATTGGTTGAAATTCAAAACAGACGTAGATTATAGTCTGGAATAGGACATAGGCTACTATTTATTCCGGTTAATTGAGTGGTTAATTTTTTATTAATTAAAAACTAACTTTCCCGCCAAAAATAGCCAAATGAGTAAAGTTTCAAGTTTTTTTCCCCCTACGCCAATGAGATTAGGCTTAACATGATTTTGTCTATTATTTCAAACGATTCTGTTTATTTTCTTAATGTTCGATACATTTAAAATTAAACGTTGTTAATTAATCGATCTTTCGGATTTATTCTGAAGTTCTTTTGAATTAAAATAAAATAGAATAAAGGAAATTAAAAATTTATAATCTATATTGCGTTACCCCAACTGGTGTAGAAAATTCATACATTCGTGTTGCCCCAATTGCGTTGAAAGTTCACGCATGCGCAGGAGTAACAAAAGATAAAGGCATTGATGCTATAAATTCCAATCTCCTACTACTTTCAAGTTCAACGGACTTTATTTTGAATAATTGGTTTTTTGTTTTGTTTTGTTTCAGGTACACACTTTAAATAAACTGTTTTTAGGTTAGTTCTGTGGGCTAAGCTTTCATATACAACCATTTGGTGCTTTGCGAGGTTGGTAATTTTTTGGTACCGCTTTGTTTGGGTTTACATTGCCGTCATTTTTTTATGTTACTGTAATTCGAACTTTCCTGTTCATTTCCCTTGATTTTTTTCCCTGCTGTACATTCCTCTGCATACATTCATTATTTCCGATTAAATTTTTTTGCGTGCATTTCATTTTTTTTTTTTTTTTTTTTTTTTGCATTTATTGATTTTTTTTTTCTATATTTCAGACCGTCAGTTCTCACACATACACATCAAAATTTCCACGCATACGAAGTCGCCGGTAAAAGCTAGTGTTCTATAAATTGAATATTTTCTCAACGACACTTCATGAAAATAGAGTGTACACTCCAATGTTTTACTATAGGTGTGCTCCAGAAACTTCTAATATTCCAGTAAACGTAAAGTTAACTTTATCCAGACATTCGGTTGTACTCTTTTGATTTAAGGCATGCACACGTTTAGTTGTAAAGGAAAAATACTTTTTTTTTTGGGTTTTTTTATGATTATATACATATTATCACTCTTTTTATATTTGTTTTCTTTTTGTTTAACGATAAACGTTTAATTCTGAATTTTCTGCATTTAATGTTTTTTTATTTATTTCTACATTGTATTATTTTATATATATTGTTTACTTAGTTTTTTTCAAAATAAATGTCTTTTAAAATTTATTTATGATTGTTATTCATTTATATTTAATATTTGTATTCATTTTTATGTTTAATTTTTATAGTATTTATATTTTTTATATTTTTCATTTTTGTTAATTTTTTATTTAAATAGTTTTTTTTTATATATATTCTCTTTTTCTCTTTATATTCTCCTTCTACTTTTACTTATTTTGGGAACAATCCTCTAAATTTTTATGTAACCATATTTGACAATTTATCGTAGGCCCAGCAATATAATCACTTTTTAAAGAATTTTTTTTCTATGAAATAATAAAGTTGCACGGAGAGTGATTTATTTATAAGGGGCTTGAAGGGGTGTTGGTTATCATTTTGCTCTCACATTCATTCAACTTTTTTATTCTTGTAAAAGGAATGGGTGCAGATGATATGTGTGACGGGGGTTATATATTTACAGGCGATTGCTTCAAAGAATTAGCAAGCAGAAAACCTAAAAACATCACCCATGTAATATGAATCGAAATGACAAATTAAATTTCAGGTTTATACATTACACCACTTAATAAAATCCCATAAATTAATTAACTAGCTAAATTTGTCATGAAAATTTATGCTCTCTTATAGCTTATTATAAGTTGTTATCTAAGCATTACTTTTAGATCACAACACTTTTTTTGAGATAGCACGATTCTTTGAGCACTTAGAAGATGAAATTAAGGTAATTGTTCAATCAACTCTATTGAGAGAAGCTCTAAGAAAGTTTCCTTTCGTGCTTATTGCTTGATTCATGAAAAATTATTTGATGTCTGCTTAGCAAACCACCTGCTTATCCCCTACACCTTAGCTGCTTCAAATCACCATTTTAAGACAGAGAATTAATTCACTAATTTTGAGACAGAGAATTCTTGGATCTAATTAAATAGTAGTCTACAGCACTAATGCAACCATCGCTCATCTTAATATAAATAAAAGTAAATACATACATATATATATATATATATATATATATATATATATATATATATATATATATATATATATATATACTAGCTGCCTTTGGCGACCAGCCGATTTGCCACTCTTAATGCTCGTTAAAATTTTAATAATTAAATATTTTATGTAACTCCTACTTTAATAGCTTCTTCATCAAAATATTTTAAAACCTCAAACTTTGATAGTCATATAATTCACTCATAATATTATAAAGGCCTTAAGTCATAACGTAATATGTATCTCTCTAATTTTCTGTTAGCTCCCGTAGAATTTATGCTTTAAATTTAAGTGGCAACGATTAATCTGCAATTAATAATTTTTTTTTAAACTGAAATAAAGCATTTTTTCTCATAATATGATTACTGAAAGCAGGTTCAATGATTACTGAAAGTAGAGTCACTGAGCATTTAAATTTTATGGTCATAAAGAATATCTTTCTTAATTTGTGTAATATCTCAAGAATTTTTCAACAAAATTTTTCTCAGATTCATCATGAGCAGATCGATTAATTAACAATGTTTGATTTTAAATGCATCAAACACTAAGGAAATAAACAGAATCGTTTAAAATAATCGGTCGAAAGCAGGTTAAAATAAACTACTTAAAAAACGATGTACTTAAAACTATAAGCATATACAATTTAAATACAAAAGCACACAACTAACCATAAAATAATTTAAATCAAGTCCGAATACGTTGAAAATAATTGTCAATAATCAGAACACAATGCGCATTTGTGAATTTTCAACGCCAGTTATGGTAACGCAAATGCGCGAATTTTCTACGCCAGTTGGGGAAACGCTATCCAAATTAGAAATTTTAAATTTCCTTTATTCTGTTTTATTTTAATGCAAAAGTACTTCAGAATGAATCTGAAAGATTGATTAATTAACAATGTCTAATTTTAAATGCATCAAACATTAAGAAAATAAACAGAATCGTTTGAAATAATTGGTCAAAAACATGTTAAGCCTAACCTCATTAGATTGAGAAAAAAAACTGAAACCTTACTCATTTGGTGGTGGGAAAATTAATTTTTAATAAATAATTAAAATTCTAATTAAAAATTCAAAAAATTGGACTCCAGGTACACATTCCTGACCTCCAAGGTATACATGTACCAAATTTGATAGCTGTAAGTCAAACGGTCTGGCCTGTAGAGCGCCGACACACACACACACACTCATTGAGCTTTATTATAAGTATAGATATAGATATAGATATGCATGTATGTATGTTTCATATCTCTTCCTAAAAGACTGGGCTGATTTCAGCCGTTTATTGCACACTTGTTCTTCAAGAGAAAGGTTATTATCTTCTTTTCAAAGTGAAAAAATGAATTTAATATTCAATTTAATTAAAAAATAAATGTAATTTTGCAACTTTTCTGAGATTACTTCGGAGCGAATAATCTTACAGAAATTATTTCAATACCTTTCTAAAATTCAAAGTTTTACTATTTCGATGATACTAATTCCAATTTCCATAATACATCCTTCAATTGTTATCATTTTTTTAAAAAAATTAAAATTATTTAATTCAGTGTTAACTTTGAATTATTTTATTACTGATTTTCTTATTTCTGCTTTATTGTAATACATATTCTTCCAGAAGGGTTTCATTTCCTTTTAAGTGATTTAGCAATGCTTAAAAACAGGAATAAATCAATCGCTCAAACGGAGGCAATAAAAGCCCTTGCGAGCACATGAAACAAATGTTCAATGAAAATAGCGGCTTCAGGCTAAAAGAAATAATTAAAATTTTATCTAATTTCTAGAATAACTTTGAAGAAAATTATCTTAGAAAATATATTTTTACATCATCTTAAAATTCAGTATTTTAAATTTTCAACGATATCGATTTCGTTTCTGCGCAATTTTTTCAAGCGCTATTAATTTGTTTTTTCAATGAGCGCAGACGATTCTAAAATTAAGAAATTCATGCACAACTTTTGATTGGCAAAGGTTGAACCTTAAATTATTTTACCATTATGTATTTAATATTCTTTTTATTTTAATACATTTCCAAAGGAAAGCTTATATGCACGACACAAATTGAAATGATGGATCGGAAAACAAATTGCTTGTGAGCAGTTCAAAAAGCTTTTATTTTTGAAGAGAAAAAAATATGTAAGAAGATCTATTGCAAAAATTACTTTAGTAAAATTCTATGAGAATACTTTAAGATGGAGAAGATTAACAATTTGTATCAGAAAAACCATTGATTTAATTTATATTCTTGTTTTTTAATAATGAAAATTTAACTTTTTAATTTATTTTCTCTTAAAACGATCTTTCACTTTTTCATATACTTCAGCATTTGTGAAAAAAATTTGCAAGACTAATATAAGAAATATTTCATAGAAAAAAGTAGCTACCGATGATTTTCAAAATCGCCTACTTCAATTGATATTTGATTTAAAAAACTATTTCAAACAATAAAAGGACTTTGTTATATCATTACTGCAAATAGACATAACATTACAAAGAAAGGACTGCAGACGATAAAAAGTAATATGTACATGATTTAAAAATGGTAAGTTCGTGAAAGTTATTTTCTTATGAAGTTATCCTCCTACAAAAACATTTTTCGAGAAACAAGAAAAATATTTGTTTCAAAGAGAAGTGCTGAAGACGTCCAGAGAATGATGAATGCATGTAATTCATGAATATCCGAGCAACCCTCCTTGCAGCGATATGAGAAACAGCAGATCGGGAGGAATGGTGAAGATTGAAGATAAATATTTGATGCAACAGGATTTCTTTCTCGATACCAATCGACATGCTAAAGATATTTGTAAATATGGTTTCAAAATTTCTTCGAACTGTGGATTTCAGTGTTTTCAAGAAAAATTAATATGTATGATGGGCTAATGCATACAATGCGTTTCAAGTTAGCGTTCGTTGTTCAAATTGGTTGTTTACCGACTGTCGATTGGAATCTATTACAAAGAGATGTCTTTTTTTGAAACTCTACATTTGAAGTTGATAAAATGTTGGCTCAATTGTGATCATATATTTGCCAAAAGGAATTACCAATGAAATTGAAAATCATTTAGAAACAAATAGACAGCAATAAATAGACAGCAATTTTTTGTATTGAAATACAAAAATGTAAGTTCAAGAATATTAATTAAAGGAAAAAAAAACATTTAACTCATATACAATTTAGAAATTTAGGTCTCTCATATTTGTAAAAGAACTCATATTGGAATGTGTGTGTGTGTGTGTGTAATGATATTTTAAACTTTTAATTTAGCCCATAGTAAAATATTGTCTTATTTCTTGATCTAATTCCACTTTCGGTTTAATTAATTCCTTTGTAAAAAATAATGAACCATCAGTACTACTTATCAAATGAAAATCATCCCTTCAGTGCTCTTACCAAGGTGTCAAAGGTCAAAACATGTATTGAATTGGCGCGCGTGGCCGGAAATCTCATCTTATATAAGACTAGTGATCATTTGTTTCGTTCCCTTTTGCCTTTCTTTACTTCTGCTTTTGTGCCGCGCTTGAAAATTTAAAAAAATTTTAAATAAAAGATTATATGAATATGAATCATTCATAATGAAATTCCTTAATAATACATAGAGAAAATAATAAAAAGAAATAGAAAGTTTTCTTCCAATACAAAAATGCAAAATTTAGATTGAAATTTAAAGATAAAAAAAAATTAATAATAATTCTATTTTGAATGTGTGAGATGTGTGAGAATGTAACAACTGTACTATGCCTATAACCTTTGCGGAAAGGTAGTCAATAATTTGGCAATATTTATTGCAATCAGATGAACGTTACGGCAGTGCATAAAATACGAACAAACATTCATTTTTATATATTAGATTTGTCTGTTCTTTTAGAATTGTGATGCTTGGTGTTCTTTCAGAACTCTACATAAAGAAACTGTTTTTGTATCTTTCGTGACTCGTTTAATATTCGTTCAGAATTCTCGAGATTAATGTAAGAAAATGAGATCAAAAGTTTTTCTTTTAAAATTTATTAAACATGCAAAATATGCTTATACCATAAAAGCATTGAAATAGTTGAAAAGATAATTTTTTGAAAATTAAGAAGGTGCAAAATTATTTTTACTTTAATATTTTTGGAAGTAACTGCGAAAAACGCTAACATTTTTTTAATTAAAATTTAAACCCAGCAGGAGCGGTCTCCCCATTTCTTTCTCGCATGCTCTCTAATGAAACTGTTGCCTCAGAGAACGACCTGCACGACATTTGCTTGCATTTAGATAAGAAATATTAACCACTATTTCGAATTTAGTATTTCTACTGTAATGTTTTGATCTAGACGGATCAAATAACGAAGCAGAATTTCCAGACAGTGGTTTCTTTTACAGCCCTACATATACAAAACAACAACTTGTTTTAATTTTGGTTAAATAAAAAGTTATTTACACCTGTAGTAGGAGAGACAACAGTCGAAGTTGATGGTTTTCTTGAAACTCAGTTCTCCATCAATACGGAGAAACCACACCACAAGGAACTCACAGGTTGTTAGTCAACAAGACCACTTAAGGGGTAGTTCTCCAGAATCCGAACTCGTGGACACAGTCCAACAGTCTGCCTGCAATTCGTTTCTTCTCTTCTCCTAAAAAAAAAAAAAAAAAATCCGCAACGCAACGGCAACGTCGTGATTAGGGATTGCAATACCGGACCAAAAGTTCAATACCGGTATTCGGTATTTTTTAGATCTTAATACTGGGATACCGGTATTGGAAATTTTAGGGAAAGAAAGAAAACACGGGTGTTTCTTTGTTTTATTTACCAGTTTTATTAGAGAATGTAAATATCACAAAAATAATTTGTAGCATATAAATTATAACGGTTTATAAAGAATCACAAAAAAGTAAAGGAACGTTTTCTTTATTTCAATCACAAAAAAAGTGCTGTTGTTGTTTCTGGTCCAAAGTGATACAGCTGCACTATACCACCTCCATGAAACCAAAGATCTCTAAAAAGTCCAAAAACAATAGCGGATCCCTTAAAATCTCAAAAATCGTAAAATTTAAACATTTAAGAATTTGATTGTGAGAGGCTTGATCTGCCTTGCACCAAGGACATTCAGCAAAGATCCTCCGTCCGTGTTGGAAGATGAGGGATTTGGTGTGTCCACTTAAAAAACGAGAGATAGCCGTTTGCTGTTTTCTAGAGATATTCAGACGGTGACACCAATCGGGACTTTTACCAAAGTACCAAGGATGAGCAGGTGGGATTCTCCAAAGTGCACTCGACTCCATCTTTTTGATAGAGGAGATTTCAGAATAAGTTAGTGTTGCATCACCATGAAATATGTCTGCTTAGGCAGTCTTAGCTAAATTATCCGCTATCTTATTACAATTTAAACCAACATGTGAGGGGACCCACTGAAAGTGTATAGAGTGTTCAGCAGAGAACCTGGCAATAATAATGTTTAGATAAACAAAAAAGTGTTAACATCACTATTCAGTCTCTGGTACTATTACAAATTTTTGAAATGTGATCTTAAAAACATAATGCATCAATTGTACTGTCATTAAGCCTGGAACATAATTCTGTGCGAAAATTATCAGCTGTCGAAAGCGCTCTTACGGCATCTACGATAGTTGGTGGTACTGTTAGCAATTTGTGATATACTTTTTCCAAATATTTACTTCCAAAATACCTCATCTTCAAATAAATCGATTACTCGTCGGATGGTTTTGGATATAGCTGATTTCTGTGTTGTATTTTGGTTTGTTGAATATTTTTTATTTATCCCTAATTCTAATTTTTGTTCAAGGGACAATTCCTTTTCACTGTCGGCATTTGTGCCATAATAATCTCCGATAACTGTACCAAATTCTTTTGAATGTGGACAGGGTTGTGGGTAAAAAAAATTTAAGACAATTTACTATAAACTTGATCAGATTTGAATTGGTTAGTCTCTTTTCTTCTTTTTCATTTTTAAATTAATTATAATTATGTAAATACCGTGAGACATTTTCTATTTCGGTATGCCTTTCTTCTGAGGGATTTTTCAATGTAATATATAATTCTTCAGATAGTGATGTGTGCTGTTCTTTCAATGACTGTAACATGAAATTTATTGTTGCATTCGCTGTTAATAAATTAGAATCTCTCCGACATAATGCCTCAACTGCCAGTTTTAATATTAAGTTTATATTAATTATAACAACCTGTTCTGGATATTGAGTCGAATTCCTTATCTGAAAAATTAATTTGCTGGTTAAAGTTAATTATTGCTTTTTGGATTGGATATATCAGTTCCAAAAATCGTTCCATCATTAGGAGTAAACTGCTTTTTAAACTGTAAAGAACTTTTGAATCTCCTCCTAAACATCTCCTTTCATCTTTCCTCTCACTCCTATTTTGTCAAAGTAAACTCAAAGTTGTGCGAAAAAGGTGGAGGCTTTAACAATCCATTGTCTTTCAGTATTTTATCACTTCTCTTGATTGTACGATGCAACTTTGTATTCACAGTCTAATTAATTTCGCCCGTTAGGGAGACATAAAAACACAAACGTATACTATTTTGCTATGTTGGCGATCCCTGAACAATTTCAAAAATTACAAGGCAATTTAAAAAATTTCTATTAAATGCCGAAAAATCGGTATTTAAACTTGTGAATATCGGTATTATAAAATTGTACAAATGGCTCAAAATACCAGTATTCGGTATCCCGGTATACCGGTATTGCAATCCCTAAATACATCTATATCTCCTAATTGAATTCCATGTGCATAGCACAACTGCTGATTTGCACCAATCAACTTTCCAACTTTTTTCGTAACTGTTGCTCCATCAGTCGTTATGGATACAATTTCTTTTTTCGGGGATAATCCATGTTTCGCTAATTTAGATTTAAGCAATTAATTAAGCCATTAATTAGCTAATTAATTTCGCCCGTTAGGGAGACATAAAAATAAAAACGTATACTATATTTATATGTTGGCAATCCCTGAACTTATAGTGGAGACAGTTTTAAAAATATTTAGTAAATACCGAAAAACCGGTATTTAAACTTGCGAATACCGGTATTACAAAATTGTACAAATGGCTCAAAATACCGGTATTCGGCATCCCGGTATACCGGTATTGCAATCCCTAGTCGTGATGTTTCGGAGTCCCGCGATGTAACAAAGCGGTCACGAGCACCTCCACATCATAATTTGGAATAAATACTTTAATTTGTTAGTTTAGGGAAAAGTTTAAATTAATTGAAACTAGTTTGGACGAGCGCAATAAAGCTCTAACGTCATAAGATTTGGTATTTAATTATTATTATTATTATTTATGATAAATTAATTAATTAAAAATAATATTTAGTTTATTTATGGGGTAAAATACAGAGAATTTTAATGGAATTACGTTGCACGTGCCTTACTAACTATTGGGAATGTTTTATTGAACTAAATTTACTGAAAGGAAAAAAAATTTCAAGAAATTTCACGCGTGTAGCTTTTTGTAGCTATCTGAGGCCAAAACAAATAATTTTGATAAATTTAATCCTCCTGATTGGAAACAGAGTTCATTAGTTCTCAGTTTTTTGACTGAGGGAAAATTAATGTAGACATTATCTATCACAGCTCTCGGTCTCTTCCTCGAGCTGGATACTACTGGATCATATGCAAGTAAGTTAAATAACTTGTTTCGAATCTGGGGTAGTTTTCGAAGAATTTAATTGATGTTCTTCTAATAAAGTCCGAAACAGGTTCAATTTTGAGATCGTCATGTAAGACTTTTCTCCTGATATACCAGGGGGAATCTACAATGTTAGTCAGGTGCCTATTATGGAAAACTTGCAACCTCTTAATGTTAGTGATGGAAGCCGCCCCCCAAATTTGGGAGCAATACATTAAAATTGCTCTTAAAATAGCTTTGTAGAGCAGAAGCTTGAGTCTAATCGATCGCTTGCTCCTAGGAGAAATTAAGCTGTTGAGTTTAATACTCATTCTTGTAGCTTGGTAAGGGCAGCTTTAATATGACTATTAAAGCTTAATTTTGCGTCTTAAACTAACCCTAGGTATTTATATTCATTTACGAAGGGGGCGGGTTGGCCAAAGATTTGGATAGTGGCTAAGTCAGGCATTATCAATTTTTTTGAAAATAGAAGACACGCGCATTTATTTGGGTTGACTTTTATTTTCCAGCCGGTGAGCCAGCACCGTAAAACGGTCATATACTATTGTAAGTTTGCTATGATTGTGTGTGGATCCCTATGCTGTGTGAGAATGGCGGTATCGTCTGGAAAAATTCCTAAAGGACAATTACTAGATATGGGTAGATCATTAACATAGATGTTAAAAAGAGTTAGTGAAAGTAAACTCCCTTGCGCACAACCGCTCCACTTATTAAAAGCAGCTCTCTCCAAACTACTAAAATGAGTATTAAACTCAACAGCTTAATTCTCCATGGAGTAAGGCTCAGGCTTCTACTCTACAAAGCTATTTTATGATCTTGATCTTGATTATTATCTTGAAAAACTTGCATCAAGTTGCAAGTTTTTCAAAACTGAACACTGAGGAAAGTAGTTAACGCACCCTGGTATGTCAGAGGAAAGATAATACATAACGACCTCAAACTTGAACCTATTTCGGAATTTATTAAAAGAACGTCAATCAGGTTCTTCGAAAAGTTGCCCAAGATTCGCAACGAGTTACTCAAATTACCATCGTATGATCCAACGTTCCCCAGCTCTAGGAAAAGACCTAGAGCTGCAATTGATAATGTATATAATTGATAATCAATATCCCAGCCGTTAATAAGCTGAGAACCTCCTAACTCTGTTGCCAATCTGGTGGCTTAAAAAGTCTCAAAATTATCACTGTTTAGGCCTTAGATAGCTACTACATGTGAGTATAATTTTCTGAAATTTTTTATTCGGCCCAATTAAAGTCAGTCCCCATAGAAAAAGGCACGTGCAGCGTAAATCAATTAAAATTTCTTTCTACCCCATAAAATATCTTTATATTATTTTAAATAAATTAATTTTACCATTAATTTTAAATATATAAAAATTAAATACCAAATCTCATGACGTTAGAGCTCTACTGCGCTCGTCTAAACTAGTTTCAATTAATCTTAACTTTCCCTAAACTAAAAAATTAAAGTATCTATTCCAAATTATGATGTGGAGGTGCTCCTGACCACTTTGTCACATCGCTGAACTCCGAAACATCACGACGTTGAAATGCCGTTGCGGAAATTTTTTTTTAAAGGAGAGAATAAGCGAATTGCAGGAGACGGTTGGATTATTCCCACGAGTTCGAAGTCTGAGAAACTACCCCTGGAGTGGTTGTGTTGACGTGATGGAGAACTGAGTTACAAGAAAAACCTTCGACTTTGACTGTTGTATCTCCTACTACAGGTGTAAATAACTATTTATTTAAGCAAGATTAGAACAAGTTGTTCTTTGTATATATAGGGCTGTAAAATAAAGAATTGTCTGGAGATTCTGCTTCGTTATTTGATCAGTCTAGATCCCTTTTGTTGGAAAAACAAGAATGCCAAATATTCCTTCCAATAAAATTTAATAATATAAATTAATGAAATATTTGAGAATTTTCCAGAAATTAAGACAAATAATATAGTGCTGAAGTGAGATTTCCAGATTCATGAATTATTTAAGTATCGCCTAAGAATATTTAACCAATGTTATTACGCTTATAAAAAAGCAATTTACTTGGATTTCTAATTCAAAACAAGAGCTGTACAAAGAATCAACTGAAAATTCTGATTTCTGAATTTATTATAATATTCTGCTTATTATTTTATTCAATTTCGCCAGATGCATATAAATATATCAGAAAGTCTGACTATATATTTTTTTTATCTTATCCTGTGACTTTGAGAAATATATTGTTACCGATTTCCCCAGGTTCGCTTTGTTAGTGTATGGTTTGTATGGTGAAGAGAACACACAATCAGCAGGCTTCAGTAGAACACAACAACGATTATTTACGAGGAAGACGAGGAATCCGCAGACGACAAATATTTACAGCCCAGCCGAACACAGGTAAGCACACAGCAGCAGACAGTAGACGACAGTAGCTCACAAGTAGTAATCCTCCACAGCACACAAAGCGGCTGGACAGAATGCAGCTCCAACGGCTGAACTTCTCGCTTTAGCTGCCGACTCGCTACTTCTCACACCTGGCTACTACACATAATATACGACGACACAGCATTCGGCACACAGCAGTTCAGTACTCGCTCTCTCCAGCAGCAGTGGAGAGAGCGAGCACTCAAAGTGGTCAGGAGCACCTCCACATCATAATTTGGAATAGATACTTTAATTTTTTAGTTTAGGGAAAGTTAAGATTAATTGAAACTAGTTTAGACGAGCGTAGTAGAGCTCTAACGTCATGAGATTTGGTATTTAATTTTTATATATTTAAAATTAATGGTAAAATTAATTTATTTAAAATAATATAAAGATATTTTATGGGGTAGAAAGAAATTTTAATTGATTTACGCTGCACGTGCCTTTTTCTATGGGGACTGACTTTAATTGGGCCGAATAAAAAATTTCAGAAAATTATACTCACGTGTAGTAGCTATCTAAGGCCTAAACAGTGATAATTTTGAGACTTTTTAAGCCACCAGATTGGCAACAGAGTTAGGAGGTTCTCAGCTTATTAACGGCTGGGATATTGATTATCAATTATATACGTTATCAATTGCAGCTCTAGGTCATTTCCTAGAGCTGGGTAACGTTGGATCATATGCTGGTAATTTCAGTAACTCGTTGCGAATCTGGGGTAATTTTTCAAAGAACTTAATTGACGTTCTTTTAATAAATTCC
Source organism: Argiope bruennichi (assembly GCF_947563725.1). Lineage (NCBI taxonomy): Eukaryota > Metazoa > Arthropoda > Arachnida > Araneae > Araneidae > Argiope > Argiope bruennichi. Next base: position 231,521 of record NC_079157.1, on the reverse strand, counting down.
GAAACAGGTTCAATTTTGAAGTCGTTATGTATTATTTTTCCTCTGACATACCAGGGTGCGTTAACTATTTTCCTCAGATGTCTGCTTTGAAAAACTTGCAACCTCTTGATGTTAGTGGCTGATGTCGCCCCCCATATTTGGGAGCCGTACATCAGTATTGGTCTTAAAATAGCTTTGTAGAGCAGAAGCTTGAGCCTAATCGATAGCTGACTCCATGGAGCAATTAAGCTGTTGAGTTTACTACTCATTTTGGTAGCTTTGGAAAGGGCTGCTTTAATATGACTATTAAAGCTTAATTTTGCTTCTAAAACTAACCGTAAGTATTTGTATTCATTTACAAAGGGGACGGGTTGGCCGAATATTTGGATTGGGGCTAAGTCAGGCATATTCACTTCTTTAGTAAACAGGAGGCACGCGCATTTACTTGGGTTGACTTTTATTTTCCAGCCGATGAGCCAGCAGTGTAAAACGGCCATATACTATTGTAAGTTTGCTATGATTGTATGTGGATCCCTATGCTGTGTGAGAATAGCGGTATCGTCTGCAAAAATTGCTAAATGACAATTACTAGCTCTGGGTAGATCATTAACATAGATGTTAAAAAGAGCTGGAGAAAGTAAACTCCCTTCCGCACAACCGCTCAAGATTGGTCTGGAGGATGAAATTACATCGTTGACTCGTACCCGAAAATTACGAGAAAGTAGTTACGAGCGTAAAATTTTGACAAATTGCGCCGAAAATCCAAGTCGCATGCACTTGAATAAAAGCCCTTCGTGCCAAATTTTATCAAAAGCCTTGGCTACTTCCAGAAAAAGTGCACCTGTGGTTTGGGACTTCATAAAGCCACTGCGAATCAATTCTGTAACATGAATTAGCTGGTGATTCGTCGACAGATTTTTAAGAAATCCGAATTTTTCGGAAATTAAAATATTTTTGTCGCTGAGGAATTGATTCAGGCGTTTGAGAAGCACAGATTCGCACACTTTGCTCAAGCTACTAAGTAGCGAGATGGGACGAAAATTTTGAGGTAAAGTCAAATCAGAGTTTGGTTTTGGAATAGGGACAACCACAGCTGTTTTCCAGCAATCGGGAAAATAACACAAGTCCATTAACCTGTTTATTAACAAAGTTAAATATAAAATAAATCTAAGTGGGAGGTTTTTAATCAGGCGATTAGTTATCAGATCCGATCCAGGCGATTTATTCGGCTTAACGGTTTTCAGAAATTCCATAATTTCCGTAGGCCGAACGGGCTCGAGATTGTTTACGTGTTGTTGTGATAAGAACTTCTCCAAAATATCTGCACTTTATTTCGGCGGCAGTCTCCGCCTCTTAATTTTCATTGGTCATTTCAGCTCTCTTGCCGCGAATCGGGGTTTAGCAATATACTGCCTCAGCATCGCAGGTAGGGGGATCAGTGCTCTTCTGATGAAGAAAATATGGAGATTCAGCAGTGAAAAGACAACAGAAAAATTCAAGAACCAAGCACAAGTAAAGATCAGAGGCCGACATCGCCATCGTCGGTCCAGATTACGGACGAGTACATTGCCGAACATAGCCTGGAAATAACTCAATTTATCTCCCTCAAGGAAAACCTGGGAAACTGGGTTCAGGCCCTAGCAACAGTCAAGACTGAGGAAAACCACAGTCAAGTCCAGAAGGAGATTGCGCAGGTAAGCGGCTGTTCAACAATCTCTTAGTTAAGTTAGGGATCCCCTTTTCAAACTACCTGAAAATGTAAGAAAATTTAACTTCATTTGTGAAAGGGTCCGGCTTAAAAATGCCCCTAGTGCAACCTCAAATTTAGGAAAAAGTAACGAAAAATCCAACGTTAAATCTACTCCTAAGAGAAAAATAGACCTAAGTTGTAATTCAAATAAAAATATAAATTCGACGAAAGGCAGCCCAGTCAAAGAGAGTAAGAAAAGAGTAGCTGGTGAGGATGGGTTTATAGCCCCGGCTGCTCATCTCATCTAAAAGTCAAAAACTTAAAAATAAATAACGATAAAAAAAATAATGAAGAAATTAAAACTAAAAAACTTCCGGAACGAATAGAAGAGGTTGCGTTAGACGACGAGGTCGATGCCTAACTCCCAATTACACAACCAAAACCAACCGCCCGTCTTTGTAACCCCCAGAGCAGACTTCAGAACGATGTTCAATATTCTAAAACTTGAGGCACCTTCCCTACACTCAGTAATGAGCAACAAATTCTTAAAGATCACAGTAGAAACCGAGGGAGAGCACAGAACCTTTCCCACATTCTCGAAGCTCAGGGTGCTAAGTTTAAAACTTTTATGTTAAAAACAGATAGGCCCATATTGGTCGTACTTCGAGGACTTCCCTCCTGCACTCCTATTGAGGAAATTAAAGAGGAATTAAAAAAGGAAGGGTTCGCAGTTGTCAGTACCACTCAACTGTCAAAATTTCAGAGCAAGTCACCGATGCCGTTATTCTATGCACAGATTGCAAACGGCCCTCTGTCAGAAACGGTCTACACCTCACTGAAATGTTTGGCACGAAAATTTCAGTGGAGCGATACAGAGGAAGGAAGGGGCCTTCTCAATGCTGGCGGTGTCAGGGCTTCTTCCACAGCTCTGAAGCATGTAAATTACCTATCAAATGTGTAAAATGTGAAGGACCTCACAGGGCTAAGGACTGCATGTTAGCCTACGAGGATAAACTTACTTTTGCAAATTGTGCAGGTGATCACGCGGCGAACATGCGCCAATGCCCCCGTTTCCCTAAACCAAGTGATAGAAACAACATCACTACTAATTTCCAAAAACCTCACCCCTCCAAAAAATCCATATGGGATATAACCTAGGACGCATCGGCCTCTTAAAAATTTCAGAAAAGTGGAATATAATGTGTCGTTCACAAAACTTCTGGCGAATTCAGAGTCAGAATTTCCTCCAATAGAGACCCCAGTGGAGAGTGAAACAATCTCACCAGCTGCTAAAACCCCTATTCCAAATCAATCGGTCCCAGTGGATGCAATAAATACCAAAAATTTTACCGACATCTTTTTAGGTCTAGCTATGCTCATGAGAGAAGATTGGTGCGAAGCACCTCTTCTATTCCAAGCCTATACAAATGCTTTACCAGCAATTCGTGCTGCATCCCACGGAGCTGATATGGCGTATTTTCTTTTCAACGAATACATCAATCTTAGTTACGGTACCCAACATTAACATTCAATTGTAACAACACAATAAACTTGCATAATCTTAAAGTTTGCACCTGGAACGCAAATAGTCTGCGGCCCAGGATGAGGGTGAGAGACTTTGTATCAGAGCAAAATCTTGATGTGTTATTGGATCAAGAGACCCTACTCCCCCCGGAGTGCACACCCGTAATCGCTAATTACCGGATTTATAAAACTGATAGATCCGGAGATAGTTTTAATCGCCAGCGTACTTACGGAGGCACCTGTATTTATGTGAAATCAATAATTGAACCTCACGTCATCCCCACTCCTGGTTTAGAGAGGATGGACGCGACAATTATTGAGGTTAAATTAGGAAATCCCCCGCCCTCTCAAAATTGTGTCAACATTTGTTCGATCTGGGAGTTCGTACATGTTCGCTCTGGAGGATTTGAAAAAACTTTTAAATTTAGACCCAAACGTCATCATAGCGGGCGATATGAACGCAGGTCATATCGCTTGGAATAACTACAAAATCACGAGGTATGGAATCCAGTTGTATAATTTTCTTGCAACGCAAGAAGGAATCAATGTTTTGGCCCCCCACTCTCCAACCCACATTAATGAAGTTATCTCTAATTATTCCTTCATAGACTTCGCAATATTAAAGCGAATTCCTTTCCACTCACAAATTAGAGTGCTAAATTCATTAGATTCAGATCGCCTTCCAGTAGTTTTGACTTTTAATACTTGAACCTTTTCTCTAAATTCACCAGCACAATTCTCCACCAACTGTGAGAACTTTCGGTATATCTTAAATTCAAAACCTCCCCCCCCCTTCAAAATTAATAGCAATGATGACGCAGAATTTGCAGTTGGTAGTTTAGGAAAAATTTTAACAGAGGCACTCGCAGAAGTCTCAAAACCAAAATTTAATAAACCTCCAGAGAAGTTTCCTTTAGAAATCCAAAACAAAATTAAACTGCGAAAGTACCTGCGAAGAGTTTGGCAACGTTCTCGCGATCTTCAAGTGAGAACGGAACTTTGCAGAACCCAGGATGAGATAAAAGGGTTAAAAGTAGGTCATTTTGAGCAACGGTGAGTTGAGCAGTTAGAAAACCTTAACTCTCGCGGCCTCTGGTGCCGCTCTTCCTTTCTCCAAAAACCATTCTCCCCGATCCCCCCCCCCGTAATAGGGGGAATTGGGGAACTTGCTCTTGCACCCATTGAAAAGATGGAAGTTTTGACAGATAATGATGTAGTTTCTTCCCCCAGACCAAGCCTGAGCGGTTGTGCGCAAGGGAGTTTACTTTCACTAACTCTTTTTAACATCTATGTTAATGATCTACCCATAGCTAGTAATTGTCACTTAGCAATTTTTGCAGACGATACCGCCATTCACACACAGCATAGAGATCCAAACATAGTCATAGCAAACATTCAACAGTACATGACCATTTTACAGTGCTGGCTCATCGGCTGGTAAATAAAAGTCAACCCAAGTAAATGCGCCTGCCTCCTGTTTACTAAAAAACTGGTAATGCCTGACTTAGCCCCTATCCAAATTTTCGGCCAACCCGTCCCCTTCGTAAATGAATATAAATACCTAGGGTTCCCTCAGTCAAAAAACTGAGAATTAATTAACTCTGTTGCCAATCTGGTGGATTAAATTTATCAAAATTATTTGTTGTGGCCTCAGATAACTACAATGAGCTGAAACGCGTGAAATTTCTTGAAATTTTTTCCTTCAGTAAATTTATTTTCAAAAAATCAGTCCCAATAGTTAAGGTACGTGCAACGTAATTCCATTAAATTTTTCTGTATATTACTCCATAAATAATCTAAATATTATTTTAATCAATTAATTATATCATAAATAATAATAATATGAATTAAATACCAAATTTCATGACGTTAGAGCTTTATTGCGCTCGTCCAAACTAGTTTCAATTAAATTTAACTTTTCCCTAAACTAACAAATTAAAGTATCTATTCCAAATTATGATGTAGAGGTGCTCGTGACCACTTTGTCACATCGCGGAACTCCGAAACATCACGGCGTTGTCTTTCACAAAGAGAAACTTCTAGCATCCAGATGTGTGGACACCCCTTTCTCTTTGAAGGTACTATCAATACCTCTTGGACGAGGAATTCCATATGTGGTCTTTCAATGTAGTCGCTAATGAACAGATGCGAGACCATCCAGGTGAAAAGGTCCACCATCTGGCTATCTTGAGAAGTTTAGTAAGTAGCAGCGACGACACAGCTGGCTGTAAATGTCTTGTCAATACTGGGAAACGGGGAATGTTATACTACTGAATCTATTGTGTCTCCTCCGCGAATTATTTGGAGATTAATCCTTGGTTAACAGATGCTATTAATAGATTTGAAAATATTTTTTATATATATCAGATTAGATTTTTACTATGCCTATAACCAAAGTGCAAATGCAAGCAGTAAGTTGGCAAAATTTTATCGCAATTGGATGGACGTTATTGTAGTGCATAAGATACGAACAACCAAAAATTCATTTTCATATATTATATATAATGTAATATTTTTAATAAAATTCTTTTTATTTCTCTTATTTAAAAATAGACATCTTTCATAAATCAAAAAACGAGATGGATTTAGTAAACACAATTCGATTTTGAAATAGTTTCTATTTATATAGTTGCAGGAAATTTATTACAAATAAATAGATTATAAGCAAATAAAACAATATGCAGCAAATATATATATATATATATATATATATATATATATATATTGTGGAAAATTGATAATTTTGCTGCTTATTAGGGAATTCTAAATTTTAAATGTAGCAAATAATATTAATTTTACTATTATTTAAATTCTAAACTTCACATTCTTGTACCTAAAAGCAAAAATTTGCTTTTTATTGTGCTTTTCAAAAAAAAATTGAAAATTTATGTTTTTTACTTTAAAAAACCATGTTTTAGGTCCATTCCGAGAGACCTAAATATTTTTCAATTTGACCAAAACTTTTTTTTTTTTTGAAAATATGTGATAGACAATAACATATATTTATTTATTTATTTAAAAAAAAATGTTGTTTATCGTGAAACTCCCTACTGCCGATTTACCAGGGACATTTATAGAATTTTAATTCGTATAGGAAACAGAAAAAAAAGGACGAAACTATGATTATTATTGTTGTCTTTATCTGCAATAACATTAATACATAGATTTTGTCTGGTTGATATGATTTGTAGATATTTTAAGCACAATTTTGAACGCGCCTTAATTCCAGGCATTTTTATAAGGAAAAAAAGTGAAGCGGAGGGAATATAAAAAATCATATAAAATTTCAGATAGCAAAAACTAACTGCTTTCTGCACTATGATCTCATACAAGCATTGTCAGGAACTTATTTAAGAAATCCTTCATAGATGTAGATATCACATTTCCAATTTTCGAATTTTGTCATCTCTATTCGCGCTGTTGGCGCGTAGGCGTTTCGCACTGGTGACGGGAGTAACTCTTCTTCCCCTCTCTATAGAAACTGGGAGGATTTCAGAAACAGTGGGTTATTGCTCTTCATCTCGAAATTCAAAAATATTGATAATTCTTTTACTTAACTATTACACAATGCGTTGTTCTGTCTTTATCAAATTTTATTATAACATTTATAAATATATCTGGTATTGCTCTGGAATAAAATACTGTCATGTATAATATTTTTAAAAAACTATTTTTGTGTAAAATATTTTAATACATAAAATCATTTTATAATTCCTGAAGTGACTATTTTTTTAATAAAAATTAAAATATCAGTTGAATCAGACGATTTTTAAAAATCACCGATAACTAATTTTCTTCATGTTATTAACATTTGTTTCATTAGTATTATAAATTTTATTTGAAAATGATGTAATACAAAATAGTTTCTTCAGAATATTTCTAACTATTGATTAAATAGCTGTTTCTTTTTCATTAGTATCATAATCGCGAAAAGGAGCCAAATCAAATTTATTATTAATCATCTATTTTTAAAGTTTCCTTTTACAATATTGGAAATGTGTTCTAGCCATAATACTTCGTATTTTGTTGTTGTTTCTTCCTTCGAAAACTAAAACTATTTCACTTGTTCACGAGAGCTCAATATTCTTTACTTTCATTTAAGTGATTAATTTATATTTGATTTTAGATATCTTCAAACCACTACATTCAAATCATTAAAAGTAAATGAGTGAAAATAAACACGAATTTAAAAAATAGTGGTAGAGTAGTTCAAAGTTTTGAAATTGACTTGAAAGATCATTTTCCATTTGGTATGTTACTTTCTCAATCCTGCTATAGCTAGAAACATTTCCTCCAACTATTTGAAAAATTTTCCATATTTGTTGCTTACTGAACCTGAAGATTCCTTTTGGTAAAAATTGCGACATAAGGCAAGAAACTAATTCCAACTTTAGTTGAAAATAATTGGCAACGTTTATTATCTTAAATTCCATTTTAAACATTCAATACAATTCCCAAATCACTGATAATCACATAATTCTCCCACACTAAGTGATAATGATGTGGAAAGACAGAATCCGAAACTGAGGCAGCATTGAATTAAGCACTGAAGTGTTTTAATTTACATAAAGCATTTTTCATTACTAAAAAATTTTAAAAATACGCTTTTCAGCGAAAACGAAGAGATTAGAATTATGGGCAGAAAGAACATCTGAAAAGAATCGAATGCATATAGAAGTGTTCAGCTGAATAGTAAAAATTCAGCATACAGTTATTGGCTGAGGTTTAATGACGACATAATCATTCAGCATTTGATTATTTGAAAAGGAGATTTTAAATATTATTTCATGAACGACAGAAGAGTATCGATAAGATTCAACTTTGTTATCATATGCAAATTATAAACGATCGGTAAATTCATTTAAAAAATAAGAAATGAAGACTTTAATTAACTTTCCGGATATCTTGAGTGCAAAAGATGTCGTGATAAAAATTATCTGTATGATAAATAACGACTAAAGTTGAATATCTTATTCAGACAAATGTAAACGTTAACACACAGAAGTAGCAAGTAATTAGAAGCGTGAGATGTAACTGGTATCCTTTCCTGGTGCATTTAAAACAAATTTTGCGATGCCTATCTAGATGTTCATGGCTGAATGGTTGTAACATTTAGTGCCAGAGACTTTACAAATGTTCGATAATTTAAGATGATCATGATGTGTCAAATACACTTTGGTGATAGATATCAACGGAAGCACATTTTTAGATGTGTTTTAGCTCAGATTTATTCTTATTAAATTTAAACTTCAGGGAAAATATACAACTAAAACATCTTTTCTTGAAGCATGGTTTAATGTTTTGAACTTAAAAATAATGGAATCTTTGAATGGTAAAAATACTTGATGTGAATATGTTTAAATGGAAGACCATTGAAATATGAGAAAGTTTGTAGAAGTATATGAATGTGTGTAAGTATGAGAAAAGGTTTATGGATGTGTATAAAAAGTAGATGAATGTTTGTGAAAATGTGTGAAGATTGAAGAAATGGGTTAAGGTCGCGGAAGTATGTACATGTGAAAACATGCATGTGAATCTATTGAATTTAATTATTCATAAAAATAATCAATTTTCTGAAAAAGTGATTGCTATTGAAAATTTATAGGAATAGGAAAGAAACATAGAACGAAGCACAGGAAAAGTGAAACTTAAAATAACGAACAAATATAATTCGTTAAAAATAGAAAACATTATGAATAAATGCGTATAATAAGTATTCATTGTTAAAATAAACTATTAAACATTTTTAAATTCTAAAGAAGAAAGATCTCTTTCATCTTTATTCTTATTTGGGGGAAAATCTTGCACTTAACAAAATTCAAAGAAAATTGCTCTGAAAATCAAAGTAAAAGAATAAATTCAACTTGTTTTTATAGATGGCAGCACGAGCAATATCTTATTTTCTTGATAATTTGCTTCGAAGTCTGTATGATAAGAAGTCGAGATTATAATCTGTAGGAACAGAATGAGAATCGCGTTCCTTTAATTGACCGTTTGCATTCCATGCAAATTATTTCTTAAATAAAAAGATTTATTCAGAATAAAGTTTTAATTAAGGTAAAAATTAAATAAGAGTGAAACTTTGGAAATAAGACAACTTCAAAATGATGTACCAGCAAGAAAGTTGTTATTTAAGTTCTTGAGATTTCTCGTCTCACTATCAATTCAGTCAACCAGAATCAAGTGAAGTTAATCTATACCAGAACAGCAATTATTATTAAGAACAGCAATTATTAGCAATTTATATACCACAGAGTTTTCTTTAGAATATAATATTTGTATGTGGTTTTCTTTTTTTTTTTTTTTTTTTTTGCTTTATAAATATAAAAAAATTAGTATGAAAGCAATCCGTGATATACAGTAGAAAAGTTGGAAAGACAGGACGGATTTCCGCACAGCCGGTCGCCTCTTGACTTGAAATCAAATCAATCAAAACCTATATCGTAGTGCTGAATCGGCAGCAAATTTTTTCATTGCAGATTTGTTCAGAATTTTTTTTTCCTTTTACTCATAAAAAAAAAGGAAAGGACAAAGAAAGAAACTAAATGAAAAGGAAAAGAGTAAACCAAACATAGGAGGAAATAACTATGAATGGAAAAACTAAAAATAAATAATTTCAAAAGTAGTGATATTCAAAAAATTTCTAAGATATAAAAAATTATAAAATATTGAAAAAAACCGAAATATTAATATCATTTGTTACAAATAAACTGCAGTATGATTATCAAATTCATATGATCTGAATATTCCTATTAACTGAAAACTGAAGGGGATATGGCATACCGGGGCGAGGGACGATCTAAATGTTTTCTTTTTTTTCTGCAACAAATGAGCAACTATGTTTTATTTATTTGATTTACAAGAGTAGTGTACTCAAATGCATTATTCTTTATATTATTTTCTGTCAAATTTTAGAATATTTCTCTCTTGATTTATTTCAAATTTGTTTGCAGATCCATGAGATCCCTTTATACTTTCATTAACTAACCGACTCAATAGTCAACAATTTTCAGCTAAAATAAAATTTAAAAATAGCCCCCTTTTACAAAAAAATGTCAATGCTATTCCCTGAAACGAAAAAGAGGTATGACATTGACCTCACTCTTGACCTTAGGCTCAGGGAACGACATTGTTTTCTAGAAACTTCTGCATATTTTCGTTTCTATCGTCTACATTTCCTTTAAAGTATTTCTTTCCCGAGATATTTCCTTTTTGCTGAATTTTTGGAGAGGCCAGCTTCTTCTTCCACTTATTAGTTAAAATACTAAAAGAAGAAATACAAAAAGTGCCTTTTAATTTGAAATCCAGAGAGTTAGGCGACCCTGGAATAAAAAAGAAAAAAAAACATATGTAAAATTGGATGAAAGAATTGAAAACATCCTAAAAGAATTTGAAACATCAATCAATTTAGAAAAATGTCTAAAATCTTTAAGTTTTGTAACTAGGTTAGACTAAATTCTATGGTAAATGATATTTATGCCTTTATAATAAAGATTAGTTAATATTAATTTACTTGTGTTTATTTTTCTTTTATTTACTTGTATCTGTTTTATATATTTTACTTCTAGTATTTATTTTTACTTACATTAAGGAAACTAATTAATTTTATGGCAATTGCACCTGTTCTAATATTTATTTGACTCTCAAATACAGTTTTCCACAAAATCCCTGAAATTCGTTCATACCCTTCATTATACTGTTACTTGCTGTTAATTTTTAAATATTTTTTATTTTTATTACATTTTGCTATGTTTAAAATGCATTCGCACTATAATATAATATAAATAACTAAATTTGATTGGTAAAAATATTTTTATCCTTTTAATTCGATAATAGAGTGCAAAAACAGAAAATTTCGGTTAAAAAAAAACGTGTTATCCCACGTGAAAGAGGTTTGCCACTTAAAATACTATTTTAAATTATATTTGTGATTTTTAAAAGTATTTATTTACTTATTTATCTGCACCCTATCTGTTCCCAAAATGTGTCCGCTCTAACCACGATGAGTTTCGGGGTGTCCGCTCTGACCACAAAATCTTATATGTCCGCTGTAGCCACACCACCTTTTTGACACTTGAACATGTACACAATCTCGAGCCCGTTGGGCCGATGGAGATCATAGAATTTATGAAAAACGTTTAGTCGAATAAATCGCCATGATTGGACATAATTACAAATCGCATGATTAAAAACCTCCCGCCTAGATTTTTTTTTTATTTAACTGTGTTAATTAACAAACTGATGGAACTTTGTTATTTCCCCGATTCCTGGAAAACAGCTTTGGTTGTCCCTATTCCAAAACCAAACTCTGATTTGACCTTACCTCAAAATTTTCGTCCCATCTCGCTACTCAGTAGCCTGAGCAAAGTGTACGAATCTGTGCTTCTCAAACGCCTGAATCAATTTCTCAGCTACAAAAATATTATAATATGCGAACAATTTGGTTTTCGTAAAAATCTGTCGACGAATCACCAGCTAATTCGTGTTATGGAATTGATTCACATCGGCCTTGTGAAGTCTCAAACCACAGGTGCACTTTTTCTGCACGTAGCCAAAGCCTTTGATAAAATTTGGCACGAAGGGCTTTTATTCAAGTGAATGCGACTTGGATTTTCAGCCACATTTGTCAAAATTTTACGCTCGTACCTACTTTCTCATAATTTTCGGGTAAGAGTAAAAGATGAAATTTCATCTCCCATATCAATCCTGAGCGGTTGTGCGCAAGGGAGTTTACTTTCACTAACTCTTTTTAACATCTATGTTAATGATCTACCCATAGCTAGTAATTGTCCTTTAGCAATTTTTCCAGACGATACCGCCATTCTCACACAGCATAGGGATCCACACACAATCATAGCAAACTTACAATAGTATATGGCCGTTTTACGGTGCTGGCTCACCAGCTGGAAAATAAAAGTCAACCCAAATAAATGCGCGTGTCTTCTATTTTCAAAAAAGTTGATAATGCCTGAATTAGCCACTATCCAAATCTTTGGCCAACCCGCCCCCTTCGTAAACGAATATAAATAACTAGGGTTAGTTTAAGACGCAAAATTAAGCTTTAATAGTCATATTAAAGCAGCTCTCTCCAAACTACTAAAATGAGTATTAAATTCAACAGCTTAATTCTCCATGGAGTAAGGCTCACGCTTCTACTCTACAAAGCTATTTTATGATCTTGATCTGGATTATTATCTTGAAAAACTTGCATCAAGAGGTTGCAAGTTTTTCAAAACTGAACACTGAGGAAAGTAGTTAACGCACCCTGGTATGTCAGAGGAAAGATAATACATAACGACCTCAAACTTGAACCTGTTTCGGAATTTATTAAAAGAACGTCAATCAGGTTCTTTGAAAAGTTGCCCCAGATTCGCAACGAGTTACTCAAATTACCATCGTATGATCCAACGTTCCCCAGCTCTAGGAAAAGACCTAGAGCTGAAATTGATAATGTATATAATTGATAATCAATATCCCAGCCGTTAATAAGCTGAGAACCTCCTAACTCTGTTGCCAATCTGGTGGCTTAAAAAGTCTCAAAATTATCACTGTTTAGGCCTTAGATAGCTACTACACGTGAGTATAATTTTCTGAAATTTTTTATTCGGCCCAATTAAAGTCAGTCCCCATAGACAAAAGGCACGTGCAGCGTAAATCAATTAAAATTTCTTTCTACCCCATAAAATATCTTTATATTATTTTAAATAAATTAATTTTACCATTAATTTTAAATATATAAAAATTAAATACCAAATCTCATGACGTTAGATCTCTACTGCGCCCGTCTAAACTAGTTTCAATTAATCTTAACTTTCCCTAAACTAAAAAATTAAAGTATCTATTCCAAATTATGATGTGGAGGTGCTCCTGACCACTTTGTCACATCGCTGAACTCCGAAACATCACGACGTTGCAGTTGCCGTTGCGGAAATTTTTTTTTAAAGGAGAGAATAAGCGAATTGCAGGAGACGGTTAGATTATTCCCACGAGTTCGAAGTCTGAGAAACTACCCCTGGAGTGGTTGTGTTGACGTGATGGAGAACTGAGTTACAAGGAAAACCTTCGACTTTGACTGTTGTATCTCCTACTACAGGTGTAAATAACTATTTATTTAAGCAAGATTAGAACAAGTTGTTCTTTGTATATATAGAGCTGTAAAATAAAGAATTGTCTGGAGATTCTGCTTCGTTATTTGATCAGTCTAGATCCCTTTTGTTGGAAAAACAAGAATGCCAAATATTCCTTCCAATAAAATTTAATAATATAAATTAATGAAATATTTGAGAATTTTCCAGAAATTAAGACAAATAATATAGTGCTGAAGTGAGATTTCCAGATTCATGAATTATTTAAGTATCGCCTAAGAATATTTAACCAATGTTATTACGCTTATAAAAAAGCAATTTACTTGGATTTCTGATTCAAAACAAGAGCTGTACAAAGAATCAACTGAAAATTCTGATTTCTGAATTTATTATAATATTCTGCTTATTATTTTATTCAATTTCGCCAGATGCATATAAATATATCAGAAAGTCTGACTATATATTTTTTTTATCTTATCCTGTGACTTTGAGAAATATATTGTTACCGATTTCCCCAGGTTCGCTTTGTTAGTGTATGGTTTGTATGGTGAAGAGAACACACAATCAGCAGGCTTCAGTAGAACACAACGACGATTATTTACGAGGAAGACGAGGAATCCGCAGACGACAAATATTTACAGCCTAGCCGAACACAGGACAGCACACAGCAGCAGACAGTAGACGACAGTAGCTCACAAGTAGTAATCCTCCACAGCACACAAAGCGGCTGGACAGAATGCAGCTCCAACGGCTGAACTTCTCGCTTTAGCTGCCGACTCGCTACTTCTCACACCTGGCTACTACACATAATATACGACGACACAGCATTCGGCACACAGCAGTTCAGTACTCGCTCCACACAACGCTGGTAATTCGCCGTTGCTTCTCTATACTCTCGAAGACTCATTACTTGTCGGCGACTCCGACTATTCGACACACCCAGCTTGAGAGTGCCAGCCTTTTATAGATCCCGGGAGACAAGGCTAGACGCTTCTAGAACAATCAAGTGTGTATCGGTTCCTAATGGACGGATCGACGAAATGCTCGAAGTTTCGAGTATTATCCATTTTGTCGCCAAAGTCACCAAATGGTCGCCAAGTTCGGGGATCACTGGCTTGGCATCCGGCAGCATCCAATACGGACGACTGTAAATCAGTCTTTCTTATGGGGACACTATTCGAGATGGGAAGCAAAATTGCAAGTTCTTAACAATATTCACACTTGCCATCAGTCAGAGCAGAACAATTTGCATTTTTCATGGTATATTAAGCAGAAGTTACAGTTTATTGGGTCTACCGACAAAAATATGATTTTTCAAATAGATGAAATGCACATCGAACCTTACTTTGGATACCAAAGGTGGAAATATATTTGGTTTCTATTATAGTTCAGATAATGCTGTCACATAGGTTATAACTTTTATGATGAACAGCATTTCATCTTCATATAAAGATGTTGTTCATATTCTTCCTATAAATAAAATAGGAACAAGTGTTTTGCATATATTCGTTAAAGAAATTATTGTTGGATTGGTAGACATTGGTTTTAAAGTAATATGTGTAATAACAAGTAACAATTCAATCAATCAAAAAGCAATGTCAATGTTAGTAGTCATATTGAATTGTTAAGCTGGTAAATGATGAACAGCATGATTTTTTTACATGATTCATACCATCCCTTAATTGAAAAGTATTCACAATAATTGAATCAATCAGAAGAATATTGATAAAAGCATCAAAGAAAAAAATTCACGAGATTATTTTAAAGATGCTGAATAAACTGATATAATATCATTGATTCTCTTGGTGCAATAATTGAGTATTCTAATAATAATTGAATATTCTAATCTGATAATAGGATTTATCTCGTCTTATTTATCTTCAAAACGTTAAAATTGTAGTATGAAACTATAAAAAATAATAACCTTGTAGTGTATATATAAATTATCTTCAAAAGGCAATGAGGCCCAATAATCTAGAAAAATTAAATGTTAAATTCGTACTTAAATTTTCAACAAATTTATGACTGAAAGTATAATGAAATTATGATCTTCTATTTTGGAAATTCTAGTTCCCAAATTAAAAAGATATTGTAGAATGTATAAGAATTATAAACAGATGGTGAAATATTGATAATGTAAAAATCCATTCACTGGAATCCGAGAAAATAATATTTAAATAATAATAATAATAAAATGAAATCTACGATCGCAAATTTCAAGTTATCATGTGAGAACACTATTATTTTTTAAGTCATTATTTGTCTTGATTAATTTAAGACATTAACAAGTTTTAACCGGTTCGAAACAATCATGAGACTTCTCTCATATATATTTATATAATGGTAATTTTTTAAACTTTCATTTTCAATTTTTCTAACTGGCAAACAAAGTTTTGGAACTCGACCAATTTTGAGATGAAAAAAATCCATCGTTTTTCTAAATATCGACATATGCGTAATCTGATAGTCTCGTGATTGTTTCAAACCGGTTTAAACTGGTTAATGACTTAAATTAATTAAGACAATTCGTAAGATTTTAGAGAATGAATAATTTGGAAATCAAGTTGTAACTTTAGGTGTCGATAAATCGCCAATTTGTTCTCTACGCATTTTGAGGCTTCAAAAAGGGAGGAGGATCCTGCAATTTTTAATCACTAAATGTCACAGCCTATTAAAATATTGAGAACTGAAAACAATATTATATTCTTGTAGAACTAGGGAAGCATTACGATTATATACAAAATAAATCATCATTATAACCAAAAGTTTCTTGTTGTCTTATATATATATATATATATATATATATATATATATATATATATATATATATATTGTTACAAAAATTGTCTGGTGTGTGTAGGTGAACAGTCCGACAAGCAGGATACTAGAAAAATAGTAATTTATTCTTTAAAAGTAATAAAACAGGAAGCACAGATGACAACAAAAATCGTACTTGCACAAATTTGCAGCACAAAATAAACAGTAATCCACAATTTTAAACAGACGTAATCCGAACAAAATAACTCATTTTGCAATGCAATCAAGATAATCGCTTTCACTCCGAAAGACTAACTCCCCGACGATTGAATGGTGGTGGTTAAAGGAGAGCCCGCTTTATTCAGAAGCTGTCTCCTGTAGTGGCGAGAAGTTGTAATAAAATAGCTACAACTTCTCGCCACTACAGGAGAATGAATGCCAGGACTTTCTATGGTCCTTGGTAGTAGGTGGTTGAAGTAGAACTGGCGCTACTCTGCGTAGCAGTACCCCTAAGTCTCCCCGACGATCAGCGGTTCTGTCTATTTATACCTTGAAGATCGGATGTGACACCACATAGAGAGTTCTCTAATATTCCGGTCCTATTCTGGAAACTTCTCGACGAACCTGGTTTTTACTTGAAGATTCGTGATACCAATTTTTGTCCCCAAATTTGTCGCCAAGGCCGGGGGTCGAATTCCTGCTTTTCCCTTTGGCGTCCAGATAGATTGTGAACGTCTATTCGCAACCATACAATCCGTATAGCTGGGAAGCAACATTTCATATTTGTAACACTGCTCCCCTCTTTAAAGACTGACATCCCGGCTGTCTCATTGCGAACAATTATGGTTAATCGCCTGATATGGAGCTAGCCGATTTATGTGAATGACCTTCGGTTTAGCATTCGGCAACTTCTGAATTCTGTAGGCAGCGTCATTTAGCTTCTTGAGACAGTGTTGGGGCCTTCTCATGTTCTGTTGCAGTTTCGGACTGAGTCCTCTCTGTCGCTTTGGGTTATACATCCATACAGAATCACCCTCTTTAAATCGGTGCTCTGTCGTCCCGGAGTCGTAACGAGTCTTCATTTTTTCACTGGCTAGTTTTATTCGCTCTCTGGCAAATGCGTGTACGCTTTCCAAACGTGCCTCTAAGTCCTTCATGTATTTATTCGGCGAGGAAGGCGTATCTGTCGGGTGTCAAAGAGGACATCACAGGACAGTCGAAGCGTTCTGCCAAACAGCATCTCTTACGGAGTCCATCCAGTCGCTTCGTGAATAGAACTTCTATAGGCGAGGAGAAAAAGTGGCAAATGCATGTCCCAATCAATTTGTTTCCTCGAAACGAATAAAGACAAAAGGTTTAAAATCGTTCGGTTAAACCTCTCGATCATGCCATTGGACTCTGGATGTAGCGCTGTAGTACGAGTTTTCAGAATTCCCAAGCCTTTGCACAGCTCGGTAAAGAGCGCAGAGTTAAAATTTGTACCTTGATCTTAATGTAATATCATAGGCACACCATAAGGCGAAATCCAGCTACGAACGAGTTCCTCAGCTACGGTCGAGGCTCCTTGATCTGGAATGGGGATCGCCACTGACCACTTCGTGAAATAGTCCATCAATACTAGGACGTATCTATTGACATTTGCCATCACAAGAAAAGGCCCTAATATGTCCAAAGCCATTCTTTCGAACGGAGCACCTACATTGTAACGTTGCAAGCGACCTTCAGTTCTTGTTTTGGGTCCTTTTCTGGCTCCGCAATCTTGGCATTCTCTGACCCATTTCTCAACGTCAGCTCGAAGTCGATCCCAATAAAATCGCTCTCTAGTTTTACTTAACGCTTTCATGACACCAAAATGACCTCCACTTGCGCTGTCATGAATCTCTCGCAGAACTTCTGGAATAAGGCTTTTCGGGAGAATAAGCTGCCATCGCCAAGAGGTTCCATCATCACTCTCCCATTTACGGTATTAAACGCTGTCCTTAAGATGTAAGGAGTCCCAAAAAGCCCAATACCGTTTTGCTGTAGGACACTCCGGAGTGATTTCCTGCCAAGATGGTTGATCGGCCGAATTTAATTTCTTCTCCAGAATTAACTTAATGTCTGGATCCTCTAGTTGAGCCTTTTGGATATCACTTGAAGACCAAGAATCAGAAGCTGTAGTTGTTAGAACTCTCACGGAAATATCCGTTTCCAATCCAAACTTTTTCTCGGCATTTACACAATGTTTGCAGCTCACTTTACAGGGTCTACGGGAGAGGGCATCTGCATTACTGTGAGAAGTTCCTTTGCGATGTTGGATTTCGAAGTCATATTCTTGAAGCCGTTGAATCCAACGAGCTACCTGGCCTTCAGGCTCCCTAAAATTTAAAAGCCACCTCAAGGAAGCGTGATCAGTCCTCAAAAGAAATTTCCGTCCATAGAGGTAATGATGAAAATGCTCTATAGATTTAACAATGGCCAACAGTTCTTTACGGGTGACACAGTAATTCCTTTCCGGCTTACCCAAGCTCTTACTAAAGTAAGAGACGACAAACTCTTCGTTCCCAATTTTCTGGGATAGCACAGCTCCTATTCCTTCATTACTGGCATCCGTATCCAGAATAAAATTTTCGTCAGTCCGGGGATAGGTCAGAACAGTTGAAATTGTCAGTGCCTGCTTTAAACTATTGGAAGATTTCTGGCAATCTTCTGTCCAATTAAAGTTATATTTTGCTTCCGTTAATTTATGAAGAGGTCTAGCTATTGTGGAGAAATTTCTTACAAATCGACGATAATAGGTGCACAGTCCAAGAAAACTTCGAAGCTCGTGTACTGTCTCTGGACGAGGCCAATCAGCCACTGCTTTAATTTTCCCTGGGTCGGTTTTCACTCCTTAGGTGGAAATAACGTGTCCAAGGTAAGAAAATTCCTTTCGAAAGAATTTGCATTTCTTTGGCCTTAGTTTAAGGTTGGCTTTCTGCAATCTCTGAAATACTTTACGAACATTACTCAAATGTTCTTCGAATGTTTTTCCTACTAATATAATGTCATCTAAATACACTAAGCAGGCTTCAAATGAAAGTCCATGTAACACGGTCTCCATCAATCTTTCAAATGTCGCAGGTGCATTACAAAGGGCATTACCTTAAATTGCCAAAGTCCTTGTCCGGTGGTGAAGGCTGTCTTTTCTTTGTCTTCAGGTTGGATTCCCACCTGCCTATATCCACTTTTCAAATCTAATGTCGAAAACCATTGGCTTCCATTCAAAGAATCTAGGGTGTCGTCTATTCGAGGCAAAGGATAGCTGTTCTTTTTCGTAATCTCATTCAGTTTTCTATAATCAACTCAAAACCGTGTTGATACGTCTTTCTTCTTAACAAGGACAATAGGTGAAGCACAGGGTCCAGACGATTCCTCGATAATTCCGCTGTCAACCATTTCTTTAACTTGGAGCTCAGCTTCTTCCTTCCTTGCAAGAGGCAAACGTCTTGGATATTGTTTTATTGGAGGATGATCGCCAGTATTTATTTTATGCTGGGTCACATTACAAAGGCCGACATGAGCGTCACATGTGGAAAACAAGTGCTGAAATTCTTGAAGCAATTTTTGTAAAGCTATTCGCTGATCCTCGTTAAGTCCTTTAATATTCTCCAAGATCGACTGGATAGTTTGTTTTCCAGAAAATTCTTGAGGACGAGCAACAATATCAACCACTGGTTCGTATGACGCAATGACAGCTCCTTTATCCATGGTCTTGGGTTTATTGTCTACATTCAGAACTCGGACTGGAATGGTTTCCTTTTTTAAATCGACAAGTGTGGCCGCAACAAGGATACCTTTTTCAGAGATATGGTTAGGAGAATTCGTTACGGCATACCTGAATTGTTCGGAAACTTTAGTAATTCCCCGAACGAGGCATTCAGATCTTGCTGGTATTACAGTCTTTTCTTCTGCAAATACGGAGCACAACTTTGGAAATTCTACATTGGACGAAAACAAAGGAATTCCTCCCTTCCTGTCCGTATCTCATTCCTTTCCAGGTCTACCGTAAAGTTGAATTCTCGAAGAAATTCCAGACCAAGTATGCATGGATCGGTGATGTCAGCCAAGTAAACTTTGTGTTGGAATCGTCTGGAACCACATTCAATCGATGCATCCAACTTTCCGTGTATGTTAGCTTTCTCACCAGTGGCTGTCGTTAAAGAGATGTTAGGAGCCGTATAGATAAATTGTTGTTTCAATTTATGTGCTAAGTCGGTTCTTAAAAGAGTTACGTTCGCACCTGTATCCACTAACATCAAACATGGAATACCGTAAATCGATCCTTCCAAGTAGAGTCCATATTTTTTTCCGCTCAATGCGGAAATTTTCAGTTCTTCTACAGTGGCATTATTCAGAAAAGGCAGCCTTTACCCCACAAGACGGCCTTTGCTTAGTTTTTCTGGTTTGGCTTAATCGATTGGCAATCCCTCTGTAAGTGCCCTTTTCTATTGCACTGCCAGCGAGTCACATTTGGGTTCCGTCGAGTGACATTCTTCTTTTCAGTGATACAGTTATTCAATAATTTTTCCAACCTGTTGAATAGAGATTCAAATGTATCCTCTTTCTTTTCTGAATCTTCCTCCACCTCTATAGATCTGACATGCTTGGAGGTCTTGGAAACAATTCTTGCCGCTTCATATTTCATACTATAGGCCAGAGCGGATTTCAAGTCTTTGGCATCCATCAACCTAGTTGAATGTTGCGTGTCTTCGTCTACGATGGCGTCGAAGAAGTACTGAGCTGCTAAACTTTCACGAATGTCCAGAGGGCACTCGGCATAGGCTAGGCTCATTAGTCGCTCCACATCGGCGGCTAATACTTGCAGGCTTTCACCCAGCTTCTGCCGTCTTATCTTCAATTCAGTCCTATAAAATTGTGTAAGGTGATTGTCTCCAAATCGGGATTCTAAGGCTCTTTCTATAGTCGTTAGGTTCGTCAAATTTCCTGCTGGAATTCCTTGAAGAACCTCTGCCGCAGACCCTAGGAGAGATACCACAAGTAGACTAGCTTTCACACGATCCGTCCATCCGTTTGAAGAGCTCACTACGTCAAATTGAGTCTTAAAAACAGACCAGGACGTCTGCCCGTCAAATGTCAAGGGTTCGACTGTCGGTCTAAAATACATGACTTCTGAACTTGGCAGAGAATTGATTGGTCTTTCCTCTAGATCACAAAGTCTCTTCTCCAGGACGCTAATCTTTCCTTGAACATTGTCTACCTCTTCTTTTACATCTTCAATTTCCTTTTTCACACTTTGGACATCTCCTTCAATTTTTCCAATACATTCGTTAACATGTTCCTTCATCCCTTCGACTTGCACCTCGACGTGTTCTCTAATCTCCTTCTTCATTACTTCCTGTCTAGATTCCAATTTCTTCTCCAATCCGGCTGACATCTGCTCCATTCTTTCTTGACCGGAACGCATCTCTTTCTCCAATTCGGCTCTCATCTCCTCCATTCTCTCTTGTCCGGATCGCATCTCCTGCTACATTCTTTTTTGTCCTTGCTTCATCTCATCTTGTCTTTCTTCATCTCCTCTTGTCCAGCTTCCATAGATTTCTTCATCTCAGCCAACAGAGCCAGTAACTCACCATTACCGCTATCAGCCATCGTAGACTGAGATCTCGTTTTCACCATACACAACAGATAAATCCCACTTCAGACACCAAATGTTATGAAAATTGTCCGGTGTGTGTAGGTGAACAGTCCGACAAGCAGGATACTAGAAAACAGCGGCTCTGTCTATTTATACCTTGAAGACCGGGTGTGACGTCACATAGAGAGTTCTCCAATGTTCCGTACCTATCCTGGAAACCTCTCGACGAAACTAGTTTTTACTTGAAGATTCGTGATGCCAATTTTTGTCGCCAAATTTGTCGCCAAGGCCGGGGGTCGAATTCCTGCTTTTCCCTTTGGCGTCCAGATAGAATGTGAACGTCTATTCGCAACCATACCATCAGTATTGCTGGGAAGCAACATTTCATATTTGTAACAATATCATTCTTTCAGAAACTGCGCAAGTTCGATTTTTAAAAAGTTATTTTCTTGCTCTGCATTTCAGTATGTCTCAGATATCTTAAATGCTCAATTCCTCAAGTTTATCTTCCCTTCTTCATAAAGGCGAAGATGCAATTGCCGATCAATGAAAACGAACAACGTTATGCGCAATTATCAAATTTTTTTGGAGCCATAATATTTGGATCATTTACTAGTTGCATTCTGAAATAAATAGTTTTTTTTTTTTTTTTCATATTTGCGGCCAGTCCTTCGAAATTTAAAACTAAGCATATCTCTGCCAATTTTCTAAATAAATATGTGAAATTTGGTACGCATGGACGAAAATAAGAGAAACATTATACTAATTCACTCTTGAAATTATAAAAATTGCCTAACTTATTTAATGAAATATTGTAAATGGAAGTATGTCCAAATGCAGAATTTAAAAAAACAAAAACTTGTTCCTAAGTGCAACCACCTAATTCTTTTTTAAAAAAATGAATTCTGAAACCATGCTTACATTGCTGTGAAATTAGTCCTACCTTACGGCCTAATATTTAAATATTTACTATTGTAATTTCAATTTTGATTACGATAAAGATCCAATCTATATGAATCTATACTTTTGGAAAGAAATTCCGGGGGGGGGGGAGGAAAAAGACAATTAAAATATAAAGTAATATATCTTATTTCGAATTTTCTTTCGAGCCTAGATTTAGGACAAATTGAAAATAAGTATTAAATAACTGTCAGCGCTTTTAAAAAAATAGACAGAAATTTGTTACTACATTACCTGCGAATAAAACATTAGCTCATGATACTGTA
The DNA here is from genome assembly GCF_947563725.1 of Argiope bruennichi. Taxonomy (NCBI): domain Eukaryota; kingdom Metazoa; phylum Arthropoda; class Arachnida; order Araneae; family Araneidae; genus Argiope; species Argiope bruennichi. Next base: position 208,643 of record NC_079157.1, on the reverse strand, counting down.
TCTGAGAAGTAATCGTTTTAATGTAATACGTGTAGATGTTGCATTTATAAGTCGATTGCTGGTGCATTGAATTATATATATTTAAATCTGACAGTAAATAAGCTAGAAGATGAGGTAATATATTTCTGAAAGGAATATATACTACCTCATATATTTTGAAGGAATTTCAGTAATTATCAACATTTCGTTATTGAAAATATGTTTTTTTTCCTGTGAATTAACCAGCAATTATTTTTAAAATTATTAATATAAATCCTATCTTATTTATTTTAGCCAAAGCGCTTCTTATTTTGTTAAAAAAAAAAAGTGAAATTAATGCAACTTATTTGAATAACTTCAACATTAGCACATTTCACGCATCAGCTTGGGGAATATATATACATACATGCATACGTATATTTTGAAAGAACTAAACATTTTTGATATCCATTTAAATTTGAATTTAAAGCACTTTCTATGCATTTTTTTTTTTTCATTTTCTTAAATAAAGTTAAACCGTAAAAGATATAAAGATTAAATACTCATAAAGCAGAAAAATTACATTTCACTTTATTAGGTTAAATATTTATTATGCAAATCAAAATTATAATTTTTATAAATGTCTTCTATGTGGGGAAATTATAAACAAGTTCCTTTATAATAAATTTTTACAGCAAATTTCCTACATTTTATTTATTATTTTTAACTCTCATCTGAAACGCGGTAAGGGTCATCAGCATTTTTCTCACGGAAGCTTCGTTTCGTTATCAGAGACATAGAGTATCATTCTTAGTCTGACAGTGATTGATTACCATATGACGTACATTGTAAAATCGCCAAATCTTACATGCAAAGATAAAAGTTATAATGTGGTAACTTTTTTAAAGCTTGAGCGCAAATGACACTTTTTAATGAGTTAGCGCAAATGCGACTGAGGTCATCGGACACACGACAAAATAAGCATTATAGAATTTTTTAATGATGTAATGCGATATCGAAAGATACCAAAGGTATTATCTATATGTAGATTATTTTAAGAAAAAAAGCAATAATCACTATGCGAAGAACTGTGTAAAGTAGTAAGTTTTATACAGACGGTCACTTAAGAGAAATATGATAATATCGCAATTTATGTTTTTGTAAATAAAAAAAAAAATCTAATAAAGAATCAACAGAATGCTTTAACATCAATAAAATACTTTTTGATCACAAGTTCTGTACTTAAACATAATACTTATGATAGATTCTTTTCAGATTTCTCATAAAGAGAATTTTCTTTCCATTCGAGGGAAACCACCTGCAGCCTACTATTCAAACAATCTACTTTTCTCTGTCTTTTCTGCACAGGTGTGTGTTGTCTGCTCTGCGAAGAGTGAATAAAACCAGGAGAACTTATGTTAGCTAAATTTTTAACGCCGTTAGTTACAACGTATTTATCCTCAGTGTATTCCCATAATTTGCATTAATTTATATTATGCCTTTTTATCCGAAATAATTTGAGAGAAGTTGATTCTACATTTAAATACAAACTATGTCATCAAACATTCAAAAAATTTTCTTAGCTTTCATAATATACCATACAAGTTTCTGTTTCGGCTTTCAAATGTATTAAAATAAATAGAGAAACAAGAATATATCTGGAAAATATTCAGTAGAAAAGTAATAACATTTACAATTTCGAGTCCTAAATTATATTTCTTATTAGCTTATTAATAAATTGTCTGATTGGGGCAACTATTTACTAATGCCCCAATGCGGTCTCCTGAAGAAGGGGTGACCTTAAATTGCGCTCAGTAGGTGGTTTCGTGTGAACCCTGCTTTACTGAAACCAACTAATTTTCAATTTTCTCTTCTTTGTGGCCAGAGTAGCGGCTATTGGTCAAAGAAAACGCCTGTTAGTACGCCTTCAGTCATTGACGAACTATGGATGAACCGGAGAAACAGAGGTAAGTATCTACTGTTGAACTTATTTATTTTGCGTATATGTAAACAGCAATTTTTTTTTATTTAAATACTTCTAATACAATAAAAAGAGAAATGCCACAGGATGATATAATCTCAAAGTATTGCATAACTCTTATTTAACTCTAGAATCTATGCCACTTTTTTTTTCGCGCTTAATTTTCAAGCTTTAAAATACAGAGAAAAATTTTGCTTGTGATGAATAGAAAACTTTTTTTTTAATTTTTTTTTCCATCAAAAATTATAACTATGAACTTTAGTCACCTTTCAATACCTTTCGCCGAATATTCAGTAATAATATTTAAATATTTTGTATGTTAAAATAAACTTTCAAAAATTTTGTTGATTATTAACTTTGGGAAGATGAAGCATTAGATTTTTTTTTAAGTATTATTTTGTGAAAATATCAGTAACTTTAAGATTATTGCAAAATTTATCTTGATTTAATTGTCATTCAAAGCTTCCTTAAAATCTAAGCAATGCAAATTTCTTTAGTTGCTACAATAATGACTGAAAGATATTTCTGAGATATTATGACTTATTTAATAATTCCTTAGTAATTAGCTGGACATAGTTATGGATTTAAAAACTACCATTATAAAGAAATGATTTTCGCTTTGAAAACGAAAGTGTATTTCCTATTAAAAGTTAAATAAGTTTCCTTCTTATACAATACTGTCTTCAAAACTTGTAGAATGCAGTCATTAATTACTGAAGGATGCAGCATAATAATTCTTTCTGTAATACTTTACAAAATAAACATTTGGAGTTTCTTCAAGTTATAGCTTCATTCAATTACGTATATTAATTATTTCTATTATTTAGAATATCAATCTTTTCAATAAAAGTAAAACAAAATTTTTGAGTACTGCAATAGTTTTATTATTATCATTATTAATTTAGAAGGAATATTTTGAAAATAGGGATTTATTTTCTGAATGTCAGCCTGAAGTTGAAAAGATACTGGGTGGTTTTGTGGTGTATCGCGTATGTAAAATGAGTGGAGGGAAAATTATTATTATTATTATTATTATTATTTTTGTAAAATTAACGAATATAATACACTTGTAAAATATCCTTCAATAATATCAAAGGCCTATCATTACACTCACTCCGTTGCGTATTGGCTTTCGAATTGGTTTCGTAAAAACGGTATTTTTATCAGTGCTTTCACTTGGCAAACAAATCGGTCCAACATATTCTTTATAAATTTGTAGATTTAATTATTGTAATATTCTTAAAACATTTATATAATTCTTGGTTATATATTAATGGTAGAATACCTTAACAAATTTCTCCATATAACTCTATTGCTTAAAAAAATACTTTGCAAAAATAGCCTAATAAAAATATGTGTGTAAGCGCATGTTGGTGGCATCCTATAAAATACACCTGAACTTAACTATTACAGACATAGACGATTCTAATTGTTTTAAGATAACTGGGTTATTTCAGCTAGTTAATAATACATTAATTTGTAACAGAATTTAACAGCTGATAAATTTCTTATTATTTGAAATAAAATATATCTAAAGCTTTATAATTTCGTGTATTATAAATAACTCATATGCCTTTAAAAATAAATTACTTTACAAGCCTAATTTAGTTATAAAAATACAAATCTCATATTTAAAAATCTAGTATTCGCGTTTATATTTAGATATGAAAACTATATCTTTTCTTACATAAATATAAATGGAAGATCTTGACTATAAAATTTATATAATATCTAAGAATTATACATATTTTTTAACAGTATAAAGAAACGCAACTTAAAGACTGATGAAACAATAAAATTAACGTAATTTATTCTTAATTGTATGATAATTTGCACTAATTATAACATTATTTTTGTGTGTCAATATTTTTGAGTTGCACTAAATTGCACATTTCTTCCTCCCAAATATATTTGTTCTAAAATTAGTAACTCTAGGTACAAAGATCTATCTAAAGTAGATCGTCAAAATCGATGAAATTTCTGTGAAAAATTGTGAAAACAGAATAAGTTAAGAATTTTTTTTTTTTTTTCAAATTATGTTTCTATGGCTGCTAGAAACAAACTTTAACTTTTTTGTAAAAATAATTTAAATTACTTTTTTATGGATAGTAGCATTAAAGGTCTAGGTCTTATCATAATAAAAGTAAAATACACCTATATGCAATTTAAAGTCATTTCCCAAGTATATAATATGCAAATTAAAATGTATTTGCTCACTAGCAATCAACATTAAATAAAAGATAAATCTATATTAAAAGAAATGCATAAATACAAAATAACTTTTACGTATAATAGCTTTTATATGTACTATAATCTGGATTTATTTCATTTTGTGTCCTCATACAAAAAAACTGGAAAGGCAAAACTTTTTTTTTTTTTTTTTTTTTTTGCACAAATTATATATAATGTTAACAATTTATTGATTTCCTAATAAATGAAAGCTGAAAAATGACAAGAGTATTTTTATATTTGAAGTATTTTGAACATTCTTTGAAAGAAATAACTAGGCCGTGGAGGCCTTATGGCAAAGTCTTGCTTTCGGAACCGAAGGGCTACAGATTCGAGACCCGATATTCTACCGACCTTTGTGTAAGCTAATCTGGTGCACCTTAAATTCGTCGGGGTAAACGTCCTCTCGCTAATGTGGCATGGAAGTTTGGACATTGTGTGCCAACTTAGGTATCGCCCTCGTCATTTGACCGCTTTTCAAAATTACGAGGTCCACCCCTAAAACAGCCGTAGTGTTGCTTTAAAAAAACGGGACTTTAATATAACTGAACTGAATTGATAACTGCTAGAGGTTATTTTGATAATAACTTTAAAATGTAAATGTTATGTAAAAATAATTTAAATTACTTTTTTATGGATAGTAGCATTAAACATTAACGTTTTGTTAAGTATTCCTTCAAATTTAATACAAAATCACTAAAATGTTTACCTGAGAAAAAAATTACAGCTGTTACGTAAGATATTAAAATACAGTTTTTTTATTTAACAATATATTGATCGGAAATTATTTATTTCATGTTAATAACAAGATTACAAATGTCTATAACGAAAATATGCTGAAGATTTAATCAAGGTTTTATATATTATGATTGAAAATAAATTGCATAAAAAGAAGTGAAATTTTTTAAAACTTTTTTAATGCTACAGTAACAGTTTTTCTTGCAATGCAATAATGCAAGTCTGATTTTATCACTTTTAATAAAGAAATTAAGGTTATAAATTCGGAAATCGTACCGATCGGAGTTCTGCGACTTGTGGGCTCATTGTGTAGCCAACTAGACTTTTGCCATAGCAAATTGTCTGTAACATGCAAATAATTTTCACAAAAAAGAATTGCTAAAGAACATCCGAATCAACGGGCATTGAAATGTGTCCGTAAAGCCGTTTCTAATAAATGTAATTAAATTCCCAACAGTTTTGAATCTATAGTACAGGAGGTTTTATGTCAACAGACCGAAGAAATTATTTAAATAATTCAAATAAAGACGTAAAAATGGCCGATTTATTAAATAGGTAAAGTTTGTAATTGCCAAGAGCCCCCTGAACTCTCAAAATTTTGTAGCGGTATTTTAAAAGTTAAGTTATTTAATTTTATGCTTTCATTTAATTATAGAGGCCGAATAATTCAACATTCAACTTAGTCAAATTAAAATCAAATATTGTATTAATTTATTTGGTCTTTATTCTAGTGATATTCCTAATTACCATTTGCAAGTTATTTACTGCGCTATTTTATAACTCTACAAAATTAGGTGCTTTTGAATTTTAAAAAAATTAGCCAACTTTTTGTAATATTATTTAAAGTATGTAAAAGAAAGTTTTTTTAAAAAATTCAATTTTGCTTAAAGTTATTTTCAAATTTTATCTTTGCACTTTTTTTATGCTTAAAATATTGAAATCGACTTTTTAGAAAGGGATTTTCGATTGCATTTTGTCAAAATTTGCTACTTAAAGTTGCCGAATAAAAATTAAATTAAAATCGATAAAAAAAAAATACTGAGTCTTTGGCGGGAAAAAGGGACCTAGATATTTGTATTACCTCAGGGTCCCTGAAAGTTTTGTCCGTCCTGAATTCTTTTGAAATTAGAAATAATCACATTGCTTGAAATATGAAAAGCGAGTGATTAAATTCTGTGTAAATTCATCAGGTCTCTTGTTTTGTTAGCCTTGTGGAGTAAAAGCATAACTTATGAGTAAAAACTTGTAATAAAAAGTGTACATCTATATCATTGAAGAGTGCATTATTAGGGCTTCGTTCATCACGATTTAACGACTTATTTTGCACGTAAAAACGATCTTTAAAACAATTTAAATTTCTAAAACATATATATTACATGTATTAATATATATATATCAATTTTTTTATTGTTTTCTCTTACAGCTGTAGATTTCGGTTATCGTTTAATAGTGCATCTGAAAGAAAATTAAATTTGAATTCAGCTAACATTTACAGATTTTCGCAGCAGTAAATGATCATTTAGGAAAATATTTCTTGTCATTTGTCTTCTTATCATTAGGCTCTCTCTTTTTATGCACTTTCAACATTTCATATACAAAATGAAAAGTCATACAACGGACAAATAATTTATCCTTATCAGAATACAAATTATAAACAATGTTAGAAGATTAAAATATATTTGCGATGATAACCAGAGAGATTTAAATTTGTAATAGCGCTTCTACTCTTTAAACTGATTTAACACTATCTCACGGAAATGCAACATCCGTACTTCGATATTTTCTTATTACTTACGACATTTCAAGAATTGCTTTGGCAACCATTCCCTCCTTAGAAATCATTGCAATTTCAGTTACCTCATTAAATTGTACTTCAAACTTAAGAAACGACTTTTTTTAAATGCCTATATTTAAATAACATACATTTCACTGTTCGAACTTATTGAATTAAACAAACGAATCAAGAAGAAATAAAGCAAAAACTGATGAAATCAAAACTTTCTTTTTAATGAAGATCATTATATTTATAGAAAGTAATGCATCTTCTATCTAAAATATAGAAGAAATGATTATTGTTTCGAAGTAGGTACAGTATTTATATGAGAAGAAATATGATTCCTCAATGATTTTTATCATACATTTTTGAATGCATTTATTGAAAAGCAATTTATTTTTTATAAAAGACAAAGTGGAAAGTATTCGGACTGTATTAAAACGCCTGAAATTGTATTAAAGAACATATCATTAATTATTCAAAATTGCTTTAAACATCATGTTAATTTTAATTTGGTGGCGGATTAATTACAGCGGAGGTGGCTACAGCGGACACATAATATTTCGTGGTCAGAGCGTACACATTTCCCTCCCATCTTAGAACAGATAAAGGGTGCAGATAAATAAGTAAATAAATACTTTTAAAAATCACAAATATAATTTAAAACACTATTTTAAGGGGAAAATCTCCTTCACGTGGGATAACGTTTTTTTTTTTTTTTTTTTTGGTTGTTGTTTGTTTTGTTGTTTTTTTTATCGAAGCTTTCTGTTTTTGCACTCGATTATCGAATTACAAGGATAAATACATTTTTACGAATCAAATTTAATTATTTATATTATATTATAGTGCGAATACATTTTAAACATAGCTAAATGTAATAAAAATAAAAAATATTTAAAAATTAACAGTAAGTAACAGTATAATGAAGGGTATGAACGAATTTCAGGGATTTTGTGGAAAACTGTATTTTATAGTCAAATAAATATTAGAACAGGTGCAATTGCCATAAAATTAATTAGTTTCATTAATGTAAGTAAAAATAAATACTAGAAGTAAAATATATAAAACAGATACAAGTAAATAAAAGAAAAATAAACACAAGTAAATTAATATTAACTAACCTTTATTATAAAGGCATAAATATCATTTACCATAGAATTTAGTCCAACCTAGTTACAAAACTTAAAGATTTTAGACATTTTTCTAAATTGTTTGATGTTTCGAATTCTTTTAGGATGTTTTCAATTCTTTCATCCAATTTTACATATGTTTTTTTCCTTTGTATTCCAGGGTCGCCTAACTCTCTGGATTTCAAATTAAAAGACACTTTTTGTGTTTCTTCTTTTAGTATTTTAACTAATAAGTGGACATTAGGCTGGTTTCTGCTAGTGATTGCATTTAATTTGGAATTCCACCCTTTAACAGAATTATTTGTCCTATGACTCTGTCCATATACATTCCATACTTGAATGGGCATATTTGTAGAAAGGCCTTCTCACTCAAACATATCCACTTATCTCTACAGCAGGTGCAAAGCTCGAAACTACACAATAGATGACATATGACTGATTAAGGAAACAACACAATAGGTGCAAAAATGTCCGCTCTGCCCACCCAGCTCCTCTGACGTGTCCGTTGTAGCCACTGTCCGCTCTGGCTACGTAACCTTAAGTTTCGCCAAATCTAACACTTTTATATAACGCTTTAAATTTTGAAACTTCTAGTGGAATTCATTCTTATCAGTAACACAAATGGCTTGTAAACAAAACCATTGATTGACAGTTTTAAGACTGGTGCGGAAAAATTCATACAACCCTCCCAAACATTACGAAGTTACTGTTGCCGCGGGGATGTTCGTTTCTGACACTTCTTTCAAGGACGCACAATGACCCTTTTGCTTTATGTCCAGGGGTTGACACTGTTTTGTAGATTTCGTCTGCATCTCGTTTTCTATCTGTCCTCTTTCTCGTTCTATTCTCGTTTTCCATCTGTCCTCTTATTAAACTGCTAGATATACATTCGTCGTCCCTCGAAACTAAAATACTTCACGTATAATAGTTTTAATGTAAAGAATATTTTATAAAATATTATAATACATATTATATTTTTATCGTCTTATGTTTTTTTATTAAAATCAGAATTTCAACTGAACCAGATGATTTTTCAAAAAATACCGATAAAATTCCTTATTTCAAAATCCCCCGCACTTACTTTATATTCTCTTAAATTTGGAGAAAAAAAAATAATTGGTGAAAATCGAAGAAAGATTGTATGGAAATAGAATTGCATCATTGAAAAGGAAAAAGTTTGAATTATAAGATGATATAAACATTTTTCTTATAGAATAATTTGCTCTCAATTTACTGTAGAAAAACTATAAATTTTCGGTTTATTTCTAATTAGCTGAATATTTAATTAATTTTATATTTTGAAAAGTCAACAATATTCTTTCTCCTTTGTAAATAATAAGTACGCAAGGTTTGATTTATTTCTGGCCCAATTCTTTAGGTGATCTATAACACACAAGCGTAGCCATAGTAGCCTTTATTTATATTATAATTTTTAATTCCCTTAAAGTTTTGGCATTTTTTTTATCGAGTTTTTGAAGATAGCCAGTTTTCGAGTATCTTTTGAAGAGGAGAGAAATGTACTTTCTTAAACTTTTCATTTCTGAATGATTTAAAGGGAATTCATCAGTTGTAAATTTTCTATATATATTTAAAGAATTAAAAAAATCAAAGTAATTTATAACACAAGAATTAAGAAGTGAATAACAATAGAAAATGATTAAATATCAAATACTAACAGGCATTAAAAAAGAAGTGATTGGAGCTTAACAGTTTCACATTTTAACCTTTCGTTCTGTTGCGCTTTTTAAAAAAATAAATTAGACATCTGTTCTCTCCATCTCAATTATGAAGTTTCTTTTTCTTATAAGAGAAATTTTGTTTCAGGATAGAACTTTAAAGCAATTAAGTTCTATAAATTGCATTTAAACAATGTAATATCGCATTCTTCAAATTCTGAAAAATTAGCATCTTTAAATATAGATGAGCATTATATATCGATACATCCTATATAAACATGTTAATAATTGCATTAATCAGTTATAAGCTCTTTCATGAAAATTACGAATTGTCGTATTTTTATTATAGCAAAAATTATTCGTTTTTCGAAGGAAAAAAATATTTTGGGAACTCCTTTTTTTCTTTGGAAAAATATCAATTTTTTATCTTATTTAATTATTTATTTTCATCGGCATTAGAAATTTTAAAGACCTTCTGCATGGTTCACAAGAATTATATCTTTAAAAAAGAAGATTAAATATCTTTTTGAAGAACTACATATATTTTTTAATCATTTCGTAACAATTGTTTATGTTTTTTTTTTTTTTTGTATCTTAACATTAGACAAATATATATTGTTCTGTAACACAGAAAAGCCCATACATTTTATGTACATATTTAACATTTGAAAGATATATATATATATAAATATAAAGAAAATATAAAGTTTTCTGATTGTCCTTTCTCCTCAGTAAAATGTGCGCTTTCTATTATAAATTCTTAAGAACTTTGTTCTGAAGCAGTGACAGTACACTTCCAAAATATAAGTAGAGGAATTTTTTTGTTTGTACACTGAAAACATTAACCAGGCTCCCCCTTTTAAGCGGCGGTCTCACGACAGGAGAAATCTTCAGACGGGCACTCGTTCCCCTTTCGACCCTTCTTGCGGTTTTCTGGGGTGCTTTGATGCCTGTCTAGTTTACCGACAAATTGTGGTTAACGGCAACGGCAACGTTGTGAGGTTTCGGAGTTCCGCGATGTGACAAAGTGGTCACGAGCACCTCCACATCATAATTTGGAATAGATACTTTAATTTGTTAGTTTAGGGAAAGTTAAAATTAATTGAACTAGTTTAGACGAGCGCAGTAAAGCTCTAACGTCATGAAATTTGGTGATTAATTTTATTTATACATATTTTTACAATATTTGATCTAATTTATTTAATTAAAATAATAAAAAGATTATTTATGGGGTAGATAGATAATTTTAATGGATTTACGTTGCATGTGACTTTTTCTATGCGGACTGATTTTAACTGGGCTGAATAGTATTACAGAAAATTTTCACGCGTGTAGCACATCGTAGCTATCTAGTACCTAAACAGTAATAATTTTGAGAATTTCAAGCCACCAGATTGGCAACAGAGTTAAGATGTCCTCAGCTTTTTTACTGCTGGGAAATTGATCTATACATTATCAATTGCAGCTCTAGGTCTTTTCCTAGAGCTGGGTAAAGCAGGATCGTATGCTGGTAATTTCAGTAACTCGTTGCGAATCTGGGGTAATTTTTCAAAGAACTTAATTGACGTTCTTTTAATAAATTCCGAAACAGGTTCAATTTTGAGGTCGTTATGTATTATTTTTCCTCTGACATACCAGGGTGCGTTAACTATTTTCCTCAGTTGTCTGTTTTGAAAAACTTGCAACCTCTTGATGTTAGTGGCTGATGTCGCCCCAAATATTTGGGAGCCGTACATCAGTACTGGTCTTAAAATAGCTTTGTAGAGCAGAAGCTTGAGCCTAATCGATAGCTGACTCCATGGAGCAATTAAGCTGTTGAGTTTACTACTCATTTTGGTAGCTTTGGAGAGGGCTGCTTTAATATGCTAGAGGGACGGGTTGGCCGAAAATTTGGAGAGGGGCTAAGTCAGGCATTACCAGTTTTTTAGTAAACAGGAGGCACGCGCATTTACTTGGGTTGTCTTTTATTTTCCAGCCGATGAGCCAGCACTGTAAAATGGTCATGTACTATTGAATGTTTGCCATGACTATGTTTGGATTCCTATTCTGTGTGAGAATGTCGGTATCGTCTGCAAAAATTGCTTAGTGACAATTACTAGCTCTAGGTAGATCGTTAACATAAATGTTAAAAAGAGTTGGAAAGAGTAAACTCCCTTGCGCACAATCGCTCAGGCTTGTTCTGGGGGAAGAAATTACATTAAATTTTGGTTTTAAGGCTTCTGCGAGTGCCTCCGTTAGAATTTTTCCTAGACTTCCAACTGCAAATTCAGCGTCTTCATTCCTATTAATTTTGAAGGGAGGAAGGGGTTTTCAATTTAAGATATGCCGAAAGTTCTCCCAGTTGGTGGAGAATTGTGATGGTGAATTTAGGGAAAAGGTTCCAGTATTAAAAGTCAAAACTATTGGAAGGTGATCTGAATCTAAACAATTTAGCACTTTAATTTGAGAGTGGAAAGGAATTCGCTTTAATATTGCGAAGTCTATGAAGGAATAATTAGAGCTAACTTGACTAATGTGGGTTGAGGAGTGTGGTGCCAAAACATGGATTCCGCCCTGCGTTGCAAGAAAATTAAATAATTGTATTCCGTATCTCGTTGTTTTGTAATTGTTCCAAGCGATATGACCTGCGTTCATATCGCCCGCAATTATGACGTTTGGGCCTAAATTTAAAAGTTTTTTTCAAATCCTCCAGAGGAAACATGTACGAACTCCCAGATCGAACATACGCTGACACAATTTTGAGAGGGGGGAGATTTCCTAATTTAACCTCAATAATTGTCGCGTCCATCCACTCTAAAACGGGAGTGGGGATGACGTGAGGTTCAATTATTGATTTCACATAAATACAGGTGCCTCCGTAAGTACGCTGGCGATTAAAACTATCTCCGGATCTATCAGTTTTATAAATCCGGTAATTAGCGATTAGGGGTGTGCACTCCGGGGGGGGGGGAGTAGGGTCTCTTGAACCAATAACACAACAAGATTTTGCTCTGATACAAAGTCTCTCACCTCAGCGATCCTGGGCCGCAGACTATTTGCGTTCCAGGTGCAAACTTTAAGATTATGCAAGTTTATTGTGTTGTTACGATTGAATGTTAACGGTGGGGACCGTAACTAAGATTGACGTATTCGTTGAAAAGAAAATACGCCATATCAGCACCGTGGGATGCAGCACGAATTGCTGGTAAAACTTTTCTATAAGCTTGGAGTAAAAGAGGTGCTTCGCACCAATCTTCCCTCAGGTCTTTACTTGGAACTTGTTCTTGATTTTTCCTGCTTTCTTGGCAAACATCCATTAATTCTTCATCTGAGGAAGAGCCCTGTTCCCCCTTTCCGCTATGGTCCTTAGAAGGACCAGTCCGGGGGCTTTGTGCTCTGGGAGTCGGTGAAACAACCCTCAACAGCAGCTCCTGCTCCGTCAAAGACAGAGCCACACACGACCAATCCATTTGGAGTTCAAATCGAGAATTCACAACAAAAAAAAATGGTCTAAGAACATTCTCATGCTCTAATGATTCGACAATCCCTCTCACCTTCCCCAACCTCTTCTGTCGCTTATAAAATAAAATATCTCTAAATATATAAAGTTAAACATTGTTATACTGTGATTCAATTTATTCAGCCACCTCATATTTTCTTATATTTTATAACGGAATAATTTAATGCTAATCCGACATTTTTCTTTCTCATCAAAATATAGGCAGCTTAGCCTTTATGTATACAGTTTTGCTAGATTGTGGGAACATGCCATAATTGGGTTATAATACTCTCCTTTAACTATTCGGGATAGTTAAACATGCCATCACCCAATTATGGCATGTTTTAAATTAGTAAACATTTTCGGAAGTAATATTTTAGAACTTGTTTATTATAATAACTAACCAAGTTATACAAATTTTCTTGAATATATAGGTCAAATAAAATAATTGGATACAAAGTAATAATTTTTATATAATGTTTTCTCATAAGTAAATTTTACTTAAACATTTTGTAAAATGTCAGCATTTCTAATAGTTATTGGGCAGATTTTTTCCTTTCTTTAAAATGTCTAAAAATAGAATAAAATTTTAGAAAGTCACATAGCAATTTTATTTATCAGTCTTTACCAAACTGAAAGCGTTTTCTTCTCTGTGTAGAAAGCATGTGAATAAGCATATGCAACTGAAAGTGTGCACTTCACACATTATATACATTTAATCCAACACATTTAATCCAAATTTTTAATTTTATTAATATTGTTATTTAACTTGATTAATATTGTTTACAATTATTAATCAAGTTTAACAGAAGCAATATTGTATCCTAAATATCATTACAAAATATTATTATAATTTCCACATCCTCTTTCGATTTCGAATTAAAATTGACGATTGTAAGAACAGTAACAGAATTGAAATATCTATATAAAAACCATAAAAGAAGCATCATTAAATTACGTATTTATATAAGCTTTGCATCTGCCTTACATTAGATGCAAAGCTTATATAAATACGTAACGAAATTAAGAAAAAGAGCTATCATCACAGTGCGAAAAACTGTAAGGTAGTAATAGTTTTACACAGATGGTCACTAAATAATTTACCGTCGAAGTGGCATGCCCGGAAAAACATCTTTTTTCCCTTCAAAATGGCCGGCCCATCAGAAGAAGAAACAAACACTCCCTTTAAACTGTCGCTGCCGTATTTTTACGGATTCCAGTTTTCCCTTTGTCCAATCTCAAGCAGTGAGATAATGAGAAGGGAATGTGAGATAATGAGAAGTGAATCGTTATCAGTGGACGACATGATTGATATCTTCCTGCTCGCGTTCTTTGAAGCATTTTAAAATTTCCATTAAGTGAGTCGTTACTCTTAAGATTTTGAGAATAAATACGTACCCAAAATGAGTTTTAAATAACAGGAATAAAATAGAACGTATGAAAATATATATCTAGAATGAACACATATACGTATTATTAATAATAATTTGATTCATAAGATTTTAAAGCTTTCTAACAAAAAAAATAGTTAATCTAAAAATAAATAAAAATATATATATATAATTAAAATTTGACAAGTTTCTGTTTTATAGTGTGCTTTCATTTAAGAATTTTCCAATTCAGATTGCTTATGCAACTTATTTTCGAAAATAAGGCACTAAATTTATGTACAGAATTTACTTAACGAACGAGATTTTTTAACTTTTAATGAAATAATATTTTTAGTTTTCATTATTAAGCGTATTTAATAACGGGAATATATTTAAATTGTATAGAACCAACATATTAAAGTGGAGTTTTTTTTTCTGAAAGACAAACATTCATTATATTAAATCGTATATTTTTATAACATAATAATCTATATATGAAAAATGAATATTTGTTTAATTCTTTAAACCTTAATGAATTTCACACTCCTTGACGAATTCAAAGAAAAATGTAAGCATTGTATAGATATAAGTTTCATTGTTTTTCTATTTCTCTGAGGTTTTTAATAATATTTTCAAAGTTATAGTCTGTGTATTTTCTGTAGGCGATTCAAGGTCATATTTTCTACCGCGTTACTGGTACCACACAACCAATAACGACGTAGAAAATGTGACCTTGAACCACCTATTGAAAATACACAGACTATAATATAAGCGCAATTTTTATAAGTTCTATTTTTTTTATCGAAATATTAACTTTATTTCACTGTTCAATCTCATATATATATCGCGCACTTCTATTAATGTTAAACTGGTTTCTTTGACATTTTCACTTATACGTTTACTGCTGAGTAATTTAATCTGCTTGAAAGTAAGTGAATGAGTGAGTTAAAAGTGAGAATTTTTTAAAGTTAATTTAATGAAAGTGAAATAATTATATTTTGTTTTTTAAAACTGTTGCCATTTTTATAACTCCTTGATCTAATTTTATCTCATATCTTAGCATTTTTAAAATTTTTAAAGCGTACAACTGGCATTTATTTTATTTTCTTCTCCTGTTTGTCCAGTTTGAGTTCATTGCATGTGATTTTGATTTATTTATAAAATTCGTTAGTTTTTATTTCCTAATATGCCAAATGAAGAAACTAAAATGCTCGCTTAGTTTCCCAAAGCTTTAAAGATGTAATTAATTATTGTTAATTAGGGCTAAGGATTCTAAATACTCTTAAGAAATTGAGTATAAAAATTTAAAAACTTAAATAAAAAAATCTGCATATTTTTTTCTTTTTCACAAACAAATAAACGCAGGTCAGGTATTTTATATATACTAGTTGGTATATGTAAAATTAATGCATCTTTTTTCTAACATTTTGGCTTAATTTTTTTCACATATTTTAGCACCTTTAAATTTTTAATGTATCTAATGCATATTATAACTTTTTTTTTTTGAGTTTGTTGAAGAATAAAATTGCATTTAACTTTGACAGCATTATATATTTTATGACACTAGTTTTAAAACCACACTTTTAATATGTACCAATTGACAAATCTGATTAGCTTTCCTCACTACAGATTTTGGATATTCTTTTAATTCCATAATAAATATAGACTTCAGGCATTTTTATTTATTTCTTTATTGAAAATCTAAGTACTGAGCTTTGAAATTTGTTTAAGAATTGTAGAAAATTCGAACAGTAATGCTCTTTAAATTGAACGAATATGAACGCGTCATATTCGTCACAAGTCAAAACTATTTTTACAAACACAATCAAAAACATTTTCAAAATATATGTTTACTTATATACTCATCTTCATTGACATGCTACTTTTATTAGCACTTTATAGTAAAACTTCTACTTGTGCTATTACATCAGGTTTTTAATGAAAGGATTGTTATCTGAAACCAAACATTTTTTATTCCTCTTGATATTGTTAATTCCTTAAATAAAAAATTATTCCTTTCAAAAATCCAGCATGTACTTAGAAACTAAATTTTTTTTACCAACGTTCAATTAGGGTTCAAGCAATCTGTATATATTTGCACCAAATTTAAGACTAAAAATGTTGTTCCTCCTAATTCTTTAGGTTATTAAGTAATTAGAATAGAGAATCTTAAAACTTCTTAAAGATTTAAAAAGAAAAATTTTACAATATAAATATGTTCTGTATAGGGCGAACACACTCTGTTCGTATATAATTTGGAAATGGGGATATACACATCGGGATGAAATTTCCAAAAATTTTAATTAAAAATTTTGTTAATTAAAAATTGCATAAAATTTTAACATTTATCTGCGATAAAGTCCGAAATTATTAAACACAATTAATACAATGTACAATTTTATTTATACATTTGAATGTATCACCAAGAAAATTCATCATTTGAGTCAAAATTAAGACCTTGAACTTTTTATGTATTATTTAGTGCCATACTAATTATGGAACTTTCGCTCCAACTTCATGTTTTATTTGTATTTCAGTAAAAAAAAAATTAACCCTTGGCTTTTAGTCTAGACCTTTTTAACCCTTTAACTAAATCTCATCAATTGGATAAAAACCAAAATGAAATATTAGAATAACAATGAAAACGATTTTAGTTTCAATTCAAAAATAAAATATATTATGTGAAAAAAGTTAAAATATTTTTGGAGTTCATTAAAAATTGGAAAATTATATGGCACAAAATTTCGTATCATTGATAAAAAAATTTTTGAATTCACAATCAATGCACAAATTATTTTTCTACTGTGATATTGTGAAATGAACTTTAAAATTTTAATAATTTTTATTAACCCTTGAAAGGGCCTTTTTTTCTAGTCGTGGTGAATTAAAATATTTTAAGAATTGAGATTGACCTCGGAAAAGTAATTTAAATATTAGATAAATTTTATCTGATTTATTAATTAATTTTTTCAATTAACATTTAAGATACAATTCAAGACACATGATGAGCCCCATGGTGATGAGCCCCATGCCCTTAGAAAAGGTTATTTAAAATTTTAAAGAAATGCTTTCCACTGTGCAAAGTATTTTGGAAATTCTATTTCAAACTGTCTGGTTTGAATATCAGCAGACAAATAATGATGCACACACTCATCCATTTATATTATTAATAGAAACGAACATTTGTGCGTTTTGGCACTGTATTAAGCGGCGGTCCAACGACCTGCGACCTCACGGATTTGGTCATAAATCTGACATCCTACCCACTGGGGGAACACACTCCCCCGTCGCCCGTGGTACGCCTGTAGTTTCCCGCAAAATGTCGGTAGATGGATAAACATCAAAGAACCGGAAAATTTGTTTGGGCTATGCGGGGGGAGGGGGCCAAAGAAACTGAGGGTTTTGAGCGGTCGAAAGGGGAAATAGGAGGGAGGGGGGTCAAAGAAACTGAGTCAGTTTGTTTTCAGCAGCCATCCAAAGTAGTTGTGTCCATCGTTTTTCTAGCGGTTTTTAAGAATGGAGTGGAGCAATCAAATTGTCATCGAATTTTTGGATCTGTATGAAGCAGAATCCATATTATGGAATCCACGACATCAACATCACAAAGATCGGGCCCAGGTACATGATGCCTGGAGGCGAATTCAGGACAGCCTAAGCATTGAATGCTCTTTAAATTTATTTAAAAAAAAGAAAGAAAATTTAATGTCCACTTTCAGAAAGCTGCAATGAAAGTGAGAGAGAGCGTTAAAACTGGTTCTGGAACGGATGAAATTTACAAGCTGGAATGGTTTGCGTACGAAAAAATACATTCTTTCCTTCATTCCGTGTATACGGCATACGCCAAGGAGAACCAAAACATCAGAGGTAAGAAATTCATTGTCTTCTCTTATTAACTTATTTCAGTTTTTTTGTTTAATATTTGAAGTGACTTTTATTTAATATTTGTTTAGTAATTTAATTCTAATTGAATTACAAAGACAATTAATAATTATCACAACTAAGAAATATTAAATTTAAATTAAGATTAGAAAGTAACTACTATTTACATGAACCTATGTAATGAGTCGAGCGATTAAGATTAGAGAAAAAATTATGTGACAGCTCAATTAGTATAACAGAAAATATGGCATTTTCCTTCACTATTAGTGTAAGTTTTTCAAGTAATTATTCAAAAATGTTGTAACAATATTAGCATACTTTAATGTCTAAGAAAAGAAATAGAAATTTAACCCTTTCGGGGACGGTCATTAAAGTTTTGCACAAATTTCTTATCATAATTGCAGTAAATATGAATATTTTAGGTTAATAAAGATTTTTGTAAATTTTTTTATATATTTAAAATATTAAAAATGCAATTTATGACATATTTATTACGAAATATCTAAATTATATCTTATATATATAAATAAAAAATAGAAACCAGTGCAATTTAATACAAAATATCAATTAAGATTAAGAAATATCTAACTAAAATGCGAAAAATATATATCCACAATTAAATTTAAATTGATAAATATCAAATAGAAAGCAAAACCAAAAAAAAAAAACACAATATTTATTCTTTAGCAATATTTATCTTGCCAAGATAATTTCCCACTTGTTGAGAAATACTCAGCAAAGCAGTTGCGAGTAGCTTTGGCTACTTGTCCCGATTTTCTAGGTGCTTTCTTTAAGGGCATGAAGGAAGTCATTCCGCTTTGATCATTTCTCCACGATCCGGAAACAACATCCCCATCTGCTTCGATATCAAATGTACCCGGTGGGGAATAAGATGATGTTGATGAAGCACTTTTTCGCATGAAATTATGTAAAAGGACACACGCTAGAGTGACATCGCTCACTTTGTCCGGTTGTAATGCCATCGGTTTTCTGAAAACTCGAAAGGCTGATGCCATTATGCCGAAAACATTCTCAACTACACGGCGTGCACGAGATAACCTGTAATTGAAAATTCTTTCTGTGCTGCCTTTTTCAAAATTACCAGGATATGGCTTCATCATGTGACGACTTATGGCGAATGCTGAATCGCCAAGGAAGACATAAGGCAAATTTTTACCTAATGGCTGCAATTTTCTATTGGGCGGAAGTTTCAGTTGTTCCATTTTCAATTTCGTTAACAAAACTGAATTATTAAAAACTCCCCCATCACTTATTCGTCCTTGACATCCAATGTCCACAAACGTAAAACAATAGCGTGCATCTACTAGTGCCAGTAGTACCACGCTGAAAGTCCCTTTATACTTAAAAAACTCTGTTGATGTATTATTTGGGCACTGTATCACAACGTGTTTCCCGTCAATCGCTCCCAAACAGTTCGGAAAGTTCCACTGATTTTCAAATTGCTGTGCTATGCACAGACACTCATCTTCATTTTCTGGCAACTGAAAAAAAAATTAACATCAAATACAACACAAATATAAAGTTATTATAAATGTAATAAATAGCAAATAATGCAAATGTAATAAACAGCATGAATTTCAATAAGGCTAAAAATTACTCTTTATTTTCAGAGACTAGAGAATATTTCTGATGAGGATATAAATGAGGAAACACCATCCAGCCACACTCATCCATTCCTAGCTCATCCCAGCACATCTCAGGATGAGGAATTCGCATCAGGGAATGGTGCTGTTCAAGGTGGGCCGCCAAGGAAAAAGAGAAAAGCAGAGAACATAGAAAAACGGATGGACCAGGCGTTTCACTTTTTCGAAGAAGTTGCTGCAAAGCCAAAAGCCATCAAAGACGAAAGTTTTTTGTTTTGTGAGTTGCTGTGCTGTCAACTCAGAGGTTTAGATTCTGAGACGAGAGGAACAGCAATTCACGAAATCAATAACTTAATGTACAATTTGAAGAAAAAGAAGCAGCAGCAGCAACAGCCAAAAATATTTTCAATCACAAACTTTTTACCGGCGCAGACAAGTACATCAGAAAATGAAAGAAATCAAAGTTTTAATAGATAAAAATAAAATAAGTTATTTAAAAAATTTGCTTCTGTGTTTTTAAAAAATACTTCATACAGAAAATATCATAAAATTTTTTTCGAATTGGAGTTTATGAAAGCCTTATAAAAAATGTATTTTTTGTATATATATTATCATTAATATCCAAGATTTCTTAATATATGACGTTTTTGGTGAACATTTTCAGAACTTTCAAATATCTTAGAGATCAAATTTATATACTAATTCAAATAAAATGTATGCTAATACAAACCATACATTTTAGATAAGAAAAAATGTAGTAGAATTAAACAAAATCTTAAAAAATAGTAATCATTATATTTAATAATATTAAATTTAAAATATATTTGTACAGTATAAGTATTTTAGTACGGTAAAGAAAGTATTTATAAAATTTTAAACCAATCTGTTGGTACCATTTTGAGTTAATACTAGATATGAGAAAATTATGCATGCGATTTATTGGAGAGAAATGTATTTTTAGATTAGTTTTTAAAAGTATAATAATAATAATATATGATATATAAGTAAAAATTTAAATTAATATATAATACGTACATATTATATTAATATATAATATGCAAGTAAAAATATTAAAATCCAAGTGGGTGATACAATAGCAATTGTATTACCAAAGTTATGTGAATTTATTAAATACTGCAACATACTTTAATTACATATAAAAAAAATTTAAATATTTTTATACGAATAATTTCTACGAACAAAAAAGCCAATGAAGTACAAAGAAATATATATATATATAACTGTGGGTTTTGCGTGAGCACATTATTTATCGCTGTATGTGAACAGTGAATAAAACTAATTTAAACATCATCAATGCTTATGATTATAAGTATTTATACCTTTTTAGTAATATAACATTTCATAATTTTTATGATAATAAATTCTTAATTTATTTTTTAAATTACCAATTAACTTTTGCTTTTTCATAAACAATTTATTTTAAAAGTAAGTTAGTGCCTCTTACCTTTATTTCTTCTTTCAGCTCTTGTATGATGGCTTTACACACATCATCTATACATCTAGATATAGTCTGTTTTGAAAATTTAAATAAATAAGACAGGCTGGCATAACTGTCACCGGTTGCGAAAAATCTTAATGTAACTGCAAGCCTTTCTTGAAACGGAATAGTATCTCTCATGTTGGTACTTTTCTTTGCAATAAGTTTTCCAATTTTTCCCAACAAAGATTCAAAATCAGTAGCCGACATTCGGCAAAAATTTTCAAATTTGCCAGAGGGCTCTTGTTTTAAATCAATCAGCATATCAGTCGCGCTGTATCTGTAAATAAATATATCGCTGTTAGATTAAATGCAGCTAATTTAAACGATTTATTCGTTTAAATTTTATAAATAATTTATTACTATCAAAATTATGAATACCTTTTTCGACTTTTATTCAAGGAAGTCATCCACCAACGTCTTTTGCGCTTCTCCGTCTTTTTTCTCAAGTAGTCGCCACTTAAGAGCACATAAGCTGCTGCAGCACAAGCTATTTCTTGGTCACTATCTGACTCAACCATTTCATTCATTTTTATTTAAAAATACTTCCAAAAGAAATTTCAACCTCCGGTAGAGAGCTCTGGAAATGACGTGAGAACGGGAAGCTGTTTCTTCAGACGACGGATCGTTGGAAATTGTCGGTAAACTGGAAAAACTTCAAAGCACCCCAGAAAACCGCAAGAGGGGTCGAAAGGGGAACTCGTGCCGTCTGAAGATTTCTCTGGTCGTGGGTCCGCTGCCACAGGCGGGGGTGGCACCACGAAGGAAGGGTGACAGTTTTATGACCACATCTGTGAAGACCATCCGGCCGTTGGACCGCGGCTTTAGAGCTTACGTATATTAGTGGAATATACATCTTAGAAAATGAAGCTGTGTATTGTAAAGAATAATTTTTTTACTTCTGAAAGTTTTTAAAAATTATAAAGTAAATGAGATTTTCACGAATTTTTCATCACAACTTTCAAAATTATTACAGTAAAAAAATAATTTTTTGTATCATCTTAAAATTCAAAAGATTGCGTTTTCAATGATTCATTTGTTTTGTATTTTATTTTTTTTATTTATTTGTAATAAATCCAAAGACATATATTAAGCCGTTTTAACAGCAGCATATTTCATTGTTATAAAATAACTCAAGCCGTTTACTTAACTGCAATTTATATTGCATTTTAATTGCATAAAACACATATTTCATCATGGATTTTTTTTATCCCAATGTTCAAGATGCAGTTACGAAGATATGACTTATATTTCCAATATTCATTTTTAATGAATAAATTTCTGTTAAAGCTGGCTTTTAATATACTTTTATAAATCTCTTGTAATTGAACTACAGTTTAATTTTACAACTAAGCAGTGAAGAAAATTGTTCGTTACATTCATTTTTAAAATTCATGTTCTATCCTATAATATAATTAAAAATATAACTATATATGATCGTTCTTATCACCTGAAAATTACATTGGTATTATAATAAGCTGAATTGTAGTTGAATCAGACAAATTCACTGAATAAGATATTAGATAGGTCATCCGAGACATTCAAAAATTAAAAAGGAATATTCAGTAGTACACTTAAAAATTTATTGCTGAATGATTCTATTCTCTGTATAAGCCCGATTGCTTTCAACAAAAAAGGTTTTTCATTAATTGAAGTTTATTCACTTCCGTTTTAAATCTAGAATTTACTGTCGAGGAGCTTACAGAAAATTCAAAAAATATATGGTACAGAATGGTGCATGGCGTCTGAAACAGTATGAGTTATATGACTATCAAAATTTCAAATTTCAAGACATTTTGATGAAGAAACCATTTGATTAAAATTTTTATATTGGCCAGTAACGTCGGCACATATGCTGGTCGCCAAAAGCAGCTAGGAAGAAATAAGTAAAAAAAAAAATCAATGCAATTGCTTTTGCAAACTTTTAAATTCAGATTTTTTCAATGATTCCTTTACCCCAAGATATTCGACTTCGAAATAGTGAAAGCTTCGATTCTACCCGAATAACTTAAAGTTGAGATTTTTTTAAAGATTTTAATTTATTTTCAAACGGGTCTTAATATTCTGCAAGGACTTTCTTCAGAGGTATTCAAAAAATTCCAGTTGCAAATGGTTAATTAAAAGTCTAAATAACCTGTAATTTAAATTATTTTTCCATACCAAATTTCTTTGTATCATGAATATTACAAAGATATATTTTTTGACAATTAGTTTTATTTGTTGCAATCATAAGGCACATTAGCTGCATATTCTAGTTATTTCAGCATTACGGAATTATTGTAAAAGATATTTAATAACAAAATTTTAATCATGCAGATAAATACCAAAAATCGATGTCTCGGAAAGTGAAATATCATATGAAATTCCCTAATTACACAATTATTTTTCTAAATGCTGAAGAAATAAAACTATAACGTAGTGTTCCTTATCGCAATTAAGGCTATAAACACTCATTTCAAAATATTAAAAAACATTGGCAATGCGCTGAAAAAGAATTTCTTTTTTTTTTTTTTCAAGAATTAAAATCGTTTGTATGTAATTTCGAGAACTAATTTCACAGTACGACGGGATAAAATAATTTTGGGAAACTTATTACAATGATAAAAATATGACACGAACACTTTCAATTTATAAAAATTAGATTTCTTATCAAATTAAACATAACAATAATTTATTCCTAACGCAAATTTTAAGCAGTGTTTTATGAAATAATCGAAAAACGTCTAAAAAAACAATCACTCTTTCTGCATGTTCAATTGATGATATTGTCACTCTCTTCCTAAGCACTAAAAGAAAAAGGCACTTAAAAATCGTAAGATTGCGATAAGCAACACCATGCAGTCAGTTAATCACTACGCCCTGCAGCGCTGAACTCACCGCAAAAGGGGGAAGCAATCCTTTTGGCCAAATCCTGACAATTTTAAAGGTAGACCTGTTTTTCAGACGTGCCGCTTTCGGTAAGTATAGCAATCTGAACGCCGCCGATAGGAGGGTTAAGAGAAATAGATAAAATTGCAACTTATGGTTTTGGAAATTAAAAATTAATTTAGAGTCCGGAACAATCTAAAGAATCATCACAATCCTATAACATCAATAAAATTGTATCTAATCTTTGTGTTTAAATATAACACTTATAAGTAATTATTTTCAGATTTTTTACAGAAGAAATCCGTTCTGGCAGAGGGGAAAAAAAGTTCTTATAAAACTACATTTCTCTCCTGTCTTCTTTTCTCATTGTTTGCTCTGCGAAGAGTGAACAGAAGCAGAAGTTGTTAACTAATTTATTTACGCCGTTAGGTACAACGTACTTATATGCTCTTACAGTATAGTGTGTTATGCTTATCTCTAATTTTTTAAAGTAATTATGGAATTGTTAACCATTTAAATGCAAATCCAATGTATTAAAACAAATAGAGCTTCTGCAAAAAAATGTTCCAGAAAATGTTCAAAAGAAAAGGTGCATTAACATTTATAATTTTATTTTACTGGTTTATAATACTATCAACTTATTAAATTATTTTTAAAAATTGAATACGAAATCCTGTTACTCTGAGCTATTCTTTTGAAAATGCGTACAACCTACATTGTGCCCCAGAAAAGTGCAACAAACACTCATTTCCTTAAATTATATACTAAAACATATATTTTTATTAACAAAGTTTTAGTAATTGAACTAGATAATTATATGAATACATCATGAATTCTATCGAAATCAATAATAAAAAAATAGAAAAAAAATTATACAGTTCCTGTAGTGCAAAAGTATTAATTGGAAAAAGGAAAAAAAAAATTCTGACGTTCATCCATGTATACAGTAAAATTGATGTTTCTAACTTAAAAATATTTCAAAGGTATTAAAAGCCAAATATATATTGCACTAAAGACATAGAAAATATTTGACATATCTCCACGTTTCCAACTGCCTCCCCCTTAAGTTCATGGAGCACATTTTGGAGGTTGTGTGACTTTTGCGTACAGTACACTTTGCGTACCAGTCATAAAACTTTCAATCAATAATCTCCTTTACAATGCGGTTATGTTACTGATAAGAGTTCTAGAAGAGGTTACAACATTTTAAACGTTATCTAAAAGTGTCATATTTGGCAAGAGTTAGCACGATGTTTGACACAATTGAGAATACTTAACGATACGTTCATTAATACAATTTCATGCGTTCTAATACTATATGAATAATTTCTACTTTGCTTTTTATGAAAGATGGATTTATTTTCAATGCATTTATTCAAAAATGTATGATAAAAATCAATGAGGAATGATATTTCTTCTCATATAAATAGTGTATCCACTTAGAAATAATAATCATTTCTTCTAAATTTTAGAAATGCATTACTTTACACAAATATAACGATTTGCATTAAATGAAAAGATTTTGGGTTTCATTAGTTTTTGCTTTATTTCTTCTTGATTCGTTTGTTTAATTCAATAAGTTTGAACATTAAAATTTATGTTATTTAAATATAGGCACTTAAAAAAAAGTTGTTCCTTAAATTTAAAGTACACTTAAATGAGGTTAGTGGTATTGGAAGGATTTGTAAGGAGGCAAAAGTGGGAAAAGCAATTCTTGAAATGACTTAAGTAGTAAGAAAAGCTTCCAACTACGGATATTAAGTTTCCATGCTATATCATTTTTTTAAAAAAAATCAGTTTCCGGAGTACAACGTAATTACAAATTTAAACTTTTCTATTTATCATCGTAGATTTAATTTAAATGTTGTTGCATTTTTTAAAAAATCTGTACTCTAATAAAGATACATTATTTGTACATGATTTTGCATTTTGTATATGAAATATTTTAAGTATACGGTGCATAAAATAAGAAGCTTACTAAGTCAGAAGTATATTAATATTTTTCTAACTGATCATTTGTATCTGCGAAAATTTGTAGGAGATATTAGCTGAATTCAAATTTATTTTTCTTCTAGTTGCACTATTTATTAAACCATAATCCAAATCTACTGTTAAAAAATAAAATAGAATTAAGAAAAATGATTTTTACATTAACATGTTTAGTATATGTTCTTCAGAAACTTTAATTTTATTGAAGATCGTTCTTATATGTAAAATAAATCATTAAAAATAGTGTTCAATGAAGTTCTGGTAATACACTCTTCAACAATATACATCTACATCTTAATTGGAATGTTTACTGATTAGATATGCGTTTTTTCCATATTTAGAAAAATGTAATTATTTCTAATTTCAGAAGAATTCATGGCCATTTTAAACTTTCCAGTGGCTCTGAGATAATGTGAATCTCAAAGCCCCTTTTTCTCTCCAAATGTTTTTATTGATTTTAATTTATTTATTCAGCAATTTTAAGTAGTAAATTTTGAAAACTGAAGTCGCAAGTCCCTTTCTAAAAAGTCCATTTCAATATTGTACAAATAAAAAAAGTGCACAGTCCAAACGTAAAATTAATTTTAAGCAAAATATCGAAAACAAAAGACAACTTTCTATAACACTCTAAACAATATTGTAAAAGGAGGGAATATATTTTTTTAAACTGTAAAGCTACAATTTTTTTAGAATTATAAAATAGTATAACGAATAACTTGTAAATGGTAATTAGGAATATTACTAGAATAAAGTTCCAAAATTAATTTAATCAATACTTGATTATGACTTGAATAAATTTGATTGCAAAGCCGGTAGTCATTAAATGAAAGTATAAAACTTAATACCTTTCT
The DNA here is from genome assembly GCF_947563725.1 of Argiope bruennichi. Lineage (NCBI taxonomy): Eukaryota > Metazoa > Arthropoda > Arachnida > Araneae > Araneidae > Argiope > Argiope bruennichi. The sequence continues at coordinate 181,620 of NC_079157.1, read as the reverse complement.
ACAACTACTAAAAATTATCAAGAGCTGAGGCTATTTTTCTTTGTTGTTTTTAACTAATCACTCTTTGTTTTGTCATTTAATCAGACTCGTCATATTTATATATTTCTTCATCCAACTAAAATATTATGTTAATTTACCCGCATATGAATTTTGCGATTAATATTTATCATAAGTATCCTTTATAAGCTTCTGATGCATTCTACTTTTAAAATTTACATCATCAATGGAAAAATAAGAGAATACAGCGTTTCAAAATTATCTAAATTTGTAACGATGTCACAAAAGATAAAAGAAATCACGCTGAGAATATTTTAAAATAATATTCAATACATTGCGATATTATAAAAATCAAATAAATAGTAAATGCGGAATAAGTTTAAAAAATAGTAAAAAATGCTTTCTTAAGTATTATTATTCCATTTTCAGTTGTAATGTTCCATTAAAATATTCCGAAATTTATTTTTAATTCATAAAATAAAATAAGGACTGTTTTAGGAACTTAAATGACAAAATACCTGATAATTAATTAAAATTCTAATTAAAAATTCAAAAAATCACTTTCCCACCCTCCAAAGTATATATTTGCCAAATTTGTTAGGCAGATGGCCTGGTGTATACAGAGGCAGCATATACACATAGAGACAAAAAAAAATTTTCCTTGTGCTTAAATATCAAAATTTAGTTAAAATACCAATACATTTTCTCGCCAAATACTCTTGCCAACAGGGTTTAGCAAACCTAAACTAATCACTCCATACCCCCTTATTTTCCAAAGAGCTACGCATGATTTATCGGCCTTTTATGACCAGTCCGCATTTGTCCCACTACTCATTTTGGGAATTCTGACTTTCTATCTGTAAACACGGTAACTCAAAAACGCTTTGAGTTAAAATGATGAAATTAGATATATGATTTTAATATTAAATTTATAGATTTCTATCAAATTTGAGTGAAATCCATTCAAAGAAACTATGCCTATCCGACTGTCCAAATATAAGTTAACATTATAACTAGAAAACGTAAAGAGCTATTTAAGAAAAAATTGGTCTACACGGTTTAACATCTAAAATATATTCTTATCAAATTTTTAATCAGGCTGACCGAATATCGGTCAATTCTTTCTCATACATGTAAACACGAAAACTCATAAACATAATAGTTATATCAATGAAATTCGGTATGTGATCTTGTGACAGCTATACGAGTCGAGTTGAAAAAAGAACTGCTCAAAATTCATATTCTCACTATAGATTTAGTAGGAGTGCTAGATTTACACCAAGGATCTATATTTCGTAATTGTTGCTCATAAACGCCATGTAAGGCATCTGTAAGGCATCTTCACTCAAGGACCATGATTTTATTCGGGAAAAGGAGAATAATACCCTTATTGGATAGTCTGAAAGGACATTTCGGGAAAACCACTCCTGTTGATTCATACTTTTGGTTGACGTTTGAAAGAATTTATCGCTGCATATTTCAGGGATAATGCACATATCAAAATTTGCTATTACAAAGGCTGCAGCAGGAAATAATAATGAATTTATCACAAAAAAAAAATGTCAAATACTGCATTAATTGAAATGTGAATTTAGAATGAACAATTTTTATGCCTTTACAGTATTTCATTCTGTTAGCAATGCTTACACATTCATGCAGCTGCACTTCGATTACTTACAATATAAATTAAAAAGAATATTAAATGTTTCCTCTTTGCTGAAATTCTTTTTTTTTAAAGGAAATATTCCGCACATTTCTTTTTTCTTGTTCGGAATTGAACTGCTTCTATAAATATCTTAAATGTTCAACTTCTCAAATTTTTTCTTTTAATTTGGTCAATCCTGCAGTTGTCAGCCATTTGCTACCCAGTCATGGGTAGCAAATTTTTTTCAAGTCATGATGATTGAATGACAATTTCCTTGAGACAGTTTTTATGTGGCCTCTCTAAATTCTGAAATAAAGAAATATCTACAAGTTTTATAGATAAAAATGAAAAACTTTGTGTGTATGTACACATGTATTCTTAAGAAATATTTTGCTAAACGACGTTTATCCGCTATGAGTCATATAAAATAATTTTTAAAACTTTTAATTATTAACTTCCACAAAATCCAAAGCATTTTCATACAATATCCAACTTATTTAAGAAAACTTTGAAATTTGAAATATATAGATGCAATATTTAGGGAAATAAAATATTGCATCACTTTTTAGGACATTCTGTATATGCATCATCGCAGCAATGAAGGGAAAAAAAAAAAAAAATACCCAAACTATTTTCACATAACTTGAGATTTGTGAACAATTAATTCAATACCTAATTTTACGAAGCAATATTTAAATTAAATTACTTGATTTTATTACTGATCTATAAATGATCTGAATATGAAAATTTTTAAAAATATTCAATGCAAAAACAATCAAAGTCCTCATTTAATAAATAGATCTTTCTACGATTTAATAATCCCTCAAATGTATTAAAACACTAATCAAATATATTTCGAAAAAAAACTGATACTAATATTTTATTACTTAGTTTTCAATTCTTAAAATGTAATTTGGCTGAAAACATTTTTTCAATTAATTTATTCAACCATTTGAAGTGCATTAGTTTATATAAATATACTTTATTTAGCATTTGAATTGGAAAAAAAGTCAAATCAATTCCGCATCAATTTTCAATTAAGCCTACCAAAATACTGGCTAAGGAATTTAAAAGCGCTTTGAACAACAAGCTAATTTTCTTAAAACTATAGTTCTGCCCATATTTAATGCCTTCTATTATCAACCACTAGTGAGTATGGATTCTTAACTTGGACTCATTTCGATCTACATATTAGTAATTGATTTTTAAAAACATTTCTTATGAAATATTTCCCACCCGCACTCACTCCAAAATTTTTATGTGATATAAAAATTTGAAAATAACTAAGGACATGCAAAAAATAAATAGACCTCATCGCAGTTATTGTTCACCAATCGCATTAGTTTCATTCGGAAATATCACACTATATCTTATTGATCTAAAGTCTGTTCTGTAATATTTTCTTTTGAAACGACAGTAATTAGTCTCATAGACAAAGCGGATTTTTTGTTTGTTTGTTTATTCTGAAGAAAAATGCAATTAGGTTTTATTAGTTGCGTAATTCACAACTAATAAAAGCAGACTTTATGCTTATAGATTATATATTGTGATTGAAAGGGTTGATCAATATTTTATTAAAAATTATATTTTTAGTAGATTAGTTAAAAAATCTATAATGTTTATAGAGTAGTATGTTTCAAGTAATCTGTTCTACATTTTTCAAATACTTTTTAATTTCAAAATATTTATTGTTATTTTTTATTTATTGACTTAACTACTGTAAAAGCATTAATTAATCCTGCAATTTCCATAATGTAACAAAATTCTAAACTTCATTAGAAAATAAATTAACTCATATTTTTTCATAAATTATAAAAATAAATCTAAGAAGGTGCATTATATTTAAAATGAATTCGAAGAATTTATTTTCGTATTTATATAAATAGCATTTATATAATCAGTTTTTCCTTTTCATGCCTAATGTGAGTCAGAACTCTTATCACTAAATAGCTTTAGGATATAAACTAATCTTCCTATGAATACTTTGTTGCCTGTTTGGTTACCTGGTACATGTGTTCACCATCTGTGTTCCCTAAAATTTTTGGTCATTGTGTGCGGCAAATACCTTACTGAAAGCAAGTGTACGGCAACGGCAACGTCGTGATGTTTCGGAGTTCCGCGATGTGACAAAGTGGTCACGAGCACCTCCACATCATAATTTGGAATAGATACTTTAATTTGTTAGTTTAGGGAAAAGTTAAATTTAATTGAACTAGTTTGGACGAGCGCAATAAAGCTCTAACGTCATGAAATTTGGTATTTAATTCATATTATTATAATTTTTGATACAATTAATTAATTTAAAAATAATATTTAAATTATTTATGGGGTAAAATAGAACTTTAGTGGAATTACGTTGCACGTGCCTTAACTATTGGGGCTTTTTTGGAACTAAACTTTCTGAAGGAAAAATTTCAAGGAATTTCACGCGTGTAGCTCATCGTAGCTATCTGAGGCCAAAACAAATAATTTTGAAAAATTTAATCCACCAGATTGGTAACAGAGTTAATTAATTCTCAGTTTTTTAACTGAGGGGAAATTTACATAGACATTGTCTATTGCAGCTCTAGGTCTTTTCCTAGAGCTGGGTACTGCAGGATCATAAGCAGGTAGGTTAAGTAACTTGTTACGAATCTGGGGCAGTTTTTCGAAGAAATTTATTGATGTTCTTCTAATAAATTCCGAAACAGGTTCAATTTTGAGATCGTCATGTAAGATCTTTCTCCTGATATACCAGGGGGCGTCAATAATCTTCATCAGATGCCTATTTTGAAAAACTTGCAACCTCTTAATGTTTGTGGCTGATGTCGCCCCCCATATTTGGGAGCCGTACATCATTATTGGTCTTAAAACAGCTTTGTAGAGCAGAAGCTTGAGCCTAATCGATAGCTTACTCCTAGGAGAAATTAAGCTGTTGAGTTTAACACTCGTTCTAGTAGCTTTGGTGAGGGCTGCTTTAATATGACTATTAAAGCTTAATTTTGCGTCTAAAATTAACCCTAAGTATTGAAAGCAAGTGTTCAATTTTCTTTTCTTTGTGGTCAGAGCAGCGGCTATTGGTCTAAGTAAGGGATCTTCTTTCCTTGGTCGTGGAATACTCCGGCGTGGTGTACATCTGGTTCACTTACGTAACGACTGACGTGTTAGAACATCTTCATCCACTGACTTGCTTTGGATGAACCGGAAAACAGAGGTACTAAGTATCTGTTGTCGAATTTTTTTGTTTTGCATATATGCATAATTTTTACCGCATCCAATTATGTATGTTAAATATTTTTATTATTTAGGATGTCAATCTTTGCGATAAATGTAAACCCAAAGTTTGAATGCTGGAATATCTTATTTTAGAAGAATTTTGAGAATAGGGAGTTTATTCTCTGAATGTCAACCTGAAGTTGTCAAGATAATAAGGGTGGGTGGAGGGAAAGTAAATTAATTTTTTTATATAGAAACAACTAACATAATACATTGGTAAAATATCCTTCAATAATATTAAAAGCGTATCAATAAACTCAATTTATTAGTATTAGTCTTTCTTGACTTTTAAATTGGTTTCAGAAGAAAAATATTTTTAACTGTACTTTCAGTACAAATCAGTCCAATTCATTCTTTATAATTTTGTAATGTTAATACTTTTAAAACACTTATATAACTCTTGGTTATATATAACTTAAGGAATATTTTTAAGAAACTAACCTTACTCCATACTACTCTTTTGCAAAAAAGCAAAAGTGATTCATATCACTTAAGTGTAAAATTCCAATCAGTAGGAACATTAAAAAAAATGGTTAAAAATGCATGGTGAAAAAAATATAAATAGTGAAATATAATATTGAACTAATATTGAATATAATATTTAAAAAATATAAATAGTGAAATACATATATATCCTGTAACATGTGTGTGTGTGTGTGTGTGTGTGTGTGTGTGTGTGTGTGTGTGTGTGTGTGTGTGTGTGTGTGTGTGTGTGTGTGTGTTAATAATATATGCGGATGTGTGTGAGTGCATTGTGGCTTTCTAAAGGACAGACTACTAGGTATTAAATATAAAGTACTACTAGGTATATAAAATGGGTAAAAAAATATTATGTATTTAAGCCAAATTGATGATTAAATTTGCAATTTCTAATCTTTGATTCTTACTATCATAAACTATATGTTTTATTTAATTTTTTTGAGTGATTTTATAGTAAAAGCATATTTTTACAAAATGCAACTTTTTGAATAAACTAATAAAAAAAATGTTGCGAATTGTCATGCAAAATATGTTTCCATGCGCACCATTCGAATTAATGTTATCATTATTAATTAACTAAGACAATTCTAATGTCTTCTACAGTTAATTCGGGTAAATTTTCGAAACGAAGGGCACTTAAACGTTATGAAGGAATGATAATAACATTTGTTTAATCTTAAATTCTAGAAATTTCTAAAGCTACTGGGAATTCAGTTAAGAAATTATCTATGAAAATAATTGGTGGAATCATTAAATTAGAAGTCAATGAATTTAGTTACATACTTAGACTAATACATTAGTTTACTTCAATGAAATTAGTTACTTTGAATCATGAGATCCAAAATTTCGGGCATAGAGATAGATTCAGACTACATCCGCAGACAAGGCGATTGCATAAAAGAAATGCAGATAGATACAAAATTTGAGAATAAAGATTCGCAGCATAAACATTAATAAACCAAGAAAATTAATGAAACTTTTTTAATTTTAAGATAATTTATGATAGACATTGCATTATTTTTCTGTATTAATATTTTTAGTGGCACTGACTTGCGTATTTCTTTCTCCCAAATCTAACTATGCTAAATATAGTAACTTTACGCATAATGGTCTGTCTTGTAAAACAGACTGATAGACGAATATATACACATTCACTTTTCATCTTGAAAGAAAATTTTAATTTGTGAATTAAAATTTTTAGAATAAAGTCTAAATATTCAAAACTTTAATTTTTCAATAATTTTAAGCAAGAAATTTGGAGATACCTGTCAAATATAAAGCATGTGCTTCCTTCTTGAAAATCAAGTTTATATGTGTATGTTTAATCCTGGAAGCCTGATTTAAGTTCCTAAAACTGTTCTTATTTTATTTTAAGAATTGAAATTGCGACTGAAATTTTAATAGAGCCTTACAACTGAAAAGGAAATAATAACAATATGCAAAAAGAAAGCAATTTTACTTATGTATACGTAAAACATGCATAAGAAAGCATTGGATTTATACATAGATTTCTTATGCGTTGGACTTAATAATATCCAGTATTTACATTTTTACTATTTATATAAATATTCATTGGATAATTGCAACTATTTATTGGTTAATTACAACTAATTATTTATTTATTGGTTAACAACAACTAATTATTTATTTATTGGTTAACAACAACTAATTATTTGTATGCGAAAACGTGATAATTATTTCATTCCAAATCTATTTCAGTTCCAATGGCGTGTCCCATTTTTGTATTTAAATAGCAACATTTCAATGTTGTGTATCATTTATATTTTTTAATTGTGTTTATTTATGAAGTTGAAAGGCAAAAGTTATATAAAAAATATCTAAAAATTGAAAAGGAAAATTTATTTAATTTTCTCTCTCCTCAGCCTCATTAACAATTACAGCTCAAATGTCAAGAATAGATTTCCCCAAATTCAAAGAATTGTTGATTAACAATATATAGAAAAAATATTTTATTTACACAAAAGCTAACTCCAGGTTGTTGCTTTTTTTTTGGGGGGGGGAGGAATAAAAAGAAGAAAGTTAGCTTTAAAAATATTATATTTTAGAGCTAACAACTCCATCTCCATTTTTATTTGTAAACTCTTCCGATGCAAACAAATTAAATCTGTGCTATCTTCTAAGGTATATTTATCATAGTAAACTTTCTGCGTGCAATAAAATTGTCTCTGCACTTTAGAAAGCCTCTAAAATTAATAAAGTTTATTCAAAATCGATGAAGTTTCTTTGAAATACTGTGAAAACAGAATCAATTTCACCTTTTTTTTTTCCAATATGTTTGTTTTTCATATATCTGCGATTGTTAGGAATAAAGTCTTAAAATTATGATGTGGAGGTAAGTGCTCGTGACCACTTTGTCACACCGCGAAACGCCGAAACATCACGACGTTGCCGTTGCTAGGAGGCGGAGATGAGCTTTTCCAAATTTTTCTCATCCTCGATGGGAGCCATTATGTATTCTGTCATGGATGGATCTTTAAGGCCATCAATGAAATAAGATTTTTTATGGGGAAACCTACATTCATCTTTACCATATTCTCCCCAATTCTAAATTCTGATAAAAGCGAATATTTTTATTTCATTTAAAGTATTATCAAAAAGAGTTTTTAATAAGTAGACGGAACGATTTATATTTATAAAAAAAAATTTTTGTAAATATATAATGCATCTTCAGTTATAATAGAAAGAAATGTGTGCTTGCGTGTGTAGTGGTGTTCTCCAATGAAGACCGTTCGTCCAAGAGGTATTAAACTTGCTACATATATATTTAGGGGGATGGGAATGAACACTTCAAAGAAAGGTGTGCTTTTTTCATGAAATTTTAATTAATTAAAATTATAGCGAAATGTTAACATGGTTCGATGAAAACGCCCGTATATATTTCAAAACAAAATAAAAACTTTATATCATCTTAATATTGAAAAAATTATCTTGTATTCAATGATAGTACTTTTTTAACAAATAAATTAAGTTTTCATTAAGTTAATACTTACTGAAAACTAAATGTAGAATAGTGTTATTCTCTAACACGTGTCTATAAAAAATGAAATAAACAGAAAGATAAATGCTAAAATGTGGCTTTCGGAATGGAAGAAAATCGTTCTTAAATTCTTATTTCACATGCAAAATTTTATACTTATTTTCAAAAGCAAAGCAAATGGTTTTGAAGATCTTATAAAAAGATATAATTAAACATTCTTAAAATTTATTTATTGGCATTAAAGTAATAATAACAATAAAAACTGATGTTTCTTCTCTCTCTTTTATATTAAAAACACACATACTGAAATCTTGTAATATTTTCAATTAAAATTATTCTTTTACTTGTAAATCTCTTAAAATAATTTTCATAATTATTTGAAAAATGTGACAGATGATAAATTTTTAAATATGAAATTTATTAAAAATAAGCTCTCATTCTATTGAAGAAGGTTCAACTAAGGAATGAATCTTCGAACAGGAAAAATTTTAATGTTGTTGCAATGTACTATTTTAAGTTATTTATTAACTGCCATATTGTTTCAAATAATTAAAATTAGAAATTTCACCAAAATCAAATAATTTTATTCTTAGTATCTATCATTCATGTATTATTATGTTCAGGATATTTCAGAATTTTCCGGGTTTTTTTTTTTTTTCTTTTTTCCCCTCACATATAAGTTTGTTTGGAAAAACCTAGCACTCAATGAAAGTCACGTTGAAAATGTGTAGAAATGATCTATTGCAGAGTATGTGATAGCAAACATGCATTTGTGAGATAGCAAACATTCTTGTAAAAAAATGCCTTTTCTTTGGGTATATTCGATTGTATTGCTTATATTCTATCAATATTCATAGATTCATTTCCTTATGTAATGACGAATACCTTACGGGGTAAATGGTGTGTGTGGGTGGCGGAGGGATGCAAAACAGATGGGTGCAGAAAACGTGGTTGACACAAGTGACCATTTCGCAAACTTGTTTCTTTGATAAAAGAATGTTAATTGATGTCTTTGTTGAAGATTACAATGAAGCGGGGAATTTTTGTAGTAGCAGAATGAGCATGTGCTATTCAAACTAAATGCTTCAAGTTGAAATAAATTCAAAGTAAATTTAAAATAATTTGAATGAAGTGCGATCGAATTTTAGTATTTTATTAGAAGTATGATTTCGGAAGTATTTCATATTTTACATTTCGCTGTGAAGAAATCAGGTTAAGATATCAAACACAAAAATATTCACAAAAATTGCTGTTAAACAGATTTTTTTTTCACAATGACAACTTAAAATTATCAAACAAAAAGAAGTAGAAGTTTCTTAAATATTAGTATTATAAAAATTATTAATAGCGTTAATCAAATGTAACAATATTAAAAATGGTTTTATTAATAATTTAATATAATTCTTTTTCCTTAGAAAAAATATGCAACAGCGATTTTATTGCTTTAAGCTGTTGAGCAATCTTTCCAAAACTGTCCTCTGAGTGTTACAAGATACGGATTATATCAAATTTCCCGAGTTTAAATTGATTAAATTTCCTATTAAACCAAGAGGAAAAATATCCATTCTTTAAAGTATTACAATAGTTCTTTAAAGTCGGTTCTATAAAATGCAGCTCTAAAATAATAATATCATAATAAAATTTGAAATAAATGAAAATTTGTAAAATGAATTTATTTTTTAGTATGAGAAATTTTTTAAATTCCACTTAAGTACTTGTTATATAGAAGGAAATTACGAGTAAAGGCTTAAAATAGATATTAAAATTATATTATAGAAATTTGACTCTGTTAGGAATAAAAACAAGGCTTCCAAAAATGTCTATAAATACTTTTTTTTTTTATCAATAGGGATCTCAGAAGAGAAAAAAAAATCTGCCCTAAAAAGTTTTTCTGTAATTTCAAATGGTGTCATAATAACAGAAAATAATTTTTTTAAAAAATAGTCTCATATTTTATCAATTGATTCTCGAGAAACATGGAAATCTGAGACTCGTGAGGGTAATGATATTAGAAAAATGAATATTAGCTTGATAGTTGTGACAAAATGCTAAGAATTAAATTAAACAAAATGTAATTACAATTTTTTTTTTTTTTTTTTTTTTGAAATTTTGGATGTATACCAAACTGTATTCTGCATTTCATTACCGATGCACACAAATAAGCTTTAGATTTTTGAGCAAATATAAATCAAAGAAAATCTTATGTAGATGTAAGGAAACCGTTCTAATATAGGTACTTCAACTGCGTCTAGATAGGATCCTTTGAATTAAGAAATGATTGAAAAAAGCCGGTGTAAAGAATCAGCTCAAAATTTTTTGATAAAAATTAGTAAAATCAAATTTCAAGGTTGCTTTGTTGATACAAACATATGTTTGTTATCATTCACAACAGCGCTAATTTCCGTTTATATTCTATTTTGCCTAGGTTTCATTGAGAAATGTGGCAAACATGAAATTATTTCATTTGGAACATTCGATTCATACACTTACACCTTTTGGTATTCATAATTAAAAAAAGATGCACCTGTCTGTCCATTCTAATATTTACAATTCAATCAAAATGATTCTAATCGCAGGCTGTGTTGAAGCACTGAAAAGCGTTTTCTTGCCAAAAATTATTCAAAACAGATATTAAAGCAAAATCTTTAATGAAACAAAACTTTATATAAAAGAAATCAACAGGCGAACAATACATTACTTTTACAAAAGCATTTTGCTTTATTTCAAGGCAAAATTTAGATGACTTAGGCGCTTAAATATAAAATAAATAACGAAAACTCCTGTGGCCGAAATAAAGTTAACATCACTTTATATCTCACTAAAAATTAATTCTATCAATTTAAAATTTTCAAAAAAAAAATATTCACAGAAAAAAAATTGAATTTTGAGCTTAAAATTGAAACATCCAACTGAAAGTAATTGAAGGATGTACTTAAATGATATTTCCAAGGTTATATATAAATGCATATATTCCAAAAGCTTGAATATGCTTCTTAAAAAATTTTGTCAAAGAATGGTTATCCCTCTCTAATGACAAAGACAAGAATTTGTGAGGTTTCGTCATTAAGATGTAAAATTTTCACTTTTGAATGCTAAAGATATCTTAAAATAAATCTCCAGAAAAAAATAAAGTATAAGAGACATAGATTTTGAAAATTAATATGCATTCGAAAAAAAAGCATCTATTTGCATTAAACATTACTTGTAAATGTGTAGCATGATATAGCGCGAATATATCTCTGAATGCTTTTCTTCGTTTTTATATATTATTAATGAAAATATAACTTATAACATAAGATGTTTTAGTAAATATGCTGTAATAAAGCAATAATAAATGTAATGAAAATTTGATTATAGAGAAAAATCCTCTAAGTTTTCATTTGAAAAATAAGACCTCTAATGGATAATCTTTTCTTCCCTTTCCAAAATGTGATAGAATTCCGAAAAACGAATTCGGATCAAAGTTTAGTTTGGAACTACATATTGCTAATGTGAGTAAAAAGTTGGAGAGGGAAGAGGTCAGTCAGTAAGATAAGGTAACTAGATTGAAAATAATCCAGTCTCCCCACTGTGATAATCGGACCCCGCAGCTTAGAAGGAAAGGGAACGAAAAATGCTTGTTTCTTTTTCGAACACTTTTTCGCGAGAAGCTGATAATTTTTGAAATAATCTTTTACTTAAATGAGATATATTTTAGAGAAGCTATACTCAGGCTCGGAGGGTTAAAGCATTGCATAAATCATTTTAAAAAATTTTCTGTAGTGCACATAAGATGTCAATGATGAAAGATTCTGTTTTGCGTTTTTACAAAGAACATATTTAAAAAAATGTCTTTAAAGGTATGTTTTATGTTTTTATGCACGTTTATGTTTAAAATGATACATTTTTTTTTTCATATTTAAAAAAAACCTGTTTAACTTTAGTAAAAAAGGTTTTTGTAAGGCTTCTAAAATAGTATGTTATATGACTATCAAAATTTGAAGCTTAAAAATATTTTGCTAAAATGGCTATTAAGAGGACAAGTTATATAAAAATTTTAATAGAAAATTTTGGTGACATTATTCATAGAGAACCATCAGATCGCAAAGGCGGCTAGTAGATAATAAAGCAAAAAATAGTTTTTTTGATAAATGCAATCATTTATATCATTTAAGTTTGGTCGCTTCCTTTTCATACTTATTTTGAGAGAAACAGAACTATTTCCTTTTTCACACGATTTGGCAGTCATTATTTACAAGATGATGTTGTCGAGACGAAAATATAATCAGTTCTTTTATTAGTGAAGTTTTAATGAATTATCAAGAAACCTGCATTTGGATACTAATTACACTTTGTTTATGAGAAAAGTGCGACATAACAAATACTAATAACTTAATAAAAATTACAATCACCATCAAGACAGGATATTGAAAAGCGGTTTTATATAAGTTAAAGTAAAAATACATTTACTATTAATATTTTTATTATTTACTATTAATTAATGGAATATTAATGAGAATTAAATAAACCCGTTTTTTTAAAAGCAGATGTATTTTTATTGTTGACCTTTACATTAAAAAATAATCTATAATATTTTCTTCTCGCCTGCAGATATTATTTTAGTTAAAATGTATCTATTGCACAAAACCCGTAACTTTAATTAATGAAATTGTCCTTAAATTATTTTTCAATTCAAATAAATCTTTCAAATAGAAAAAAAAATACTATTTTTCATTGGTTATTAAATTTTTTTGAAGATTGATACTAAATCGATAAAATAGTTCGAGTAGTAACTCGGAGACAACAGATAAATTTCCTCAAATATGTACGATATTTTCAATCAGTAGGGGTTGCGAACTATAAAGGCAAAATGAATTCTTTCAGGTATGGAAATCATGTTTCAAATAATTAGAATTTTTATTATTTAATTTATCATCGCGAAACCTTCCGTAAAACTTTGCTTTTAAATCCTTGTGTTTGTAATCGAAAATTAAATAAAATCTATACAATAATTTAGATTTCTACAGCTTACATATTTTTAATGAAAATATGTTATTTCCCGAATTGGTAGGAAACGGTTTCAATTTCCTATATTTCAAAATTAAATTCTGATTTGATTTTACCTTCGTCGCCTCTCAGTACCCTGAATCAAATGAAAGCTTTCGTAGTTCTCAAACGCTTGAATAAACTGCTCGGATTTCGGTCAAATTCATATTACAGAATCGATTCATGGTGGCTTTGTGAAGCTGGAAACAACAAAGCCCTTGAAAAAGTTTGTCATAATGGCTTGTTTTGCAGTCTCATTCAACTTGAAATTTTGGAGCCAATAATTAAAATTTTTAAATTTTTACGATCATAATTTTTTTTTTTTTTTTGTAATTTTAGGATAAGTGTGAATATGGCGATGATGAAGAAAGAAGTTGTATCAGTGATAATTTAATAATGCAGCAGGTATTGAAGAAATCAACACAAACACCTGCTTCTTAGATCTGCAAAACGTCTTAAATGCATTTGCTAGTACTATCTGGTTCTTAATTTAAGAAGTACCAGTTTATTTTATCTGAAAGATTTTCACCGTCATAAATCACGAATTGAACTACGTATGTTTCAAATGCAGAAAGTATTTAGTATTCAATAAGAAATACTATCTGTTCATTATTTTCTTATTAAGGTGGTAAACTTGCCTTCCTTTTTATCAAATAGTCTTTTCTAAACCATCTGGACAGCCTAAAATTCTATTCTTTTAATGACACACTGCCGAGATGGCTGGTCGTTTCTTCCGTTTTCAGAGACATATGCGGGTGGCGTTCATCTATTACTCACTAATAGTCGGAGGGAAAAATTTTAAGGGAGTTCCACGGTATAGGTTGTATGATTTTTCCTTACGGAACATTTCCCTGCCGATCATAAAACTGTCAATCAATGGTCTTGATTGCCATCCGGTTGTATTATTGATAAGAATGAATTAACAAAGTTTTGAATATTTAAGACGTTCTTTAATACAATTTCATGCGTTTTAACGCAGTCTGAATACTTCTCACGTTGTCTTTTATAAAAGGTAAATTCCTTTTCAATAAATGAATTCAAAAATTAATGACAAAAATAAAGAACGAATGATAATTCTTCTCATATAAGTACTGTATCTACTTTGAAACAATAATCTTTTCTTCTATATTTTAGACAGTAAATGAAACGCTTTAAATAAATATAAAGATCTTCACTAAGCGAAAGTGAATTGGTTTCATCAGATTTTGCATTAATTCTCCTTGATTCGTTTGTTTAATTTAATAAGTTCGAACACTGAAATTTACGTTATTTAAGTACAAGCTTTTAAGAAAAAATTGCTTATGTTTGAAGTACAATTAAATGTGGTAACTAGTATTAGAATGATTTCTGAGGAGGGAATAATCGCAAAAGGAATCATTTTGAAATGCCATAAGTAGTTAAAAAAATTTGCAAATACGGATATTATTTTTCCATGACATGGCGTGTTATTTCACTTTCCAAATATGAATTTCCTAGAAGTACTATAATAAATGTAAATTTTTCTCATTGTCATTGTAGATTTAACCACAATATTGTTGCATTTTTATTTTTATTTTTCAAAAAAATGTGTTCTCTGATTAGGATAAAGTAGTTGTTCGTTATATAACTTTTCATTTAGTATATGAAATATTGAATGCATAACAAGAGAGAGCACTTTTTAGCAATACACTTTTACAGTAAGTTTTTATTCATAAACTAGGTTGCACCATTCACATGCTATGATGGAAAAAAAAATTCACATTTTTTCGCCTCCCTGGCAATTTTTTTCAGTCTTTTAGACCAAAAGATATTGTTAATTTAATGATAATTAATTTATTAATTTAATGATATCATTTTGATTATTTACTTTAATAATATGTTTTTTTTTTTTTTTTTTTTTTTTTTTGTAGATTTGGGTAATATTTAAATGATAACATTTCACGGAATTACTTTTCTATATTTCTGCAATGTTCACCGAGCTCCAGAAGGGAAAATAGAGCAAATGACTTTTATTCCTTGTGCTGCTCATTCTTTAATTTAGTCGGTTACTTTGCTTCAAAAAGTTGTAACACAGCAATTCATTAATTTACGTTTGTACAAAAATCATCTGCCAATTTGTCTGCATCCACTCCTTGCTGGCATATATTTAATGAAAACGTGGAGAAGTGCTACAATTCATTTACTATTAAGAAACCATCTGATACAAGATGGTCGACGAGAGTTGATACAGCGTTTTGTTTGTAATAAATACTTTATCAAAAATGAAAGCATCTGAAGCAGAAACAAGCCCTGCTGCAATTGAAGCTGTATATTTACTTAAAAAAACATATGTCAAAAGTGCGAAGATGTAAAAATGAAACAAATAAACTACTGTGATCAAATGAAGACGCAGTTTCTCTTTGAAAATTTTACTAGGCAGTTTCGAAATGAATATTCAAATGTTGAAGAACAAGTTAATTTCATAACAGAATTAACTTTCAAGGATAATATTCATCAAGAACATGCGCGGAAAAGAATTTTTATTGAAAATTCGTTTTCCATTTCCCTTTTCTATATATATATATATATATATATATATATATATAAAACTCTTAGAAATATTCAAAATATTTTTATTTTTATTTTAATACATCTAGAGCAGAAAAGAATACTTAGTATCTTTGAGAATTAAAATCTATTTATCAACTAGGAGTAGATGCTACAGTATTTGATGATGAATTACAATAATTCTTATTTTAAAAAATAAAATTATTTCTTATTGCTTGTAAAGAAAGGCAATAATGAAGAATTTCAAAATAATCCAAATATTTTCTTTCAGTCTTCGGTTTATTTTAATGCACTTAATGTATTACTTTCTCTAAACGCTTTTATTCATAATTTCATGCGGCTGAAACTCCTAAATGATTGAAAGAGGAATAGATTGTGGCATATTAAGAAAAACAGCGGGGAAAAAAAAAGGAAAAGGAGGAATTAAAGAAAACTTTAAATTGCCGACGAATTAATCAAAGTATGTAGAAATAAAAATGGTTCAACACGCCTCTTTAAATGCAGATAATTAGAAAAAGTTTACCGATTGTATATGTCGCAGACTGCTCTTTTTTTAAACTGATGACTTAACATTGGTAACATTTAAAAATATTTGTCTGATAAAAATTAAGTTTTTCCTGAAATGCATTCCCCGGCCATCAATCTATTAGAGTTCCTCTACTCCAAACATCTTTTTCATAAAAATTCTAAGCTGAAGAAATCATAGAATTACAGTAGTAAACGATTTATGGTTTTCCCGGACATTTCCATACCGGTCATAAAACTTCTATTCTATGGTCTTTTGAAAGCCGGTTCTATTGCTGATACCCCAACCTAGCCAGAGGTCATGCGGAAAACTTGATGGGGCCGCAGAAGAGCAACCCCACTTAGCAAGAAGGAACCAACTGCACTTGATGACATTGGACCCTTGCAAACAATAAAGAACCCTCTAGACAAAACGCAAATCGGTACAGAAAAAGAATAGATAAAAAAAAAACCATCACAAATTAAGTTGTATTACTGATAAGAATTACCTCTAGAAGAGGTTGCAACATTTTTTTACAAGAGTAAGATTTGGTTGACAAGATTTTTAATGCAAGAATATTTAATGACATATGGCTTTTAATCAATTTAATACTTTTTGACTCAATCTGAATAATTTCTACATTGTGTTTTATGAGAGATTAATTGTTTTTCAATGAATTTGTTATATGAATGTATAGAGAACTTCCAGGATAAATGACATTTCTTCACATAAGATACTTTGTCTATATGGAAACAATAATCATATTCTATATTTTGGACAGCTATTTCATTACTTCATTGAAATATAACAACTTTCATTATTCGAAAGCTACTGATTTGATGAGTTTTTGTAATATTCTTTCTAGACTCATTTGTTTAATTCAATAAGTTCGAACACAAAGATAATGAGTATTGTATTTTATTTTAGTCACTTAAAGAGTCATTTCTTAAGCTTGAAATGCAGTTAAGTGAATTTACTTGCGTTGAAAGTTCTCCAAAGGAGGGCTAAATTTCTGAAAGAATATCTTGAAATGCTATAAATAATTTAAGGAAAGCCCAAGTACGAATACTATGCTTTTATGAGATGGCGTATTATATCAGCTGCAAATAATTTCGAGAATAGCAGTTCTATCACAAATTTAAACTTTCCTAATTCTCTTGACAGGTTCGATTTCAATACTGTTTTATTTTTTTATGAAATTTATGTTCGGATAGAGAAAAATTGTTCATTGGTTCTATAATTTCTCATTCTGCATATTAAATATAATAAACGCGAATGTAGAACAGTCTTCATACCGGCTGGACAAAATGCAATGGTGCGAGTAAGATCAAATGTAACAACTCTAAACTACACTGATTTCAAATGGCTTATCGTTTCATAAATATGTAGGTTTGTTGTTTGGATAGTATTATGGTTTAAAAAATGATAAATTGTAGGAAATTTTTTTAAATTACATTTTAATTATCTGTTATAAATTATAAAAAAACGCATCTCAATAAAATAAGTTTTAAAATTTTGATTTACATTGCAAAGAAGGATTTTTCTAAAATATTCCCCAGTTTTATGTGCTGTTCGATCTTCTCTATCCGGTTTATTCTATAACATTTGTTTTCTTTTTTTATTTGAGAAATATTTGTTGTTGTTTTCTTTACTAATAAATTTTTATAATGATTTGTCATTTGATCGGCAAAGACATGTGTGAATGCTGCTTAAGTCTGCTAATTTTAACATTCATATATTCGTTAGCTGGTTTGAGGTTAGATAGGAATCTGGCATTTTCCCAGCAATCCGAGATGGCATTTAAAATAAAACTGGCATTATAAGCTTGAAATTAAATTTCGGATGTAAGTATTTCAGCATTTTATTTGCGATGTCGTCAGTTTCTGAAGAATTTTAAATTTTTTGCTCTTCATGTAGTCTCTTATTTCCGAGGCTATGACTTTTTGAAAAAATTTGTTTCATGGATTTTAAGGAAAATTTTATTTACATTTCGAAATTGTCAACTAGTAATACCACTTTCGTTTCATCAGAGTAAATGATAAAATTATTTGCAAGATTTTGGAGTTAAAAAAAATTTAATTGTCTTGCCTATTGCTTCCATAGAATCTTATCGCTGGGAGAAAGATGTTTTAGTTGAGTTTGGCATGTTTCTGATTGCTGCATTTCTCAACGAAAAATGATTTGGGCTCTGTCATAATGAAGTTTGGGTGACTGAAATATTTTCTTAAATTTATTTTGTATTCTGGATGAAAGTTGGCTAGAAACAGGTGCTATCGAAAGCTTTTTCCAATTGGGCCTCACATCTCTTAGCTGGAAATCTCTCAAATAGCCAAAAAAAAAAAAAAAAAAAAAAAAAAAAAATCCCTTCGACTTCTTTTTCTTTTCTTTTTTATATTTTGCGTGAAATTTAATTCTATGACTGTTCATTAAAAAAATTATATAAAACGAGGAGTCAATTTCCACTAGAAATTCAGGATGCCTATTTAAAATCGGTCCAATTACTGTTACAGTCGATTGCTTTTAATAAGTACAGCCTTTGAGATCTGGATGAAGGATTTACAGGAGATCTGGAGGATGCTTTCCCAACATGCTGAAAATAAAAAAAGAAATTCAAAAATAAGTATATATTATTTACTATTTATAAAAACATCTATAAATAAAATATATAAAGTCAAATATAAATAAATGTTGTTTAATTATTCCCAACTTCAAAACTTTGCAAATAATTATATCTCTTAATCTTATGAAGAGAAAGTAGAATTACTAGCCGATCACCTCGAAATACAATTTCAGTAAAATAATGCTTTTAACCTTCTCACTGAAATAAATTTCAAAATAAATTCAAAAATTTCTTGAAAGTCCCCAAAACACATTCTCTTTCCTCTCTTTCTTGATACTTTTCTGAATTATTCAGCTTGCTGATGGACTGATTCTAAAATTTGATGTAGATGAAAACTTCTAGTGGTTAAACCATATCCCATAGTCCACCCATGTAATATGTGCATTTTAGAGCTGACTATGTTCAGATACACATAGATGAACAACAAATAAGATTTCCGTTAGTAGATTTTTTTTTAAATTTAATATAAATGCATAATTTTGGTGAAAAAACTGTAATCTAGATCTATTTTCATGCATGACTTCACCTTTTCCTCTGCTGTTGATTCACCCTTACTTCCTTTTGGAACGGATCCATGTAAAAGAAATAATTACACATCGTAGAAGAACTTGGAATTACTGACTTCCATTTGGTTTCCTTTCTTTACTTTTTAAATGTAACACTATTCCTGCAATTTATTTCTAATAATTCTCACAAATTCTCTGTGTTTATTATCATTTTTTGAGGATTTTTTTTTCTAGTATCATTATTAAGGAACATTTTCTTTAACGATTATTGTATTATGTAACTGTTGTGAAACATTCATAAAGGAAAGGAGATTGACAATGGTAATTATAAAATGTTGTGGAAATCCGCGAAGTGCGAAGTCTTCGCAAGCAATCAGAAGTATGTCAGAATTTATAATGGAATTTTTTAATTTTTATAAAAGAGTAAGTTATTTGGATTAACAAAGAGAGTGCTCGTCGGTTTTAGACATATATATATATATCTATATATATTGTTAAGAGTTATTCATAAATAAAAACCGTTTATCGATAAATATGGCAATTAGTGGATTTTTGTGGTTTTTATCTTAAAATTACAATACTGTAACGTAAGTTTTTGAAAATTCTTCCAAATTAATGTATGTAGCACATTGTAACATATCTAGGGCCTGAACAGAAATAATTTTGCATTCGTGTGTATAGGTGGTATGCTCCTAGTGAGTTTTTCTGAGGAAGAAACGTGGAGAAATACAATAATAATTTTATAATGACAAAAACTGTATTTATACGGAAACTAACATATAGTATTCTAAAACTAACATATAGTTTTATTTTCAGAAGCAGCTAGAGTATAAATTATTTCAATTGAATAAAACAATTTTAAACAACTAAATTTACTGCTAAACTCAAAAAAGAGCTTTTTCCAGTTAAACATAAGAGAAAATAATTTTAAATAACTTTTTATGTATTGAAATTTGTATTTCTTAAATGGATGTGTTCAAGGATGGAATTTGAAGAAAATACGGATTATTGTTTTTGTTGTGGAATGTGAAACAATCATAATATACAGAAGAATGGAATATTTTCATGAGAACTAGATTATTCTTTATAGCTTGTTCTTGTTTTTCTTTTTTATATACAACGTCGTTAAAATTTCTACTAAAAAAATCCAATAACATTTTCATTCGTTAAGATTGGCTTTAAATATCTCATTTTGGAGTAAAATGTTTTCTGGTCTCTAATTGAAAGTTTGCAGTACCAGATTGTTATTTAAATACAAAAAGAAATTCTGTATTTTTACTTCCGCATGTATTTGCAATTTAACCATTTTTTTCTTTGAATTTTATTAATTTAAAACAGATGGAGTAACTTCCTAAAGTGTAGTAAGGCAAACTTTGGAAGTAGTTTTTAATACTTTTATAGAAAAGTTAAATGCGGTTAAAGGTCATGCAAATCAGCGAACTCAAAATGTACCTCTTCAGCAACAGACGCTAAATTTTATTTAGTTTTAAATACCTGTTATAGAATTTAAAAATTTAATAAAAAAATGTTGCTATCATCAAAAGATTAATTTTTCTTTTTAAATTCAAAGAAGATATGTTTAACAGAGTAATTGTTCAAAACTGTTTTCGACAAACTCTTAATCCAATACAACATCATAAATTATTTTTTAATATTTTCATTGTTAAAAGAGACACTCGTAAACTTTGTAATGTTTCTCCGGGCAGCCAAGGAGACGGAGCTCCCATCCCACAGTGTAAATAATTTTATGAAACACTTCTCAAGTTAAAAACCTTCCTTTAGTAAGAAATAAAACACTATATAGCATTGCAAAATGATAAAGTATTAATAGCTAAATATTGCTGAGATATGAAAAGTGATAGCAAAATGATTTTTATTCCCAAAATTACCATTATTGATACCTATTACATTCTGCATTCAAGATGTAAGCAAATGTTAAAGTATCAAAGAAAATTGAAATATTTAATTGCAATCTCAGATCTCCGAAAATATTTGGTAGTGATATTTTTTGCAGAAATCAAAATTCCCGACTGGTCCTTGAATACACTTAAGGAACTGCTGAACAAGGCACCAGAAATCCAATTACTATTCTTTCAACAGTTTGCGAATCCGGTATGAATTACTAACGAGTTTTGCTGTGTGAATAGGAAATGTTGATAATGGGATATTGCACAATGGCCTTTAAAAGGAAAAAATGTCTTGGGTGTTATTAGAAGAAAAAAAAAGAAAGAAAAGAGTGATATCAATGTTTTCAGCATAAAAGCATTACGATACAAAAGTTTTATCATCAGCCGTAAAATATTTTACACACTTGTGAGGACATATGCTACGCACTTGTTCTAACACGTAATTACTATAAACATGTCAATAATACATGTGAAGGAAAACTTTTAGTAAATGTCCTTTTTGTTGTAGGGAATCCCTTTCCCACCGCTAGGGAAATGGACAATGGAACAAAAGCCAGCCCCTACGGGTCAGTTACGCCTCTCAGACCTCTGACCACTGGCGACTCTAAGTTCCGCCTCATCATAGCCAGTCTAGAGTCGAGAACAGATGTAGTTAAACTGCTTGAAGCGCGTTTGTGTCTTCAGTTTGCAATACTACGTTTCGCAGCTCCAGACGTTCGCCAGCCACCAAGCGTTAAGTCCATGGCACTCAACAAAACCAATGGTTTACATTCTTCAATACCCACCACTTCAGGAGATAGCTTCCGAATGAAAGTGGGAATTCCTTCAAAAGCAAAATATAGTCTTCATATCAATTTTAAGTATATAAGTTGGTAAGTTTTACTTTTACGCCTCTCAGACCACTGACTTATTTAAAGTATCCGATTTTATATTTTTAAAAAATGGAATTTTCCGAATTTTATACCGTTACAAACTAGTTCAATTTCTTCTTATATTTTAATTAAATTATTTTATTTTGTACTTATGATAAAGATTATGTTTAATGGTAGAACGTTTCACCTATGATAATCAGTATTCAAATTTTGATTAAAAATATTTTTCCAATTATTTATATTTAGTTTTTCAATCTTCCTGTCATTTTAATTAAACAAATTTTAATATGATTTGCAACAGTAATTTTTATTGTTGAATTTATTTGAAACTACTCTGCTTCATCAAGTCGTAAAACGCTTTGTTTTCTGATGTTTAGATTTCCTTTCTCTTTGTTTGATTGTAAATATAAATTAATCTTTCTTCACTTAAAAACAAGATTTGTCTTTTGATTTTTATTAAATATATCTTGATTTTTACTTTTAATGATATATAAATTTATTTCATTAAACTCTGAATTTTTTAATTATAAAAATGACACTATACTTACTTTTTAATTCTTATTATTTTCCTTTGAGATATAATTAGATTTAAAAGTAACTGTAAGTCACCAATGAATGCAGCTATTGCGATGATCATTTGAAGTATTCGTGAATTAAAATTTGTAGAATTTGTTAATTAAAAATAATAGTATCAATTACTTATATTTTTTCTTCAAAACTTTAATCATTTTAGATATTTTAACACTTATGAATTGTAGTTTCCCCTCCCCCTCCGCTAGTTATTATGAGTACATGATCTTTTACTTCAGAACTATATTTGGAATCGGATGTTTGTAAACACTGAGCAACCTTGGGTCTTTTTGAAAGATGACGAGGACGAAAGGTATTCATGAGCATTAGGAAAGGGAAAGCAGCATATCACACTGTGTTCATAATTTCCCACGATTTATGGAGAGAGCCAGCTGGAGTAATCTCCCCTAAACTTTCTCGCATACTATCTAATAAAAGTGTTATTCTCAAACTGCGGCAAAAAATTGTAGACATTGCATAAACTCCTTGCGTAGCATTGGCGTAAGATATTTAGGAAAAATTCAACTTTGGAGTGAGTTTAGTATTTTAATTAAATTTATCGTGTGATCCTTGGCCATTCATCCCTGATATGCATTTAATAATATCCGGAAAGCAAATTTGTTTTACACGTCTTTCCTAGCAGATTGAAACCAAAATTTGGTATCAAAGTAGAATTTAATCACAAAATCAGATACCAAATTTTATATATTGAAGTCATTGCGTTTTTGAGTTATCCCGTTTATATGCTTCTGAAAGTACAGGCCGACAAACGGCCACCCGCTCTTTGTGTTTGGCTCAATATGTGATGCGAAACTTGTATACCGAATCTAGCTGTCTTCTTCTTTTTAATTATGTTTAGCTAACATTAAAATAATAATAAAAAAAACAGAAGACAGACTTCCTCCGAATGGATTTTGATTCGACAGAAATCTACAAATCTAGTGTAAATACCATATACCAACTTTCATCCGTCTGGCTCAAAGCATATTTGTCACAAATAGACAGATAGAAATAATGGCAAAAATATTTTTATGTTTATTGCCATTAGCATTTCCCCTCTCATTTAAAATTGAAGTTTTATGGGAGATGACAGAAAATTAAAGAGAGAAAGATAAGTAGTACAATGAACAGAACTGTTTAAGGTCTACATAACAGTATGACTGCATTATGAAACTATCAAAATCTGAAGCTTAAAAATTTCTTTCAGAAAAAGCTTTTAAGAAACCATGTTACACAAAATATTTAATTTAAAATTTTAGAGATCATTAATAGTGGCGAACCGGCTGGTCATCAAATGCGGCTTCTTAACAATAAAAGTTAAGGCTAGTATATGTTTGCTTCTGTACAACAAGGTATTCAACTGTACTACATTGGATTGTAATTACGTTTGTCAATCGCGTGAAATCTAGTATGATGACATTTTAACTTGAAGCTTTTAAAAATGTTCAATTACCCCTTCGATACCCTCCGCGGTATTTTTCGAATGTTCTCCACCCATTTGAACATTTTTATTTGCTGTACTCATATTGCCGAAATTTTTTTAAGAAAAAAGGATTATTAATTTCTTGATTGAAAGAAATTAGTTAAATGGTTACGTTATTGCGGGAGAAACTATTGCTGTGATATTAAAGTAGAACTGAAAAAAAAAGTAAAAAGAAAGCTTTATCTTATGATAATTATGTGACTGACTTTATATAAATAAATTATTTTTGATCATAATTCCTGAAAGTTTGATTGAATCTTGATTAAATATTCGTTATAGACATTTGTAATCATGTTTATAAACATGCAATGAATCATCTCCCATTAAAGCAGAACATGCAATATTGTTGGATAGAATAAAAATTCATTGTAATTCTTTTGTAACTTCTGTAATATTTTCCTCTAAACGGTCTACAATTTTAAACAAAATCTAAATGAATATTTAATAGAATGTTAATGATGTAATGCTATTATTCATAAAAAATAATATTAATTATTTTCTACTTTATATTTTAAAATAACTGTTAAAGCAATTTCTCATAACAAATACTTCAAAAAAAAAACTTTGAAAATGAAATATTAAACTATCTTAACCATTGTTTAACTTTGATTTGTTCAGAAGCCAATAAATTGCTGATAGTATTTAACATTCGTGTAAAGAAAATGCATCTCTCTTTTTTATATGAAAATTCAAAATTATTGAAATCATAATATACCCTAAATTTATGGTACATCTAGAAGTAAAGAATAATCTTTTATTTCATGCTGATTGCTCATGAAACATATGGTATATCAGGAATGTTTAATTTGCATAATATATACTTGTGGTATTTTAATTTATATGAGAATGTGTAAAGTATAACTATATATTATACATAATTAAGTAAATCTATAAATGTTTATTAAGAATATATAAATGTATATAAATATATATTATTTATCTTAAGATATTCATTTCAGAATTACAAAAGCTTGTTTTTCTACTGAAAAAGCAACCATAGATGTACGAAAAACCAACATATTTGGAAAGAGGTTTAACTTATTTTGCCTTAACAATTTTTCATAGAAAGTTCATTAAATTTGAAAAACCCATAAAACTTCTTAATTTTTATAGGTCATCGATAATGCTGAAGCTATAGAAATCAATATACTGCATACGGAAATGGGAGAATAATTTTTATAGCAATACTAAATTTGTTTGAATATAATTTCTTAGCACCGGAAAAATTTATAAATAAAATTTTAGATACAGTTGTTATCTCTAAAAATTGATAAACTTTATTATTGTTTACTGCATTTCTTTTTCTATGTCTTTCTTAACCTCAAAACAACTTTTGTTGAAGTAAAAATACAGCTGCATTATTCTGTTATAAGTTTTTAATTAACAACTACTTAAATTTGAGTAAGTTTGTTCTTAACATTTGAGATGTAATTGCTAATGAGGCTTAATTTACAAAAATAGAGAGGGAATAAAATCTGATTTTAATTTCCGTTTTCACATATTTATTAATTACATCGGTCCTTCAACTTCATTCATAGACATTGATTAAGATGATAATCATTAAGATGATATTCAACATTGAAATTTTTAATATTGTGTAAATGTTAATGGAATGTGCAAATGCTAATGAAATACAGCAAATTTAAGATTTTTATTGTTCTATGATGTCACGGAACTGGAAAGTTAAAGTTACAAAGGTTCATGCACACAATGAATAAATATAAAAAATTATAAATAATTGCTATAATTAGTTGATTTTTATTTTAAAATTATCTTTGGCATATTTAGACAGTGAATTAATGATTCAGATAACTGCTGTTACTTGCAAATAATCTTGATATATTTAAGCATGTATTTTGAAAGAAAAGGAAAAGTTCGCTTATTTTAAGATAAAAAAGCATGTTTCCTAATTTTAAGCATTAAGATATAATTCAAGTAGAAATGCACTTTTTCGCCAAATATTTTTAACAACTAATACAATAAGCAAACCTAAAGTAATCTCTTCTTAAATCCTCTTTAATGAGATGCGAATGATTTATTGGACTTTTATGACCGGTACGGATGTCTCGCGCGCAACAATCCCAACTTCGACTGCAGCTGTGCCATAAAATAGACCGTTAAGGGATCCTTCACTTTCTAAACAAAACAGAAACGGTATTTTCCTTTCTTTCTTTCTTTCTTTTTTCAAATTGTTTTTTTATCACCATCTGGACACTGAAATTTTATCAACTTCTGAATGATAGCCCAGATGGCCGGTCCTTCTTTGCGCTTTCTGACAAAAGGCATGTGCTGCAGGTTTCATGTATCTCCCTGAAGCTACTAGATTTATGATAGATAAGAGCTGCACCCAAAATGACTCATGACGCCTCCAACAATCTTTTTCTCCAAGTCTCCCCCACGTAAAGCGCTAAAGCCTCTGTGACTGAAGCAATAAGCAACGAGAAAGTATGAAAGGAGGCTGTCAGTAAATTGCAAATGGTGCAGAAAGAAATGCTGCATCGTCACTCTTTCCTTCCCTTTTAGAAATGAAATTATTCTGCGTTTTACAAATCCACTTTTGCATTGGTCAGGATGAAAAGAATACGTAGAGCACTTTTATCACCGAAATTTTAAAAGAAAGTTCTGAAACAAATATGTTTCAATGGTTATTTATTTAATACAGGCGGAGATAAGTTACGGGACTTGCAAGTGTAAAGGAATATTAAAATAATTTTTTCTACAAAGAATTCATTCCTGCTCGACCGTCAATTTTTACAAATGTACTTACATCATAAAGTATTTATCTTTAGATTGTTAGATTTTATTCTTACTATACTTCTTACTATTCTTCTTACTATATTAATTATGAACGGAAATTCAAGCCGATATATTAATAAAATCATGTGCAAGCGCATCAATTTCCAATTATGTTGCAATTGCCGATTAGTATTTGCATAGATTATTATCAGAAAAGTGTTAAGCAAAGTGAAAGCAGTAGTAATTGCTCTGTAAGCATGAATCTTGTATATCGTTTATTTTATTAATTTTAAAGCGAATCAAGATCGAAAACGATGATAATAACTGAGTGCATTTATTTTTCCACGCGGCATTTAAATAAGGATAAATATCAGAACTTATTACTGAAAATGAAGACACTTTTAAGAAATGAGATAATGAAACAAGGATGTCTGCAATGCAAGCAGAAGTTAAATTGTGTGAAAATATTTCCATGATTCTTAGAATGGTAACTTTGTTACCTAAAATGGAGTTATGATTCAGTTTGAATAATCAAAAGAAAATTGCACCTAGGGCAAATAACAAAATTGCGCCCTCTTCCTTTACTTCCTGATTAGGAGAAATTGAACCCAAATAACTGTATTTTAACTATCCGGAACAGATAAACCTTTTTTCAATTTAAACATTTAAAAAAATAATATAACAATGAAATAGGTGATTAATAAGGAAAAAACTATAGTTTAAATATGTGAAAACAATTGAAATTATATTTTATGCATTTATAGCTCTGTAACACGCACACAGATATATATATATATACTAGCCGCCTTTGGCGACCAGCCGGTTCGCCACTATTACCGCTCGCTACAATTTTCAATTAAATATTTTAAGTAACTGGTCTCTTAATAGATTCTCAAACAAAACCTTTTTAATCTTCAAATTTTGATAGTCATACCAAGCTTATACTGTTGTTTAGATCGTTTTGTTCAATTTACTATATATATATTTTGCTAATTTGTTGTCATTTCCGGTAAAACTTCAACTTTAATTTAAAGTGGAAATGATAAAATTGCAATTAATATAAAGATATTTTTTTAATAAAAACAAGCGTTTTATTTTATTTATCATCTTTATTGTTATTTATTTATTATTATTATTATTGAATATGAGTATTGCAAACAGAATCGCTAGGTATTTAAGTTTTATGTGAACTACAAAATATTTTTCATAATTTATGTAATTTCTCAAACGATAATTCAACAAAAATTTCTCAGATTCAGCATAAAATTCAGTTTTTAGTTTTGCTTTCAAAAGGATTGAAATGAAATCAACAATAATATTTTGTTCCGGCCTATAAATATATTTCAAAAATTATGAAGTCTAAATTTAATGCAGTAAGTTATCATATTCTGAGAAATATTCTGGACACACCAAATTTTAAATAAATGAATGAATGTTTCTATTTTCCACGATCAACTAAGACTTATTTATGAAGTTTTAAATGTTAAAAATTTAGAAAAACTCAACATTTTCATAATCTTAGGTCAATTAATCTTGAGAAACCTGCGCGCTGATTGGCGTATTTTCTTTGAAATAATCGATGTAAAATTTAAAATTATCCTTTTTTTTTATTGAATAGTGATGTTCAAATTTTCATAAATCAGTCAGTTTGAGTGATTGATTTAGTTGATCGGAAATTAACTCGTTTTATTTAAAATATTAGTGTTTCAAGAACATTTTGTTATTCGTGATTTCCCCAGCAGAAGCTTTATGTAAAATCAAAAATTCGTTATTTATTAGAGTATTTATTGAATCAAGTTACATAAAATATAATAATTTTCCATTTAAACCATTTTAGCAGATCTGTGTCTTACTAAAGGTTTACAAATTAGCTGTATGGCCCTGATTTGAATGGATATCCTGTTCATATTAAACAAAACTCGCCTTAAAATAAAACTGATTTATTGAATTAATAATATAGAGAGTGTAAAAGATCATAAAATAATTTTTCTTGAATTTATTTTTTAGAAAAAATAATATTTCATATTTGTTTTATTTCCTACAGACACGTGCCGAAAATTATATTTTTGCAGATTTCATTTCCAAAAAGATTTAATTTATATTTAGTTGGAGCTTTAATCAATGTGATGGCAACACTTTGAAAAAAGTTAATTTTTTCCCATGAATGCGAAACGTGCTCGTGCAGCTTAAATTTTATTTTTATTTTGTACGAAAAAAATTGTTGAAAAATATAATTAAAATATTTATTTAAAAAATCATTAAAAATAGAAATTTAATTTTAAGTTTAAAACATTGGTATCATTTAAAAGATAAATTTTTGATATCTAACTTGATGTAAAAATCTTTTTTGTGCGGTAATATTTTCGGAAGTTATAGCAGAAACACGCCAAAATTTCGCGTAATTTTTAAATAAATAAAATTCTAATTAAAAATTCGAAAAAAATAACCCCCAGGTGCACATTCCCGGCCTCCAAGGCATACAAGTGCCTAATTTGGTAGCTGTAGGTTGAATAGTCTGGCCTGTAGAGCGCCAACACACACACGCACACACACACATTGAGCTTTATTATAAGTATATAATATATATATATATATATATGTGTGTGTGTGTGTGTGTGTGTGTGTGTGTGTAACATTATTTGTTGTGAAACAGGATGCAGTTTGAAGACAGTGAAGATACTTTTAATTTCGTGACGCCGTTTCGTTTTATTTCATTTTGAAGAAGCAGGCATATGTACAAGCGATGAGCACACAGATCGACACAGAAAGGAATGAGGAAAAAGCTCTTGGACATTTTATCCCTGGTCTTATATAACCTATGATTTTGATAGGGAAAATATTTCTTTACAGTGCTAATGTATTATGAGATTTCGATAGGGATTTTCGTTACACGGGTGAACAAGGTAGGGGAAACACAGGGAGATTTTAAAAAAGAATTTGCCTGATCAGCGTTATTTTATCTCTTCACGCGCAGTGTGGGAAAGTTAGATTTTAGCTGATTCGACAATTTAACAAAGCTTCTCTTGAATTAATTAAGTAGAGATAGTGGAATTGGATCACGAAATAAGAGAATATTTTAGAATGAATTTACTGTGGGCTAAATTAAGATAAAATCTTGAAAATTAATTAAATTGAAATTAGAGTTAATATATATATATATATATATATATATATATATATATATATATATATATATATATATATATATATATATATATATATATATATATATATATATATATATATATATATATATATATACACACACACACACACACACACAACCAGAAAGTTTATTCCCCTCCGGTTTATACTACAATGTCCATTGACGACATTTCAAATGAAACCGTTTGATTTAACGTTCCCAAACTCAATGTTTAATAAAAAGATCATTATAATAAAAATTATTTTCACCTATTTTAAAACTATGAATATTTGATTTTTTTATATGATACATTCAGTTGTGTCATTATCCTCAGTATTAAAAATATCTTCTAACATAACCGTTTTAAAAATAAATATAATTTGCAAAAATAATTTTCATTACCGATACTTAAGTCATATACATCTCATTGTTCGGTCTGTTCTTTAAATAGCCCTTTTTGACCAAGAATTCTTATTTAGACTTCTGAAGCAAAAATTTAACAAATGTTTTTATTGCTTATGAATATTAGATTTTTTTCCCTCACTTTGTGTGATCGCAAGAATAAGCAAATTTAATTTTTCAAGATTAGATTTGTCAAAGATATTTTATCTCTAAAAAACACTTATCTCACTTTTCCAAATTTTGCGGATTCAGTATTTGAGATTTGACTAGAACAGATGTGGCTGTTTGTAGCTCTTGTTCTACCATTAATTTTAACACATCCTGGTATTTCTTGCAATTCTGACTGTTTTCTTGCAGTCCAACTGCCTAATGCTGATAGGCTTACTTATTTTAATCCCTTGAGGGCGTTGTCCTCTTTCTCAAAAAAAAAAAAAAATATCGCCAAAGTACAATGACGATTATAATATCAGATGAAATTTTACTCAAGTTAAAATCAACGCTATGGCGTTGTCATAACCAGTTTTAGCCGTTCAGATGACAGATAAGAAAATTCTCCCATTCCTAGAAAAGAGGATCTTATAATAAGGATTAAAGAATTTGTTTACAGCTCTCGATTTATCATGATTCGAACGTTAAGTGGCACGTTAATCAGTTTGATGATACTGTGCGTTAACATTATTAATTCAAAATACACTGGCTAGATAATAACTACTAACGCAAATGAAAAAATTCAATCTAAACTTGAAGATAGTGTCCTTAAAACTGAATTATACCCCACCTAAAAGAAAGATCCAAACTTTTGACCCTGGAATGCACTGAGAAGGTCAACAAATGACATAAATGACGGAAGAAAAAGATATGGAGGATTTCGAATTCTGGAAAAAGTAAAATGGACTTTGTCAGGTGAGCAATCACCAATGGAAAATAAGATTAATGAAAAATCAGTAACTTCTACCAATTCGGAAAACTAGAAATAAATAAATAAATCTCCGAATATATAAGGGAAATTACAAAAAATACATTTACAAAATTTCAGTTACAAAAATTTCAGTTTAGACCCAAAAAGCTACGATATACTATATAAATTAATTTCTGAGAATTTTCTAAAACATTTAATTACGATATCGATATCAGTCTCTTAATTTTTAAGACGCTTGCAATGAACGTCTACTTATTGAAAGATGAATAACAATAAGATAATTAATAAAAGATGAAATGATAATTTTAATGTTGATATTTGCTATCTACTTATTTACATTTTTATTTACGATTTTTAAATGAAAGTATATAAATTCTTTTTTCAATATAAATTCCATAATGAACATGGAAAATATAATTATTTGAAACTTATTATCTCAATTATGTAGTCCCAGTAAAGACAAGAAGCCTTGAGACATGTTATTTTTAGAACTTATTTCATAGATTTTTAGGATTTAAAAAAAACAAAAACATTAAAAATATATTTAATGTAAAAGCTTTTCTAAAAACATGTATTAAGAAAATGTTATTATTTTGGTATAAAATGGGAATATTAACATTTATTAAAGTAAAATTATTGACACTTTAAAAGGAGCTCATTTAGCCTTTTTTCTCTTCAGCATTTTTTTTATTGCCGTAGTACTTTTAATTCTCTTCTGCATTTTTTTTAATGCCGTAGCACCTATTCTTCTCTTGATTTTTTTTTCTCTTTATTTTCTGCGAATAGTACTTAGTTTCAGCAAAATAAATAAAGAACTATTTAAATTCAGTGAATTACATTTGAACAATGAAATATTTTAATTCTAGAAATCTTCAATTATTAGTCTCTTTAAATATTTATTCTTATAATATAACACGTTGTCAATTACAATATTCAACTTGGGAAATTTAAGAGCTATCACTTAATTTTACATGAGCATTTCCTTCCTTGAAAAAAAAATTTGGAACTTTTAATCATTTTTCTTATATTGACGGAAAATGCGCATTCTTCTTTTTTTCAGCATGAAATTCTTTGAAAGCACACAAAACGCATCATAAAAATTACATCTTTAAACCAGAAGGTTAAGTATTTTTAAAAAACTTCATACATTTTTTAATCATTTTTTGTAAAAATGTAATACTTTTTTGGCTCTACACTAAAATACATACACTAAAAATACATAACACTAAAACACTTTAATAAATGTTAATATTCCCATTTTATACCAAAAGAATAACATTTTCTTAATACATGTTTTTAGGAAAGCTTTTACATTAAATATATTTTTAATGTTTTTTTTTTTTTAATCCTAAAAATCTATGAAATAAGTACACTAATACATAACACTAAAAAATATGTATTTCTGCATATCCTGGGCATTCATCCTCCTCAGCAAAACGTGCTCATTTCGTGAATTAAAGTTTGATCACTATATTCAAAAGCCGCCGTAGAAGCAACTAGAGCAGTTTCAGTTGAGTCTTACTTTTTATCTTACAGTCGTTGGGCTCACATTGTAGCTTATCTAGGTCTTAACTACCGTAGGCAGAAAAAATGGGGGTGGATCTAGAGGGACTAAAGAGAATGCACATTCCTCGTATTGATAAGAGAATCATTGACGATTGAGGGATATTTTTCATGAAACAGTACGCTTTTTTTTCACGGTAAAACAAATAATTTCTCTTTAAGAACTCTAAAAACATTTTTGAAATTTTATTTCTAATTTATTTGCTCCGTGTGTTTGCTATTTTCTCTCTTCGTTGTCTTGATCTGATTTTAAATATGAATAAGAGCAATTAATATTTCGAAACATAATTTATATTAATTATTTGAAAGAAATTCATTTAATTATTTCCTGAATTGTAATATAGTCAAAAAGAATTTCAGTTAATCTTTGAAAGATAGGCGCTAAAAATTATAGGTTAATAAAATTTTAAAATAACAAACTTGTATAATAATTGTTTTAGGTATAAAGGTATCAAAAATTGTTAATCTCAATAGCTTTTAACATATCACTTTAGTAGGAGTAAAATTATCTTAAATTTTCTTTTTTTTTTTTGAAATCGAATTCATAATGGAATTCGATTCAAATAATAATAGTTTAAAAAAAATGTGTATGGAGGAATTATTTCGATCATGGTATTCTGTGAAATATTACTCTTAAATTATTAAATGTTACATTTTTGTTCCTTAAAAAATATTGACGTTATTTGATCACATATAAAATTTTAAATAAATACTGATAACTAGAGGTTTAATTACGTAGAAATGTAGAAAGCCAATTTGATATTGAAATAACTAACATTAAGAGGCACAATAAACTCAATTTTTTCCCTTCAAGGAAAATTCTTTAAGTTGTGAAAAATGATATATAATTAATGTTATATATATATATATATATATATTTATATATATATATATATATATATATAGGGAGGGAGAGAGAGAGAGAGATAGGAGACAAACAGTAGATTTCAAAGATTCTTCTGCCTTGTTTACTGTATGTATTAGATAATTTTTTTATATCAGTACATTTTTATGTTAAATATTCTTTTATAAAAATGCCTTAATTCATGTAAATTCTATTCATATAGATCCTATTCATAATGTAATGCAATTATTATAATTGCATTAATAGAATTTCATGAATAGAATTTTAAACTTGTAGTGGATGACACTTGATGTTAATACATTTTTTCAAATATTAATTAATTAATGAAATTTGTCCAATAATTTCTATTTGGTCGCCAAATAGTAACTTAAATAAAAAATATAAAATGTTGACCTTAGTAGAAATTAACTTAAAATTTTTTTTTAATATATATTATTTGTTTTTACATTATACTATTAAATTATTTAAAATATGGATGTTGAAATTTTAAAATCATTTTTCTTTGCAAAGCATTTATTCTTTCATTATGGTGAGCAAAGCTTTTAATTTATACATTAGGATATTTTCACCCACTTTTCAGTAACACTGTCCGTCAGTAGGTGATTCCTCCCTGTTTCTGGTGAGTGTTGACAAGCGTAAAACACGTTTACAGTTGAGAGCAATAAAATTCTGGTTCCACGGGGTGGTCCTTCCGCATCTGTTTAACCACCCCACAGATCCGTCAACCCAACCATCTCAATACAGAACGCCGTCTCATGCCCCCCCCTCCCCGTATCCGTGACTATTCTGGTCACTGAACGGTTTGGTGGGCATGTTACGACCATCGCAATACAAAGCACATTGGTAAGTTGTCGTGGTAAGAGATTCCGAAACATATAGAAGACAGCCATTATTAGTGACATATATTGTATCCTTATTTTAGCTGCTATGGATTTACTATTTTGGCTACCTTTCTTCATTATATTTCAAAAATGCTTCGTTGAAAGTTTTGAGTAAGTTTTCTTTTCCTTTTTTCATGTGTATGTGTCTGTATTCAGTGATACTGCATACTTCCTTCAATTTATTGGGTTGTATTTGAAATGTCATAAATCATGATAATAACATTTAACGTTGTTCTTCTTAATAGGGAGTAGTTGCACGTTATGCATAATACTATTTTCTTATTTTTTTAATTTTATTTTGTGAGATGTTATTCTTTAAAGAAATAAATGTTTTATGAATATGCTTGCTTTAATGTAACAGAATTTTGATCGAATGAGAGTTATTTATTTAATGAGATGCAGTATCTGAGAATTTTAACATTTTGATACGTTATGTTAATTTTTAAAAAAAATTATCTAGAATTAAAACCACATAACTAAAAATTGTAACCCCTTAAAAATTCCTTTAAACTCGATTCTACAATTGGAGTTATTGTATTTTAATGTTAATGAATTTATTCTAAATTTGAATGAAAGCTGACTTCAGAATCCTATCTTTATATATAATTTTAATTTCTTGTGAGTTAAGCTCGACTGCTTAGGTATTTTTTTACCGTGCACAGGTTAATGTAATGCCAATAATGTATGAATTCAAAATTTATTTAAAAATAATTTATTTTTTAAATTTTTAGGAGGTAGTTATTTTTGATTCAAAGACATTTAGTTAACATTGGTTTAGGTAACATTTAGTTAACATTTCGAACATTGGACATTTAATTCATTAAACTTCCAAAGTTCTGAATTATATTACTGGCCAATCTTCACTGTTGTTTGTAATAATTTTTCTGATGGGATTGATAATGAAAACAAGCGAATAATTCATGTGTTTTAGAAAAGTGTACCCTCTTAAGCTGATTAAAGATGAATTAGTTAATTTTAGTGAAGATTTCCTGTAAATATTTTGAGACATCTAATAACATATGCAATTAATATGCCTTAACTTATAAACTGATTGAATGCTGAATTTCTTCTTTACCAGGTGCATGATGTACATAATACAGGATTACAGTTGATTGAAGGTGGGAGAATATTCGTAAAGCATTTTTAATATAATATAAAATAAGGCATCATTAAAAAATAATTCAAGATTGCCCTATTAAAAAATATATTAAGGATTTTTTAATTAAAATTTTTGTAATTGGCAGAGTAATTTAAAAAGAAACTTGCATCTCAATTCAGCCAGTAAAAGGGTGGAAACTTTACATGTTTATAATTTTTAGTTCAACAACAGCTGTCGATGAAAGTTAGTAAATCCTGTTTATAGTCTGTTTCAGTTGAACGTTACTTTTTACATTATTTTATTTCATTTACATTACTTATCCATTATCATCCAAATCCTAATATCTCATGTTAATTAAGACAATTAAGAGAGATACTCATTATCTTAAAAATAAAAAGATTTTAAATTCGCATTCTGAAGTTATTTAAATTAATGGAATGATACAGTAATTAAAAGGTCTGAACCTAAAAATTTAATTTATTATGAACTAGACGCATTTGGCGACCAGCCGGTTAGCCAATTTTAATGATCGTTAAAATTTTAATTATTAAATATTTTATGTAATTCCTACTTTAATAGCTTCTTCATCAAAATATCTAAAAATCTCAAATTTTTATAGTAATATAATTCACTCATAGTATTATAAAGGCCTTAAGTCATAACGTAATATGTATCTCTCTAATTTTCTGTTAACACCCGTAGAATTTATGCTTTAAATTTAAGTGGCAATGATTAATCTGCAATTAATATATATATATATATATATATATATATATATATATATATATATATATATATATATATATATATACTGAAACAAAGCATTTTTTTTTTTCATAATATGATTACTGAAAACAGACTCACTGAGCATTTAAACCTTATAGGCTCTAAATAATATCTTTCTTAATGTATGTAATATCTCAAACATTTGTCAAAATTTTTTTTCTCAGATGCATTATGAGCAGATAGGTTAATTAACAATGTTTAATTTTAAATCAAACACTAAGAAACTTTTGCATCATACACTAAGAAAATAAACAGAATCGTTTAATATAATCGGTCGAAAACATGTTAAAAAAGACTACTTAAAAAACATGCACTTAAAACTATAAAAATATACAAAATATATATAAATAACATAAATACAATTTAATTACAAAAGCATACAACTAACCTTAAAATAATTTAAATCAAGTCCACGTGAATTTTCAACACAAGTTATGGTAACGCAAATGCATGAATTTTTCTACGCCAGTTGGGGTAACTCTATGCAGATTAGAAATTTTTTTAATTTCCTTAATTCTGTTTTATTTACATTCAAAAGTACTTCAGAATGAATGTGAAAGATCAATTTTTTAACAATGTTTGATTTTCAATGCTTCAAACATTGAAAAAAAATAAAGAGAATCGTTTGAAAAATGTTAAGCCTAACTTCATTAGAGTGGGAAAAAAACTGTCTTACTCATTTGGCGGTGGTGTAATGAAGATTTTTTTGGCGGGAAATTTAGTTTTTAATTAATAATTAAAAATTTAAAAAACGCACCCCAGGTGCACATTTCCGACCTCCAAGGTAAACATTCACCAAATTTGGTAGCTGTAGGTAGCAAACGGACTGGCCTGTAGAGCGTGAACACACACACACATACACACATTGAGCGTTATTATAAGTATATATTAATACTTATTCGCATTAATGCATAAAAGAAGAAGAACCGTTATTATGTTTTTCTTCCTTCCTAAAATTAATGTATTTTCTTCTCTAGATTTTCGGAAATTTAAGTATTTCCCTGTTAGAAAGGGAACAAGGTGTAATTTTGGTCATTTTTTTTAATGTTCATTTACACTTCGTAAAATATTTTTTACGAAGCTTTTGTGATGTTTGTTTTTTGTGATAATTTCTTAAATGAATGAGCAATGACATCAATTTTATTATTATTTGCTTTTTAAGCCAATGTGTGTGTTTTTTTTATCTGCATTAATAAAAGTAAAAAGATGTATGAAAAGTGAATACTCCTGAAAGAGAAAGCAATAATGAAAGATAATAATTTGCTTTAATAAAATTTATTCCTTTAAAAGCAAGATGAATTTAACTGTTTGTGGGTAAAATTATCATTTTTAATAGAATTAAAATTTGAAATAAATGAGAACTGATTTAATTACATACATATTAATAATTTTGTAACAAATAAATTAAAATTATAATTTGTTACAACAAATGGTAAATATAGATGAAAAATCTTTATAAAGCTTTTTCTGTAATTTTAGAATATTATTTTAATTTCATTTATTTTATCAATTAAATCAGCATAAAATAATCATATGCATATATGCATTATACATCTGTAATTATTATTATGCAACGTAATTATGCATCTGTGCATAATAACGTTGCTACTTTTATTTTATACATTATTCAGAAATA
This sequence comes from Argiope bruennichi, assembly GCF_947563725.1. Classification (NCBI taxonomy): domain Eukaryota; kingdom Metazoa; phylum Arthropoda; class Arachnida; order Araneae; family Araneidae; genus Argiope; species Argiope bruennichi. The sequence continues at coordinate 143,199 of NC_079157.1, read as the reverse complement.
CAGACGCCATGCATATTTGAAATTTATCTTCTTTACAAAGAACCGAATTTTTTTTTTAGAATTAATTTTTAAAAAAATCTAATTGAATTAATCATAAAAGTAATTCAGATTTCGAAGAAAGTTTATTTTTTTCCCAAGTAATCTTGAATTACAAAACATGTCTGTTTTATTTTTTTCACGAGGAAACGAAATATTTTATATGTATTTACTTTCCTCTTTAATTGTTTGTTAAAGTAAGACTTGCAAGGATAGTTGAATGCTGCATTAATGATACCCGTTGTGCCATCTATTATCACTTTTGAAAACTCGAGTAGTATTTCGATATTTATTGAATCGATTAGCAATAATGATGCCATTTTCCAAATGGATTTTTTGCTATTTTCACTTCCGGTTTGTGTTGGTAGGCGTGTTTTGGTGATTATCATAAATGTACACAAGTCGGATTCGTTATTGAGAGATAGTATTTCAATCCTCTTTGAGTGTGAGAACTCATGATGGTGTAAAAGCGAAAGCAAGGAAATGTTAGAAAGATAAGCGTTAGGAATTTGAATGATATGTACTTTTTTCCAGTTTTTAACTGAGAATCTCGGCTTGCAAGCAGTAATTTTTTTAAATTTCAATTTATCCTATAAATAAACTCAAATTTAAATTGCTTACATGGGACCTTTTTTTCAATAAATATCTATTTGTTGGAAAAGATAAAAAAAGTTTAAGAACAATTGATGAGAATTATGAATTTCTGTAAATTTTATTGATATAGTATGTTTGCACTAACTTTTTCATTTCCAGCAATCTTATTATTATTATTTTTTTTTTTTTCGTTTTTTCATGAGGCATAAGTGCACCGCTAACAGAAACGAAAGGATGGAGAAATGGCATAAAAACATTATATATCTTTTAACACCTTTTTGTATGTAAATTAATTATAATGAAACATTGATTAATGAACATTGCAACAATAAATTTATGCGAAACATAGAATTTGCCTTTTCCTTAAATTTTTTTTTTTAGTATTGGGATATTGACAATGAAACTAACAATATGTTTGAATATTTAATAAAAGAATAAAGATATAATCTAAAGGCAAACATAAATTTCTCGTTCATAAACACATCTATCTTTTTTTAAAAAAATATTATTCAATGAAACATCGATTTTTTCTGCTCATCAAATTGCTGTATTGCCTTTTGAAGCATCCAAAGGCTCCCCAACTGTTTGTGAAATGGAGGTTTTTTTATAAGCATTATATTTTTCTTATTCACATTTTAGCATTAACTTTACTTGTTTAAACATATTACACAAAGGTGAAATTAACTGAAACATTTCTTTTTCTCCATTCCTGACACTGATTTATGAAGTAATGATCTAGATTTATACATATATGAGGGGGTGGGGTAGGATGGATAGAAAAAATATTATTCTTGCCTTAATTGAAAAATAATCATTGCTTTTGATAATAAAAAAATAAAAAAAAAAATTGAAAGTGAAGCTTATTTTTGTAACAGGGGAAGGGTAGGAAACTATTTATTTCCGATTTTTCCAAATGTGGAAATTTTTTTTTTCTGTAATGTATTTTGAAAACTGAGGAAATCAAGGTTATTACATTGACATAGACTTAATTTATCTTAACTAATTTATCTAGTTCTTATTTATCTTAATATGTATTAATTATATAATTATTCTGGAAAGGGAAAATAAAAATTTTGTTTTTAAATTGGAAGTTATCTTTTTTCTGTAATAATTTGAACTGTAACAAATTATCATTATTTTAATTATTTATTAAAATGTATTATTTATTTCAATAATATCTATTTTTTGTAAATTTTTTTTTATTAAAATCATGTATTTTTTGGGGTGAAAGCAAATTTTTTTATTTAAAAAATTTTGTATAGCTTTGTAATGAAATATAGTTTATGAAGTAATTGTAAAAATCTCTATTATATATGGTTTTTGAAATTTCTTCTGTTATTAAAATATATTTTTCTGTATTTAATAATTGTCGAAAATCGGAAACATAACTAGATATATATTTTTATTTTTTAATTACTTATTTATTATTTTATTTTTGGTGAATAGTAGTGAAAATTATTGTTTTGAAGTTTCAAAGACAAGTACTGTTAATTTTAGTGTTAAAATGAATATTAAAAAATATTAATTATTGATTTTGTTCTTTTTTTAGTCAATATGTGTAAAACGCTGAATGGATGAAACTTAATTTTTGTGAATGTTGTTGTTAGTGGAAATGACTATACTTAGATTTATACTGATCAAATTATGTAAATATTGTTTTTTATTTAATTATTATATTTTTTTATTGGTTTAAAATTGTTAAACGTTGTTTCATATCTTATTTCTAGAAAGCTAATGAAAGGATATATTTTTTCAAGGCATAATAAATTTTTATATTCTTTCTTATTTTCTTTTATATAATTTTGTAATTCAGACGTTTTAGGAATTAGTTAAATTGTTTAGTTAATCTAAAGAAAAATTTACCACCTTTAAAGTCTTGTATTTTCTGCTTTGAAGTAAATTGCATGCATTCATTCCTTGAAATAATTCAAAATTTATATTTCGCCACTTATTGATGCAAATATTTTTGAAATATGAAAGATTAAATTAATTACATGTAGGTGAATTTTATGCCAAATCTTTTAAATTGATGTAAATAGCATATTCAATAGTACTTTTTATTTTCTCATTTTTTAGAACCTATTAACATTGTTTCAAGAGATATTTCTACAACTGTCATATTATTCACTGATGAGGCTGAAACTGTAATGAAATTGACCTAAATGATTGTGCTGAATTTTCAATCACTTGATAAATGTTATTTTGGATTTTTCTGAGAATTCTAAATTTTTGTTCTTCTCATTAATACTGAAACACTGAAAATTAATCTATTTTGTAATATAGGATAAGAGTTGTAGTAAATGAACTGTTTAAATTTTTATTAATTGTGAATGCATTAAGATTTTTGATGTTACTCCTTATATGTTAGATTGATTTTCAAAGATATTAATTAATTTGCATGGACATTCATAGAGATTTAATAAAAAAGTTTATGTGTTTTATTAGATGCAGTAGTTTATGTAATACTGTCTATATACAGAGAAGCTGAAAGCATGTTTAACAATTTATGGAAAAAATGAAATTTTAAATATATGTTTTTTTTAGTGGTGGTGATAAAAATAACGAAGCAGGTATTAATTAATTATTTTGTTATTTCAAAAGCTTGCTATCTTTAAAACGTTTTCAAACACTAAAATTACAGAATACTGAAAATTGACTTAACTTGACTGCAGATCCAGGAGTTTCCATCCACATGATCATGATTATAAAGAAACGAGCTTGCCCTTATTATTGATAGCAATAATTCTGGGAAATGAGAAGTTAAAATTGAAATCACTGAAATCGTGTGATTATCCTGGTCTTTCTTTAAGCGTAATAAAGGACAGTTTTCTGCATTGCTTTTAGTATGATTTTTTAATTCGGAACTTACGGAACGCTGTGTGCGTAATAGAAAGAACAGAATTGGAGATTTGTGCGCTATGTAACACCAGAAATGTTTTTGTGCATAATTAATTAGGTAAACAAAGAAGATTTTTCACTTAACTGCGACGAAGTTGTTCTGTTTCAAGCTGAAAAACGTACTAAAAATATCTAAACAAGAATTTCAGTACAAAATAGAAGAAGGCTTTTAAAAAATGTAAGTTTTTCGAAGAAAGGGAACTAAAATTATTTATTTATTGTTAATTTTTTAATTTCGAAGCAACATCTATAGGCGGAAGTTAGAAACTTTTCTTTTTCTCAGATGTGGAAGCTTATTATCATATTTTCCATATAAGGCGAAAGGGGAGGTGATTAAAAGTTTGTAAGGAGCGCAACAGACGTCATTACGCATATGCGCGTGGACTCTTTTTTTTTTTTTTTTTTTTTTTTTTAATAGAGGGTTTTTTTTCTTATATTTTGTGGGGTGTGATCTGTGTCTCGTGTTCGTTTCTTGTAGGAGTGCGTAATGAAAAGAAAGAAAGAAAAAACTTGATAAGAGTATTGTAACATGAACGTGAATGCACGGTCTCTTTTTGGCTGTCGGTGTCAATTCGCTTGCAGCTTGTGGGCAATTGAAATTGTCGCCGTGGGTGGTGTCATCCGATCCCCATTGTCCCCCCTGGCCATCGTGTGTGGTCAGTGATGGTCGTTTTTTACGACCCTCATTAAAGGGTCATTAGGGTGGTCCTTTTACGACCCTCATTAAAGGGTCATTAGGGTTGTCATTAGCGACATCCATCTGCGCTAATGACACTCGTCATTAGCAAGACCCCCCACGAAAAGGTTCATTATCGCACCTGTAGAGTATTAGTATCGTATATATAAGATCGGACATGAAATGTATTTTCTCACCAGATGAATGTCAACGGCCATACCATGCTGAAAGCACCGGTTCTCGTCTGATCACCGCAGTTAAGCAGCATCGGGCGCGGTCAGTACTTGGGAGGGTGACCACCTGGGAACACCGCGTGCTGTTGGCATCTTTTTAATTTTATTTCACTTTCAAAAATTCAGATTTGATCCTTTTGCATGTAATGTTATTATTTTTTTATTAATTTATTTGATGTGTTTTATTAATTTTCCCTACAAAATACGTTTTTATTGCACGAAGTGTTTATTTATTTTGTACCTGTGATTCTAAATTGTAATGAAGTATCATCAATAGTGATTGAATGTTATTATAAATTATTTTTCACTAAAAATCCTTTTCTTATTTCCTTTCCAGAATTAGAAAGAGTGTGAAGAATTTAAAAACAAAACAAAAACGGAAATAAAATGAATTGAAAGTTAACAGATGCATGTAAGTGTTAAAAATCTAATAACCCATTTATTTATTAATTTTATCATTTTCTACACATGTTTTAAACTATTATTCTTAATTTCCATGAATCACTTACTCTTTTTTTTTTTTTTACACAAAGTATATTGTGAATTATTAATATGATTATGTATACACACACTTGAAATTTCAATTTCTTTTTTATATTATTGTGATAAACATTGTTCTTTGCAAACAAAACAGTGTTCTACAACATGTGTTGGCCCTTAAAAGGGCCTTTTTTTTTTTTTTAAACGAGGGATTCCATTTTTCTACTTGGAGCTAGTGTACTTGGTGACAGCTTTGGTTCCTTCGGAAACTGCGTGCTTGGCCAATTCACCAGGCAACAAAAGCCTCACAGCTGTTTGAATTTCCCGACTGGTAATTGTGCTCCTCTTGTTGTAGTGAGCTAATCGGGAAGATTCGGCTGCGATACGTTCGAAAATGTCATTCACGAAAGAGTTCATGATTGACATGGCTTTGCTGGAAATACCGGTATCAGGATGCACCTGTTTCAAAACTTTGTAGATGTAAATAGCGAAAGATTCCTTCCTACGCTTCTTGCGTTTTTTCTTATCACCGGCACGAACAGCCTTTTGGGCCTTTCCGGCCTTTTTAACAGCTTTACCAGAGGCTTGAGGAGGCATCGTCAAGTCGAAATGAGAATGGAAAATGCCCCCGCGCTACCTCGCTTGCATTTTATACACACTGCTGCGAAGCTGAAAGTAACCAATCGCGTTTCACTCTTCGGAGCAGGGGCGTGTGTGAAATCACTATATAATGAGGGCGCTTTGCCGTCCCGGGCCATTCGAGTCATTTTAGCTCATTTGAGAAGTCATGTCTGGTCGTGGTAAAGGAGGCAAGGGTCTTGGAAAGGGGGGTGCCAAAAGGCATCGTAAAGTTCTTCGTGATAACATCCAGGGTATTACAAAACCCGCAATCAGGCGTTTAGCTAGACGTGGCGGAGTCAAACGTATTTCAGGTTTGATTTACGAAGAGACTCGAGGTGTGCTCAAAGTTTTCTTGGAAAATGTCATTCGAGATGCTGTCACTTACACCGAGCATGCTAAAAGGAAAACTGTCACTGCTATGGATGTTGTGTATGCACTAAAGAGGCAAGGACGTACCTTGTACGGTTTCGGAGGTTAAGCGAAAGTTGGAATCCCTTGCACTGAAAAAAAAAAAAAAAAAAAAAGGCCCTTTTCAGGGCCAACACATGTTGTTGAACACTGTTTTGTTTGTAATGCTATTAAAACATAATTATTTTATATTCATGTTATTAGAAGCACATAAAGAAGGAGGGGGGGGGGGGGTGCAATTAAAAATAAAGTAATAATGTAGGGTGTAATAAAAAGAAAATAACTTTTCATTTCTCAGAAAGTGCTGTTCTTGATGATAAGAAATTTAAATTGTGTCCTAATTGAAGAAGAATGATTTGATCTTTTAAATTATCTTTTGAACAATGTCCTTCTTTTTAGTGACAAGAAAGAAAGAAAAAAAAAAAGAAAAAGAAGGGGGGGGGGGGGGGGAAGAAGGAATTGAGAAAAAAAAAAAAATTCATTCTAATCAATTATAGGAAAAATTTCAAGTTTCATTGACTCCTTTAATAACTTAACAATAATAAAATAATAATAAAAAGAATAACAATAAATAAAAAAGGTGATATGGTTCATAGCATTATGACATAAATGACAAAATTCAATGAATAATAAACTTAACATTTAAAGCAAATAAACTATAACTGCTTTGAAATAACTGAAGAAAACAATTTAAAACATCAGTGGACAGGATCTAAAATGAGTTTCTAATGAAAATGAATGTATATTGAAAACACAAAGCATCAAATGTAAAAGGAAGTTTGGAGAGTGGGAGGATGTATTTAAATTTCTGTTTCCCAATACTCTACGACCAGCAACTATTTTTTAAAAGATATAAACTTATTAAATCTTCAAAACAGAAGACTGTACATGCAAAATTTGCCAACATTTTAAGCAAAAATGGGCTCTGTCACTTTCTTAAGTAACAACCATTTTCATTGTATATTTGATATAAAAATATACTTTTCTGCTAGAATTTACATCCTTCTACCCCCCCCCCCCCCCAAAGAAAAAAACAAAAATAATTTTCCTGAAAGCAGGGGTTCAGAATTAATAATTATACACTAAGAAGAAACAGAAACTAAATGTCAACATATGAGAATTGCACATGCGTAGAATCAGTTGTCAAGCATTCATTTCTATGGTAACGTGCTTATACCATAAATAAACATGCAAATCAGGGTTAGAGGTTAACTAATCAGTGTGATTGATTTGAAATGTCATTTGGTGAAGACACCCATGCCTTGTCTCTCAATAAGAAGCTTTCATTTGATTACTTATAGACAGACTTTTTTTAATAATAATTTATTTTCAATAATTATGGTGCACTTATTTATTGTTTTTAAATGTTATCATCATTTTGCAGATTTGATTTTATAAATGATTTAATTTTTGTTTTTTGCTAAATATTAAGAATGTTCATTTATTGCATTTCAATGTTTTTTTTTAATATGTATTGAATTTTTGTTTTATTTGTGCTGCTTACACATACACAAATAAGAATTACTTGACTGCATATGTGTGTACAACTATTGCATGAATAATAACCTGTTTCTTTTGTAAAACAAAATACTCAATTGAACAGTATGACACAATTATTGTATAAACATTATTTCATTACAAGCATTTTTTTTTTTTTCAATTAATATTTTCATTTATATACACGGTGTGAAATAGAATATAAACACATGTCTCTGATTCCCATTACACACTATTCACTTTACATGATTTTGAAGTGTTTGCATCTTAAACATGTATCATAAAAATATTGAGTTGTTAAATGTGTTTAAAACATATTATTGTGTGTGCTATGGTTTTTCTTGGCTTTTAATGAAAAAAAAAAAAAAAAAAAAAAAATGGCTTGATCAAGTTTAAGTAAATGACTGTGGGAATTATATATTAAATTAAATTAATTTTGGCTTGGCACATGTGTTTTTTACACCTGTTTTATGGCCCTAAGAAGGGCCGTTTTTTTTTTTTAACGAAAAATTTTTTTGTTCAGTCCATTTACTTCTTGGAAGTTTTTTTAGGAGCTGCTTTTTTGGGTGTTTTTAATTTCTTGGGCTTGGGAGCTTTTGGCTTTGTAGCCTTTGCCTTCTTAGGAGATTTGGGTTTGGCTACTTTTTTAGCCCCAGCAGTGGCTTTCTTAGCAGCAGCAGGCTTCTTCTTTTTCTCTGCTTTTTCCTTCGGCTTGGCCGTTTTCTTAGCAGGGGCTTTTGCTTTCTTTGGAGAAGCAGCTCCTTCCTTTTTAGGCTTTTTCACGATTTTCTTTGGCTCCTTGGTTTTTTGACCGGATGCACTCAGCTTGAATGAACCGTTAGCTCCCTTTCCTTTGGTTTGAACCAGAGTTCCAGCAGCGACAGCGCTTTTCAAATATTTTTTGATGAAAGGAGTCAAACGGTCGATGTCGACTTTGTACTGACTGCTGATGTGCTTTTTGATAGCTTGCAGTGAAGAGCCACCTCGCTCTTTCAGAGTGGTGATGGATTTCACAACCATTTCGGAAACCTTGGGATGAGTTGGAGGATTAGGTTTCGATTTGGTTGCGCCACTTTTTGCCTTTTTCTTAGGCGTGGCAGTGGCTGGAGTTGCAGGGGCAGCGGCTGTTTCCTCGGACATCTTGACAGTCGAGAGTCTGAAACGTAATATAAAAATATTCTTAATAACGAAACCGCCAAGAATCCGCCCGCCCGCCTTTTCGCTTTTACGATTGGTCGGTTTCGACTCGCTCACCCACCTTCCCCTTCTGTTTCGGAGCATATTTAAGCGAAGTCATCTTTGTGCGCCCCATTTTCTGTTCAAAGTCGTTTGAGAATAGTCAGTCATGGCACGTACCAAGCAGACCGCCCGTAAGAGTACTGGAGGTAAAGCCCCCAGGAAACAACTGGCTACTAAGGCCGCTCGTAAGAGCGCCCCAGCCACCGGAGGTGTTAAGAAGCCCCATCGTTACAGGCCCGGAACTGTTGCTTTGAGAGAAATCCGTCGTTATCAAAAATCCACTGAACTCTTGATCCGAAAATTGCCATTCCAGCGTTTGGTTCGAGAAATCGCTCAGGACTTCAAAACTGATCTCCGATTCCAGAGTTCTGCTGTTATGGCTCTCCAGGAAGCTAGCGAAGCTTATTTAGTAGGCTTGTTCGAAGACACTAACTTGTGCGCTATCCACGCCAAGAGAGTAACTATCATGCCTAAGGACATTCAGCTCGCTAGACGAATTAGGGGTGAACGTGCCTAAGCCAAAAAAAAAAAGTTGTTTAAAAGAAAAAAAAAAAAACGGCCCTTCTCAGGGCCAAGAAACACCATAGCACACACAACCATGTACTAATTAATATGTTAATAATTATGTATTTATTTATAATATTAATTTCCCATGAAATACTCACCTTTTTTTATGTAAATCTCTTCTTACACAAGCATGTTTGAATGTTCATGTTTCAAAAAGCAAATAACTTTCCATTTCATCAATTTATACATCTCCCTCTCCTCTTGTTTACTAATAGCGAAATGCATTCCAGTTTCGAATTCTTAGCATGATCGCTAGATGGCACCACATTCCGGGACCCTTTCAGTTTCTCTTTAGTGTAAGCAGAAACACGTTTCGTTTCATTACTACCCAGCCCAATTCTTGTAACACTAAACTGTGCATGTCATAGAAACCCTTCCATACAATGCATTCTTATGGAAATTCATTCAGTTTATAAATTAAAAAGTAATACTCATAAATTTAAAAAAAAAAAAAAAAAAAAAAAAAAATCGATGTCTAACTTTTTTTTTAAAAAATTCAATATATTGCCCTTTTTTTATTATTTTTACAAGTGTTCAGTAGCTAATTCTTAATAATTTGTTGGCCCTTAAAAGGGCCTTTTTTTTTTTTTTTTTTTTTTTTTTTTTTAACTTGTAAAGTCTTAATTTAGGCTTTCTTTTCGGTTTTCTTGGGGAGCAAGACAGCTTGAATGTTAGGCAATACACCACCCTGAGCAATAGTTACTCCGGAAAGGAGTTTGTTCAACTCCTCGTCGTTTCGGATGGCGAGTTGGAGATGTCTAGGAATGATCCTAGTTTTCTTGTTATCTCTGGCGGCATTACCAGCCAACTCCAACACTTCAGCAGCTAAGTATTCTAACACGGCAGCCAGGTACACGGGTGCTCCAGCTCCAACACGTTCTGCATAATTGCCTTTTCGGAGAAGTCGATGGATACGACCGACAGGGAATTGAAGCCCTGCTCGGCTAGAACGAGTCTTGCTCTTTCCCTTAACTTTACCGCCTTTGCCACGACCAGACATGATTACAGTTCAGGAGAGAGAGAATGCGAAATGCCTGGCGCTTTTTCGCCCTCTTTTATATAGTACTACCGCGAAACCGGGTTTCAGCCAATCGGAGAGCAAGGAAATTGCGCAAAAATGCACGCAAAGCGCTCATCTTCGGCATTCAAGAGAGCCGTTTCTTTCCTATTGTCACGTGTTTTAATTATAGGCAAACAAATCAAATAAACAGACAGCCGATGTAAACATGATAAGTAAACAGTGACCTTTAATAAAGTGTCTTCTGTCTTCGGATTGGAATTTTTTGAGCATTTCAAATTCCTAGGTGAAAACGACTCATCGCGTGATAATTTCAATTGAGAGGAGAGTTAGTTATTATTATAAGAACCTTTTTTTTTTTTTTTTTTTTTTTTTTTTAATAGAGGGTTTTTTTTCTTATATTTTGTGGGGTGTGATCTGTGTCTCGTGTTCGTTTCTTGTAGGAGTGCGTAATGAAAAGAAAGAAAGAAAAAACTTGATAAGAGTATTGTAACATGAACGTGAATGCACGGTCTCTTTTTGGCTGTCGGTGTCAATTCGCTTGCAGCTTGTGGGCAATTGAAATTGTCGCCGTGGGTGGTGTCATCCGATCCCCATTGTCCCCCCTGGCCATCGTGTGTGGTCAGTGATGGTCGTTTTTTACGACCCTCATTAAAGGGTCATTAGGGTGGTCCTTTTACGACCCTCATTAAAGGGTCATTAGGGTTGTCATTAGCGACATCCATCTGCGCTAATGACACTCGTCATTAGCAAGACCCCCCACGAAAAGGTTCATTATCGCACCTGTAGAGTATTAGTATCGTATATATAAGATCGGACATGAAATGTATTTTCTCACCAGATGAATGTCAACGGCCATACCATGCTGAAAGCACCGGTTCTCGTCTGATCACCGCAGTTAAGCAGCATCGGGCGCGGTCAGTACTTGGGAGGGTGACCACCTGGGAACACCGCGTGCTGTTGGCATCTTTTTAATTTTATTTCACTTTCAAAAATTCAGATTTGATCCTTTTGCATGTAATGTTATTATTTTTTTATTAATTTATTTGATGTGTTTTATTAATTTTCCCTACAAAATACGTTTTTATTGCACGAAGTGTTTATTTATTTTGTACCTGTGATTCTAAATTGTAATGAAGTATCATCAATAGTGATTGAATGTTATTATAAATTATTTTTCACTAAAAATCCTTTTCTTATTTCCTTTCCAGAATTAGAAAGAGTGTGAAGAATTTAAAAACAAAACAAAAACGGAAATAAAATGAATTGAAAGTTAACAGATGCATGTAAGTGTTAAAAATCTAATAACCCATTTATTTATTAATTTTATCATTTTCTACACATGTTTTAAACTATTATTCTTAATTTCCATGAATCACTTACTCTTTTTTTTTTTTTTACACAAAGTATATTGTGAATTATTAATATGATTATGTATACACACACTTGAAATTTCAATTTCTTTTTTATATTATTGTGATAAACATTGTTCTTTGCAAACAAAACAGTGTTCTACAACATGTGTTGGCCCTTAAAAGGGCCTTTTTTTTTTTTTTAAACGAGGGATTCCATTTTTCTACTTGGAGCTAGTGTACTTGGTGACAGCTTTGGTTCCTTCGGAAACTGCGTGCTTGGCCAATTCACCAGGCAACAAAAGCCTCACAGCTGTTTGAATTTCCCGACTGGTAATTGTGCTCCTCTTGTTGTAGTGAGCTAATCGGGAAGATTCGGCTGCGATACGTTCGAAAATGTCATTCACGAAAGAGTTCATGATTGACATGGCTTTGCTGGAAATACCGGTATCAGGATGCACCTGTTTCAAAACTTTGTAGATGTAAATAGCGAAAGATTCCTTCCTACGCTTCTTGCGTTTTTTCTTATCACCGGCACGAACAGCCTTTTGGGCCTTTCCGGCCTTTTTAACAGCTTTACCAGAGGCTTGAGGAGGCATCGTCAAGTCGAAATGAGAATGGAAAATGCCCCCGCGCTACCTCGCTTGCATTTTATACACACTGCTGCGAAGCTGAAAGTAACCAATCGCGTTTCACTCTTCGGAGCAGGGGCGTGTGTGAAATCACTATATAATGAGGGCGCTTTGCCGTCCCGGGCCATTCGAGTCATTTTAGCTCATTTGAGAAGTCATGTCTGGTCGTGGTAAAGGAGGCAAGGGTCTTGGAAAGGGGGGTGCCAAAAGGCATCGTAAAGTTCTTCGTGATAACATCCAGGGTATTACAAAACCCGCAATCAGGCGTTTAGCTAGACGTGGCGGAGTCAAACGTATTTCAGGTTTGATTTACGAAGAGACTCGAGGTGTGCTCAAAGTTTTCTTGGAAAATGTCATTCGAGATGCTGTCACTTACACCGAGCATGCTAAAAGGAAAACTGTCACTGCTATGGATGTTGTGTATGCACTAAAGAGGCAAGGACGTACCTTGTACGGTTTCGGAGGTTAAGCGAAAGTTGGAATCCCTTGCACTGAAAAAAAAAAAAAAAAAAAAAGGCCCTTTTCAGGGCCAACACATGTTGTTGAACACTGTTTTGTTTGTAATGCTATTAAAACATAATTATTTTATATTCATGTTATTAGAAGCACATAAAGAAGGAGGGGGGGGGGGGGTGCAATTAAAAATAAAGTAATAATGTAGGGTGTAATAAAAAGAAAATAACTTTTCATTTCTCAGAAAGTGCTGTTCTTGATGATAAGAAATTTAAATTGTGTCCTAATTGAAGAAGAATGATTTGATCTTTTAAATTATCTTTTGAACAATGTCCTTCTTTTTAGTGACAAGAAAGAAAGAAAAAAAAAAAGAAAAAGAAGGGGGGGGGGGGGGGGAAGAAGGAATTGAGAAAAAAAAAAAAATTCATTCTAATCAATTATAGGAAAAATTTCAAGTTTCATTGACTCCTTTAATAACTTAACAATAATAAAATAATAATAAAAAGAATAACAATAAATAAAAAAGGTGATATGGTTCATAGCATTATGACATAAATGACAAAATTCAATGAATAATAAACTTAACATTTAAAGCAAATAAACTATAACTGCTTTGAAATAACTGAAGAAAACAATTTAAAACATCAGTGGACAGGATCTAAAATGAGTTTCTAATGAAAATGAATGTATATTGAAAACACAAAGCATCAAATGTAAAAGGAAGTTTGGAGAGTGGGAGGATGTATTTAAATTTCTGTTTCCCAATACTCTACGACCAGCAACTATTTTTTAAAAGATATAAACTTATTAAATCTTCAAAACAGAAGACTGTACATGCAAAATTTGCCAACATTTTAAGCAAAAATGGGCTCTGTCACTTTCTTAAGTAACAACCATTTTCATTGTATATTTGATATAAAAATATACTTTTCTGCTAGAATTTACATCCTTCTACCCCCCCCCCCCCCCAAAGAAAAAAACAAAAATAATTTTCCTGAAAGCAGGGGTTCAGAATTAATAATTATACACTAAGAAGAAACAGAAACTAAATGTCAACATATGAGAATTGCACATGCGTAGAATCAGTTGTCAAGCATTCATTTCTATGGTAACGTGCTTATACCATAAATAAACATGCAAATCAGGGTTAGAGGTTAACTAATCAGTGTGATTGATTTGAAATGTCATTTGGTGAAGACACCCATGCCTTGTCTCTCAATAAGAAGCTTTCATTTGATTACTTATAGACAGACTTTTTTTAATAATAATTTATTTTCAATAATTATGGTGCACTTATTTATTGTTTTTAAATGTTATCATCATTTTGCAGATTTGATTTTATAAATGATTTAATTTTTGTTTTTTGCTAAATATTAAGAATGTTCATTTATTGCATTTCAATGTTTTTTTTTAATATGTATTGAATTTTTGTTTTATTTGTGCTGCTTACACATACACAAATAAGAATTACTTGACTGCATATGTGTGTACAACTATTGCATGAATAATAACCTGTTTCTTTTGTAAAACAAAATACTCAATTGAACAGTATGACACAATTATTGTATAAACATTATTTCATTACAAGCATTTTTTTTTTTTTCAATTAATATTTTCATTTATATACACGGTGTGAAATAGAATATAAACACATGTCTCTGATTCCCATTACACACTATTCACTTTACATGATTTTGAAGTGTTTGCATCTTAAACATGTATCATAAAAATATTGAGTTGTTAAATGTGTTTAAAACATATTATTGTGTGTGCTATGGTTTTTCTTGGCTTTTAATGAAAAAAAAAAAAAAAAAAAAAAAATGGCTTGATCAAGTTTAAGTAAATGACTGTGGGAATTATATATTAAATTAAATTAATTTTGGCTTGGCACATGTGTTTTTTACACCTGTTTTATGGCCCTAAGAAGGGCCGTTTTTTTTTTTTAACGAAAAATTTTTTTGTTCAGTCCATTTACTTCTTGGAAGTTTTTTTAGGAGCTGCTTTTTTGGGTGTTTTTAATTTCTTGGGCTTGGGAGCTTTTGGCTTTGTAGCCTTTGCCTTCTTAGGAGATTTGGGTTTGGCTACTTTTTTAGCCCCAGCAGTGGCTTTCTTAGCAGCAGCAGGCTTCTTCTTTTTCTCTGCTTTTTCCTTCGGCTTGGCCGTTTTCTTAGCAGGGGCTTTTGCTTTCTTTGGAGAAGCAGCTCCTTCCTTTTTAGGCTTTTTCACGATTTTCTTTGGCTCCTTGGTTTTTTGACCGGATGCACTCAGCTTGAATGAACCGTTAGCTCCCTTTCCTTTGGTTTGAACCAGAGTTCCAGCAGCGACAGCGCTTTTCAAATATTTTTTGATGAAAGGAGTCAAACGGTCGATGTCGACTTTGTACTGACTGCTGATGTGCTTTTTGATAGCTTGCAGTGAAGAGCCACCTCGCTCTTTCAGAGTGGTGATGGATTTCACAACCATTTCGGAAACCTTGGGATGAGTTGGAGGATTAGGTTTCGATTTGGTTGCGCCACTTTTTGCCTTTTTCTTAGGCGTGGCAGTGGCTGGAGTTGCAGGGGCAGCGGCTGTTTCCTCGGACATCTTGACAGTCGAGAGTCTGAAACGTAATATAAAAATATTCTTAATAACGAAACCGCCAAGAATCCGCCCGCCCGCCTTTTCGCTTTTACGATTGGTCGGTTTCGACTCGCTCACCCACCTTCCCCTTCTGTTTCGGAGCATATTTAAGCGAAGTCATCTTTGTGCGCCCCATTTTCTGTTCAAAGTCGTTTGAGAATAGTCAGTCATGGCACGTACCAAGCAGACCGCCCGTAAGAGTACTGGAGGTAAAGCCCCCAGGAAACAACTGGCTACTAAGGCCGCTCGTAAGAGCGCCCCAGCCACCGGAGGTGTTAAGAAGCCCCATCGTTACAGGCCCGGAACTGTTGCTTTGAGAGAAATCCGTCGTTATCAAAAATCCACTGAACTCTTGATCCGAAAATTGCCATTCCAGCGTTTGGTTCGAGAAATCGCTCAGGACTTCAAAACTGATCTCCGATTCCAGAGTTCTGCTGTTATGGCTCTCCAGGAAGCTAGCGAAGCTTATTTAGTAGGCTTGTTCGAAGACACTAACTTGTGCGCTATCCACGCCAAGAGAGTAACTATCATGCCTAAGGACATTCAGCTCGCTAGACGAATTAGGGGTGAACGTGCCTAAGCCAAAAAAAAAAAGTTGTTTAAAAGAAAAAAAAAAAAACGGCCCTTCTCAGGGCCAAGAAACACCATAGCACACACAACCATGTACTAATTAATATGTTAATAATTATGTATTTATTTATAATATTAATTTCCCATGAAATACTCACCTTTTTTTATGTAAATCTCTTCTTACACAAGCATGTTTGAATGTTCATGTTTCAAAAAGCAAATAACTTTCCATTTCATCAATTTATACATCTCCCTCTCCTCTTGTTTACTAATAGCGAAATGCATTCCAGTTTCGAATTCTTAGCATGATCGCTAGATGGCACCACATTCCGGGACCCTTTCAGTTTCTCTTTAGTGTAAGCAGAAACACGTTTCGTTTCATTACTACCCAGCCCAATTCTTGTAACACTAAACTGTGCATGTCATAGAAACCCTTCCATACAATGCATTCTTATGGAAATTCATTCAGTTTATAAATTAAAAAGTAATACTCATAAATTTAAAAAAAAAAAAAAAAAAAAAAAAAAATCGATGTCTAACTTTTTTTTTAAAAAATTCAATATATTGCCCTTTTTTTATTATTTTTACAAGTGTTCAGTAGCTAATTCTTAATAATTTGTTGGCCCTTAAAAGGGCCTTTTTTTTTTTTTTTTTTTTTTTTTTTTTTAACTTGTAAAGTCTTAATTTAGGCTTTCTTTTCGGTTTTCTTGGGGAGCAAGACAGCTTGAATGTTAGGCAATACACCACCCTGAGCAATAGTTACTCCGGAAAGGAGTTTGTTCAACTCCTCGTCGTTTCGGATGGCGAGTTGGAGATGTCTAGGAATGATCCTAGTTTTCTTGTTATCTCTGGCGGCATTACCAGCCAACTCCAACACTTCAGCAGCTAAGTATTCTAACACGGCAGCCAGGTACACGGGTGCTCCAGCTCCAACACGTTCTGCATAATTGCCTTTTCGGAGAAGTCGATGGATACGACCGACAGGGAATTGAAGCCCTGCTCGGCTAGAACGAGTCTTGCTCTTTCCCTTAACTTTACCGCCTTTGCCACGACCAGACATGATTACAGTTCAGGAGAGAGAGAATGCGAAATGCCTGGCGCTTTTTCGCCCTCTTTTATATAGTACTACCGCGAAACCGGGTTTCAGCCAATCGGAGAGCAAGGAAATTGCGCAAAAATGCACGCAAAGCGCTCATCTTCGGCATTCAAGAGAGCCGTTTCTTTCCTATTGTCACGTGTTTTAATTATAGGCAAACAAATCAAATAAACAGACAGCCGATGTAAACATGATAAGTAAACAGTGACCTTTAATAAAGTGTCTTCTGTCTTCGGATTGGAATTTTTTGAGCATTTCAAATTCCTAGGTGAAAACGACTCATCGCGTGATAATTTCAATTGAGAGGAGAGTTAGTTATTATTATAAGAACCTTTTTTTTTTTTTTTTTTTTTTTTTTTTAATAGAGGGTTTTTTTTCTTATATTTTGTGGGGTGTGATCTGTGTCTCGTGTTCGTTTCTTGTAGGAGTGCGTAATGAAAAGAAAGAAAGAAAAAACTTGATAAGAGTATTGTAACATGAACGTGAATGCACGGTCTCTTTTTGGCTGTCGGTGTCAATTCGCTTGCAGCTTGTGGGCAATTGAAATTGTCGCCGTGGGTGGTGTCATCCGATCCCCATTGTCCCCCCTGGCCATCGTGTGTGGTCAGTGATGGTCGTTTTTTACGACCCTCATTAAAGGGTCATTAGGGTGGTCCTTTTACGACCCTCATTAAAGGGTCATTAGGGTTGTCATTAGCGACATCCATCTGCGCTAATGACACTCGTCATTAGCAAGACCCCCCACGAAAAGGTTCATTATCGCACCTGTAGAGTATTAGTATCGTATATATAAGATCGGACATGAAATGTATTTTCTCACCAGATGAATGTCAACGGCCATACCATGCTGAAAGCACCGGTTCTCGTCTGATCACCGCAGTTAAGCAGCATCGGGCGCGGTCAGTACTTGGGAGGGTGACCACCTGGGAACACCGCGTGCTGTTGGCATCTTTTTAATTTTATTTCACTTTCAAAAATTCAGATTTGATCCTTTTGCATGTAATGTTATTATTTTTTTATTAATTTATTTGATGTGTTTTATTAATTTTCCCTACAAAATACGTTTTTATTGCACGAAGTGTTTATTTATTTTGTACCTGTGATTCTAAATTGTAATGAAGTATCATCAATAGTGATTGAATGTTATTATAAATTATTTTTCACTAAAAATCCTTTTCTTATTTCCTTTCCAGAATTAGAAAGAGTGTGAAGAATTTAAAAACAAAACAAAAACGGAAATAAAATGAATTGAAAGTTAACAGATGCATGTAAGTGTTAAAAATCTAATAACCCATTTATTTATTAATTTTATCATTTTCTACACATGTTTTAAACTATTATTCTTAATTTCCATGAATCACTTACTCTTTTTTTTTTTTTTACACAAAGTATATTGTGAATTATTAATATGATTATGTATACACACACTTGAAATTTCAATTTCTTTTTTATATTATTGTGATAAACATTGTTCTTTGCAAACAAAACAGTGTTCTACAACATGTGTTGGCCCTTAAAAGGGCCTTTTTTTTTTTTTTAAACGAGGGATTCCATTTTTCTACTTGGAGCTAGTGTACTTGGTGACAGCTTTGGTTCCTTCGGAAACTGCGTGCTTGGCCAATTCACCAGGCAACAAAAGCCTCACAGCTGTTTGAATTTCCCGACTGGTAATTGTGCTCCTCTTGTTGTAGTGAGCTAATCGGGAAGATTCGGCTGCGATACGTTCGAAAATGTCATTCACGAAAGAGTTCATGATTGACATGGCTTTGCTGGAAATACCGGTATCAGGATGCACCTGTTTCAAAACTTTGTAGATGTAAATAGCGAAAGATTCCTTCCTACGCTTCTTGCGTTTTTTCTTATCACCGGCACGAACAGCCTTTTGGGCCTTTCCGGCCTTTTTAACAGCTTTACCAGAGGCTTGAGGAGGCATCGTCAAGTCGAAATGAGAATGGAAAATGCCCCCGCGAAAAATGACTTCGATTTACGGAGTTCCCGCCCGAGATGGGCTACCTCCAACTTGGTGATGTTAACTGGACCCTGGCGTAGACTAGTTTGACATGACTGGAACTACTCGTGGGTATATATACGATGTACCAACGACCAATCAGAGTCGACTCGTAAGAGGCGTGTGGGTGAGGGTGCTGTAAGCTGGCGAATCCAGAGCTCTCCTTTCAGGCGTTCCAGAACAGCTTAGTTTTTTCCGTTTCGGGTACTTCCTCAAGATATTGTGAGGGTGAAGGGTGCTCAACTGGTCTACTTTCCCTTTGACTGCTTGCTCAATGTTTTTAGATGTACTTAAGTTTAGTGTATTCTTATCTGAATGATTATTAATGGGTTAAAATGGAGATGTAAGGTATACAGGAAACACAGAAATAGGTCGGTGTGGGGGGTTATTTTTTAATGATTTCTTAGAGGTGTTTTAAATTAATAATACATTTCGGGGTCTTCTATTTTTAAGGTTAGGGGTGTATGGTGTTAATTTATTTAGTTCTTCATTTTCATGTTCATCTAGGGATTTGAAAAAATTAGTTGCAAGCTTTTTAATTACTTCTCTAAGGGAGGGATAATTTAGTGCCTTCCTGATGTCGGTGTTTCTCATATACCATTTCGCGTTTGCTATTTTTCTGATCGTTAGGTTGTATTGAGTTTCTATCGTTTTTAGGTTTGTCTTTGCAGCGCAGCCCCATATGGGACATGCATAGGTTAGTACTGGACGCAAGTAGGCAGTAAAAATAAGCATTTTTGCATCCCTATCCATTTTAGAATTCCGAGAAATTAGTGGGAAAAATTTACGCGTTGCTCCTCGGAATTTATTTCTGAGCTTGGTTAAGTGGGATTTAAAAGTTAATTTTCTGTCCAATGTGACTCCTAAATATTTGCTCTCCTGAGACCATGGGATTTTGTGGTTGTTTATTTCAGTTTGTTCATATTTTCCAACATTGTATCCTCTATGGAAGAGAACAGCTTCAGTTTTTCCTGGATTAATTTCTATTTTCCACAGAGTCATCCATTCATGTATGGCTTTTAGATGCCTATTTAGAGCTATTCTAAGATAATTGACGTTTCTATTTTTGGCCAGTATTGCTGTGTCATCGGCATATAAGCAAAGAAGTGTGTTGAATTGTTTGGGGATGTCATTGATATAACATGTGAAAAGCACCGGTCCTAGTTTAGATCCTTGTGGTACACCTGCTTTAATTCTTTTAATATCTGAGTATTCATCTTTGACCTTTACTAGGAATTTTCTATCTTGGAGATATGATATTAAAATTTTAGTCAGGTACGGGGGTGTATTGTAATTAATTAATTTGTGTATTAATCCATCCTGCCAAACTCTGTCAAAGGCTTTTTGTATATCAAGAAAAATTGCTCCAGTTTTTTGTTTGTTCTGGAAGCCTTCTGTTATATATTCTGTGACTCTAATTAGTTGATGGGTAGTTGACAGTTTTGGTCTGAATCCAAATTGTTCTGGGCACAGGATGTTACTATCTTGTAGGTGTGTGTTTAATCTCTTTAATATGACACTTTCTGTTATTTTACTGAGGGTAGGGAGTAAAGAAATTGGACGATAACTAGCAGGGCTAGTAGGGTCTTTTCCTGGTTTTAATATGGGGACCACAGTGGCAGTTTTCCAACGTGTGGGAAAATGTCCAATTTCTATAATTTTTCTAACCAGAATTGTAAGAATTAAGATTACATTTAGAGGTAGTTTTTTGATCATTAGGTTATTAATTTTGTCTATTCCAGGTGCTTTTCCATTTTTAAGTTTGTTTATTTGTTGAATTATTTCATTTGTTGTTGGTAGTTGGTCTTTATTACACTTGGGTGTTGGTGTGGTGTGAAATCTTGCTAGTGTGTACTTAACCGTGTCCTCGACTTCATTATTTTTAATGTCATTGAGTGTAAATTGTGTCTCAAGGCTGTCAGCCAGGCAGTTTGCTTTGTCAATGTCAGTTTGTGCAATACTGGCCTGTCCTTTTAGTGCTGGAATTTCAACTTTCTTTTTCTTGAATGGTCTTGCAACATCCCATATGTTTTCATTTTCAATATTAATATTTATTAATTTTTTCACGAATTTGTTTTGTTCTATCTCTTCATCCAACTTATGTATATTTTTATTTAATTTATTTAAAATAGTTTTAATGCTTGGGTCCCTAGTAAGTTGATACATTTTTCTGATTTTATTCCTTTGAGAAATTAAATTTTTAAGTTCATAGGGGATGTAATTTTTGTTAGGTTTTATAGGGATAGAGTTTTTATTTTTAGTTAGATTAATTTTGGATTCTATCTCATCCACAAGGTTGTCTATTTTGTCTGGGCTGTTAATGTTATAAAAATTAAAGTTTGTTTTGGTAAGGTCATTTTTAAAGTTTTTCCAATTAATTTTAACTTTACTATTGTCAGGGAGTTGATATTTAAAGAAAAATTCTAATTTAACTGGGTTGTGGTCAGAGCTAAGTTCATTGAGGGATGTTATATTATAGGGATATAGAAAATCTTTAACTAATGCTAGGTCTATAGTGGTTGCTGAATTTTGTCCGATTCTAGTGGGCTCTGAGGGATAGATAATTTCCATACCTGTTTGATTTGTAAAACGTTTTAGAGTATTTCCTCTTGTGTTGATATTTTTGCAATTCCATGCATTGTGGTGCGCGTTGTAATCCCCACATATTATTTGATTAGAGCTGCACTGCAGTAAATTTTCAAGGTCGAAGGTGAACAATAATTCATCCGACGATGGGGGAATGTAAAGAGACGTTAATGTGAAGGGATCAGAATTTTTAGGGGTAACTACGACTACAGTTGCCTCAGTATGATAAAGCGTCGGTGGTATTAGAAGATGGTGAGGGATTGATGATTTAATAGCGATTGCCGTACCTCCACTTGCTCTCGCTACATCCTGGTTTTCACGATAGCTATAATACACATTGTAATTTGCAATATAAATTTTTTCATTTGGTCTCAGGTGCGTCTCTTGTAAGAGTATAGCATCAGGGTTATACTTATTAATAAAGTGTTTAAACTCATTAATTCTGAGTTTAATCCCATTTGCGTTCCAGTACACTAGAGATAGAGATCTAGCTATAAATTATTCTAGCCAGTCGGTTTGCCTTGGCTAATTGTCTCCACTAAAATTAGTAATTTTGTCATTGGGTCGTTAGCTTTTCTCATTTCATTTACTGCATGGAGAAGGTTCGGAATTTCCTCAAATAGTTTCCTTATTTCTGTGATGGCACTGAGGAGTTCTGTGATGTTTCCACCCCCGCAGTCGTTGTTTATGTTTTGAGTGTTTACATTAGGTTGCTGTGGTGGCGCCATCTGTTGAGCTGAGTTGCCGTTCAAAGCTTGCGCATATGAGATGTTTGTTTTTGTGTATGAGGGCTTGATTATTTGTGGAGTTCTGTTTATATAGTTATTATTTATGGGTTTGGGGAATTTGGGACATCCTCGATATGCCGCGACGTGTCCTACCTGCTCGCAATTAATGCATTTAGGATTTGGATGCTTCTCTTTTATTTCGCATTCCCTGGTCTGATGTTGTTTGTTGCATTTTATACACCTGGGTTTCATCCCGCAATTTTCTGCTCGGTGTCCGAAATTATTGCAATTAAAGCATTGGATTGTCTGGTATCTCCCTCTGTATTGCTCGACAGTGACTTTAAGATAGTCAATGCTGTCTACTTTGTAAATTTGATCTACTATGTTATTCCTGTTTAGTTCAACCATTAAGAAAGGTAGCGGGTTCTTGGTTCTGATTTGGGTCAGTCTGATAATCTTATTTACCGAAAAACCTCTTCTGGTTAATTCTGCCTCCAAAATATCAACCATATAGTCTATTGGCAGCCCTTTAAACACTACTTTGACTGGCCTTTGATTTTTTGGTCTAATTACGTAAAATTCGTGGCCCATTTCCCTGCAGTGTTCGACAATTTTCTTATATGTGTTTATGTCATTTGTGAATATTTTTATGAACCCATTACCAAGGATGTTGTTTGTCGTTCCAAATTTAAGGTTAATTTGCTCTAATACTTTATTAAAGTCCTTGACATATTTAAGCATGATAGGTGGTATTTTTTCATTAGTTTCTTCCTGATTATCAGTATCAACACTATTCAGTGCATCAAATCTATTATTTGTGGTGATTTTTTCAGGGCTATTTTTTGGGCTATTTACTGGTTGCCTAGCAGTTTTCCTCTTTTGAGGGCTCTTAAAATTTTCCCCTTGTTTTTCCTTATACTCCTCTAGCAATTTCCCTTTTGTCATTTTATTTCTATTGATTAAGCAGTCTGAAAATGCCCCCGCGCTACCTCGCTTGCATTTTATACACACTGCTGCGAAGCTGAAAGTAACCAATCGCGTTTCACTCTTCGGAGCAGGGGCGTGTGTGAAATCACTATATAATGAGGGCGCTTTGCCGTCCCGGGCCATTCGAGTCATTTTAGCTCATTTGAGAAGTCATGTCTGGTCGTGGTAAAGGAGGCAAGGGTCTTGGAAAGGGGGGTGCCAAAAGGCATCGTAAAGTTCTTCGTGATAACATCCAGGGTATTACAAAACCCGCAATCAGGCGTTTAGCTAGACGTGGCGGAGTCAAACGTATTTCAGGTTTGATTTACGAAGAGACTCGAGGTGTGCTCAAAGTTTTCTTGGAAAATGTCATTCGAGATGCTGTCACTTACACCGAGCATGCTAAAAGGAAAACTGTCACTGCTATGGATGTTGTGTATGCACTAAAGAGGCAAGGACGTACCTTGTACGGTTTCGGAGGTTAAGCGAAAGTTGGAATCCCTTGCACTGAAAAAAAAAAAAAAAAAAAAAGGCCCTTTTCAGGGCCAACACATGTTGTTGAACACTGTTTTGTTTGTAATGCTATTAAAACATAATTATTTTATATTCATGTTATTAGAAGCACATAAAGAAGGAGGGGGGGGGGGGGTGCAATTAAAAATAAAGTAATAATGTAGGGTGTAATAAAAAGAAAATAACTTTTCATTTCTCAGAAAGTGCTGTTCTTGATGATAAGAAATTTAAATTGTGTCCTAATTGAAGAAGAATGATTTGATCTTTTAAATTATCTTTTGAACAATGTCCTTCTTTTTAGTGACAAGAAAGAAAGAAAAAAAAAAAGAAAAAGAAGGGGGGGGGGGGGGGGAAGAAGGAATTGAGAAAAAAAAAAAAATTCATTCTAATCAATTATAGGAAAAATTTCAAGTTTCATTGACTCCTTTAATAACTTAACAATAATAAAATAATAATAAAAAGAATAACAATAAATAAAAAAGGTGATATGGTTCATAGCATTATGACATAAATGACAAAATTCAATGAATAATAAACTTAACATTTAAAGCAAATAAACTATAACTGCTTTGAAATAACTGAAGAAAACAATTTAAAACATCAGTGGACAGGATCTAAAATGAGTTTCTAATGAAAATGAATGTATATTGAAAACACAAAGCATCAAATGTAAAAGGAAGTTTGGAGAGTGGGAGGATGTATTTAAATTTCTGTTTCCCAATACTCTACGACCAGCAACTATTTTTTAAAAGATATAAACTTATTAAATCTTCAAAACAGAAGACTGTACATGCAAAATTTGCCAACATTTTAAGCAAAAATGGGCTCTGTCACTTTCTTAAGTAACAACCATTTTCATTGTATATTTGATATAAAAATATACTTTTCTGCTAGAATTTACATCCTTCTACCCCCCCCCCCCCCCAAAGAAAAAAACAAAAATAATTTTCCTGAAAGCAGGGGTTCAGAATTAATAATTATACACTAAGAAGAAACAGAAACTAAATGTCAACATATGAGAATTGCACATGCGTAGAATCAGTTGTCAAGCATTCATTTCTATGGTAACGTGCTTATACCATAAATAAACATGCAAATCAGGGTTAGAGGTTAACTAATCAGTGTGATTGATTTGAAATGTCATTTGGTGAAGACACCCATGCCTTGTCTCTCAATAAGAAGCTTTCATTTGATTACTTATAGACAGACTTTTTTTAATAATAATTTATTTTCAATAATTATGGTGCACTTATTTATTGTTTTTAAATGTTATCATCATTTTGCAGATTTGATTTTATAAATGATTTAATTTTTGTTTTTTGCTAAATATTAAGAATGTTCATTTATTGCATTTCAATGTTTTTTTTTAATATGTATTGAATTTTTGTTTTATTTGTGCTGCTTACACATACACAAATAAGAATTACTTGACTGCATATGTGTGTACAACTATTGCATGAATAATAACCTGTTTCTTTTGTAAAACAAAATACTCAATTGAACAGTATGACACAATTATTGTATAAACATTATTTCATTACAAGCATTTTTTTTTTTTTCAATTAATATTTTCATTTATATACACGGTGTGAAATAGAATATAAACACATGTCTCTGATTCCCATTACACACTATTCACTTTACATGATTTTGAAGTGTTTGCATCTTAAACATGTATCATAAAAATATTGAGTTGTTAAATGTGTTTAAAACATATTATTGTGTGTGCTATGGTTTTTCTTGGCTTTTAATGAAAAAAAAAAAAAAAAAAAAAAAATGGCTTGATCAAGTTTAAGTAAATGACTGTGGGAATTATATATTAAATTAAATTAATTTTGGCTTGGCACATGTGTTTTTTACACCTGTTTTATGGCCCTAAGAAGGGCCGTTTTTTTTTTTTAACGAAAAATTTTTTTGTTCAGTCCATTTACTTCTTGGAAGTTTTTTTAGGAGCTGCTTTTTTGGGTGTTTTTAATTTCTTGGGCTTGGGAGCTTTTGGCTTTGTAGCCTTTGCCTTCTTAGGAGATTTGGGTTTGGCTACTTTTTTAGCCCCAGCAGTGGCTTTCTTAGCAGCAGCAGGCTTCTTCTTTTTCTCTGCTTTTTCCTTCGGCTTGGCCGTTTTCTTAGCAGGGGCTTTTGCTTTCTTTGGAGAAGCAGCTCCTTCCTTTTTAGGCTTTTTCACGATTTTCTTTGGCTCCTTGGTTTTTTGACCGGATGCACTCAGCTTGAATGAACCGTTAGCTCCCTTTCCTTTGGTTTGAACCAGAGTTCCAGCAGCGACAGCGCTTTTCAAATATTTTTTGATGAAAGGAGTCAAACGGTCGATGTCGACTTTGTACTGACTGCTGATGTGCTTTTTGATAGCTTGCAGTGAAGAGCCACCTCGCTCTTTCAGAGTGGTGATGGATTTCACAACCATTTCGGAAACCTTGGGATGAGTTGGAGGATTAGGTTTCGATTTGGTTGCGCCACTTTTTGCCTTTTTCTTAGGCGTGGCAGTGGCTGGAGTTGCAGGGGCAGCGGCTGTTTCCTCGGACATCTTGACAGTCGAGAGTCTGAAACGTAATATAAAAATATTCTTAATAACGAAACCGCCAAGAATCCGCCCGCCCGCCTTTTCGCTTTTACGATTGGTCGGTTTCGACTCGCTCACCCACCTTCCCCTTCTGTTTCGGAGCATATTTAAGCGAAGTCATCTTTGTGCGCCCCATTTTCTGTTCAAAGTCGTTTGAGAATAGTCAGTCATGGCACGTACCAAGCAGACCGCCCGTAAGAGTACTGGAGGTAAAGCCCCCAGGAAACAACTGGCTACTAAGGCCGCTCGTAAGAGCGCCCCAGCCACCGGAGGTGTTAAGAAGCCCCATCGTTACAGGCCCGGAACTGTTGCTTTGAGAGAAATCCGTCGTTATCAAAAATCCACTGAACTCTTGATCCGAAAATTGCCATTCCAGCGTTTGGTTCGAGAAATCGCTCAGGACTTCAAAACTGATCTCCGATTCCAGAGTTCTGCTGTTATGGCTCTCCAGGAAGCTAGCGAAGCTTATTTAGTAGGCTTGTTCGAAGACACTAACTTGTGCGCTATCCACGCCAAGAGAGTAACTATCATGCCTAAGGACATTCAGCTCGCTAGACGAATTAGGGGTGAACGTGCCTAAGCCAAAAAAAAAAAGTTGTTTAAAAGAAAAAAAAAAAAACGGCCCTTCTCAGGGCCAAGAAACACCATAGCACACACAACCATGTACTAATTAATATGTTAATAATTATGTATTTATTTATAATATTAATTTCCCATGAAATACTCACCTTTTTTTATGTAAATCTCTTCTTACACAAGCATGTTTGAATGTTCATGTTTCAAAAAGCAAATAACTTTCCATTTCATCAATTTATACATCTCCCTCTCCTCTTGTTTACTAATAGCGAAATGCATTCCAGTTTCGAATTCTTAGCATGATCGCTAGATGGCACCACATTCCGGGACCCTTTCAGTTTCTCTTTAGTGTAAGCAGAAACACGTTTCGTTTCATTACTACCCAGCCCAATTCTTGTAACACTAAACTGTGCATGTCATAGAAACCCTTCCATACAATGCATTCTTATGGAAATTCATTCAGTTTATAAATTAAAAAGTAATACTCATAAATTTAAAAAAAAAAAAAAAAAAAAAAAAAAATCGATGTCTAACTTTTTTTTTAAAAAATTCAATATATTGCCCTTTTTTTATTATTTTTACAAGTGTTCAGTAGCTAATTCTTAATAATTTGTTGGCCCTTAAAAGGGCCTTTTTTTTTTTTTTTTTTTTTTTTTTTTTTAACTTGTAAAGTCTTAATTTAGGCTTTCTTTTCGGTTTTCTTGGGGAGCAAGACAGCTTGAATGTTAGGCAATACACCACCCTGAGCAATAGTTACTCCGGAAAGGAGTTTGTTCAACTCCTCGTCGTTTCGGATGGCGAGTTGGAGATGTCTAGGAATGATCCTAGTTTTCTTGTTATCTCTGGCGGCATTACCAGCCAACTCCAACACTTCAGCAGCTAAGTATTCTAACACGGCAGCCAGGTACACGGGTGCTCCAGCTCCAACACGTTCTGCATAATTGCCTTTTCGGAGAAGTCGATGGATACGACCGACAGGGAATTGAAGCCCTGCTCGGCTAGAACGAGTCTTGCTCTTTCCCTTAACTTTACCGCCTTTGCCACGACCAGACATGATTACAGTTCAGGAGAGAGAGAATGCGAAATGCCTGGCGCTTTTTCGCCCTCTTTTATATAGTACTACCGCGAAACCGGGTTTCAGCCAATCGGAGAGCAAGGAAATTGCGCAAAAATGCACGCAAAGCGCTCATCTTCGGCATTCAAGAGAGCCGTTTCTTTCCTATTGTCACGTGTTTTAATTATAGGCAAACAAATCAAATAAACAGACAGCCGATGTAAACATGATAAGTAAACAGTGACCTTTAATAAAGTGTCTTCTGTCTTCGGATTGGAATTTTTTGAGCATTTCAAATTCCTAGGTGAAAACGACTCATCGCGTGATAATTTCAATTGAGAGGAGAGTTAGTTATTATTATAAGAACCTTTTTTTTTTTTTTTTTTTTTTTTTTTTAATAGAGGGTTTTTTTTCTTATATTTTGTGGGGTGTGATCTGTGTCTCGTGTTCGTTTCTTGTAGGAGTGCGTAATGAAAAGAAAGAAAGAAAAAACTTGATAAGAGTATTGTAACATGAACGTGAATGCACGGTCTCTTTTTGGCTGTCGGTGTCAATTCGCTTGCAGCTTGTGGGCAATTGAAATTGTCGCCGTGGGTGGTGTCATCCGATCCCCATTGTCCCCCCTGGCCATCGTGTGTGGTCAGTGATGGTCGTTTTTTACGACCCTCATTAAAGGGTCATTAGGGTGGTCCTTTTACGACCCTCATTAAAGGGTCATTAGGGTTGTCATTAGCGACATCCATCTGCGCTAATGACACTCGTCATTAGCAAGACCCCCCACGAAAAGGTTCATTATCGCACCTGTAGAGTATTAGTATCGTATATATAAGATCGGACATGAAATGTATTTTCTCACCAGATGAATGTCAACGGCCATACCATGCTGAAAGCACCGGTTCTCGTCTGATCACCGCAGTTAAGCAGCATCGGGCGCGGTCAGTACTTGGGAGGGTGACCACCTGGGAACACCGCGTGCTGTTGGCATCTTTTTAATTTTATTTCACTTTCAAAAATTCAGATTTGATCCTTTTGCATGTAATGTTATTATTTTTTTATTAATTTATTTGATGTGTTTTATTAATTTTCCCTACAAAATACGTTTTTATTGCACGAAGTGTTTATTTATTTTGTACCTGTGATTCTAAATTGTAATGAAGTATCATCAATAGTGATTGAATGTTATTATAAATTATTTTTCACTAAAAATCCTTTTCTTATTTCCTTTCCAGAATTAGAAAGAGTGTGAAGAATTTAAAAACAAAACAAAAACGGAAATAAAATGAATTGAAAGTTAACAGATGCATGTAAGTGTTAAAAATCTAATAACCCATTTATTTATTAATTTTATCATTTTCTACACATGTTTTAAACTATTATTCTTAATTTCCATGAATCACTTACTCTTTTTTTTTTTTTTACACAAAGTATATTGTGAATTATTAATATGATTATGTATACACACACTTGAAATTTCAATTTCTTTTTTATATTATTGTGATAAACATTGTTCTTTGCAAACAAAACAGTGTTCTACAACATGTGTTGGCCCTTAAAAGGGCCTTTTTTTTTTTTTTAAACGAGGGATTCCATTTTTCTACTTGGAGCTAGTGTACTTGGTGACAGCTTTGGTTCCTTCGGAAACTGCGTGCTTGGCCAATTCACCAGGCAACAAAAGCCTCACAGCTGTTTGAATTTCCCGACTGGTAATTGTGCTCCTCTTGTTGTAGTGAGCTAATCGGGAAGATTCGGCTGCGATACGTTCG
This sequence comes from Argiope bruennichi, assembly GCF_947563725.1. Classification (NCBI taxonomy): domain Eukaryota; kingdom Metazoa; phylum Arthropoda; class Arachnida; order Araneae; family Araneidae; genus Argiope; species Argiope bruennichi. The sequence goes on along the minus strand of NC_079157.1, from coordinate 113,441 downwards.
AAAATGTCATTCACGAAAGAGTTCATGATTGACATGGCTTTGCTGGAAATACCGGTATCAGGATGCACCTGTTTCAAAACTTTGTAGATGTAAATAGCGAAAGATTCCTTCCTACGCTTCTTGCGTTTTTTCTTATCACCGGCACGAACAGCCTTTTGGGCCTTTCCGGCCTTTTTAACAGCTTTACCAGAGGCTTGAGGAGGCATCGTCAAGTCGAAATGAGAATGGAAAATGCCCCCGCTTTAGATAGATAGCAATGATTGAAGGAGTTCCCGCCCGGTGTGGGCTACCTCCAACATAGCATGTTGTACGAAGCCTGGCTTGCGCTGGACTGACCTAGACTGGGAAATCTCCGAGATATAAGTAGTATTAGTTGTCGACCAATGAGGGACGTCTGCTGTGTGGCGTGGAGGGGTGGGTGAGGTATTCCGGCGAATCCGAAGCTCTCCTTTAAGATTGTCAGTTTCGAGAGACTCTTGACTGTTCCAACTTTCTCCTCCGGATGTTGAGAGGGGAAGGGGTTAGGGTGGTTAACTGCTCAGCTTACCCATTGGCTGCTTGCGTGGGTGAAATTTATTTTATCAAGATTGAGAATAAAATTGTTCCTGCTATTAAAGTTATTTAATGGTTGTTGTGATAACAGGTATACAAGAAACACAGATTTAGGTCAGAGGGGTGGAGGTATTTGTTATTACGTGTATTTTGAGTTAAATTAGCAGAATATTGCGGGGTCTTTTACACTTGGGATCAGGAGTATATGGGATGAGTTTATTTAATTCTTCGTTTTCATGATTATCGAGTGATTTAAAGAGATTAGTTGCGAGTTTTTTAATTACTTCCTTAAAGGAGGGATAATTCAGTGCCTTCCTGATATCGGTGTTTCTCATATACCATTTTGCGTTAGCTATTTTTCTAATCGTTAAATTGTATTGGGTTTCAACTATTCTGAGGTTGGATTTTGCAGTGCAGCCCCATACAGGACATGCATAAGTTAGTACTGGACGCAAGTAGGCAGTAAAAATAAGCATTTTTGTGTCCCTATTTAATTTAGAATTCCGAGAAATAAGGGGGAAGAACTTACGCGTTGCTCCTCGGAATTTGTTTTTGAGATTTTTCAGGTGGGGTTTAAACGTTAATTTTCTATCAAGTGTTACTCCTAGATATTTGCTCTCCTGAGACCATGGAATTTTATGCTTGTTAATCTCAACTTGCTTGAACTTTCCTTCCTTGTTTCCTTTGTGGAACAGTACTGCTTCTGTCTTGCTCGGGTTTATTTCGATTTTCCAAATCTGCATCCATTCGTAAATGGCCTTTAGATGCCTGTTTAGCGCGATTGTGAGGTAGTTGGTATTTTTATTTTTGGCCAGTATTGCTGTGTCATCGGCATATAAGCAAAGGAGCGTGTTGAATTGTTTGGGGATGTCGTTTATGTAACAGGTGAAAAGCACCGGTCCTAATTTAGAGCCTTGTGGAACTCCTGCATTTATACTTTTAACATCAGAGTGTTCATCTTTTACTTTGACGATGAATTTTCTGTTTTGTAGGTAGGAGATTAGAATTTTTATCAGGTACGGGGGTGTGTTATATTTAATTAATTTGTGTATTAATCCATCCTGCCAAACTCTGTCAAAGGCTTTTTGAATATCCAGAAAAATTGCTCCGGTTTTTTGTTTATTAATAAAGCCTTCTGTTATGTATTCAGTAACTCTGATTAATTGATGTGTTGTTGACAGTTTTGGTCTGAATCCAAATTGTTCTGGGCACAGGATGTTACTATCTTGAATATGTTCATTTAATCTCTTTAGGATGATGCTTTCTGTGATTTTGCTAAGTGTGGGGAGTAGTGAAATTGGACGATAACTAGCTGGGCTAGTAGGGTCTTTACCAGGTTTTAAAATAGGGACCACAGTGGCAGTTTTCCAACGTGTGGGAAAATGTCCAATTTCAATGATTTTTCTGATCAAAATTGTGAGGATAATAATTACATTAAGAGGTAGTTTTTTGATCATTATATTGTTAATTTTATCTATTCCCGGTGCTTTTCCATTTTTAAGTTTACGTATTTGTTGAATAATTTCGTTTAATGATGGTAGTTTGTCTTTTGTACAGCTTGGTGTTGGTGTGGTGTGAAATTCTTGTAATGTGTTCTGTACAGTGTTCTCAATGTCCTTATTTTTGATGTTGTTAATTGTAAATTGTGTCTCCAGGCTGTCAGCCAGGCAGTTTGCTTTTTCTTTGTCATTTTGTGCAATACTGGCCGGTCCTTTAAGTGTGGGAATATCAATTTTCTTTTTCCTGAAGGGTCTTGCACAGTCCCATACGTTTGCATTCTCTACATCTATATTAATTAATTTGTTCAGAAACCTATTTTGTTCAAATTCAGCATCCATTTTGTGTATGTTTTTATTTAGTTTATTTAATAAATTTTTAATATTAGGGTCTCTTGTGGTTTGGTATATTTTTCTTAATCTGTTCCTTTCAGTTATCAAGTTTTTAAGTTCATAGGGGATAAAATTCTTTTTATATTTTATGGGGGCAGAGCTTTTATTTATAGTTGTATTAATTATGTTTTCAATTTCATCTACTAATTTATCAATTTTGTCCGGGCAATTAATGTTATAGAAATTAAAATTAGTTTTTGCAAGGTCAGTTTTGAATTTTTTCCAATTGGTTTTAATTTAACCATTATCTGGGAGTTGATATTTAAAAAAGAAATCTAGTTTTATTGGGTTGTGATCGGAGCTTAATTCGTTTAGTGTTTCTATTTTGTAAGGATAGAGGAAGTCTTTGACAATTGCTAAGTCTATCGTGGATGCTGAGTTGTGACCAATTCTAGTGTGCTCTGGTGGGTAAATGATTTCCATTCCTATTTGATCAGCAAAGTGTTTTAATGTGGTCCCTCTCCTCGTATTATAAGCACAATTCCAGGTGGTGTGATGTGCATTGTAGTCTCCACAGATGATTTGGTTTGAGCTGCACTGCAGTAAATTTTCTAGGTCGAAGGTGAACAAAAATTCATCCGACGATGGGGGAATATAAATAGAAGTAAGAGTGAAGGGGTCAGAGTTTTTTGGAGTTACTACAACGACTGTGGCTTCGGTATAATATAGAGTCGGTGGGATGAGGTGGTAGTGGGGAATCGTAGATCTAATAGCGATCGCTGTACCTCCACTTGCTTGTGCAATGTCTTGGTTTTCTCTATAGCTATAGTAAATATTATAGTTGGCCAGATAAATTTTGTTATTTGGTCTCAGGTGAGTTTCTTGAATTAAAATAGCATCAGGGTTATACTTATTGATAAAGTGTCTAAACTCATTGATTCTGAGTTTAATCCCATTTGCGTTCCAGTAAACTAAGGAAAAAGTTTTAGCAGTAAATGAACCTAGCCGCTGTGTTTACCTTGGCTGATTGATTCAATTAAAATTAATAATTTGGTCATAGGGTCTTTTGTTTTTCTCATTTCATGGACAGCTTGTAGTAGGTTAGGTAATTCCTGGAATAGTTGTTTAATTTCATTGATTGCAGAGAGGAGTTCTGCAATGTTTGCTCCCCCGCAGTCAATGTTTACGTTTGTGTTGTTTATCTCTGGCTGCTTGGGTGGCGCCATCTGCTGGGCAGTGTTGCCATTTAAAGCTTGCGCGTATGAAGTGTTTGATCTAGTGAAGATAGGTTTTGCTGGGTTTGTTTTATTTGTGAAATTATTGCTTTTAAGTTTAGGGGCGGCAGGGCACCCTCTGTACGCCGCTGTGTGTCCCTCTTGTTTGCAATTAATGCAGGTTCTCGTAGGGGGATTTAAAATGCCCCCGCGCTACCTCGCTTGCATTTTATACACACTGCTGCGAAGCTGAAAGTAACCAATCGCGTTTCACTCTTCGGAGCAGGGGCGTGTGTGAAATCACTATATAATGAGGGCGCTTTGCCGTCCCGGGCCATTCGAGTCATTTTAGCTCATTTGAGAAGTCATGTCTGGTCGTGGTAAAGGAGGCAAGGGTCTTGGAAAGGGGGGTGCCAAAAGGCATCGTAAAGTTCTTCGTGATAACATCCAGGGTATTACAAAACCCGCAATCAGGCGTTTAGCTAGACGTGGCGGAGTCAAACGTATTTCAGGTTTGATTTACGAAGAGACTCGAGGTGTGCTCAAAGTTTTCTTGGAAAATGTCATTCGAGATGCTGTCACTTACACCGAGCATGCTAAAAGGAAAACTGTCACTGCTATGGATGTTGTGTATGCACTAAAGAGGCAAGGACGTACCTTGTACGGTTTCGGAGGTTAAGCGAAAGTTGGAATCCCTTGCACTGAAAAAAAAAAAAAAAAAAAAAGGCCCTTTTCAGGGCCAACACATGTTGTTGAACACTGTTTTGTTTGTAATGCTATTAAAACATAATTATTTTATATTCATGTTATTAGAAGCACATAAAGAAGGAGGGGGGGGGGGGGTGCAATTAAAAATAAAGTAATAATGTAGGGTGTAATAAAAAGAAAATAACTTTTCATTTCTCAGAAAGTGCTGTTCTTGATGATAAGAAATTTAAATTGTGTCCTAATTGAAGAAGAATGATTTGATCTTTTAAATTATCTTTTGAACAATGTCCTTCTTTTTAGTGACAAGAAAGAAAGAAAAAAAAAAAGAAAAAGAAGGGGGGGGGGGGGGGGAAGAAGGAATTGAGAAAAAAAAAAAAATTCATTCTAATCAATTATAGGAAAAATTTCAAGTTTCATTGACTCCTTTAATAACTTAACAATAATAAAATAATAATAAAAAGAATAACAATAAATAAAAAAGGTGATATGGTTCATAGCATTATGACATAAATGACAAAATTCAATGAATAATAAACTTAACATTTAAAGCAAATAAACTATAACTGCTTTGAAATAACTGAAGAAAACAATTTAAAACATCAGTGGACAGGATCTAAAATGAGTTTCTAATGAAAATGAATGTATATTGAAAACACAAAGCATCAAATGTAAAAGGAAGTTTGGAGAGTGGGAGGATGTATTTAAATTTCTGTTTCCCAATACTCTACGACCAGCAACTATTTTTTAAAAGATATAAACTTATTAAATCTTCAAAACAGAAGACTGTACATGCAAAATTTGCCAACATTTTAAGCAAAAATGGGCTCTGTCACTTTCTTAAGTAACAACCATTTTCATTGTATATTTGATATAAAAATATACTTTTCTGCTAGAATTTACATCCTTCTACCCCCCCCCCCCCCCAAAGAAAAAAACAAAAATAATTTTCCTGAAAGCAGGGGTTCAGAATTAATAATTATACACTAAGAAGAAACAGAAACTAAATGTCAACATATGAGAATTGCACATGCGTAGAATCAGTTGTCAAGCATTCATTTCTATGGTAACGTGCTTATACCATAAATAAACATGCAAATCAGGGTTAGAGGTTAACTAATCAGTGTGATTGATTTGAAATGTCATTTGGTGAAGACACCCATGCCTTGTCTCTCAATAAGAAGCTTTCATTTGATTACTTATAGACAGACTTTTTTTAATAATAATTTATTTTCAATAATTATGGTGCACTTATTTATTGTTTTTAAATGTTATCATCATTTTGCAGATTTGATTTTATAAATGATTTAATTTTTGTTTTTTGCTAAATATTAAGAATGTTCATTTATTGCATTTCAATGTTTTTTTTTAATATGTATTGAATTTTTGTTTTATTTGTGCTGCTTACACATACACAAATAAGAATTACTTGACTGCATATGTGTGTACAACTATTGCATGAATAATAACCTGTTTCTTTTGTAAAACAAAATACTCAATTGAACAGTATGACACAATTATTGTATAAACATTATTTCATTACAAGCATTTTTTTTTTTTTCAATTAATATTTTCATTTATATACACGGTGTGAAATAGAATATAAACACATGTCTCTGATTCCCATTACACACTATTCACTTTACATGATTTTGAAGTGTTTGCATCTTAAACATGTATCATAAAAATATTGAGTTGTTAAATGTGTTTAAAACATATTATTGTGTGTGCTATGGTTTTTCTTGGCTTTTAATGAAAAAAAAAAAAAAAAAAAAAAAATGGCTTGATCAAGTTTAAGTAAATGACTGTGGGAATTATATATTAAATTAAATTAATTTTGGCTTGGCACATGTGTTTTTTACACCTGTTTTATGGCCCTAAGAAGGGCCGTTTTTTTTTTTTAACGAAAAATTTTTTTGTTCAGTCCATTTACTTCTTGGAAGTTTTTTTAGGAGCTGCTTTTTTGGGTGTTTTTAATTTCTTGGGCTTGGGAGCTTTTGGCTTTGTAGCCTTTGCCTTCTTAGGAGATTTGGGTTTGGCTACTTTTTTAGCCCCAGCAGTGGCTTTCTTAGCAGCAGCAGGCTTCTTCTTTTTCTCTGCTTTTTCCTTCGGCTTGGCCGTTTTCTTAGCAGGGGCTTTTGCTTTCTTTGGAGAAGCAGCTCCTTCCTTTTTAGGCTTTTTCACGATTTTCTTTGGCTCCTTGGTTTTTTGACCGGATGCACTCAGCTTGAATGAACCGTTAGCTCCCTTTCCTTTGGTTTGAACCAGAGTTCCAGCAGCGACAGCGCTTTTCAAATATTTTTTGATGAAAGGAGTCAAACGGTCGATGTCGACTTTGTACTGACTGCTGATGTGCTTTTTGATAGCTTGCAGTGAAGAGCCACCTCGCTCTTTCAGAGTGGTGATGGATTTCACAACCATTTCGGAAACCTTGGGATGAGTTGGAGGATTAGGTTTCGATTTGGTTGCGCCACTTTTTGCCTTTTTCTTAGGCGTGGCAGTGGCTGGAGTTGCAGGGGCAGCGGCTGTTTCCTCGGACATCTTGACAGTCGAGAGTCTGAAACGTAATATAAAAATATTCTTAATAACGAAACCGCCAAGAATCCGCCCGCCCGCCTTTTCGCTTTTACGATTGGTCGGTTTCGACTCGCTCACCCACCTTCCCCTTCTGTTTCGGAGCATATTTAAGCGAAGTCATCTTTGTGCGCCCCATTTTCTGTTCAAAGTCGTTTGAGAATAGTCAGTCATGGCACGTACCAAGCAGACCGCCCGTAAGAGTACTGGAGGTAAAGCCCCCAGGAAACAACTGGCTACTAAGGCCGCTCGTAAGAGCGCCCCAGCCACCGGAGGTGTTAAGAAGCCCCATCGTTACAGGCCCGGAACTGTTGCTTTGAGAGAAATCCGTCGTTATCAAAAATCCACTGAACTCTTGATCCGAAAATTGCCATTCCAGCGTTTGGTTCGAGAAATCGCTCAGGACTTCAAAACTGATCTCCGATTCCAGAGTTCTGCTGTTATGGCTCTCCAGGAAGCTAGCGAAGCTTATTTAGTAGGCTTGTTCGAAGACACTAACTTGTGCGCTATCCACGCCAAGAGAGTAACTATCATGCCTAAGGACATTCAGCTCGCTAGACGAATTAGGGGTGAACGTGCCTAAGCCAAAAAAAAAAAGTTGTTTAAAAGAAAAAAAAAAAAACGGCCCTTCTCAGGGCCAAGAAACACCATAGCACACACAACCATGTACTAATTAATATGTTAATAATTATGTATTTATTTATAATATTAATTTCCCATGAAATACTCACCTTTTTTTATGTAAATCTCTTCTTACACAAGCATGTTTGAATGTTCATGTTTCAAAAAGCAAATAACTTTCCATTTCATCAATTTATACATCTCCCTCTCCTCTTGTTTACTAATAGCGAAATGCATTCCAGTTTCGAATTCTTAGCATGATCGCTAGATGGCACCACATTCCGGGACCCTTTCAGTTTCTCTTTAGTGTAAGCAGAAACACGTTTCGTTTCATTACTACCCAGCCCAATTCTTGTAACACTAAACTGTGCATGTCATAGAAACCCTTCCATACAATGCATTCTTATGGAAATTCATTCAGTTTATAAATTAAAAAGTAATACTCATAAATTTAAAAAAAAAAAAAAAAAAAAAAAAAAATCGATGTCTAACTTTTTTTTTAAAAAATTCAATATATTGCCCTTTTTTTATTATTTTTACAAGTGTTCAGTAGCTAATTCTTAATAATTTGTTGGCCCTTAAAAGGGCCTTTTTTTTTTTTTTTTTTTTTTTTTTTTTTAACTTGTAAAGTCTTAATTTAGGCTTTCTTTTCGGTTTTCTTGGGGAGCAAGACAGCTTGAATGTTAGGCAATACACCACCCTGAGCAATAGTTACTCCGGAAAGGAGTTTGTTCAACTCCTCGTCGTTTCGGATGGCGAGTTGGAGATGTCTAGGAATGATCCTAGTTTTCTTGTTATCTCTGGCGGCATTACCAGCCAACTCCAACACTTCAGCAGCTAAGTATTCTAACACGGCAGCCAGGTACACGGGTGCTCCAGCTCCAACACGTTCTGCATAATTGCCTTTTCGGAGAAGTCGATGGATACGACCGACAGGGAATTGAAGCCCTGCTCGGCTAGAACGAGTCTTGCTCTTTCCCTTAACTTTACCGCCTTTGCCACGACCAGACATGATTACAGTTCAGGAGAGAGAGAATGCGAAATGCCTGGCGCTTTTTCGCCCTCTTTTATATAGTACTACCGCGAAACCGGGTTTCAGCCAATCGGAGAGCAAGGAAATTGCGCAAAAATGCACGCAAAGCGCTCATCTTCGGCATTCAAGAGAGCCGTTTCTTTCCTATTGTCACGTGTTTTAATTATAGGCAAACAAATCAAATAAACAGACAGCCGATGTAAACATGATAAGTAAACAGTGACCTTTAATAAAGTGTCTTCTGTCTTCGGATTGGAATTTTTTGAGCATTTCAAATTCCTAGGTGAAAACGACTCATCGCGTGATAATTTCAATTGAGAGGAGAGTTAGTTATTATTATAAGAACCTTTTTTTTTTTTTTTTTTTTTTTTTTTTAATAGAGGGTTTTTTTTCTTATATTTTGTGGGGTGTGATCTGTGTCTCGTGTTCGTTTCTTGTAGGAGTGCGTAATGAAAAGAAAGAAAGAAAAAACTTGATAAGAGTATTGTAACATGAACGTGAATGCACGGTCTCTTTTTGGCTGTCGGTGTCAATTCGCTTGCAGCTTGTGGGCAATTGAAATTGTCGCCGTGGGTGGTGTCATCCGATCCCCATTGTCCCCCCTGGCCATCGTGTGTGGTCAGTGATGGTCGTTTTTTACGACCCTCATTAAAGGGTCATTAGGGTGGTCCTTTTACGACCCTCATTAAAGGGTCATTAGGGTTGTCATTAGCGACATCCATCTGCGCTAATGACACTCGTCATTAGCAAGACCCCCCACGAAAAGGTTCATTATCGCACCTGTAGAGTATTAGTATCGTATATATAAGATCGGACATGAAATGTATTTTCTCACCAGATGAATGTCAACGGCCATACCATGCTGAAAGCACCGGTTCTCGTCTGATCACCGCAGTTAAGCAGCATCGGGCGCGGTCAGTACTTGGGAGGGTGACCACCTGGGAACACCGCGTGCTGTTGGCATCTTTTTAATTTTATTTCACTTTCAAAAATTCAGATTTGATCCTTTTGCATGTAATGTTATTATTTTTTTATTAATTTATTTGATGTGTTTTATTAATTTTCCCTACAAAATACGTTTTTATTGCACGAAGTGTTTATTTATTTTGTACCTGTGATTCTAAATTGTAATGAAGTATCATCAATAGTGATTGAATGTTATTATAAATTATTTTTCACTAAAAATCCTTTTCTTATTTCCTTTCCAGAATTAGAAAGAGTGTGAAGAATTTAAAAACAAAACAAAAACGGAAATAAAATGAATTGAAAGTTAACAGATGCATGTAAGTGTTAAAAATCTAATAACCCATTTATTTATTAATTTTATCATTTTCTACACATGTTTTAAACTATTATTCTTAATTTCCATGAATCACTTACTCTTTTTTTTTTTTTTACACAAAGTATATTGTGAATTATTAATATGATTATGTATACACACACTTGAAATTTCAATTTCTTTTTTATATTATTGTGATAAACATTGTTCTTTGCAAACAAAACAGTGTTCTACAACATGTGTTGGCCCTTAAAAGGGCCTTTTTTTTTTTTTTAAACGAGGGATTCCATTTTTCTACTTGGAGCTAGTGTACTTGGTGACAGCTTTGGTTCCTTCGGAAACTGCGTGCTTGGCCAATTCACCAGGCAACAAAAGCCTCACAGCTGTTTGAATTTCCCGACTGGTAATTGTGCTCCTCTTGTTGTAGTGAGCTAATCGGGAAGATTCGGCTGCGATACGTTCGAAAATGTCATTCACGAAAGAGTTCATGATTGACATGGCTTTGCTGGAAATACCGGTATCAGGATGCACCTGTTTCAAAACTTTGTAGATGTAAATAGCGAAAGATTCCTTCCTACGCTTCTTGCGTTTTTTCTTATCACCGGCACGAACAGCCTTTTGGGCCTTTCCGGCCTTTTTAACAGCTTTACCAGAGGCTTGAGGAGGCATCGTCAAGTCGAAATGAGAATGGAAAATGCCCCCGCGCTACCTCGCTTGCATTTTATACACACTGCTGCGAAGCTGAAAGTAACCAATCGCGTTTCACTCTTCGGAGCAGGGGCGTGTGTGAAATCACTATATAATGAGGGCGCTTTGCCGTCCCGGGCCATTCGAGTCATTTTAGCTCATTTGAGAAGTCATGTCTGGTCGTGGTAAAGGAGGCAAGGGTCTTGGAAAGGGGGGTGCCAAAAGGCATCGTAAAGTTCTTCGTGATAACATCCAGGGTATTACAAAACCCGCAATCAGGCGTTTAGCTAGACGTGGCGGAGTCAAACGTATTTCAGGTTTGATTTACGAAGAGACTCGAGGTGTGCTCAAAGTTTTCTTGGAAAATGTCATTCGAGATGCTGTCACTTACACCGAGCATGCTAAAAGGAAAACTGTCACTGCTATGGATGTTGTGTATGCACTAAAGAGGCAAGGACGTACCTTGTACGGTTTCGGAGGTTAAGCGAAAGTTGGAATCCCTTGCACTGAAAAAAAAAAAAAAAAAAAAAGGCCCTTTTCAGGGCCAACACATGTTGTTGAACACTGTTTTGTTTGTAATGCTATTAAAACATAATTATTTTATATTCATGTTATTAGAAGCACATAAAGAAGGAGGGGGGGGGGGGGTGCAATTAAAAATAAAGTAATAATGTAGGGTGTAATAAAAAGAAAATAACTTTTCATTTCTCAGAAAGTGCTGTTCTTGATGATAAGAAATTTAAATTGTGTCCTAATTGAAGAAGAATGATTTGATCTTTTAAATTATCTTTTGAACAATGTCCTTCTTTTTAGTGACAAGAAAGAAAGAAAAAAAAAAAGAAAAAGAAGGGGGGGGGGGGGGGGAAGAAGGAATTGAGAAAAAAAAAAAAATTCATTCTAATCAATTATAGGAAAAATTTCAAGTTTCATTGACTCCTTTAATAACTTAACAATAATAAAATAATAATAAAAAGAATAACAATAAATAAAAAAGGTGATATGGTTCATAGCATTATGACATAAATGACAAAATTCAATGAATAATAAACTTAACATTTAAAGCAAATAAACTATAACTGCTTTGAAATAACTGAAGAAAACAATTTAAAACATCAGTGGACAGGATCTAAAATGAGTTTCTAATGAAAATGAATGTATATTGAAAACACAAAGCATCAAATGTAAAAGGAAGTTTGGAGAGTGGGAGGATGTATTTAAATTTCTGTTTCCCAATACTCTACGACCAGCAACTATTTTTTAAAAGATATAAACTTATTAAATCTTCAAAACAGAAGACTGTACATGCAAAATTTGCCAACATTTTAAGCAAAAATGGGCTCTGTCACTTTCTTAAGTAACAACCATTTTCATTGTATATTTGATATAAAAATATACTTTTCTGCTAGAATTTACATCCTTCTACCCCCCCCCCCCCCCAAAGAAAAAAACAAAAATAATTTTCCTGAAAGCAGGGGTTCAGAATTAATAATTATACACTAAGAAGAAACAGAAACTAAATGTCAACATATGAGAATTGCACATGCGTAGAATCAGTTGTCAAGCATTCATTTCTATGGTAACGTGCTTATACCATAAATAAACATGCAAATCAGGGTTAGAGGTTAACTAATCAGTGTGATTGATTTGAAATGTCATTTGGTGAAGACACCCATGCCTTGTCTCTCAATAAGAAGCTTTCATTTGATTACTTATAGACAGACTTTTTTTAATAATAATTTATTTTCAATAATTATGGTGCACTTATTTATTGTTTTTAAATGTTATCATCATTTTGCAGATTTGATTTTATAAATGATTTAATTTTTGTTTTTTGCTAAATATTAAGAATGTTCATTTATTGCATTTCAATGTTTTTTTTTAATATGTATTGAATTTTTGTTTTATTTGTGCTGCTTACACATACACAAATAAGAATTACTTGACTGCATATGTGTGTACAACTATTGCATGAATAATAACCTGTTTCTTTTGTAAAACAAAATACTCAATTGAACAGTATGACACAATTATTGTATAAACATTATTTCATTACAAGCATTTTTTTTTTTTTCAATTAATATTTTCATTTATATACACGGTGTGAAATAGAATATAAACACATGTCTCTGATTCCCATTACACACTATTCACTTTACATGATTTTGAAGTGTTTGCATCTTAAACATGTATCATAAAAATATTGAGTTGTTAAATGTGTTTAAAACATATTATTGTGTGTGCTATGGTTTTTCTTGGCTTTTAATGAAAAAAAAAAAAAAAAAAAAAAAATGGCTTGATCAAGTTTAAGTAAATGACTGTGGGAATTATATATTAAATTAAATTAATTTTGGCTTGGCACATGTGTTTTTTACACCTGTTTTATGGCCCTAAGAAGGGCCGTTTTTTTTTTTTAACGAAAAATTTTTTTGTTCAGTCCATTTACTTCTTGGAAGTTTTTTTAGGAGCTGCTTTTTTGGGTGTTTTTAATTTCTTGGGCTTGGGAGCTTTTGGCTTTGTAGCCTTTGCCTTCTTAGGAGATTTGGGTTTGGCTACTTTTTTAGCCCCAGCAGTGGCTTTCTTAGCAGCAGCAGGCTTCTTCTTTTTCTCTGCTTTTTCCTTCGGCTTGGCCGTTTTCTTAGCAGGGGCTTTTGCTTTCTTTGGAGAAGCAGCTCCTTCCTTTTTAGGCTTTTTCACGATTTTCTTTGGCTCCTTGGTTTTTTGACCGGATGCACTCAGCTTGAATGAACCGTTAGCTCCCTTTCCTTTGGTTTGAACCAGAGTTCCAGCAGCGACAGCGCTTTTCAAATATTTTTTGATGAAAGGAGTCAAACGGTCGATGTCGACTTTGTACTGACTGCTGATGTGCTTTTTGATAGCTTGCAGTGAAGAGCCACCTCGCTCTTTCAGAGTGGTGATGGATTTCACAACCATTTCGGAAACCTTGGGATGAGTTGGAGGATTAGGTTTCGATTTGGTTGCGCCACTTTTTGCCTTTTTCTTAGGCGTGGCAGTGGCTGGAGTTGCAGGGGCAGCGGCTGTTTCCTCGGACATCTTGACAGTCGAGAGTCTGAAACGTAATATAAAAATATTCTTAATAACGAAACCGCCAAGAATCCGCCCGCCCGCCTTTTCGCTTTTACGATTGGTCGGTTTCGACTCGCTCACCCACCTTCCCCTTCTGTTTCGGAGCATATTTAAGCGAAGTCATCTTTGTGCGCCCCATTTTCTGTTCAAAGTCGTTTGAGAATAGTCAGTCATGGCACGTACCAAGCAGACCGCCCGTAAGAGTACTGGAGGTAAAGCCCCCAGGAAACAACTGGCTACTAAGGCCGCTCGTAAGAGCGCCCCAGCCACCGGAGGTGTTAAGAAGCCCCATCGTTACAGGCCCGGAACTGTTGCTTTGAGAGAAATCCGTCGTTATCAAAAATCCACTGAACTCTTGATCCGAAAATTGCCATTCCAGCGTTTGGTTCGAGAAATCGCTCAGGACTTCAAAACTGATCTCCGATTCCAGAGTTCTGCTGTTATGGCTCTCCAGGAAGCTAGCGAAGCTTATTTAGTAGGCTTGTTCGAAGACACTAACTTGTGCGCTATCCACGCCAAGAGAGTAACTATCATGCCTAAGGACATTCAGCTCGCTAGACGAATTAGGGGTGAACGTGCCTAAGCCAAAAAAAAAAAGTTGTTTAAAAGAAAAAAAAAAAAACGGCCCTTCTCAGGGCCAAGAAACACCATAGCACACACAACCATGTACTAATTAATATGTTAATAATTATGTATTTATTTATAATATTAATTTCCCATGAAATACTCACCTTTTTTTATGTAAATCTCTTCTTACACAAGCATGTTTGAATGTTCATGTTTCAAAAAGCAAATAACTTTCCATTTCATCAATTTATACATCTCCCTCTCCTCTTGTTTACTAATAGCGAAATGCATTCCAGTTTCGAATTCTTAGCATGATCGCTAGATGGCACCACATTCCGGGACCCTTTCAGTTTCTCTTTAGTGTAAGCAGAAACACGTTTCGTTTCATTACTACCCAGCCCAATTCTTGTAACACTAAACTGTGCATGTCATAGAAACCCTTCCATACAATGCATTCTTATGGAAATTCATTCAGTTTATAAATTAAAAAGTAATACTCATAAATTTAAAAAAAAAAAAAAAAAAAAAAAAAAATCGATGTCTAACTTTTTTTTTAAAAAATTCAATATATTGCCCTTTTTTTATTATTTTTACAAGTGTTCAGTAGCTAATTCTTAATAATTTGTTGGCCCTTAAAAGGGCCTTTTTTTTTTTTTTTTTTTTTTTTTTTTTTAACTTGTAAAGTCTTAATTTAGGCTTTCTTTTCGGTTTTCTTGGGGAGCAAGACAGCTTGAATGTTAGGCAATACACCACCCTGAGCAATAGTTACTCCGGAAAGGAGTTTGTTCAACTCCTCGTCGTTTCGGATGGCGAGTTGGAGATGTCTAGGAATGATCCTAGTTTTCTTGTTATCTCTGGCGGCATTACCAGCCAACTCCAACACTTCAGCAGCTAAGTATTCTAACACGGCAGCCAGGTACACGGGTGCTCCAGCTCCAACACGTTCTGCATAATTGCCTTTTCGGAGAAGTCGATGGATACGACCGACAGGGAATTGAAGCCCTGCTCGGCTAGAACGAGTCTTGCTCTTTCCCTTAACTTTACCGCCTTTGCCACGACCAGACATGATTACAGTTCAGGAGAGAGAGAATGCGAAATGCCTGGCGCTTTTTCGCCCTCTTTTATATAGTACTACCGCGAAACCGGGTTTCAGCCAATCGGAGAGCAAGGAAATTGCGCAAAAATGCACGCAAAGCGCTCATCTTCGGCATTCAAGAGAGCCGTTTCTTTCCTATTGTCACGTGTTTTAATTATAGGCAAACAAATCAAATAAACAGACAGCCGATGTAAACATGATAAGTAAACAGTGACCTTTAATAAAGTGTCTTCTGTCTTCGGATTGGAATTTTTTGAGCATTTCAAATTCCTAGGTGAAAACGACTCATCGCGTGATAATTTCAATTGAGAGGAGAGTTAGTTATTATTATAAGAACCTTTTTTTTTTTTTTTTTTTTTTTTTTTTAATAGAGGGTTTTTTTTCTTATATTTTGTGGGGTGTGATCTGTGTCTCGTGTTCGTTTCTTGTAGGAGTGCGTAATGAAAAGAAAGAAAGAAAAAACTTGATAAGAGTATTGTAACATGAACGTGAATGCACGGTCTCTTTTTGGCTGTCGGTGTCAATTCGCTTGCAGCTTGTGGGCAATTGAAATTGTCGCCGTGGGTGGTGTCATCCGATCCCCATTGTCCCCCCTGGCCATCGTGTGTGGTCAGTGATGGTCGTTTTTTACGACCCTCATTAAAGGGTCATTAGGGTGGTCCTTTTACGACCCTCATTAAAGGGTCATTAGGGTTGTCATTAGCGACATCCATCTGCGCTAATGACACTCGTCATTAGCAAGACCCCCCACGAAAAGGTTCATTATCGCACCTGTAGAGTATTAGTATCGTATATATAAGATCGGACATGAAATGTATTTTCTCACCAGATGAATGTCAACGGCCATACCATGCTGAAAGCACCGGTTCTCGTCTGATCACCGCAGTTAAGCAGCATCGGGCGCGGTCAGTACTTGGGAGGGTGACCACCTGGGAACACCGCGTGCTGTTGGCATCTTTTTAATTTTATTTCACTTTCAAAAATTCAGATTTGATCCTTTTGCATGTAATGTTATTATTTTTTTATTAATTTATTTGATGTGTTTTATTAATTTTCCCTACAAAATACGTTTTTATTGCACGAAGTGTTTATTTATTTTGTACCTGTGATTCTAAATTGTAATGAAGTATCATCAATAGTGATTGAATGTTATTATAAATTATTTTTCACTAAAAATCCTTTTCTTATTTCCTTTCCAGAATTAGAAAGAGTGTGAAGAATTTAAAAACAAAACAAAAACGGAAATAAAATGAATTGAAAGTTAACAGATGCATGTAAGTGTTAAAAATCTAATAACCCATTTATTTATTAATTTTATCATTTTCTACACATGTTTTAAACTATTATTCTTAATTTCCATGAATCACTTACTCTTTTTTTTTTTTTTACACAAAGTATATTGTGAATTATTAATATGATTATGTATACACACACTTGAAATTTCAATTTCTTTTTTATATTATTGTGATAAACATTGTTCTTTGCAAACAAAACAGTGTTCTACAACATGTGTTGGCCCTTAAAAGGGCCTTTTTTTTTTTTTTAAACGAGGGATTCCATTTTTCTACTTGGAGCTAGTGTACTTGGTGACAGCTTTGGTTCCTTCGGAAACTGCGTGCTTGGCCAATTCACCAGGCAACAAAAGCCTCACAGCTGTTTGAATTTCCCGACTGGTAATTGTGCTCCTCTTGTTGTAGTGAGCTAATCGGGAAGATTCGGCTGCGATACGTTCGAAAATGTCATTCACGAAAGAGTTCATGATTGACATGGCTTTGCTGGAAATACCGGTATCAGGATGCACCTGTTTCAAAACTTTGTAGATGTAAATAGCGAAAGATTCCTTCCTACGCTTCTTGCGTTTTTTCTTATCACCGGCACGAACAGCCTTTTGGGCCTTTCCGGCCTTTTTAACAGCTTTACCAGAGGCTTGAGGAGGCATCGTCAAGTCGAAATGAGAATGGAAAATGCCCCCTGATTGTTGTATGGGTATTGCAGCTCATTGGGGCCGCAGGCCCCACCATCTGCAAATCTGGTAATGTTAGGACTTAGCGCAAATGGAACTGACTTGTTATGTTAAAGTGTGCACCATTTAATTACTTATTGGGGGATTTGTAGATGTTTCATTGTTTTGTGGAAAAAAAAAAAAAAAAAAAAAGAGGAATACTGTAATTAAGAGAAAATAAAGTAAAATAGCAAGATGAGGAACATACTACGGTAGCAGTAACTATTGTAGAATTTTAAGGGAGCAACGGGGCCTTTTCTTGTTTTGTTTGTCCTCTGTGTCGTATGTTGGGAGTTCTTGAAGGGTCATATTGTCAATTTCAGGAATTTTATCATAAAATTTTTCGGAGAGTTTCACTATAAATTCCTTGATTGGGGGAATTCCTGCTGCGTGAGAAATGTCAGCATTCCTGTGGAACCATCTGGCTGCAGTTATCATTCTGATGGTTTTATTTTCGAGTACTAAAATTTTGTTGAGGTTTGTTTTAGCGGTGGCAGCCCAAACCGGGCATGCATATGTTAGGATAGGTCTGAGGTAAGCAAGATAAATTAGAATTTTACTATTGAGAGTGAGGGCAGAGTTCCTACAAATTAGGGGATATTGAGCTCTTAGGGCTTTATTAAATTTCTCCCTGGTCTTTTGGATGTGGGTTCTATAATTTAAAAATCTGTCAAGGGTGATGCCTAGGTATTTTATTTCCTTCTTCCAGTTTATTTCCTTGTTATAGAGTTTAATTTTTGTCCAGTTCATTGTATTTTTAAAGAAGATTATTGCCTCAGTTTTTTCAATGTTTAATTTAATTTTCCAGTTAATTAGCCATTTTTCTAGGTTGTTTAAATAGTTCTGTAGGGGTACTATTGCTTCGGCTGGTTTCCTCCCTTGAGAAAGAATGGCAGTGTCATCCGCATAAAGGCTAATCATAATATCTTTTTGTTGGGGGATATCATTTAAGTAAAGAAGAAAAATTACTGGGGCGAGGATGCCGCCTTGTGGGACACCAGCTTTTAGTTGCCTTTTGGTGGAAAATGCCCCCGCGCTACCTCGCTTGCTTTTTATACACACTGCTGCGAAGCTGAAAGTAACCAATCGCGTTTCACTCTTCGGAGCAGGGGCGTGTGTGAAATCACTATATAATGAGGGCGCTTTGCCGTCCCGGGCCATTCGAGTCATTTTAGCTCATTTGAGAAGTCATGTCTGGTCGTGGTAAAGGAGGCAAGGGTCTTGGAAAGGGGGGTGCCAAAAGGCATCGTAAAGTTCTTCGTGATAACATCCAGGGTATTACAAAACCCGCAATCAGGCGTTTAGCTAGACGTGGCGGAGTCAAACGTATTTCAGGTTTGATTTACGAAGAGACTCGAGGTGTGCTCAAAGTTTTCTTGGAAAATGTCATTCGAGATGCTGTCACTTACACCGAGCATGCTAAAAGGAAAACTGTCACTGCTATGGATGTTGTGTATGCACTAAAGAGGCAAGGACGTACCTTGTACGGTTTCGGAGGTTAAGCGAAAGTTGGAATCCCTTGCACTGAAAAAAAAAAAAAAAAAAAAAGGCCCTTTTCAGGGCCAACACATGTTGTTGAACACTGTTTTGTTTGTAATGCTATTAAAACATAATTATTTTATATTCATGTTATTAGAAGCACATAAAGAAGGAGGGGGGGGGGGGTGCAATTAAAAATAAAGTAATAATGTAGGGTGTAATAAAAAGAAAATAACTTTTCATTTCTCAGAAAGTGCTGTTCTTGATGATAAGAAATTTAAATTGTGTCCTAATTGAAGAAGAATGATTTGATCTTTTAAATTATCTTTTGAACAATGTCCTTCTTTTTAGTGACAAGAAAGAAAGAAAAAAAAAAAGAAAAAGAAGGGGGGGGGGGGGGGGAAGAAGGAATTGAGAAAAAAAAAAAAATTCATTCTAATCAATTATAGGAAAAATTTCAAGTTTCATTGACTCCTTTAATAACTTAACAATAATAAAATAATAATAAAAAGAATAACAATAAATAAAAAAGGTGATATGGTTCATAGCATTATGACATAAATGACAAAATTCAATGAATAATAAACTTAACATTTAAAGCAAATAAACTATAACTGCTTTGAAATAACTGAAGAAAACAATTTAAAACATCAGTGGACAGGATCTAAAATGAGTTTCTAATGAAAATGAATGTATATTGAAAACACAAAGCATCAAATGTAAAAGGAAGTTTGGAGAGTGGGAGGATGTATTTAAATTTCTGTTTCCCAATACTCTACGACCAGCAACTATTTTTTAAAAGATATAAACTTATTAAATCTTCAAAACAGAAGACTGTACATGCAAAATTTGCCAACATTTTAAGCAAAAATGGGCTCTGTCACTTTCTTAAGTAACAACCATTTTCATTGTATATTTGATATAAAAATATACTTTTCTGCTAGAATTTACATCCTTCTACCCCCCCCCCCCCCCAAAGAAAAAAACAAAAATAATTTTCCTGAAAGCAGGGGTTCAGAATTAATAATTATACACTAAGAAGAAACAGAAACTAAATGTCAACATATGAGAATTGCACATGCGTAGAATCAGTTGTCAAGCATTCATTTCTATGGTAACGTGCTTATACCATAAATAAACATGCAAATCAGGGTTAGAGGTTAACTAATCAGTGTGATTGATTTGAAATGTCATTTGGTGAAGACACCCATGCCTTGTCTCTCAATAAGAAGCTTTCATTTGATTACTTATAGACAGACTTTTTTTAATAATAATTTATTTTCAATAATTATGGTGCACTTATTTATTGTTTTTAAATGTTATCATCATTTTGCAGATTTGATTTTATAAATGATTTAATTTTTGTTTTTTGCTAAATATTAAGAATGTTCATTTATTGCATTTCAATGTTTTTTTTTAATATGTATTGAATTTTTGTTTTATTTGTGCTGCTTACACATACACAAATAAGAATTACTTGACTGCATATGTGTGTACAACTATTGCATGAATAATAACCTGTTTCTTTTGTAAAACAAAATACTCAATTGAACAGTATGACACAATTATTGTATAAACATTATTTCATTACAAGCATTTTTTTTTTTTTCAATTAATATTTTCATTTATATACACGGTGTGAAATAGAATATAAACACATGTCTCTGATTCCCATTACACACTATTCACTTTACATGATTTTGAAGTGTTTGCATCTTAAACATGTATCATAAAAATATTGAGTTGTTAAATGTGTTTAAAACATATTATTGTGTGTGCTATGGTTTTTCTTGGCTTTTAATGAAAAAAAAAAAAAAAAAAAAAAAATGGCTTGATCAAGTTTAAGTAAATGACTGTGGGAATTATATATTAAATTAAATTAATTTTGGCTTGGCACATGTGTTTTTTACACCTGTTTTATGGCCCTAAGAAGGGCCGTTTTTTTTTTTTAACGAAAAATTTTTTTGTTCAGTCCATTTACTTCTTGGAAGTTTTTTTAGGAGCTGCTTTTTTGGGTGTTTTTAATTTCTTGGGCTTGGGAGCTTTTGGCTTTGTAGCCTTTGCCTTCTTAGGAGATTTGGGTTTGGCTACTTTTTTAGCCCCAGCAGTGGCTTTCTTAGCAGCAGCAGGCTTCTTCTTTTTCTCTGCTTTTTCCTTCGGCTTGGCCGTTTTCTTAGCAGGGGCTTTTGCTTTCTTTGGAGAAGCAGCTCCTTCCTTTTTAGGCTTTTTCACGATTTTCTTTGGCTCCTTGGTTTTTTGACCGGATGCACTCAGCTTGAATGAACCGTTAGCTCCCTTTCCTTTGGTTTGAACCAGAGTTCCAGCAGCGACAGCGCTTTTCAAATATTTTTTGATGAAAGGAGTCAAACGGTCGATGTCGACTTTGTACTGACTGCTGATGTGCTTTTTGATAGCTTGCAGTGAAGAGCCACCTCGCTCTTTCAGAGTGGTGATGGATTTCACAACCATTTCGGAAACCTTGGGATGAGTTGGAGGATTAGGTTTCGATTTGGTTGCGCCACTTTTTGCCTTTTTCTTAGGCGTGGCAGTGGCTGGAGTTGCAGGGGCAGCGGCTGTTTCCTCGGACATCTTGACAGTCGAGAGTCTGAAACGTAATATAAAAATATTCTTAATAACGAAACCGCCAAGAATCCGCCCGCCCGCCTTTTCGCTTTTACGATTGGTCGGTTTCGACTCGCTCACCCACCTTCCCCTTCTGTTTCGGAGCATATTTAAGCGAAGTCATCTTTGTGCGCCCCATTTTCTGTTCAAAGTCGTTTGAGAATAGTCAGTCATGGCACGTACCAAGCAGACCGCCCGTAAGAGTACTGGAGGTAAAGCCCCCAGGAAACAACTGGCTACTAAGGCCGCTCGTAAGAGCGCCCCAGCCACCGGAGGTGTTAAGAAGCCCCATCGTTACAGGCCCGGAACTGTTGCTTTGAGAGAAATCCGTCGTTATCAAAAATCCACTGAACTCTTGATCCGAAAATTGCCATTCCAGCGTTTGGTTCGAGAAATCGCTCAGGACTTCAAAACTGATCTCCGATTCCAGAGTTCTGCTGTTATGGCTCTCCAGGAAGCTAGCGAAGCTTATTTAGTAGGCTTGTTCGAAGACACTAACTTGTGCGCTATCCACGCCAAGAGAGTAACTATCATGCCTAAGGACATTCAGCTCGCTAGACGAATTAGGGGTGAACGTGCCTAAGCCAAAAAAAAAAAGTTGTTTAAAAGAAAAAAAAAAAAACGGCCCTTCTCAGGGCCAAGAAACACCATAGCACACACAACCATGTACTAATTAATATGTTAATAATTATGTATTTATTTATAATATTAATTTCCCATGAAATACTCACCTTTTTTTATGTAAATCTCTTCTTACACAAGCATGTTTGAATGTTCATGTTTCAAAAAGCAAATAACTTTCCATTTCATCAATTTATACATCTCCCTCTCCTCTTGTTTACTAATAGCGAAATGCATTCCAGTTTCGAATTCTTAGCATGATCGCTAGATGGCACCACATTCCGGGACCCTTTCAGTTTCTCTTTAGTGTAAGCAGAAACACGTTTCGTTTCATTACTACCCAGCCCAATTCTTGTAACACTAAACTGTGCATGTCATAGAAACCCTTCCATACAATGCATTCTTATGGAAATTCATTCAGTTTATAAATTAAAAAGTAATACTCATAAATTTAAAAAAAAAAAAAAAAAAAAAAAAAAATCGATGTCTAACTTTTTTTTTAAAAAATTCAATATATTGCCCTTTTTTTATTATTTTTACAAGTGTTCAGTAGCTAATTCTTAATAATTTGTTGGCCCTTAAAAGGGCCTTTTTTTTTTTTTTTTTTTTTTTTTTTTTTAACTTGTAAAGTCTTAATTTAGGCTTTCTTTTCGGTTTTCTTGGGGAGCAAGACAGCTTGAATGTTAGGCAATACACCACCCTGAGCAATAGTTACTCCGGAAAGGAGTTTGTTCAACTCCTCGTCGTTTCGGATGGCGAGTTGGAGATGTCTAGGAATGATCCTAGTTTTCTTGTTATCTCTGGCGGCATTACCAGCCAACTCCAACACTTCAGCAGCTAAGTATTCTAACACGGCAGCCAGGTACACGGGTGCTCCAGCTCCAACACGTTCTGCATAATTGCCTTTTCGGAGAAGTCGATGGATACGACCGACAGGGAATTGAAGCCCTGCTCGGCTAGAACGAGTCTTGCTCTTTCCCTTAACTTTACCGCCTTTGCCACGACCAGACATGATTACAGTTCAGGAGAGAGAGAATGCGAAATGCCTGGCGCTTTTTCGCCCTCTTTTATATAGTACTACCGCGAAACCGGGTTTCAGCCAATCGGAGAGCAAGGAAATTGCGCAAAAATGCACGCAAAGCGCTCATCTTCGGCATTCAAGAGAGCCGTTTCTTTCCTATTGTCACGTGTTTTAATTATAGGCAAACAAATCAAATAAACAGACAGCCGATGTAAACATGATAAGTAAACAGTGACCTTTAATAAAGTGTCTTCTGTCTTCGGATTGGAATTTTTTGAGCATTTCAAATTCCTAGGTGAAAACGACTCATCGCGTGATAATTTCAATTGAGAGGAGAGTTAGTTATTATTATAAGAACCTTTTTTTTTTTTTTTTTTTTTTTTTTTTAATAGAGGGTTTTTTTTCTTATATTTTGTGGGGTGTGATCTGTGTCTCGTGTTCGTTTCTTGTAGGAGTGCGTAATGAAAAGAAAGAAAGAAAAAACTTGATAAGAGTATTGTAACATGAACGTGAATGCACGGTCTCTTTTTGGCTGTCGGTGTCAATTCGCTTGCAGCTTGTGGGCAATTGAAATTGTCGCCGTGGGTGGTGTCATCCGATCCCCATTGTCCCCCCTGGCCATCGTGTGTGGTCAGTGATGGTCGTTTTTTACGACCCTCATTAAAGGGTCATTAGGGTGGTCCTTTTACGACCCTCATTAAAGGGTCATTAGGGTTGTCATTAGCGACATCCATCTGCGCTAATGACACTCGTCATTAGCAAGACCCCCCACGAAAAGGTTCATTATCGCACCTGTAGAGTATTAGTATCGTATATATAAGATCGGACATGAAATGTATTTTCTCACCAGATGAATGTCAACGGCCATACCATGCTGAAAGCACCGGTTCTCGTCTGATCACCGCAGTTAAGCAGCATCGGGCGCGGTCAGTACTTGGGAGGGTGACCACCTGGGAACACCGCGTGCTGTTGGCATCTTTTTAATTTTATTTCACTTTCAAAAATTCAGATTTGATCCTTTTGCATGTAATGTTATTATTTTTTTATTAATTTATTTGATGTGTTTTATTAATTTTCCCTACAAAATACGTTTTTATTGCACGAAGTGTTTATTTATTTTGTACCTGTGATTCTAAATTGTAATGAAGTATCATCAATAGTGATTGAATGTTATTATAAATTATTTTTCACTAAAAATCCTTTTCTTATTTCCTTTCCAGAATTAGAAAGAGTGTGAAGAATTTAAAAACAAAACAAAAACGGAAATAAAATGAATTGAAAGTTAACAGATGCATGTAAGTGTTAAAAATCTAATAACCCATTTATTTATTAATTTTATCATTTTCTACACATGTTTTAAACTATTATTCTTAATTTCCATGAATCACTTACTCTTTTTTTTTTTTTTACACAAAGTATATTGTGAATTATTAATATGATTATGTATACACACACTTGAAATTTCAATTTCTTTTTTATATTATTGTGATAAACATTGTTCTTTGCAAACAAAACAGTGTTCTACAACATGTGTTGGCCCTTAAAAGGGCCTTTTTTTTTTTTTTAAACGAGGGATTCCATTTTTCTACTTGGAGCTAGTGTACTTGGTGACAGCTTTGGTTCCTTCGGAAACTGCGTGCTTGGCCAATTCACCAGGCAACAAAAGCCTCACAGCTGTTTGAATTTCCCGACTGGTAATTGTGCTCCTCTTGTTGTAGTGAGCTAATCGGGAAGATTCGGCTGCGATACGTTCGAAAATGTCATTCACGAAAGAGTTCATGATTGACATGGCTTTGCTGGAAATACCGGTATCAGGATGCACCTGTTTCAAAACTTTGTAGATGTAAATAGCGAAAGATTCCTTCCTACGCTTCTTGCGTTTTTTCTTATCACCGGCACGAACAGCCTTTTGGGCCTTTCCGGCCTTTTTAACAGCTTTACCAGAGGCTTGAGGAGGCATCGTCAAGTCGAAATGAGAATGGAAAATGCCCCCGCGCTACCTCGCTTGCATTTTATACACACTGCTGCGAAGCTGAAAGTAACCAATCGCGTTTCACTCTTCGGAGCAGGGGCGTGTGTGAAATCACTATATAATGAGGGCGCTTTGCCGTCCCGGGCCATTCGAGTCATTTTAGCTCATTTGAGAAGTCATGTCTGGTCGTGGTAAAGGAGGCAAGGGTCTTGGAAAGGGGGGTGCCAAAAGGCATCGTAAAGTTCTTCGTGATAACATCCAGGGTATTACAAAACCCGCAATCAGGCGTTTAGCTAGACGTGGCGGAGTCAAACGTATTTCAGGTTTGATTTACGAAGAGACTCGAGGTGTGCTCAAAGTTTTCTTGGAAAATGTCATTCGAGATGCTGTCACTTACACCGAGCATGCTAAAAGGAAAACTGTCACTGCTATGGATGTTGTGTATGCACTAAAGAGGCAAGGACGTACCTTGTACGGTTTCGGAGGTTAAGCGAAAGTTGGAATCCCTTGCACTGAAAAAAAAAAAAAAAAAAAAAGGCCCTTTTCAGGGCCAACACATGTTGTTGAACACTGTTTTGTTTGTAATGCTATTAAAACATAATTATTTTATATTCATGTTATTAGAAGCACATAAAGAAGGAGGGGGGGGGGGGGTGCAATTAAAAATAAAGTAATAATGTAGGGTGTAATAAAAAGAAAATAACTTTTCATTTCTCAGAAAGTGCTGTTCTTGATGATAAGAAATTTAAATTGTGTCCTAATTGAAGAAGAATGATTTGATCTTTTAAATTATCTTTTGAACAATGTCCTTCTTTTTAGTGACAAGAAAGAAAGAAAAAAAAAAAGAAAAAGAAGGGGGGGGGGGGGGGGAAGAAGGAATTGAGAAAAAAAAAAAAATTCATTCTAATCAATTATAGGAAAAATTTCAAGTTTCATTGACTCCTTTAATAACTTAACAATAATAAAATAATAATAAAAAGAATAACAATAAATAAAAAAGGTGATATGGTTCATAGCATTATGACATAAATGACAAAATTCAATGAATAATAAACTTAACATTTAAAGCAAATAAACTATAACTGCTTTGAAATAACTGAAGAAAACAATTTAAAACATCAGTGGACAGGATCTAAAATGAGTTTCTAATGAAAATGAATGTATATTGAAAACACAAAGCATCAAATGTAAAAGGAAGTTTGGAGAGTGGGAGGATGTATTTAAATTTCTGTTTCCCAATACTCTACGACCAGCAACTATTTTTTAAAAGATATAAACTTATTAAATCTTCAAAACAGAAGACTGTACATGCAAAATTTGCCAACATTTTAAGCAAAAATGGGCTCTGTCACTTTCTTAAGTAACAACCATTTTCATTGTATATTTGATATAAAAATATACTTTTCTGCTAGAATTTACATCCTTCTACCCCCCCCCCCCCCCAAAGAAAAAAACAAAAATAATTTTCCTGAAAGCAGGGGTTCAGAATTAATAATTATACACTAAGAAGAAACAGAAACTAAATGTCAACATATGAGAATTGCACATGCGTAGAATCAGTTGTCAAGCATTCATTTCTATGGTAACGTGCTTATACCATAAATAAACATGCAAATCAGGGTTAGAGGTTAACTAATCAGTGTGATTGATTTGAAATGTCATTTGGTGAAGACACCCATGCCTTGTCTCTCAATAAGAAGCTTTCATTTGATTACTTATAGACAGACTTTTTTTAATAATAATTTATTTTCAATAATTATGGTGCACTTATTTATTGTTTTTAAATGTTATCATCATTTTGCAGATTTGATTTTATAAATGATTTAATTTTTGTTTTTTGCTAAATATTAAGAATGTTCATTTATTGCATTTCAATGTTTTTTTTTAATATGTATTGAATTTTTGTTTTATTTGTGCTGCTTACACATACACAAATAAGAATTACTTGACTGCATATGTGTGTACAACTATTGCATGAATAATAACCTGTTTCTTTTGTAAAACAAAATACTCAATTGAACAGTATGACACAATTATTGTATAAACATTATTTCATTACAAGCATTTTTTTTTTTTTCAATTAATATTTTCATTTATATACACGGTGTGAAATAGAATATAAACACATGTCTCTGATTCCCATTACACACTATTCACTTTACATGATTTTGAAGTGTTTGCATCTTAAACATGTATCATAAAAATATTGAGTTGTTAAATGTGTTTAAAACATATTATTGTGTGTGCTATGGTTTTTCTTGGCTTTTAATGAAAAAAAAAAAAAAAAAAAAAAAATGGCTTGATCAAGTTTAAGTAAATGACTGTGGGAATTATATATTAAATTAAATTAATTTTGGCTTGGCACATGTGTTTTTTACACCTGTTTTATGGCCCTAAGAAGGGCCGTTTTTTTTTTTTAACGAAAAATTTTTTTGTTCAGTCCATTTACTTCTTGGAAGTTTTTTTAGGAGCTGCTTTTTTGGGTGTTTTTAATTTCTTGGGCTTGGGAGCTTTTGGCTTTGTAGCCTTTGCCTTCTTAGGAGATTTGGGTTTGGCTACTTTTTTAGCCCCAGCAGTGGCTTTCTTAGCAGCAGCAGGCTTCTTCTTTTTCTCTGCTTTTTCCTTCGGCTTGGCCGTTTTCTTAGCAGGGGCTTTTGCTTTCTTTGGAGAAGCAGCTCCTTCCTTTTTAGGCTTTTTCACGATTTTCTTTGGCTCCTTGGTTTTTTGACCGGATGCACTCAGCTTGAATGAACCGTTAGCTCCCTTTCCTTTGGTTTGAACCAGAGTTCCAGCAGCGACAGCGCTTTTCAAATATTTTTTGATGAAAGGAGTCAAACGGTCGATGTCGACTTTGTACTGACTGCTGATGTGCTTTTTGATAGCTTGCAGTGAAGAGCCACCTCGCTCTTTCAGAGTGGTGATGGATTTCACAACCATTTCGGAAACCTTGGGATGAGTTGGAGGATTAGGTTTCGATTTGGTTGCGCCACTTTTTGCCTTTTTCTTAGGCGTGGCAGTGGCTGGAGTTGCAGGGGCAGCGGCTGTTTCCTCGGACATCTTGACAGTCGAGAGTCTGAAACGTAATATAAAAATATTCTTAATAACGAAACCGCCAAGAATCCGCCCGCCCGCCTTTTCGCTTTTACGATTGGTCGGTTTCGACTCGCTCACCCACCTTCCCCTTCTGTTTCGGAGCATATTTAAGCGAAGTCATCTTTGTGCGCCCCATTTTCTGTTCAAAGTCGTTTGAGAATAGTCAGTCATGGCACGTACCAAGCAGACCGCCCGTAAGAGTACTGGAGGTAAAGCCCCCAGGAAACAACTGGCTACTAAGGCCGCTCGTAAGAGCGCCCCAGCCACCGGAGGTGTTAAGAAGCCCCATCGTTACAGGCCCGGAACTGTTGCTTTGAGAGAAATCCGTCGTTATCAAAAATCCACTGAACTCTTGATCCGAAAATTGCCATTCCAGCGTTTGGTTCGAGAAATCGCTCAGGACTTCAAAACTGATCTCCGATTCCAGAGTTCTGCTGTTATGGCTCTCCAGGAAGCTAGCGAAGCTTATTTAGTAGGCTTGTTCGAAGACACTAACTTGTGCGCTATCCACGCCAAGAGAGTAACTATCATGCCTAAGGACATTCAGCTCGCTAGACGAATTAGGGGTGAACGTGCCTAAGCCAAAAAAAAAAAGTTGTTTAAAAGAAAAAAAAAAAAACGGCCCTTCTCAGGGCCAAGAAACACCATAGCACACACAACCATGTACTAATTAATATGTTAATAATTATGTATTTATTTATAATATTAATTTCCCATGAAATACTCACCTTTTTTTATGTAAATCTCTTCTTACACAAGCATGTTTGAATGTTCATGTTTCAAAAAGCAAATAACTTTCCATTTCATCAATTTATACATCTCCCTCTCCTCTTGTTTACTAATAGCGAAATGCATTCCAGTTTCGAATTCTTAGCATGATCGCTAGATGGCACCACATTCCGGGACCCTTTCAGTTTCTCTTTAGTGTAAGCAGAAACACGTTTCGTTTCATTACTACCCAGCCCAATTCTTGTAACACTAAACTGTGCATGTCATAGAAACCCTTCCATACAATGCATTCTTATGGAAATTCATTCAGTTTATAAATTAAAAAGTAATACTCATAAATTTAAAAAAAAAAAAAAAAAAAAAAAAAAATCGATGTCTAACTTTTTTTTTAAAAAATTCAATATATTGCCCTTTTTTTATTATTTTTACAAGTGTTCAGTAGCTAATTCTTAATAATTTGTTGGCCCTTAAAAGGGCCTTTTTTTTTTTTTTTTTTTTTTTTTTTTTTAACTTGTAAAGTCTTAATTTAGGCTTTCTTTTCGGTTTTCTTGGGGAGCAAGACAGCTTGAATGTTAGGCAATACACCACCCTGAGCAATAGTTACTCCGGAAAGGAGTTTGTTCAACTCCTCGTCGTTTCGGATGGCGAGTTGGAGATGTCTAGGAATGATCCTAGTTTTCTTGTTATCTCTGGCGGCATTACCAGCCAACTCCAACACTTCAGCAGCTAAGTATTCTAACACGGCAGCCAGGTACACGGGTGCTCCAGCTCCAACACGTTCTGCATAATTGCCTTTTCGGAGAAGTCGATGGATACGACCGACAGGGAATTGAAGCCCTGCTCGGCTAGAACGAGTCTTGCTCTTTCCCTTAACTTTACCGCCTTTGCCACGACCAGACATGATTACAGTTCAGGAGAGAGAGAATGCGAATGCCAATGCCAATGATGTTGGGGTTCTTTGGAAGCGCCTAGGCTCGGCGGCCTTTCATCTTCCGCTCAGCTGAAATGGTTATTAGTGACAGACAACTTATGTTGAGCATAAACTAGGGTGGAATTAAGTAACAATTTACAGATATTATAGCTATTATTTATGGGTATAAGGACATGGACGACACAGGACACACAGCAACAACGACAAACAAACAAAACAGAGAATCTATTACTATGAGGGGTTTTAAGTTGTCCTAGAGGGTTCCATTGGCTAATTGGCGTGGGTGTAGACTGGTTGGGGCGTGGGGGGCTAGGTGTTTGAAGGAGCAGGGATTTGCATGAAATATCTTTATAATTTTTTTTGTTCTTCCTATTAGTCCATTAGCGTTCCAAGAGGTTGCAACTACCCCGGAAGTATGTGCAGTCATCGTTAATTGGTATTGGGGGACCTCAGTGCTTCGGCAAGTATCATAAGCTTCTCCCACGCATTATCTTTGCTTTGCATAGCCTTAAGTGTTCCTGGTATGTCACTGATGACACTAAAGATTTTGTTTACTTCAGCGGCGAGCGCCAGAACGTCTTTCAGTCCCCCACGTGCTGAGCACGTGGCTCCTGTTATCAGTGCCGTGCTATCTTCCTTTTCTACTCCCGCGGTCGGGGGGGAGGGGAGTGTATTTACTCTTCTCTCTATTGTGTCTGTCGCTTCCTCTCTGGTGGGGTTGCTCTTGCTTGACTGGGGGTTCGCTTGTCTCCTAACTGCCTCGGCGAAGCTTTTCCCAGGTTGGATGGCTCTATTGTTCGCTGCCTTAGGGTATCGCGGGCATCCTCTGTAGTTAGCTGTGTGGGGTCCTCCGCAATTTGCACATTTTACCTCTGTTTCTTTTTTCCCCTTCTTTGGGCATTCTTTAGATGGATGAGCTTCGGCGCAGATGACGCACTTAGGTAGCAGTTTACACCCGTTTGAACCATGATTCCAAAGCTGGCAATTATAACACTGGTGGCTCTGCTTGGTGACATATTTCTCCACCCTTATCATAAAATACATTATCGTATCTAGTTTATAAATTTCTTGAATATTATCGGTTTTGAACAGATGTATTTGATAGATCGGCAGGGGCTCTTTGGTTTTAAATCTTCTAAGCTGGTTTATTTTGTCTACTCGGAACCCTCTCTCCGTGAGTTCGGTTTTTAATTCTTCGGTATCTAAATTTAGTGGCAACCCTTTTATTACAACCTTGACTGGTTTTTCTGCCCTGTCAGCAATAACAAAGTACTCCTTGCTTTGTTCGTCGAGATATTTGGTCAGTTTTCTGACGTCGTCTGATGTCTCTGCAAATAGCTTGATAAATTCGCCCGCTTCTTTTGCCTTGCATTTTATGTTGTAGGTAGTGTTAAGTCTTTTTATGATTTCCCTATATTCCGCCGTTCTTCTTAACATGATGGGTGGGATTTTTGGCGATATTTGTGTTTCTTGGGAGGGGTTATCTACTTTATCCACTTCCAGTGGACTGTATCTATTTTCTGTTGCTATGGGGTCACTGGCTATCATTTTTTTATTAGGGATGAATTCTTTGCTATTTTTAAAACTGCGTTTACGCTTGGGCAGTTGGAATCCGTCACTATCTGTGTTTACGCTTTTTTGGTCTGATATTTCCCTCACTAATTTAGTCTCCTCGTTATTTTTATGTTTTGTTCCTTCCTCCCCCGTGGGGGTAGCATTTGATTCTATTTCCTTAGTTTTACTTAATTTGTTTTTATTATTTTCCTTTTCCTCTCTATCGGACTCTTTGCCTGATTTTTTATTCTGGCGGTTGATTTTGGTTTTGCCCTTATTGCTATCACTGGCCGGTTCATTTTTTTTCTTATCCTTGGGGTCATTTTTTGGGGTTGCGTCCTTTCCACCAATTTGCTTTTGGTCGGAATTTTTATTTATTGACCTACATACATCCTGCATCATTTCTAGTACTAAATTTTTCTCATTTGGGCTAATTGACTCATCCTCATCGCTGGACTCACTCATTGGTTCTGTATCGGAACGAAAGCCGCATTCGAATAATCTATCTTGGAACTCTATACAAGTACTCTTAAAATTTTCATTATCGTACAGGTTTGGGGGAATGCTCAACATAAGAGTCTGCCACTTACCCATTTGCTGGTGGAACAGTCTGTAGAGTCTCTTCATCAGTCGGGTGGGGTCCATTACGTAGTCCATACTCTTGACGTCCTCCATGTCTTGTAGGATCTTCCTCATGCTTGCTTGTAGCTCGTGGTCTCGATTAAGAAGCTCCACGAAATCCGGGGAGGCCTCCGTCATGATTTCTTGGTCTGCGTCATCCATCATCTCAGGAACGTTTGGCCCTTCCGACACTAATCCTGAAAAGGACGGGTCGGGCCTATTAATCGTCTGCGGGTCTGGCGCTAGCAGGTTGGCAAAGATCAGAGCGGCTGAAAAACACGTCCGTTCAGTTCAATCCCAAGCACTCGAATCAGAGAGAATGCGAAATGCCTGGCGCTTTTTCGCCCTCTTTTATATAGTACTACCGCGAAACCGGGTTTCAGCCAATCGGAGAGCAAGGAAATTGCGCAAAAATGCACGCAAAGCGCTCATCTTCGGCATTCAAGAGAGCCGTTTCTTTCCTATTGTCACGTGTTTTAATTATAGGCAAACAAATCAAATAAACAGACAGCCGATGTAAACATGATAAGTAAACAGTGACCTTTAATAAAGTGTCTTCTGTCTTCGGATTGGAATTTTTTGAGCATTTCAAATTCCTAGGTGAAAACGACTCATCGCGTGATAATTTCAATTGAGAGGAGAGTTAGTTATTATTATAAGAACCTTTTTTTTTTTTTTTTTTTTTTTTTTTTAATAGAGGGTTTTTTTTCTTATATTTTGTGGGGTGTGATCTGTGTCTCGTGTTCGTTTCTTGTAGGAGTGCGTAATGAAAAGAAAGAAAGAAAAAACTTGATAAGAGTATTGTAACATGAACGTGAATGCACGGTCTCTTTTTGGCTGTCGGTGTCAATTCGCTTGCAGCTTGTGGGCAATTGAAATTGTCGCCGTGGGTGGTGTCATCCGATCCCCATTGTCCCCCCTGGCCATCGTGTGTGGTCAGTGATGGTCGTTTTTTACGACCCTCATTAAAGGGTCATTAGGGTGGTCCTTTTACGACCCTCATTAAAGGGTCATTAGGGTTGTCATTAGCGACATCCATCTGCGCTAATGACACTCGTCATTAGCAAGACCCCCCACGAAAAGGTTCATTATCGCACCTGTAGAGTATTAGTATCGTATATATAAGATCGGACATGAAATGTATTTTCTCACCAGATGAATGTCAACGGCCATACCATGCTGAAAGCACCGGTTCTCGTCTGATCACCGCAGTTAAGCAGCATCGGGCGCGGTCAGTACTTGGGAGGGTGACCACCTGGGAACACCGCGTGCTGTTGGCATCTTTTTAATTTTATTTCACTTTCAAAAATTCAGATTTGATCCTTTTGCATGTAATGTTATTATTTTTTTATTAATTTATTTGATGTGTTTTATTAATTTTCCCTACAAAATACGTTTTTATTGCACGAAGTGTTTATTTATTTTGTACCTGTGATTCTAAATTGTAATGAAGTATCATCAATAGTGATTGAATGTTATTATAAATTATTTTTCACTAAAAATCCTTTTCTTATTTCCTTTCCAGAATTAGAAAGAGTGTGAAGAATTTAAAAACAAAACAAAAACGGAAATAAAATGAATTGAAAGTTAACAGATGCATGTAAGTGTTAAAAATCTAATAACCCATTTATTTATTAATTTTATCATTTTCTACACATGTTTTAAACTATTATTCTTAATTTCCATGAATCACTTACTCTTTTTTTTTTTTTTACACAAAGTATATTGTGAATTATTAATATGATTATGTATACACACACTTGAAATTTCAATTTCTTTTTTATATTATTGTGATAAACATTGTTCTTTGCAAACAAAACAGTGTTCTACAACATGTGTTGGCCCTTAAAAGGGCCTTTTTTTTTTTTTTAAACGAGGGATTCCATTTTTCTACTTGGAGCTAGTGTACTTGGTGACAGCTTTGGTTCCTTCGGAAACTGCGTGCTTGGCCAATTCACCAGGCAACAAAAGCCTCACAGCTGTTTGAATTTCCCGACTGGTAATTGTGCTCCTCTTGTTGTAGTGAGCTAATCGGGAAGATTCGGCTGCGATACGTTCGAAAATGTCATTCACGAAAGAGTTCATGATTGACATGGCTTTGCTGGAAATACCGGTATCAGGATGCACCTGTTTCAAAACTTTGTAGATGTAAATAGCGAAAGATTCCTTCCTACGCTTCTTGCGTTTTTTCTTATCACCGGCACGAACAGCCTTTTGGGCCTTTCCGGCCTTTTTAACAGCTTTACCAGAGGCTTGAGGAGGCATCGTCAAGTCGAAATGAGAATGGAAAATGCCCCCGCGCTACCTCGCTTGCATTTTATACACACTGCTGCGAAGCTGAAAGTAACCAATCGCGTTTCACTCTTCGGAGCAGGGGCGTGTGTGAAATCACTATATAATGAGGGCGCTTTGCCGTCCCGGGCCATTCGAGTCATTTTAGCTCATTTGAGAAGTCATGTCTGGTCGTGGTAAAGGAGGCAAGGGTCTTGGAAAGGGGGGTGCCAAAAGGCATCGTAAAGTTCTTCGTGATAACATCCAGGGTATTACAAAACCCGCAATCAGGCGTTTAGCTAGACGTGGCGGAGTCAAACGTATTTCAGGTTTGATTTACGAAGAGACTCGAGGTGTGCTCAAAGTTTTCTTGGAAAATGTCATTCGAGATGCTGTCACTTACACCGAGCATGCTAAAAGGAAAACTGTCACTGCTATGGATGTTGTGTATGCACTAAAGAGGCAAGGACGTACCTTGTACGGTTTCGGAGGTTAAGCGAAAGTTGGAATCCCTTGCACTGAAAAAAAAAAAAAAAAAAAAAGGCCCTTTTCAGGGCCAACACATGTTGTTGAACACTGTTTTGTTTGTAATGCTATTAAAACATAATTATTTTATATTCATGTTATTAGAAGCACATAAAGAAGGAGGGGGGGGGGGGTGCAATTAAAAATAAAGTAATAATGTAGGGTGTAATAAAAAGAAAATAACTTTTCATTTCTCAGAAAGTGCTGTTCTTGATGATAAGAAATTTAAATTGTGTCCTAATTGAAGAAGAATGATTTGATCTTTTAAATTATCTTTTGAACAATGTCCTTCTTTTTAGTGACAAGAAAGAAAGAAAAAAAAAAAGAAAAAGAAGGGGGGGGGGGGGGGGAAGAAGGAATTGAGAAAAAAAAAAAAATTCATTCTAATCAATTATAGGAAAAATTTCAAGTTTCATTGACTCCTTTAATAACTTAACAATAATAAAATAATAATAAAAAGAATAACAATAAATAAAAAAGGTGATATGGTTCATAGCATTATGACATAAATGACAAAATTCAATGAATAATAAACTTAACATTTAAAGCAAATAAACTATAACTGCTTTGAAATAACTGAAGAAAACAATTTAAAACATCAGTGGACAGGATCTAAAATGAGTTTCTAATGAAAATGAATGTATATTGAAAACACAAAGCATCAAATGTAAAAGGAAGTTTGGAGAGTGGGAGGATGTATTTAAATTTCTGTTTCCCAATACTCTACGACCAGCAACTATTTTTTAAAAGATATAAACTTATTAAATCTTCAAAACAGAAGACTGTACATGCAAAATTTGCCAACATTTTAAGCAAAAATGGGCTCTGTCACTTTCTTAAGTAACAACCATTTTCATTGTATATTTGATATAAAAATATACTTTTCTGCTAGAATTTACATCCTTCTACCCCCCCCCCCCCCCAAAGAAAAAAACAAAAATAATTTTCCTGAAAGCAGGGGTTCAGAATTAATAATTATACACTAAGAAGAAACAGAAACTAAATGTCAACATATGAGAATTGCACATGCGTAGAATCAGTTGTCAAGCATTCATTTCTATGGTAACGTGCTTATACCATAAATAAACATGCAAATCAGGGTTAGAGGTTAACTAATCAGTGTGATTGATTTGAAATGTCATTTGGTGAAGACACCCATGCCTTGTCTCTCAATAAGAAGCTTTCATTTGATTACTTATAGACAGACTTTTTTTAATAATAATTTATTTTCAATAATTATGGTGCACTTATTTATTGTTTTTAAATGTTATCATCATTTTGCAGATTTGATTTTATAAATGATTTAATTTTTGTTTTTTGCTAAATATTAAGAATGTTCATTTATTGCATTTCAATGTTTTTTTTTAATATGTATTGAATTTTTGTTTTATTTGTGCTGCTTACACATACACAAATAAGAATTACTTGACTGCATATGTGTGTACAACTATTGCATGAATAATAACCTGTTTCTTTTGTAAAACAAAATACTCAATTGAACAGTATGACACAATTATTGTATAAACATTATTTCATTACAAGCATTTTTTTTTTTTTCAATTAATATTTTCATTTATATACACGGTGTGAAATAGAATATAAACACATGTCTCTGATTCCCATTACACACTATTCACTTTACATGATTTTGAAGTGTTTGCATCTTAAACATGTATCATAAAAATATTGAGTTGTTAAATGTGTTTAAAACATATTATTGTGTGTGCTATGGTTTTTCTTGGCTTTTAATGAAAAAAAAAAAAAAAAAAAAAAAATGGCTTGATCAAGTTTAAGTAAATGACTGTGGGAATTATATATTAAATTAAATTAATTTTGGCTTGGCACATGTGTTTTTTACACCTGTTTTATGGCCCTAAGAAGGGCCGTTTTTTTTTTTTAACGAAAAATTTTTTTGTTCAGTCCATTTACTTCTTGGAAGTTTTTTTAGGAGCTGCTTTTTTGGGTGTTTTTAATTTCTTGGGCTTGGGAGCTTTTGGCTTTGTAGCCTTTGCCTTCTTAGGAGATTTGGGTTTGGCTACTTTTTTAGCCCCAGCAGTGGCTTTCTTAGCAGCAGCAGGCTTCTTCTTTTTCTCTGCTTTTTCCTTCGGCTTGGCCGTTTTCTTAGCAGGGGCTTTTGCTTTCTTTGGAGAAGCAGCTCCTTCCTTTTTAGGCTTTTTCACGATTTTCTTTGGCTCCTTGGTTTTTTGACCGGATGCACTCAGCTTGAATGAACCGTTAGCTCCCTTTCCTTTGGTTTGAACCAGAGTTCCAGCAGCGACAGCGCTTTTCAAATATTTTTTGATGAAAGGAGTCAAACGGTCGATGTCGACTTTGTACTGACTGCTGATGTGCTTTTTGATAGCTTGCAGTGAAGAGCCACCTCGCTCTTTCAGAGTGGTGATGGATTTCACAACCATTTCGGAAACCTTGGGATGAGTTGGAGGATTAGGTTTCGATTTGGTTGCGCCACTTTTTGCCTTTTTCTTAGGCGTGGCAGTGGCTGGAGTTGCAGGGGCAGCGGCTGTTTCCTCGGACATCTTGACAGTCGAGAGTCTGAAACGTAATATAAAAATATTCTTAATAACGAAACCGCAACGGCAACGGCAACGTCGTGATGTTTCGGAGTTCCGCGATGTGACAAAGTGGTCACGAGCACCTCCACATCATAATTTGGAATAGATACTTTAATTTGTTAGTTTAGGGAAAAGTTAAATT
Organism: Argiope bruennichi; assembly: GCF_947563725.1. Classification (NCBI taxonomy): domain Eukaryota; kingdom Metazoa; phylum Arthropoda; class Arachnida; order Araneae; family Araneidae; genus Argiope; species Argiope bruennichi. The sequence continues at coordinate 76,044 of NC_079157.1, read as the reverse complement.
TAATTGAACTAGTTTGGACGAGCGCAATAAAGCTCTAACGTCATGAAATTTGGTATTTAATTCATATTATTATAATTTTTGATACAATTAATTAATTTAAAAATAATATTTAAATTATTTATGGGGTAAAATAGAACTTTAGTGGAATTACGTTGCACGTGCCTTAACTATTGGGGCTTTTTTGGAACTAAACTTTCTGAAGGAAAAATTTCAAGGAATTTCACGCGTGTAGCTCATCGTAGCTATCTGAGGCCAAAACAAATAATTTTGAAAAATTTAATCCACCAGATTGGTAACAGAGTTAATTAATTCTCAGTTTTTTAACTGAGGGGAAATTTATATAGACATTGTCTATTGCAGCTCTAGGTCTTTTCCTAGAGCTGGGTACTGCAGGATCATAAGCAGGTAGATTAAGTAACTTGTTACGAATCTGGGGCAGTTTTTCGAAGAAATTTATTGATGTTCTTCTAATAAATTCCGAAACAGGTTCAATTTTGAGATCGTCATGTAAGATCTTTCTCCTGATATACCAGGGGGCGTCAACAATCTTCATCAGATGCCTATTTTGAAAAACTTGCAACCTCTTAATGTTTGTGGCTGATGTCGCCCCCCATATTTGGGAGCCGTACATCATTATTGGTCTTAAAACAGCTTTGTAGAGCAGAAGCTTGAGCCTAATCGATAGCTTACTCCTAGGAGAAATTAAGCTGTTGAGTTTAACACTCGTTCTAGTAGCTTTGGTGAGGGCTGCTTTAATATGACTATTAAAGCTTAATTTTGCGTCTAAAATTAACCCTAAGTATTTGTATTCATTTACAAAGGGGACGGGTTGGCCAAAAATTTGGATAGGGGCTAGGTCAGGCATATTTACTTTTTTAGTAAACAGGAGGCACGCGCATTTACTTGGGTTGACTTTTATTTTCCAGCCGATGAGCCAGCACTGCAAAATGGTCATGTACTGTTGAATGTTTGATATGACTATGTTTGGGTCCCTATGCTGTGTAAGAATGGCGGTATCGTCTGCAAAAATTGCTAAGTGACAATTGCTAGCTCTAGGTAGATCGTTAACATAAATGTTAAAAAGAGTTGGAGAGAGTAAACTTCCTTGCGCACAACCGCTTCGGATTGGTCTGGGGGAAGAAATTACATCGTTAACTCGTACCCGAAAATTACGAGAAAGTAGGTACGAGCGTAAAATTTTGACAAATTGCGCCGAAAATCCAAGTCGCATGCACTTGAATAAAAGCCCTTCGTGCCAAATTTTGTCAAAGGCTTTGGCTACGTCCAGAAAAAGTGCACCTGTGGTTTGGGACTTCTCAAAGCCACTGTGAATCAATTCTGTAACACGAATTAGCTGGTGATTCGTCGACAGGTTTTTACGAAATCCGAATTGCTCGGAAATTAAAATATTTTTGTCGCTGAGAAATTGATTCAGGCGTTTGAGGAGCACAGATTCGTACACTTTGCTCAAGCTACTAAGTAGCGAGATGGGACGGAAATTTTGAGGTAAAGTCAAATCAGAGTTTGGTTTTGGAATAGGGACAACCACAGCTGTTTTCCAGCAGTCGGGAAAATAACACAATTCCATTAATTTATTTATTAGAAAAGTTAAGTATAAAATAAATCTAAAAGGGAGGTTTTTAATCATGCGATTTGTAATTAAATCCAATCCTGGCGATTTATTCGGCTTGAGGTTATTCATGAATTCCATGATTTCCGTGGGCCGAACGGGCTGCAGGTTGTTTACGTGTTGTTGCGATAAGAAGCTCTCCAGCTGATCTGTGACGAATTGAGTCAGTGGGGGGTTCGCCAGCCACGCGTCCGCGTGGGGGGCAAACTGGTCCTGTAGGCTATCTGCCAAAGTTTCCGCCTTTTCAATGGGAGCTAGAGCGAGTTCCCCCGTCCCCCCTCTGAGGGGGGGAATCGGGGAGAATGGTTTTCTGATAAAGGAGGAGCGGCGCCAGAGGCCTTTTGTGTCTAGGTTCTCTAATTGACTAGCTCGCTGTTGCTCGAAGTGACCTACTTTTAACCCTTTGATCTCATCCTGGGTTCTGCGAAGTTCCGTTCTCACTTGAGGGTCGCGAGAACGTTGCCAAATTCTTCGCAGGTAGTTTCGCAGTTTAATTTTGGTTTGGATTTCGAAAGGAAGCTTTTCTGGAGGTTTATTAAATTTTGGTTTTGAGGCTTCTGCGAGCGCCTCCGTTAGAGTTTTTCCTAGACTTCCAACTGCAATTTCTGCGTCATCATTGCTATGAATTTTGAAGGGAGGGAGGGGTTTTAAATTTAAAATATGCCGAAAGTTCTCCCAGTTGGTGGAGAAATGTGCTGGTGAATTTAGAGAAAAGGTTCCAGTATCAAAAGTCAAAACTACTGGAAGATGATCAGAATCTAAACAATTTAGCACTCTAATTTGAGAGTGGAAAGGAATTCGCTTTAATATTGCGAAATCTATGACGGAGTCATTTGAGCTAACTTGATTAATGTGGGTTGGAGAGTGGGGCGCCAAAACATTGACTCCGTCCTGCGTTGCAAGAAAATTAAACAACTGCATTCCATACCTAGTTGATTTATAGTTATTCCAGGCGATATGACCTGCGTTCATATCGCCCGCAATGATGACGTTTGGGCCTAAATTTAAAAGTTTTTCTAAATCCTCCAGAGGGAACATGTACGGACTCCCAGATCGTACATATGCTGACACAATTTTGAGAGGGGGGAGATTTCCTAATTTAACCTCAATAATTGTCGCGTCTATCCTCTCTAAAACGGGAGTGGGGATGACGTGATGTTCAATTATTGATTTCACATAAATACAAGTACCTCCATGATTGCCTGGCCGATTATTATTATTTCCGGATCTATCTGTTTTATAGATCCGGTAATTAGCGATTAGGGGTGTGAACTCCGGGGGGAGTCGGGTCTCTTGTACCAAAAACACATCAAGATTTTGCTCTGAAACAAAGTCTCTTACTTCCGCGATCTTGTTACGCAAGCTATTTGCGTTCCAAGTGCAGACCTTAAGATTATGCAAGTTTATTATGTTGTTACGATTGAATGTTAACGTTGGGGACCGTAACTAAGACTGACGTATTCTTGGAAGAGAAAATACGCCATATCAGCACCGTGGGATGCAGCACGAATTGCTGGTAATGCCTTTCTAAAGGCTTCGAGTAGAAGAGGTGGTTCACACCAATCTTCTCTCATTACTGTTGCTAGGCCAGAAAAAATGTCGGTGAATATTTTAGAATTTTTAGCATCCACTGGGACCGACTGATTTGGAATAGAGGTTTTAGCAACTGATGGAGTTGCTTCGCTCTCCACTGGGGTCTCTAATGGAGGAAATTCTGACTCTGAATTTGTCAGAATTTGTGAGAATGACACATTTCCTTCCACTTTCCTGAAATTTTTAGGAGGTCGATGCGTCCTGGGTACATCCCATATGGATTTTTTGGAGGGGTGATTTTTAAGGAAATTAGTAGTGGTGTTATTTCTACCACTTTGTCTAGGGAAGCGGGGACATTGGCGCCAGTTCGCTGCATGCTCACCTGCACAATTTGCACACGTAAGTTTATCCTCATAGGCTAAAGTACATTCCTTAGCCCTGTGAGGTCCTGCACACTTTACACATTTAATTGGTAATTTGCATGCTTCAGAGCTGTGGAAGAAGCCCTGACACCGCCAGCATTGAGATGGCCCCTTCCTTCCTCTGTATCGCTCCACTGAAATTTTCGTGCCAAACATTTCAGTGAGAGTGTAGACCGTCTCTGACAGAGGTCCGTTTGCTACTTGAACGTAGAATAACGGCATCGGTGATTTTGTTTGGAATTTGGTCAGTTGAGTTATGCTAACAACTGAGAAGCCTTCCTTATGAAATTCCGATTTAATGTCCTCAATAGGAGTGCAGGATGGAAGTCCTCGAATAACTACTTTTATGGGCCTATCTTGTTTCAGCATAAAAGTTTTGAACTCAGCACCCTGAGATTCGAGGAGGTGGGATAGGCTTCGGTGCTCTTCCTCAGTTTCTACAGTTAATTTTAGAAATTTATTGCTCATTACTGAGCGTAGGGAAGGAGCCTCTAATTTTAAGATGTTAAGCATAGTTCTAAAATCTGCTCGGGGGGTAACAAAAAAGGGCGGCACTCTTTTTTGTTTTGGTTGTGCAGGTGAGGGATCGGCATCGACCTCGTTGTCTAGCGCAACCTCTTCTATTCCTTCAGGAACTTTTTTAATTTCGATTTCTTTATTTTTGTCACTATTGGTTTTTAAGTTTTTAGCTTTTCTGACGAGGTGGGCAGCCGGGGCTATAAACCCATCCTCATCAGCAACACGTTTTTTCCTTTCTTTAACAGGGCTGCCTTTCGGCGAAGTTTGATTTTTATTAATCACATTTCCACTCAGATTAATTTTCTTTTTAGGAGTGGTTTTAACTTTACAACTAGCATTATTTTTACTATTATTAGAGGTTGCGCTAGGGGCGTTTTTTAGCCTAACTTTTTCACAAATTACATTTAATTTCCTGACATTTTCCGGTAATTTAAAAAGGGGGATCCCTAGTTTAATCAATAATTGGTTCAAACAGCCGCTTACCTGCTGTATCTCCTTCTTGACTTGGGTGTGCTGGTCTTCAGAAGTAGCAGCTGCCAGCGCTTGCGCCCAATTTCCCAGGTTCTCCTTGAGGGAAATGGCCTGTGTAATTTCGAGGCTGTGTTCAGCGATAAACTCGTCTGTCACTTGGATGGAAGTTGGGGATATTGGTCTTGGGACCGTCACGCTCGCTTCATTTCTTGCGATTTCTTCTTCGCTGGGGTTTCCTTGGCCCTGCTGAATTTCCATATTGCTAACATCATCCGCTAGTGAGCTCATCTCCCCCTTTCCGCTCCGGTTCTGATAAGAACCAGTCCGGGGGGTCTGCGCTCCAGGCATCGTCCGCTTTGTCGGCGTAATCACCCGTAAAAGCAGCTCCTGCTCCGTCGGAGACGGAGCTCTCTCCACAAACGTCCTCTCCATTTGGAGTCCAAATCGAGAATCATCAACGAAACCGCCAAGAATCCGCCCGCCCGCCTTTTCGCTTTTACGATTGGTCGGTTTCGACTCGCTCACCCACCTTCCCCTTCTGTTTCGGAGCATATTTAAGCGAAGTCATCTTTGTGCGCCCCATTTTCTGTTCAAAGTCGTTTGAGAATAGTCAGTCATGGCACGTACCAAGCAGACCGCCCGTAAGAGTACTGGAGGTAAAGCCCCCAGGAAACAACTGGCTACTAAGGCCGCTCGTAAGAGCGCCCCAGCCACCGGAGGTGTTAAGAAGCCCCATCGTTACAGGCCCGGAACTGTTGCTTTGAGAGAAATCCGTCGTTATCAAAAATCCACTGAACTCTTGATCCGAAAATTGCCATTCCAGCGTTTGGTTCGAGAAATCGCTCAGGACTTCAAAACTGATCTCCGATTCCAGAGTTCTGCTGTTATGGCTCTCCAGGAAGCTAGCGAAGCTTATTTAGTAGGCTTGTTCGAAGACACTAACTTGTGCGCTATCCACGCCAAGAGAGTAACTATCATGCCTAAGGACATTCAGCTCGCTAGACGAATTAGGGGTGAACGTGCCTAAGCCAAAAAAAAAAAGTTGTTTAAAAGAAAAAAAAAAAAACGGCCCTTCTCAGGGCCAAGAAACACCATAGCACACACAACCATGTACTAATTAATATGTTAATAATTATGTATTTATTTATAATATTAATTTCCCATGAAATACTCACCTTTTTTTATGTAAATCTCTTCTTACACAAGCATGTTTGAATGTTCATGTTTCAAAAAGCAAATAACTTTCCATTTCATCAATTTATACATCTCCCTCTCCTCTTGTTTACTAATAGCGAAATGCATTCCAGTTTCGAATTCTTAGCATGATCGCTAGATGGCACCACATTCCGGGACCCTTTCAGTTTCTCTTTAGTGTAAGCAGAAACACGTTTCGTTTCATTACTACCCAGCCCAATTCTTGTAACACTAAACTGTGCATGTCATAGAAACCCTTCCATACAATGCATTCTTATGGAAATTCATTCAGTTTATAAATTAAAAAGTAATACTCATAAATTTAAAAAAAAAAAAAAAAAAAAAAAAAAAATCGATGTCTAACTTTTTTTTTAAAAAATTCAATATATTGCCCTTTTTTTATTATTTTTACAAGTGTTCAGTAGCTAATTCTTAATAATTTGTTGGCCCTTAAAAGGGCCTTTTTTTTTTTTTTTTTTTTTTTTTTTTTTAACTTGTAAAGTCTTAATTTAGGCTTTCTTTTCGGTTTTCTTGGGGAGCAAGACAGCTTGAATGTTAGGCAATACACCACCCTGAGCAATAGTTACTCCGGAAAGGAGTTTGTTCAACTCCTCGTCGTTTCGGATGGCGAGTTGGAGATGTCTAGGAATGATCCTAGTTTTCTTGTTATCTCTGGCGGCATTACCAGCCAACTCCAACACTTCAGCAGCTAAGTATTCTAACACGGCAGCCAGGTACACGGGTGCTCCAGCTCCAACACGTTCTGCATAATTGCCTTTTCGGAGAAGTCGATGGATACGACCGACAGGGAATTGAAGCCCTGCTCGGCTAGAACGAGTCTTGCTCTTTCCCTTAACTTTACCGCCTTTGCCACGACCAGACATGATTACAGTTCAGGAGAGAGAGAACTTTTTCGCCCTCTTTTATATAGTACTACCGCGAAACCGGGTTTCAGCCAATCGGAGAGCAAGGAAATTGCGCAAAAATGCACGCAAAGCGCTCATCTTCGGCATTCAAGAGAGCCGTTTCTTTCCTATTGTCACGTGTTTTAATTATAGGCAAACAAATCAAATAAACAGACAGCCGATGTAAACATGATAAGTAAACAGTGACCTTTAATAAAGTGTCTTCTGTCTTCGGATTGGAATTTTTTGAGCATTTCAAATTCCTAGGTGAAAACGACTCATCGCGTGATAATTTCAATTGAGAGGAGAGTTAGTTATTATTATAAGAACCTTTTTTTTTTTTTTTTTTTTTTTTTTTTTAATAGAGGGTTTTTTTTCTTATATTTTGTGGGGTGTGATCTGTGTCTCGTGTTCGTTTCTTGTAGGAGTGCGTAATGAAAAGAAAGAAAGAAAAAACTTGATAAGAGTATTGTAACATGAACGTGAATGCACGGTCTCTTTTTGGCTGTCGGTGTCAATTCGCTTGCAGCTTGTGGGCAATTGAAATTGTCGCCGTGGGTGGTGTCATCCGATCCCCATTGTCCCCCCTGGCCATCGTGTGTGGTCAGTGATGGTCGTTTTTTACGACCCTCATTAAAGGGTCATTAGGGTGGTCCTTTTACGACCCTCATTAAAGGGTCATTAGGGTTGTCATTAGCGACATCCATCTGCGCTAATGACACTCGTCATTAGCAAGACCCCCCACGAAAAGGTTCATTATCGCACCTGTAGAGTATTAGTATCGTATATATAAGATCGGACATGAAATGTATTTTCTCACCAGATGAATGTCAACGGCCATACCATGCTGAAAGCACCGGTTCTCGTCTGATCACCGCAGTTAAGCAGCATCGGGCGCGGTCAGTACTTGGGAGGGTGACCACCTGGGAACACCGCGTGCTGTTGGCATCTTTTTAATTTTATTTCACTTTCAAAAATTCAGATTTGATCCTTTTGCATGTAATGTTATTATTTTTTTATTAATTTATTTGATGTGTTTTATTAATTTTCCCTACAAAATACGTTTTTATTGCACGAAGTGTTTATTTATTTTGTACCTGTGATTCTAAATTGTAATGAAGTATCATCAATAGTGATTGAATGTTATTATAAATTATTTTTCACTAAAAATCCTTTTCTTATTTCCTTTCCAGAATTAGAAAGAGTGTGAAGAATTTAAAAACAAAACAAAAACGGAAATAAAATGAATTGAAAGTTAACAGATGCATGTAAGTGTTAAAAATCTAATAACCCATTTATTTATTAATTTTATCATTTTCTACACATGTTTTAAACTATTATTCTTAATTTCCATGAATCACTTACTCTTTTTTTTTTTTTTACACAAAGTATATTGTGAATTATTAATATGATTATGTATACACACACTTGAAATTTCAATTTCTTTTTTATATTATTGTGATAAACATTGTTCTTTGCAAACAAAACAGTGTTCTACAACATGTGTTGGCCCTTAAAAGGGCCTTTTTTTTTTTTTTAAACGAGGGATTCCATTTTTCTACTTGGAGCTAGTGTACTTGGTGACAGCTTTGGTTCCTTCGGAAACTGCGTGCTTGGCCAATTCACCAGGCAACAAAAGCCTCACAGCTGTTTGAATTTCCCGACTGGTAATTGTGCTCCTCTTGTTGTAGTGAGCTAATCGGGAAGATTCGGCTGCGATACGTTCGAAAATGTCATTCACGAAAGAGTTCATGATTGACATGGCTTTGCTGGAAATACCGGTATCAGGATGCACCTGTTTCAAAACTTTGTAGATGTAAATAGCGAAAGATTCCTTCCTACGCTTCTTGCGTTTTTTCTTATCACCGGCACGAACAGCCTTTTGGGCCTTTCCGGCCTTTTTAACAGCTTTACCAGAGGCTTGAGGAGGCATCGTCAAGTCGAAATGAGAATGGAAAATGCCCCCGCTTAGATAGCAACGATTGAAGGAGTTCCCGCCCGGTGTGGGCTACCTCCAACATAGCATGTTGTACGAAGCCTGGCTTGCGCTGGACTGACCTAGACTGGGAAATCTCCGAGATATAAGTAGTATTAGTTGTCGACCAATGAGGGACGTCTGCTGTGTGGCGTGGAGGGGTGGGTGAGGTATTCCGGCTAATCCGAAGCTCTCCTTTAAGATTGTCAGTTTCGAGAGACTCTTGACTGTTCCAACTTTCTCCTCCGGATGTTGAGAGGGGAAGGGGTTAGGGTGGTTAACTGCTCAGCTTACCCATTGGCTGCTTGCGTGGGTGAAATTTATTTTATCAAGATTGAGAATAAGATTGTTCCTGCTATTAAAGTGATTTAATGGTTGTTGTGATAACAGGTATACAAGAAACACAGATTTAGGTCAGAGGGGTGGAGGTATTTGTTATTACGTGTGTTTTGAGTTAAATTAGCAGAATATTGCGGGGTCTTTTACACTTGGGATCAGGAGTATATGGGATGAGTTTATTTAATTCTTCGTTTTCATGATTATCGAGTGATTTAAAGAGATTAGTTGCGAGTTTTTTAATTACTTCCTTAAAGGAGGGATAATTCAGTGCCTTCCTGATATCGGTGTTTCTCATATACCATTTTGCGTTAGCTATTTTTCTAATCGTTAAATTGTATTGGGTTTCAACTATTCTAAGGTTGGATTTTGCAGTGCAGCCCCATACAGGACATGCATAAGTTAGTACTGGACGCAAGTAGGCAGTAAAAATAAGCATTTTTGTGTCCCTATTTAATTTAGAATTCCGAGAAATAAGGGGGAAGAACTTACGCGTTGCTCCTCGGAATTTGTTTTTGAGATTTTTCAGGTGGGGTTTAAACGTTAATTTTCTATCAAGTGTTACTCCTAGATATTTGCTCTCCTGAGACCATGGAATTTTATGCTTGTTAATCTCAACTTGCTTGAACTTTCCTTCCTTGTTTCCCTTGTGGAACAGTACTGCTTCTGTCTTGCTCGGGTTTATTTCGATTTTCCAAATCTGCATCCATTCGTAAATGGCCTTTAGATGCCTGTTTAGCGCGATTGTGAGGTAGTTGGTATTTTTATTTTTGGCCAGTATTGCTGTGTCATCGGCATATAAGCAAAGGAGCGTGTTAAAATGCCCCCGCTGAAATAGCAAAGATTAGTGGAGTACCCGCCCGAAATGGGCTACCTCCAACATAGCAGATAGAGATGGCCTAGCTTGACATAAATTTCCATAGACTGTGACGTCTCCAGTGATGGTTGAAGGAGAAATGAAGCAGTATCGACTGGTGAAAAGTCGCATGGCAGGTGAGGGAGAGAGGGTGAGATGTCTCAGCCAATAGCAAAGCAGACGGTCAAGGGAGTAGGAGAGGGTGAAGTAGGAGCACTTTTGGTCTTGAAGTGGGGCCGGAGCCGGATAATCCATTGTACCTGGGGGACCAATCAGAAAGCTGGGTTATTGCAGTGGGATTTCTTGAATTCTGAGGGGACTTAGCCGATCAGCGCGTTAAGGATGATAAGCTTTTTCTCTTCTTTGTCATTTGTTTTTCTTGCAAGTTTCACTGCCTCCATTAATTTGGGGAATTCCTGGAGTATTTCTTTGAGTTCTCTTATAATTTGTAGGGTTTCTTGGAATGATGTTATTTCTTCATTAGCCATTGAAGTGGGCACCGTGATCTGTTTCCTGGGTGTTGAGATGGGCTTTGGGTCTTGTCTTGGTTGATTTTTCTTGGTTATTTCAGCGTATGTAGTTTTCCCGTTGGAGGTTATAAGTTTGGGGAATTTTGAGCATCCTTTCCAGGCAGCTGTATGGCCAGTTTCTCCGCAGTTTACACAGACTGGATCTTGAATTTTTTCCTTGATGTTACAGTCCCTGGTTGCATGGGTACCACCACATCTGATACATTTCGGGGTCATTCTGCAGTTTCTTGCTGCATGGAAAAAGCCAGCACAGTTATAACACATGGTGGCAGTCGTTTTTTGCATTTTATACACACTGCTGCGAAGCTGAAAGTAACCAATCGCGTTTCACTCTTCGGAGCAGGGGCGTGTGTGAAATCACTATATAATGAGGGCGCTTTGCCGTCCCGGGCCATTCGAGTCATTTTAGCTCATTTGAGAAGTCATGTCTGGTCGTGGTAAAGGAGGCAAGGGTCTTGGAAAGGGGGGTGCCAAAAGGCATCGTAAAGTTCTTCGTGATAACATCCAGGGTATTACAAAACCCGCAATCAGGCGTTTAGCTAGACGTGGCGGAGTCAAACGTATTTCAGGTTTGATTTACGAAGAGACTCGAGGTGTGCTCAAAGTTTTCTTGGAAAATGTCATTCGAGATGCTGTCACTTACACCGAGCATGCTAAAAGGAAAACTGTCACTGCTATGGATGTTGTGTATGCACTAAAGAGGCAAGGACGTACCTTGTACGGTTTCGGAGGTTAAGCGAAAGTTGGAATCCCTTGCACTGAAAAAAAAAAAAAAAAAAAAAGGCCCTTTTCAGGGCCAACACATGTTGTTGAACACTGTTTTGTTTGTAATGCTATTAAAACATAATTATTTTATATTCATGTTATTAGAAGCACATAAAGAAGGAGGGGGGGGGGGGTGCAATTAAAAATAAAGTAATAATGTAGGGTGTAATAAAAAGAAAATAACTTTTCATTTCTCAGAAAGTGCTGTTCTTGATGATAAGAAATTTAAATTGTGTCCTAATTGAAGAAGAATGATTTGATCTTTTAAATTATCTTTTGAACAATGTCCTTCTTTTTAGTGACAAGAAAGAAAGAAAAAAAAAAAGAAAAAGAAGGGGGGGGGGGGGTAAGAAGGAATTGAGAAAAAAAAAAAAAATTCATTCTAATCAATTATAGGAAAAATTTCAAGTTTCATTGACTCCTTTAATAACTTAACAATAATAAAATAATAATAAAAAGAATAACAATAAATAAAAAAGGTGATATGGTTCATAGCATTATGACATAAATGACAAAATTCAATGAATAATAAACTTAACATTTAAAGCAAATAAACTATAACTGCTTTGAAATAACTGAAGAAAACAATTTAAAACATCAGTGGACAGGATCTAAAATGAGTTTCTAATGAAAATGAATGTATATTGAAAACACAAAGCATCAAATGTAAAAGGAAGTTTGGAGAGTGGGAGGATGTATTTAAATTTCTGTTTCCCAATACTCTACGACCAGCAACTATTTTTTAAAAGATATAAACTTATTAAATCTTCAAAACAGAAGACTGTACATGCAAAATTTGCCAACATTTTAAGCAAAAATGGGCTCTGTCACTTTCTTAAGTAACAACCATTTTCATTGTATATTTGATATAAAAATATACTTTTCTGCTAGAATTTACATCCTTCTACCCCCCCCCCCCCCCCCAAAGAAAAAAACAAAAATAATTTTCCTGAAAGCAGGGGTTCAGAATTAATAATTATACACTAAGAAGAAACAGAAACTAAATGTCAACATATGAGAATTGCACATGCGTAGAATCAGTTGTCAAGCATTCATTTCTATGGTAACGTGCTTATACCATAAATAAACATGCAAATCAGGGTTAGAGGTTAACTAATCAGTGTGATTGATTTGAAATGTCATTTGGTGAAGACACCCATGCCTTGTCTCTCAATAAGAAGCTTTCATTTGATTACTTATAGACAGACTTTTTTTAATAATAATTTATTTTCAATAATTATGGTGCACTTATTTATTGTTTTTAAATGTTATCATCATTTTGCAGATTTGATTTTATAAATGATTTAATTTTTGTTTTTTGCTAAATATTAAGAATGTTCATTTATTGCATTTCAATGTTTTTTTTTAATATGTATTGAATTTTTGTTTTATTTGTGCTGCTTACACATACACAAATAAGAATTACTTGACTGCATATGTGTGTACAACTATTGCATGAATAATAACCTGTTTCTTTTGTAAAACAAAATACTCAATTGAACAGTATGACACAATTATTGTATAAACATTATTTCATTACAAGCATTTTTTTTTTTTTCAATTAATATTTTCATTTATATACACGGTGTGAAATAGAATATAAACACATGTCTCTGATTCCCATTACACACTATTCACTTTACATGATTTTGAAGTGTTTGCATCTTAAACATGTATCATAAAAATATTGAGTTGTTAAATGTGTTTAAAACATATTATTGTGTGTGCTATGGTTTTTCTTGGCTTTTAATGAAAAAAAAAAAAAAAAAAAAAAAATGGCTTGATCAAGTTTAAGTAAATGACTGTGGGAATTATATATTAAATTAAATTAATTTTGGCTTGGCACATGTGTTTTTTACACCTGTTTTATGGCCCTAAGAAGGGCCGTTTTTTTTTTTTAACGAAAAATTTTTTTGTTCAGTCCATTTACTTCTTGGAAGTTTTTTTAGGAGCTGCTTTTTTGGGTGTTTTTAATTTCTTGGGCTTGGGAGCTTTTGGCTTTGTAGCCTTTGCCTTCTTAGGAGATTTGGGTTTGGCTACTTTTTTAGCCCCAGCAGTGGCTTTCTTAGCAGCAGCAGGCTTCTTCTTTTTCTCTGCTTTTTCCTTCGGCTTGGCCGTTTTCTTAGCAGGGGCTTTTGCTTTCTTTGGAGAAGCAGCTCCTTCCTTTTTAGGCTTTTTCACGATTTTCTTTGGCTCCTTGGTTTTTTGACCGGATGCACTCAGCTTGAATGAACCGTTAGCTCCCTTTCCTTTGGTTTGAACCAGAGTTCCAGCAGCGACAGCGCTTTTCAAATATTTTTTGATGAAAGGAGTCAAACGGTCGATGTCGACTTTGTACTGACTGCTGATGTGCTTTTTGATAGCTTGCAGTGAAGAGCCACCTCGCTCTTTCAGAGTGGTGATGGATTTCACAACCATTTCGGAAACCTTGGGATGAGTTGGAGGATTAGGTTTCGATTTGGTTGCGCCACTTTTTGCCTTTTTCTTAGGCGTGGCAGTGGCTGGAGTTGCAGGGGCAGCGGCTGTTTCCTCGGACATCTTGACAGTCGAGAGTCTGAAACGTAATATAAAAATATTCTTAATAACGAAACCGCCAAGAATCCGCCCGCCCGCCTTTTCGCTTTTACGATTGGTCGGTTTCGACTCGCTCACCCACCTTCCCCTTCTGTTTCGGAGCATATTTAAGCGAAGTCATCTTTGTGCGCCCCATTTTCTGTTCAAAGTCGTTTGAGAATAGTCAGTCATGGCACGTACCAAGCAGACCGCCCGTAAGAGTACTGGAGGTAAAGCCCCCAGGAAACAACTGGCTACTAAGGCCGCTCGTAAGAGCGCCCCAGCCACCGGAGGTGTTAAGAAGCCCCATCGTTACAGGCCCGGAACTGTTGCTTTGAGAGAAATCCGTCGTTATCAAAAATCCACTGAACTCTTGATCCGAAAATTGCCATTCCAGCGTTTGGTTCGAGAAATCGCTCAGGACTTCAAAACTGATCTCCGATTCCAGAGTTCTGCTGTTATGGCTCTCCAGGAAGCTAGCGAAGCTTATTTAGTAGGCTTGTTCGAAGACACTAACTTGTGCGCTATCCACGCCAAGAGAGTAACTATCATGCCTAAGGACATTCAGCTCGCTAGACGAATTAGGGGTGAACGTGCCTAAGCCAAAAAAAAAAAGTTGTTTAAAAGAAAAAAAAAAAAACGGCCCTTCTCAGGGCCAAGAAACACCATAGCACACACAACCATGTACTAATTAATATGTTAATAATTATGTATTTATTTATAATATTAATTTCCCATGAAATACTCACCTTTTTTTATGTAAATCTCTTCTTACACAAGCATGTTTGAATGTTCATGTTTCAAAAAGCAAATAACTTTCCATTTCATCAATTTATACATCTCCCTCTCCTCTTGTTTACTAATAGCGAAATGCATTCCAGTTTCGAATTCTTAGCATGATCGCTAGATGGCACCACATTCCGGGACCCTTTCAGTTTCTCTTTAGTGTAAGCAGAAACACGTTTCGTTTCATTACTACCCAGCCCAATTCTTGTAACACTAAACTGTGCATGTCATAGAAACCCTTCCATACAATGCATTCTTATGGAAATTCATTCAGTTTATAAATTAAAAAGTAATACTCATAAATTTAAAAAAAAAAAAAAAAAAAAAAAAAAATCGATGTCTAACTTTTTTTTTAAAAAATTCAATATATTGCCCTTTTTTTATTATTTTTACAAGTGTTCAGTAGCTAATTCTTAATAATTTGTTGGCCCTTAAAAGGGCCTTTTTTTTTTTTTTTTTTTTTTTTTTTTTTAACTTGTAAAGTCTTAATTTAGGCTTTCTTTTCGGTTTTCTTGGGGAGCAAGACAGCTTGAATGTTAGGCAATACACCACCCTGAGCAATAGTTACTCCGGAAAGGAGTTTGTTCAACTCCTCGTCGTTTCGGATGGCGAGTTGGAGATGTCTAGGAATGATCCTAGTTTTCTTGTTATCTCTGGCGGCATTACCAGCCAACTCCAACACTTCAGCAGCTAAGTATTCTAACACGGCAGCCAGGTACACGGGTGCTCCAGCTCCAACACGTTCTGCATAATTGCCTTTTCGGAGAAGTCGATGGATACGACCGACAGGGAATTGAAGCCCTGCTCGGCTAGAACGAGTCTTGCTCTTTCCCTTAACTTTACCGCCTTTGCCACGACCAGACATGATTACAGTTCAGGAGAGAGAGAACTTTTTCGCCCTCTTTTATATAGTACTACCGCGAAACCGGGTTTCAGCCAATCGGAGAGCAAGGAAATTGCGCAAAAATGCACGCAAAGCGCTCATCTTCGGCATTCAAGAGAGCCGTTTCTTTCCTATTGTCACGTGTTTTAATTATAGGCAAACAAATCAAATAAACAGACAGCCGATGTAAACATGATAAGTAAACAGTGACCTTTAATAAAGTGTCTTCTGTCTTCGGATTGGAATTTTTTGAGCATTTCAAATTCCTAGGTGAAAACGACTCATCGCGTGATAATTTCAATTGAGAGGAGAGTTAGTTATTATTATAAGAACCTTTTTTTTTTTTTTTTTTTTTTTTTTTTAATAGAGGGTTTTTTTTCTTATATTTTGTGGGGTGTGATCTGTGTCTCGTGTTCGTTTCTTGTAGGAGTGCGTAATGAAAAGAAAGAAAGAAAAAACTTGATAAGAGTATTGTAACATGAACGTGAATGCACGGTCTCTTTTTGGCTGTCGGTGTCAATTCGCTTGCAGCTTGTGGGCAATTGAAATTGTCGCCGTGGGTGGTGTCATCCGATCCCCATTGTCCCCCCTGGCCATCGTGTGTGGTCAGTGATGGTCGTTTTTTACGACCCTCATTAAAGGGTCATTAGGGTGGTCCTTTTACGACCCTCATTAAAGGGTCATTAGGGTTGTCATTAGCGACATCCATCTGCGCTAATGACACTCGTCATTAGCAAGACCCCCCACGAAAAGGTTCATTATCGCACCTGTAGAGTATTAGTATCGTATATATAAGATCGGACATGAAATGTATTTTCTCACCAGATGAATGTCAACGGCCATACCATGCTGAAAGCACCGGTTCTCGTCTGATCACCGCAGTTAAGCAGCATCGGGCGCGGTCAGTACTTGGGAGGGTGACCACCTGGGAACACCGCGTGCTGTTGGCATCTTTTTAATTTTATTTCACTTTCAAAAATTCAGATTTGATCCTTTTGCATGTAATGTTATTATTTTTTTATTAATTTATTTGATGTGTTTTATTAATTTTCCCTACAAAATACGTTTTTATTGCACGAAGTGTTTATTTATTTTGTACCTGTGATTCTAAATTGTAATGAAGTATCATCAATAGTGATTGAATGTTATTATAAATTATTTTTCACTAAAAATCCTTTTCTTATTTCCTTTCCAGAATTAGAAAGAGTGTGAAGAATTTAAAAACAAAACAAAAACGGAAATAAAATGAATTGAAAGTTAACAGATGCATGTAAGTGTTAAAAATCTAATAACCCATTTATTTATTAATTTTATCATTTTCTACACATGTTTTAAACTATTATTCTTAATTTCCATGAATCACTTACTCTTTTTTTTTTTTTTACACAAAGTATATTGTGAATTATTAATATGATTATGTATACACACACTTGAAATTTCAATTTCTTTTTTATATTATTGTGATAAACATTGTTCTTTGCAAACAAAACAGTGTTCTACAACATGTGTTGGCCCTTAAAAGGGCCTTTTTTTTTTTTTTAAACGAGGGATTCCATTTTTCTACTTGGAGCTAGTGTACTTGGTGACAGCTTTGGTTCCTTCGGAAACTGCGTGCTTGGCCAATTCACCAGGCAACAAAAGCCTCACAGCTGTTTGAATTTCCCGACTGGTAATTGTGCTCCTCTTGTTGTAGTGAGCTAATCGGGAAGATTCGGCTGCGATACGTTCGAAAATGTCATTCACGAAAGAGTTCATGATTGACATGGCTTTGCTGGAAATACCGGTATCAGGATGCACCTGTTTCAAAACTTTGTAGATGTAAATAGCGAAAGATTCCTTCCTACGCTTCTTGCGTTTTTTCTTATCACCGGCACGAACAGCCTTTTGGGCCTTTCCGGCCTTTTTAACAGCTTTACCAGAGGCTTGAGGAGGCATCGTCAAGTCGAAATGAGAATGGAAAATGCCCCCGCTGAAATAGCAAAGATTAGTGGAGTACCCGCCCGATGTGGGCTACCTCCAACATAGCAAATAGAGATGGCCTAGCTTGACATAAATTTCCATAGACTGTAACGTCTCCAGTGATGGTTGAAGGTGAAATGCAGCAATATCGACAGATGAAAAGTCGCATGGCAGGTGAGGGAGAGAGGGTGAGATGTCTCAGCCAATAGCAAAGCAGACGGTCAAGGGAGTAGGAGAGGGTGAAGTAGGAGCACTTTTGGTCTTGAAGTGGGGCCGGAGCCGGATAATCCATTGTACCTGGGGAACCAATCAGAAAGCTGGGTTATTGTAGTGGGATGTCTTGAAATTCTGAGGGGACTTAGCCGATCAGCGCGTTAAGGATGATAAGCTTTTTCTCTTCTTTGTCATTTGTTTTTCTTGCGAGTTTCACTGCCTCCATTAATTTGGGGAATTCCTGGAGTATTTCTTTGAGTTCTCTTATGATTTGCAGGGTTTCTTGGAACGATGTTATTTCTTCACTTGCCATTGAAGTGGGCACCGTGTTCTGATTCCTGGGTGTTGAAATGGGCTTTGGGTCTTGTCTTGGTTGATTTTTCTTGGTTATTTCAGCGTATGTAGATTTCCCGTTGGAAGTTATAAGTTTGGGGAATTTTGAGCATCCTTTCCAGGCAGCAGTATGGCCAGTTTCTTCGCAGTTTACGCAGACTGGATCTTTAATTTTTTCAGTGATATTACAGTCTCTTGTTGCATGGGTACCACCACATCTGATGCATTTCGGGGACATTCTGCAGTTCCTTGCTGTGTGGAAAAAGCCAGCACAGTTATAACACATGGTAGCAGTAGTTTTTCTTCGGTAGCTTTCAAATTTGATTTTTAGATGTAGTAGGAATTTTTCATTAAATATGTTTTGGGCGTTTTCAGTTTTCTTAATTTCTAGGAGGAAAATTGGGTAAAGGGATTGTAGCTTGTGGTTTTTGAGCTGGGAGATTCTGTTTACCTTGTAGTTTCTTTCTTCTAGAGCTTTTGTGATTTCATCTTTTTCTGTGTTAACTGGGAGGCCTTTCAGGATAACTTTGATAGGTCTTTCGTCTTGGCTTTCTGATAGAACAAATTCTTCTTTCTTTTCAGTTAGCAGTTCAATGATTTGTGTTCTTTCATCTTCCGTTGCTGGGCTGATTGCTATCATGTTTCTTATCAATTTGTTTTCTGTTTGGGGGAACCTTCTATGAATTTCTTGTAGAATTACGTTGTAGTTGCTTGTAATTTTTAAATTTATGGTGGCTGGTCTGTTCGCTATTTTTTCTTGGTTATCCTGCAATTCATTTAATGCTTCAAATCTATTCGATGTATCCATAACTTCTAGCTTGTCCTCGACTTTCCTCATTTTAGCGGCTTTTCTCGGGCTAACCATTTGGTAGTTTTCTTCAGTATTGGTATTTTTCTTGTTATTTTCCTCCGGTGTGTTATCAATATCCATAGATTGAGGTGGCTGCTTTACGTTATCAGGGGTATGCCTTTCGCAGTTTTCCAATGGGCAGGGGGTTATATCATCCAGCTCGCTGGCGATATTCCTGATTTCCATTTGAATTTCTTTCAATTTGGAGTAGTCTTCAAGATACTGGGCTGTGTGTTCAAGTTTGTCTTCTTTCATCTGTTGCAACGTGTCTATGAAAGTCGACGCAGTGTAATTTAATCTTAACATTTTTTCTTGGGATGTGGAGATGTAGGTGCATAAGTTCTTATTTCCATCGTGGGTTCGGCATCCTTTATTGATGCATGGTTTTGCAGAGTTAAGTTTGTCTTTGTTGTAATCAATTGTTCTGTTAAGGTCATCTAGACGTTTCGATAGTTCCGCCTTTTCAGAGAGACTACACTCTCCAATTAGCTGTCTTTTGACGTTGTAAGCTTTACAATCAGCTGCGTTTATTTCTCTTTTCCAACTCTTTAGTTGTCGGCAGTGGTTTTGAATGCTTATAATGAAATCTGAAGCGCAACTGGCTTTTCCACTGTAGTAAGACTTATCACTAAGAACACTCTTGCAACTACTAGAGTCCTCAGAGCGTCCGTCTCCCTCCATAGCTGGAGACTGAATCATGACATGAAAATGCCCCCGCGCTACCTCGCTTGCATTTTATACACACTGCTGCGAAGCTGAAAGTAACCAATCGCGTTTCACTCTTCGGAGCAGGGGCGTGTGTGAAATCACTATATAATGAGGGCGCTTTGCCGTCCCGGGCCATTCGAGTCATTTTAGCTCATTTGAGAAGTCATGTCTGGTCGTGGTAAAGGAGGCAAGGGTCTTGGAAAGGGGGGTGCCAAAAGGCATCGTAAAGTTCTTCGTGATAACATCCAGGGTATTACAAAACCCGCAATCAGGCGTTTAGCTAGACGTGGCGGAGTCAAACGTATTTCAGGTTTGATTTACGAAGAGACTCGAGGTGTGCTCAAAGTTTTCTTGGAAAATGTCATTCGAGATGCTGTCACTTACACCGAGCATGCTAAAAGGAAAACTGTCACTGCTATGGATGTTGTGTATGCACTAAAGAGGCAAGGACGTACCTTGTACGGTTTCGGAGGTTAAGCGAAAGTTGGAATCCCTTGCACTGGAAAAAAAAAAAAAAAAAAAAGGCCCTTTTCAGGGCCAACACATGTTGTTGAACACTGTTTTGTTTGTAATGCTATTAAAACATAATTATTTTATATTCATGTTATTAGAAGCACATAAAGAAGGAGGGGGGGGGGGGGTGCAATTAAAAATAAAGTAATAATGTAGGGTGTAATAAAAAGAAAATAACTTTTCATTTCTCAGAAAGTGCTGTTCTTGATGATAAGAAATTTAAATTGTGTCCTAATTGAAGAAGAATGATTTGATCTTTTAAATTATCTTTTGAACAATGTCCTTCTTTTTAGTGACAAGAAAGAAAGAAAAAAAAAAAGAAAAAGAAGGGGGGGGGGGGTAAGAAGGAATTGAGAAAAAAAAAAAAATTCATTCTAATCAATTATAGGAAAAATTTCAAGTTTCATTGACTCCTTTAATAACTTAACAATAATAAAATAATAATAAAAAGAATAACAATAAATAAAAAAGGTGATATGGTTCATAGCATTATGACATAAATGACAAAATTCAATGAATAATAAACTTAACATTTAAAGCAAATAAACTATAACTGCTTTGAAATAACTGAAGAAAACAATTTAAAACATCAGTGGACAGGATCTAAAATGAGTTTCTAATGAAAATGAATGTATATTGAAAACACAAAGCATCAAATGTAAAAGGAAGTTTGGAGAGTGGGAGGATGTATTTAAATTTCTGTTTCCCAATACTCTACGACCAGCAACTATTTTTTAAAAGATATAAACTTATTAAATCTTCAAAACAGAAGACTGTACATGCAAAATTTGCCAACATTTTAAGCAAAAATGGGCTCTGTCACTTTCTTAAGTAACAACCATTTTCATTGTATATTTGATATAAAAATATACTTTTCTGCTAGAATTTACATCCTTCTACCCCCCCCCCCCCCCAAAGAAAAAAACAAAAATAATTTTCCTGAAAGCAGGGGTTCAGAATTAATAATTATACACTAAGAAGAAACAGAAACTAAATGTCAACATATGAGAATTGCACATGCGTAGAATCAGTTGTCAAGCATTCATTTCTATGGTAACGTGCTTATACCATAAATAAACATGCAAATCAGGGTTAGAGGTTAACTAATCAGTGTGATTGATTTGAAATGTCATTTGGTGAAGACACCCATGCCTTGTCTCTCAATAAGAAGCTTTCATTTGATTACTTATAGACAGACTTTTTTTAATAATAATTTATTTTCAATAATTATGGTGCACTTATTTATTGTTTTTAAATGTTATCATCATTTTGCAGATTTGATTTTATAAATGATTTAATTTTTGTTTTTTGCTAAATATTAAGAATGTTCATTTATTGCATTTCAATGTTTTTTTTTAATATGTATTGAATTTTTGTTTTATTTGTGCTGCTTACACATACACAAATAAGAATTACTTGACTGCATATGTGTGTACAACTATTGCATGAATAATAACCTGTTTCTTTTGTAAAACAAAATACTCAATTGAACAGTATGACACAATTATTGTATAAACATTATTTCATTACAAGCATTTTTTTTTTTTTCAATTAATATTTTCATTTATATACACGGTGTGAAATAGAATATAAACACATGTCTCTGATTCCCATTACACACTATTCACTTTACATGATTTTGAAGTGTTTGCATCTTAAACATGTATCATAAAAATATTGAGTTGTTAAATGTGTTTAAAACATATTATTGTGTGTGCTATGGTTTTTCTTGGCTTTTAATGAAAAAAAAAAAAAAAAAAAAAAAATGGCTTGATCAAGTTTAAGTAAATGACTGTGGGAATTATATATTAAATTAAATTAATTTTGGCTTGGCACATGTGTTTTTTACACCTGTTTTATGGCCCTAAGAAGGGCCGTTTTTTTTTTTTAACGAAAAATTTTTTTGTTCAGTCCATTTACTTCTTGGAAGTTTTTTTAGGAGCTGCTTTTTTGGGTGTTTTTAATTTCTTGGGCTTGGGAGCTTTTGGCTTTGTAGCCTTTGCCTTCTTAGGAGATTTGGGTTTGGCTACTTTTTTAGCCCCAGCAGTGGCTTTCTTAGCAGCAGCAGGCTTCTTCTTTTTCTCTGCTTTTTCCTTCGGCTTGGCCGTTTTCTTAGCAGGGGCTTTTGCTTTCTTTGGAGAAGCAGCTCCTTCCTTTTTAGGCTTTTTCACGATTTTCTTTGGCTCCTTGGTTTTTTGACCGGATGCACTCAGCTTGAATGAACCGTTAGCTCCCTTTCCTTTGGTTTGAACCAGAGTTCCAGCAGCGACAGCGCTTTTCAAATATTTTTTGATGAAAGGAGTCAAACGGTCGATGTCGACTTTGTACTGACTGCTGATGTGCTTTTTGATAGCTTGCAGTGAAGAGCCACCTCGCTCTTTCAGAGTGGTGATGGATTTCACAACCATTTCGGAAACCTTGGGATGAGTTGGAGGATTAGGTTTCGATTTGGTTGCGCCACTTTTTGCCTTTTTCTTAGGCGTGGCAGTGGCTGGAGTTGCAGGGGCAGCGGCTGTTTCCTCGGACATCTTGACAGTCGAGAGTCTGAAACGTAATATAAAAATATTCTTAATAACGAAACCGCGGCAACGGCAACGTCGTGATGTTTCGGAGTTCCGCGATGTGACAAAGTGGTCACGAGCACCTCCACATCATAATTTGGAATAGATACTTTAATTTGTTAGTTTAGGGAAAAGTTAAATTTAATTGAACTAGTTTGGACGAGCGCAATAAAGCTCTAACGTCATGAAATTTGGTATTTAATTCATATTATTATAATTTTTGATACAATTAATTAATTTAAAAATAATATTTAAATTATTTATGGGGTAAAATAGAACTTTAGTGGAATTACGTTGCACGTGCCTTAACTATTGGGGCTTTTTTGGAACTAAACTTTCTGAAGGAAAAATTTCAAGGAATTTCACGCGTGTAGCTCATCGTAGCTATCTGAGGCCAAAACAAATAATTTTGAAAAATTTAATCCACCAGATTGGTAACAGAGTTAATTAATTCTCAGTTTTTTAACTGAGGGGAAATTTATATAGACATTGTCTATTGCAGCTCTAGGTCTTTTCCTAGAGCTGGGTACTGCAGGATCATAAGCAGGTAGATTAAGTAACTTGTTACGAATCTGGGGCAGTTTTTCGAAGAAATTTATTGATGTTCTTCTAATAAATTCCGAAACAGGTTCAATTTTGAGATCGTCATGTAAGATCTTTCTCCTGATATACCAGGGGGCGTCAACAATCTTCATCAGATGCCTATTTTGAAAAACTTGCAACCTCTTAATGTTTGTGGCTGATGTCGCCCCCCATATTTGGGAGCCGTACATCATTATTGGTCTTAAAACAGCTTTGTAGAGCAGAAGCTTGAGCCTAATCGATAGCTTACTCCTAGGAGAAATTAAGCTGTTGAGTTTAACACTCGTTCTAGTAGCTTTGGTGAGGGCTGCTTTAATATGACTATTAAAGCTTAATTTTGCGTCTAAAATTAACCCTAAGTATTTGTATTCATTTACAAAGGGGACGGGTTGGCCAAAAATTTGGATAGGGGCTAGGTCAGGCATATTTACTTTTTTAGTAAACAGGAGGCACGCGCATTTACTTGGGTTGACTTTTATTTTCCAGCCGATGAGCCAGCACTGCAAAATGGTCATGTACTGTTGAATGTTTGATATGACTATGTTTGGGTCCCTATGCTGTGTAAGAATGGCGGTATCGTCTGCAAAAATTGCTAAGTGACAATTGCTAGCTCTAGGTAGATCGTTAACATAAATGTTAAAAAGAGTTGGAGAGAGTAAACTTCCTTGCGCACAACCGCTTCGGATTGGTCTGGGGGAAGAAATTACATCGTTAACTCGTACCCGAAAATTACGAGAAAGTAGGTACGAGCGTAAAATTTTGACAAATTGCGCCGAAAATCCAAGTCGCATGCACTTGAATAAAAGCCCTTCGTGCCAAATTTTGTCAAAGGCTTTGGCTACGTCCAGAAAAAGTGCACCTGTGGTTTGGGACTTCTCAAAGCCACTGTGAATCAATTCTGTAACACGAATTAGCTGGTGATTCGTCGACAGGTTTTTACGAAATCCGAATTGCTCGGAAATTAAAATATTTTTGTCGCTGAGAAATTGATTCAGGCGTTTGAGGAGCACAGATTCGTACACTTTGCTCAAGCTACTAAGTAGCGAGATGGGACGGAAATTTTGAGGTAAAGTCAAATCAGAGTTTGGTTTTGGAATAGGGACAACCACAGCTGTTTTCCAGCAGTCGGGAAAATAACACAATTCCATTAATTTATTTATTAGAAAAGTTAAGTATAAAATAAATCTAAAAGGGAGGTTTTTAATCATGCGATTTGTAATTAAATCCAATCCTGGCGATTTATTCGGCTTGAGGTTATTCATGAATTCCATGATTTCCGTGGGCCGAACGGGCTGCAGGTTGTTTACGTGTTGTTGCGATAAGAAGCTCTCCAGCTGATCTGTGACGAATTGAGTCAGTGGGGGGTTCGCCAGCCACGCGTCCGCGTGGGGGGCAAACTGGTCCTGTAGGCTATCTGCCAAAGTTTCCGCCTTTTCAATGGGAGCTAGAGCGAGTTCCCCCGTCCCCCCTCTGAGGGGGGGAATCGGGGAGAATGGTTTTCTGATAAAGGAGGAGCGGCGCCAGAGGCCTTTTGTGTCTAGGTTCTCTAATTGACTAGCTCGCTGTTGCTCGAAGTGACCTACTTTTAACCCTTTGATCTCATCCTGGGTTCTGCGAAGTTCCGTTCTCACTTGAGGGTCGCGAGAACGTTGCCAAATTCTTCGCAGGTAGTTTCGCAGTTTAATTTTGGTTTGGATTTCGAAAGGAAGCTTTTCTGGAGGTTTATTAAATTTTGGTTTTGAGGCTTCTGCGAGCGCCTCCGTTAGAGTTTTTCCTAGACTTCCAACTGCAATTTCTGCGTCATCATTGCTATGAATTTTGAAGGGAGGGAGGGGTTTTAAATTTAAAATATGCCGAAAGTTCTCCCAGTTGGTGGAGAAATGTGCTGGTGAATTTAGAGAAAAGGTTCCAGTATCAAAAGTCAAAACTACTGGAAGATGATCAGAATCTAAACAATTTAGCACTCTAATTTGAGAGTGGAAAGGAATTCGCTTTAATATTGCGAAATCTATGACGGAGTCATTTGAGCTAACTTGATTAATGTGGGTTGGAGAGTGGGGCGCCAAAACATTGACTCCGTCCTGCGTTGCAAGAAAATTAAACAACTGCATTCCATACCTAGTTGATTTATAGTTATTCCAGGCGATATGACCTGCGTTCATATCGCCCGCAATGATGACGTTTGGGCCTAAATTTAAAAGTTTTTCTAAATCCTCCAGAGGGAACATGTACGGACTCCCAGATCGTACATATGCTGACACAATTTTGAGACGGCAACGGCAACGTCGTGATGTTTCGGAGTTCCGCGATGTGACAAAGTGGTCACGAGCACCTCCACATCATAATTTGGAATAGATACTTTAATTTGTTAGTTTAGGGAAAGTTAAATTTAATTGAACTAGTTTAGACGAGCGCAGTAAAGCTCTAACGTCATGAAATTTGGTAATTAATTTGATTTATACATATTTTTCAATATTTGATCTAATTTAATTAATTAAAATAATAAAAATGATTATTTATGGGGTAAATAGATAATTTTAATGGATTTACGTTGCACGTGCCTTTTTTCTATGGGGGACTGATCATAACTGGGCTGAATAAAATTACAGAAAATTATCACGCGTGTAGCACATCGTAGCTATCTAGGGCCTAAACAGTAATAATTTTGAGAATTTTAAGCCACCAAATTGGCAACAGAGTTACGATGTCCTCAGCTTTTTTACGGCTGGGAAATTAATGTAAACATTATCAATTGCAGCTCTAGGTCTTTTCCTAGAGCTGGGTAAAGCAGGATCGTATGCAGGTAGATTTAGTAACTCGTTGCGAATCTGGGGTAATTTTTCAAAGAACTTAATTGACGTTCTTTTAATAAATTCCGAAACAGGTTCAATTTTGAGGTCGTTATGTATTATTTTTCCTCTGACGTACCAGGGTGCGTTAACTATTTTCCTCAGTTGTCTGTTTTGAAAAACTTGCAACCTCTTGATGTTAGTGGCTGATGTCGCCCCCCATATTTGGGAGCCGTACATCAATATTGGTCTTAAAATGGCTTTGTAGAGCAGAAGCTTGAGCCTAATCGATAGCTGGCTCCATGGAGCAATTAAGCTGTTGAGTTTACAACTCATTTTGGTAGCTTTGGAGAGGGCTGCTTTAATATGACTATTAAAGCTTAATTTTGCGTCTAAAACTAACCCTAAGTATTTGTATTCATTTACAAAGGGGACGGGTTGGCCGAATATTTGGATTGGGGCTAGGTCAGGCATATTCACTTTTTTAGTAAATAGGAGGCACGCGCATTTACTTGGGTTGACTTTTATTTTCCAGCCGATGAGCCAGCACTGCAAAATGGTCATGTACTGTTGAATGTTTGCTATGACTATGTTTGGATCTCTATGCTGTGTAAGAATGGCGGTATCGTCTGCAAAAATTGCTAAGTGACAATTGCTAGCTCTAGGTAGATCGTTAACGTAAATGTTAAAAAGAGTTGGAGAGAGTAAACTTCCTTGCGCACAACCGCTTCGGATTGGTCTGGGGGAAGAAATTACATCATTAACTCGTACCCTAAAATTACGAGAAAGTAGGTACGAGCGTAAAATTTTGACAAATTGCGCCGAAAATCCAAGTCGCATGCACTTGAATAAAAGCCCTTCGTGCCAAATTTTATCAAAGGCCTTGGCTACGTCCAGAAAAAGTGCACCTGTGGTTTGGGACTTCACAAAGCCACTGTGAATCAATTCTGTAACACGAATTAGCTGGTGATTCGTCGACAGGTTTTTACGAAATCCGAATTGCTCGGAAATTAAAATATTATTGTCGCTGAGAAATTGATTCAGGCGTTTGAGAAGCACAGATTCGTACACTTTGCTCAAGCTACTAAGTAGCGAGATGGGACGGAAATTTTGAGGTAAAGTCAAATCAGAGTTTGGTTTTGGAATAGGGACAACCACAGCTGTTTTCCAGCAATCGGGGAAATAACAAAGTTCCATTAATTTATTTATTAAAAAAGTTAAATATAAAATAAATCTAAAAGGGAGGTTTTTAATCATGCGATTTGTAATTAAATCCAATCCTGGCGATTTATTCGGCTTGAGGTTATTCATGAATTCCATGATTTCCGTGGGCCGAACGGGGTGAAGGTCGTTTACGTGTTGTTGCGATAAGAAACTCTCCAGCTGATCTGTGACGAATTGAGTCAGTGGGGGGTTCGCCAGCCACGCGTCCGCGTGGGGGGCGAACTGGTCCTGGAGGCTATCTGCCAAAGTTTCCGCCTTCTCAATGGGAGCAAGTGCGAGTTCCCCCGTCCCCCCTCTTAGGGGGGGGGATCGGGGAGAATGGTTTTCTAAGGAAGGAAGAGCGACGCCAGAGGCCGCGTGTGTCAAGGTCTTCTAATTGACTCGCTCGCAGTTGCTCGAAGTGACCTACTTTTAACCCTTTGATCTCATCCTGGATTCTGCAAAGTTCCGTTCTCACTTGAGGATCGCGAGAACGTTGCCAAATTCTTCGCAGGTAATTTCGCAGTTTAATTTTGGTTTGGATTTCGAAAGGAAGCTTTTCTGGAGGTTTGTTAAATTTTGGTTTTGAGGCTTCTGCGAGCGCCTCCGTGAGAATTTTTCCTAGACTTCCAACTGCAAATTCAGCGTCATCATTGCTCTCAATTTTGAAGGGGGGAAGGGGTTTTGAATTTAAAATATGCCGAAAGTTCTCCCAGTTGGTGGAGAATTGTGCTGGTGAATTTAGAGAAAAGGTTCCAGTATTAAAAGTCAAAACTACTGGAAGATGATCTGATTCTAAGCAATTTAGCACTCTAATTTGAGAGTGGAAAGGAATTCGCTTTAATATTGCGAAATCTATGACGGAATCATTAGAGCTAACTTGATTAATGTGGGTTGGAGAGTGGGGCGCCAAAACATTGATTCCGTCCTGCGTTGCAAGATAATTATACAACTGCATACCATATCTAGTTGATTTATAGTTGTTCCAAGCGATATGACCCATAATTTTGAGAGGAAGAATCCGCCCGCCCGCCTTTTCGCTTTTACGATTGGTCGGTTTCGACTCGCTCACCCACCTTCCCCTTCTGTTTCGGAGCATATTTAAGCGAAGTCATCTTTGTGCGCCCCATTTTCTGTTCAAAGTCGTTTGAGAATAGTCAGTCATGGCACGTACCAAGCAGACCGCCCGTAAGAGTACTGGAGGTAAAGCCCCCAGGAAACAACTGGCTACTAAGGCCGCTCGTAAGAGCGCCCCAGCCACCGGAGGTGTTAAGAAGCCCCATCGTTACAGGCCCGGAACTGTTGCTTTGAGAGAAATCCGTCGTTATCAAAAATCCACTGAACTCTTGATCCGAAAATTGCCATTCCAGCGTTTGGTTCGAGAAATCGCTCAGGACTTCAAAACTGATCTCCGATTCCAGAGTTCTGCTGTTATGGCTCTCCAGGAAGCTAGCGAAGCTTATTTAGTAGGCTTGTTCGAAGACACTAACTTGTGCGCTATCCACGCCAAGAGAGTAACTATCATGCCTAAGGACATTCAGCTCGCTAGACGAATTAGGGGTGAACGTGCCTAAGCCAAAAAAAAAAAGTTGTTTAAAAGAAAAAAAAAAAAAACGGCCCTTCTCAGGGCCAAGAAACACCATAGCACACACAACCATGTACTAATTAATATGTTAATAATTATGTATTTATTTATAATATTAATTTCCCATGAAAGAAATACTCACCTTTTTTTATGTAAATCTCTTCTTACACAAGCATGTTTGAATGTTCATGTTTCAAAAAGCAAATAACTTTCCATTTCATCAATTTATACATCTCCTCTCCTCTTGTTTACTAATAGCGAAATGCATTCCAGTTTCGAATTCTTAGCATGATCGCTAGATGGCACCACATTCCGGGACCCTTTCAGTTTCTCTTTAGTGTAAGCAGAAACACGTTTCGTTTCATTACTACCCAGCCAATTCTTGTAACACTAAACTGTGCATGTCATAGAAAACCCTTCCATACAATGCATTCTTATGGAAATTCATTCAGTTTATAAATTAAAAAGTAATACTCATAATTTAAAAAAAAAAAAAAAAAAAAAAAATCGATGTCTACTTTTTTTTTAAAAAATTCAATATATTGCCCTTTTTTTATTATTTTTACAAGTGTTCAGTAGCTAATTCTTAATAATTTGTTGGCCCTTAAAAGGGCCTTTTTTTTTTTTTTTTTTTTTTTTTTTTTTTAACTTGTAAAGTCTTAATTTAGGCTTTCTTTTCGGTTTTCTTGGGGAGCAAGACAGCTTGAATGTTAGGCAATACACCACCCTGAGCAATAGTTACTCCGGAAAGGAGTTTGTTCAACTCCTCGTCGTTTCGGATGGCGAGTTGGAGATGTCTAGGAATGATCCTAGTTTTCTTGTTATCTCTGGCGGCATTACCAGCCAACTCCAACACTTCAGCAGCTAAGTATTCTAACACGGCAGCCAGGTACACGGGTGCTCCAGCTCCAACACGTTCTGCATAATTGCCTTTTCGGAGAAGTCGATGGATACGACCGACAGGGAATTGAAGCCCTGCTCGGCTAGAACGAGTCTTGCTCTTTCCCTTAACTTTACCGCCTTTGCCACGACCAGACATGATTACAGTTCAGGAGAGAGAGAATGCGAAATGCCTGGCGCTTTTTCGCCCTCTTTTATATAGTACTACCGCGAAACCGGGTTTCAGCCAATCGGAGAGCAAGGAAATTGCGCAAAAATGCACGCAAAGCGCTCATCTTCGGCATTCAAGAGAGCCGTTTCTTTCCTATTGTCACGTGTTTTAATTATAGGCAAACAAATCAAATAAACAGACAGCCGATGTAAACATGATAAGTAAACAGTGACCTTTAATAAAGTGTCTTCTGTCTTCGGATTGGAATTTTTTGAGCATTTCAAATTCCTAGGTGAAAACGACTCATCGCGTGATAATTTCAATTGAGAGGAGAGTTAGTTATTATTATAAGAACCTTTTTTTTTTTTTTTTTTTTTTTTTTTAATAGAGGGTTTTTTTTCTTATATTTTGTGGGGTGTGATCTGTGTCTCGTGTTCGTTTCTTGTAGGAGTGCGTAATGAAAAGAAAGAAAGAAAAAACTTGATAAGAGTATTGTAACATGAACGTGAATGCACGGTCTCTTTTTGGCTGTCGGTGTCAATTCGCTTGCAGCTTGTGGGCAATTGAAATTGTCGCCGTGGGTGGTGTCATCCGATCCCCATTGTCCCCCCTGGCCATCGTGTGTGGTCAGTGATGGTCGTTTTTTACGACCCTCATTAAAGGGTCATTAGGGTGGTCCTTTTACGACCCTCATTAAAGGGTCATTAGGGTTGTCATTAGCGACATCCATCTGCGCTAATGACACTCGTCATTAGCAAGACCCCCCACGAAAAGGTTCATTATCGCACCTGTAGAGTATTAGTATCGTATATATAAGATCGGACATGAAATGTATTTTCTCACCAGATGAATGTCAACGGCCATACCATGCTGAAAGCACCGGTTCTCGTCTGATCACCGCAGTTAAGCAGCATCGGGCGCGGTCAGTACTTGGGAGGGTGACCACCTGGGAACACCGCGTGCTGTTGGCATCTTTTTAATTTTATTTCACTTTCAAAAATTCAGATTTGATCCTTTTGCATGTAATGTTATTATTTTTTTATTAATTTATTTGATGTGTTTTATTAATTTTCCCTACAAAATACGTTTTTATTGCACGAAGTGTTTATTTATTTTGTACCTGTGATTCTAAATTGTAATGAAGTATCATCAATAGTGATTGAATGTTATTATAAATTATTTTTCACTAAAAATCCTTTTCTTATTTCCTTTCCAGAATTAGAAAGAGTGTGAAGAATTTAAAAACAAAACAAAAACGGAAATAAAATGAATTGAAAGTTAACAGATGCATGTAAGTGTTAAAAATCTAATAACCCATTTATTTATTAATTTTATCATTTTCTACACATGTTTTAAACTATTATTCTTAATTTCCATGAATCACTTACTCTTTTTTTTTTTTTTACACAAAGTATATTGTGAATTATTAATATGATTATGTATACACACACTTGAAATTTCAATTTCTTTTTTATATTATTGTGATAAACATTGTTCTTTGCAAACAAAACAGTGTTCTACAACATGTGTTGGCCCTTAAAAGGGCCTTTTTTTTTTTTTTAAACGAGGGATTCCATTTTTCTACTTGGAGCTAGTGTACTTGGTGACAGCTTTGGTTCCTTCGGAAACTGCGTGCTTGGCCAATTCACCAGGCAACAAAAGCCTCACAGCTGTTTGAATTTCCCGACTGGTAATTGTGCTCCTCTTGTTGTAGTGAGCTAATCGGGAAGATTCGGCTGCGATACGTTCGAAAATGTCATTCACGAAAGAGTTCATGATTGACATGGCTTTGCTGGAAATACCGGTATCAGGATGCACCTGTTTCAAAACTTTGTAGATGTAAATAGCGAAAGATTCCTTCCTACGCTTCTTGCGTTTTTTCTTATCACCGGCACGAACAGCCTTTTGGGCCTTTCCGGCCTTTTTAACAGCTTTACCAGAGGCTTGAGGAGGCATCGTCAAGTCGAAATGAGAATGGAAAATGCCCCCGCGACGAGTGGTAGAAGTTGAAGGAGAGCCCGCTTCCAACAGAAGCTATCTCCTGTAGATGGTTAGAAAGTAGAAGAAGTAGACATGGCTTCACATGACTGCCGTGGACTTGTTGACTTCGAGCGGAGCGGTCCGAAGGACCGTCCTCTCCAGTTGCAAGAGAGAAATGAAGCATGGCCGGGTGAAACCCGGTGAAGCAGAAGAGAGAAGGGGAGTAGGTGCGGCGGTGTCCAATCAGGAACGATTGGCTGGAGGGGTGTGGGTGAAGGGAGTTGTTGACATTTTCTTGGAAGTTATCGGAGCCAGGTGGTGGATAGTCTATTGTCTGTGGAGGACGAATCAGGAGCCTGTTTATGGGAGGTGGGCGGGTGAGTCCGGACTTAGTCGAGAAGTGCGTTAAGGAGGATCAGCTTTCTTTCATCTTTGGATTTAGTTTCTTTTAATTTGGCTGCAACTGTTAGTAATCCGGGAAATTCTTTCAGTAGGTTTCTTATTTCTCTGAAGGCTTCAAAAAGTTCCTTCATCTCCGGGATGCTTATTTGAGGGTCGTGGGCTTCTAAAGTTGGGGTAGAATCAGGTAACCGTTGTTGGCGCTGGGGTCTCTGTCTGGGTGCGGGTGGATTCTGTGCAATTTCAGTGACTTTTTCAGGGGTAGTATTTCTATTTCTAAGGACGTCTGCAAAGGATCTTCTATTTCTGGGTGCTGGGGCTGTAGTTGGATAGGCAGGGCATCCTTTCCATGAGGCCAGATGTCCGGTATCTTTGCAGTTAATGCATACAGGCTCTAGTATTTTCTCTTTCTGTGGGCATTCCATGGTCATGTGCTCCCCGTTACATTTAATGCAGCGCGGATTGCATCTGCAATTCCTAGCGCTGTGATGGAATCCAGCGCATCTGTAGCACATCGTTGCTTTCGCTGGTCGCCTGTAGGTTTCAATTTTTATTCTAATGTAGGACAGGTGGCTGATATTGTAGATGTTATTATAATTACCCGTTTTCTTGACTTCTACCAGGAAAATGGGATAGAGGGTCTTGTTCCGATAATTTTTAAGCTGGGAGATGCGACCAATATTGAAATCTAGAGCTTCCAATTCTTGTTTGATATCGGTGATGTCATGATTGAGAGGCAGCCCTTTGATGACGATTTTGATGGGTCTCTCAGTAGGGTCTTCCGTTAACACATATTCTAGCTTCTTTTCGCTCAGGTACTCGAGGATTCCCAATCTGTCTGCATCGGTGCTGGGAGTGATTTTGATGAATCCATTATAGTAGGTATTTTCTGTGTTGGGGAATTTTCTATTAATTTCTTGCAAGATCAGGTTGTACCCGTCTGATAGCTTTAGATGTATGGGGGGAATTTCTTTTCTTAGTTGCTGAGTATCCTTCTCGAGGATCTGGAATTTGTTGCAGATGGCTATGTCTGGGTTTTCAATGGTTATTTTTCTTTTCGCCGCGTGCCTTTTGTCAATGGGTTGGAAGGGCTGTTCGATTTCCACATCCATCTTTGTAGGCTTATCCTCGATTTCGGTGGTATGTTTGTTGCATTTCCTGATGGGGCAGTATCCTAAATTATCTAACTCTTCTTCAAGAACCATGATGTCAGGGAGTATTTTTGCATAATTAGGTCTGTTCTCCGTAGATGCATGTGTCCATCCTGCGTGAAGTCTATTTATCTTGTTCTGAACGTTTTGGATTTGTAAGCAAAGGTTATTATCCGCATCACGACTACTTCCGCTACTACGATTGCTCGAGCAACTGCTGGAGTCATCCAAGCATCCGTCACCTTCCATGGCTGGAGACGAAATCGAAAATGAAAATGCCCCCGCGCTACCTCGCTTGCATTTTATACACACTGCTGCGAAGCTGAAAGTAACCAATCGCGTTTCACTCTTCGGAGCAGGGGCGTGTGTGAAATCACTATATAATGAGGGCGCTTTGCCGTCCCGGGCCATTCGAGTCATTTTAGCTCATTTGAGAAGTCATGTCTGGTCGTGGTAAAGGAGGCAAGGGTCTTGGAAAGGGGGGTGCCAAAAGGCATCGTAAAGTTCTTCGTGATAACATCCAGGGTATTACAAAACCCGCAATCAGGCGTTTAGCTAGACGTGGCGGAGTCAAACGTATTTCAGGTTTGATTTACGAAGAGACTCGAGGTGTGCTCAAAGTTTTCTTGGAAAATGTCATTCGAGATGCTGTCACTTACACCGAGCATGCTAAAAGGAAAACTGTCACTGCTATGGATGTTGTGTATGCACTAAAGAGGCAAGGACGTACCTTGTACGGTTTCGGAGGTTAAGCGAAAGTTGGAATCCCTTGCACTGAAAAAAAAAAAAAAAAAAAAAGGCCCTTTTCAGGGCCAACACATGTTGTTGAACACTGTTTTGTTTGTAATGCTATTAAAACATAATTATTTTATATTCATGTTATTAGAAGCACATAAAGAAGGAGGGGGGGGGGGGTGCAATTAAAAATAAAGTAATAATGTAGGGTGTAATAAAAAGAAAATAACTTTTCATTTCTCAGAAAGTGCTGTTCTTGATGATAAGAAATTTAAATTGTGTCCTAATTGAAGAAGAATGATTTGATCTTTTAAATTATCTTTTGAACAATGTCCTTCTTTTTAGTGACAAGAAAGAAAGAAAAAAAAAAAGAAAAAGAAGGGGGGGGGGGGGTAAGAAGGAATTGAGAAAAAAAAAAAAATTCATTCTAATCAATTATAGGAAAAATTTCAAGTTTCATTGACTCCTTTAATAACTTAACAATAATAAAATAATAATAAAAAGAATAACAATAAATAAAAAAGGTGATATGGTTCATAGCATTATGACATAAATGACAAAATTCAATGAATAATAAACTTAACATTTAAAGCAAATAAACTATAACTGCTTTGAAATAACTGAAGAAAACAATTTAAAACATCAGTGGACAGGATCTAAAATGAGTTTCTAATGAAAATGAATGTATATTGAAAACACAAAGCATCAAATGTAAAAGGAAGTTTGGAGAGTGGGAGGATGTATTTAAATTTCTGTTTCCCAATACTCTACGACCAGCAACTATTTTTTAAAAGATATAAACTTATTAAATCTTCAAAACAGAAGACTGTACATGCAAAATTTGCCAACATTTTAAGCAAAAATGGGCTCTGTCACTTTCTTAAGTAACAACCATTTTCATTGTATATTTGATATAAAAATATACTTTTCTGCTAGAATTTACATCCTTCTACCCCCCCCCCCCCCCAAAGAAAAAAACAAAAATAATTTTCCTGAAAGCAGGGGTTCAGAATTAATAATTATACACTAAGAAGAAACAGAAACTAAATGTCAACATATGAGAATTGCACATGCGTAGAATCAGTTGTCAAGCATTCATTTCTATGGTAACGTGCTTATACCATAAATAAACATGCAAATCAGGGTTAGAGGTTAACTAATCAGTGTGATTGATTTGAAATGTCATTTGGTGAAGACACCCATGCCTTGTCTCTCAATAAGAAGCTTTCATTTGATTACTTATAGACAGACTTTTTTTAATAATAATTTATTTTCAATAATTATGGTGCACTTATTTATTGTTTTTAAATGTTATCATCATTTTGCAGATTTGATTTTATAAATGATTTAATTTTTGTTTTTTGCTAAATATTAAGAATGTTCATTTATTGCATTTCAATGTTTTTTTTTAATATGTATTGAATTTTTGTTTTATTTGTGCTGCTTACACATACACAAATAAGAATTACTTGACTGCATATGTGTGTACAACTATTGCATGAATAATAACCTGTTTCTTTTGTAAAACAAAATACTCAATTGAACAGTATGACACAATTATTGTATAAACATTATTTCATTACAAGCATTTTTTTTTTTTTCAATTAATATTTTCATTTATATACACGGTGTGAAATAGAATATAAACACATGTCTCTGATTCCCATTACACACTATTCACTTTACATGATTTTGAAGTGTTTGCATCTTAAACATGTATCATAAAAATATTGAGTTGTTAAATGTGTTTAAAACATATTATTGTGTGTGCTATGGTTTTTCTTGGCTTTTAATGAAAAAAAAAAAAAAAAAAAAAAAATGGCTTGATCAAGTTTAAGTAAATGACTGTGGGAATTATATATTAAATTAAATTAATTTTGGCTTGGCACATGTGTTTTTTACACCTGTTTTATGGCCCTAAGAAGGGCCGTTTTTTTTTTTTTAACGAAAAATTTTTTTGTTCAGTCCATTTACTTCTTGGAAGTTTTTTTAGGAGCTGCTTTTTTGGGTGTTTTTAATTTCTTGGGCTTGGGAGCTTTTGGCTTTGTAGCCTTTGCCTTCTTAGGAGATTTGGGTTTGGCTACTTTTTTAGCCCCAGCAGTGGCTTTCTTAGCAGCAGCAGGCTTCTTCTTTTTCTCTGCTTTTTCCTTCGGCTTGGCCGTTTTCTTAGCAGGGGCTTTTGCTTTCTTTGGAGAAGCAGCTCCTTCCTTTTTAGGCTTTTTCACGATTTTCTTTGGCTCCTTGGTTTTTTGACCGGATGCACTCAGCTTGAATGAACCGTTAGCTCCCTTTCCTTTGGTTTGAACCAGAGTTCCAGCAGCGACAGCGCTTTTCAAATATTTTTTGATGAAAGGAGTCAAACGGTCGATGTCGACTTTGTACTGACTGCTGATGTGCTTTTTGATAGCTTGCAGTGAAGAGCCACCTCGCTCTTTCAGAGTGGTGATGGATTTCACAACCATTTCGGAAACCTTGGGATGAGTTGGAGGATTAGGTTTCGATTTGGTTGCGCCACTTTTTGCCTTTTTCTTAGGCGTGGCAGTGGCTGGAGTTGCAGGGGCAGCGGCTGTTTCCTCGGACATCTTGACAGTCGAGAGTCTGAAACGTAATATAAAAATATTCTTAATAACGAAACCGCCAAGAATCCGCCCGCCCGCCTTTTCGCTTTTACGATTGGTCGGTTTCGACTCGCTCACCCACCTTCCCCTTCTGTTTCGGAGCATATTTAAGCGAAGTCATCTTTGTGCGCCCCATTTTCTCACCCTCTCTCCCTCACCTGCCATGCGACTGTTCATCTGTCGATATTGCTGCATTTCACCTTCAACCATCACTGGAGACGTTACAGTCTATGGAAATTTATGTCAAGCTAGGCCATCTCTATTTGCTATGTTGGAGGTAGCCCACATCGGGCGGGTACTCCACTAATCTTTGCTATTTTGCTATTTCAAGTGCGCCCCATTTTCTGTTCAAAGTCGTTTGAGAATAGTCAGTCATGGCACGTACCAAGCAGACCGCCCGTAAGAGTACTGGAGGTAAAGCCCCCAGGAAACAACTGGCTACTAAGGCCGCTCGTAAGAGCGCCCCAGCCACCGGAGGTGTTAAGAAGCCCCATCGTTACAGGCCCGGAACTGTTGCTTTGAGAGAAATCCGTCGTTATCAAAAATCCACTGAACTCTTGATCCGAAAATTGCCATTCCAGCGTTTGGTTCGAGAAATCGCTCAGGACTTCAAAACTGATCTCCGATTCCAGAGTTCTGCTGTTATGGCTCTCCAGGAAGCTAGCGAAGCTTATTTAGTAGGCTTGTTCGAAGACACTAACTTGTGCGCTATCCACGCCAAGAGAGTAACTATCATGCCTAAGGACATTCAGCTCGCTAGACGAATTAGGGGTGAACGTGCCTAAGCCAAAAAAAAAAAGTTGTTTAAAAGAAAAAAAAAAAAAACGGCCCTTCTCAGGGCCAAGAAACACCATAGCACACACAACCATGTACTAATTAATATGTTAATAATTATGTATTTATTTATAATATTAATTTCCCATGAAATACTCACCTTTTTTTATGTAAATCTCTTCTTACACAAGCATGTTTGAATGTTCATGTTTCAAAAAGCAAATAACTTTCCATTTCATCAATTTATACATCTCCCTCTCCTCTTGTTTACTAATAGCGAAATGCATTCCAGTTTCGAATTCTTAGCATGATCGCTAGATGGCACCACATTCCGGGACCCTTTCAGTTTCTCTTTAGTGTAAGCAGAAACACGTTTCGTTTCATTACTACCCAGCCCAATTCTTGTAACACTAAACTGTGCATGTCATAGAAACCCTTCCATACAATGCATTCTTATGGAAATTCATTCAGTTTATAAATTAAAAAGTAATACTCATAAATTTAAAAAAAAAAAAAAAAAAAAAAAAAAATCGATGTCTAACTTTTTTTTTAAAAAATTCAATATATTGCCCTTTTTTTATTATTTTTACAAGTGTTCAGTAGCTAATTCTTAATAATTTGTTGGCCCTTAAAAGGGCCTTTTTTTTTTTTTTTTTTTTTTTTTTTTTAACTTGTAAAGTCTTAATTTAGGCTTTCTTTTCGGTTTTCTTGGGGAGCAAGACAGCTTGAATGTTAGGCAATACACCACCCTGAGCAATAGTTACTCCGGAAAGGAGTTTGTTCAACTCCTCGTCGTTTCGGATGGCGAGTTGGAGATGTCTAGGAATGATCCTAGTTTTCTTGTTATCTCTGGCGGCATTACCAGCCAACTCCAACACTTCAGCAGCTAAGTATTCTAACACGGCAGCCAGGTACACGGGTGCTCCAGCTCCAACACGTTCTGCATAATTGCCTTTTCGGAGAAGTCGATGGATACGACCGACAGGGAATTGAAGCCCTGCTCGGCTAGAACGAGTCTTGCTCTTTCCCTTAACTTTACCGCCTTTGCCACGACCAGACATGATTACAGTTCAGGAGAGAGAGAATGCGAAATGCCTGGCGCGCTTAGATAGATAGCAACGATTGAAGGAGTTCCCGCCCGGTGTGGGCTACCTCCAACATAGCATGTTGTACGAAGCCTGGCTTGCGCTGGACTGACCTAGACTGGGAAATCTCCGAGATATAAGTAGTATTAGTTGTCGACCAATGAGGGACGTCTGCTGTGTGGCGTGGAGGGGTGGGTGAGGTATTCCGGCTAATCCGAAGCTCTCCTTTAAGATTGTCAGTTTCGAGAGACTCTTGACTGTTCCAACTTTCTCCTCCGGATGTTGAGAGGGGAAGGGGTTAGGGTGGTTAACTGCTCAGCTTACCCATTGGCTGCTTGCGTGGGTGAAATTTATTTTATCAAGATTGAGAATAAGATTGTTCCTGCTATTAAAGTGATTTAATGGTTGTTGTGATAACAGGTATACAAGAAACACAGATTTAGGTCAGAGGGGTGGAGGTATTTGTTATTACGTGTGTTTTGAGTTAAATTAGCAGAATATTGCGGGGTCTTTTACACTTGGGATCAGGAGTATATGGGATGAGTTTATTTAATTCTTCGTTTTCATGATTATCGAGTGATTTAAAGAGATTAGTTGCGAGTTTTTTAATTACTTCCTTAAAGGAGGGATAATTCAGTGCCTTCCTGATATCGGTGTTTCTCATATACCATTTTGCGTTAGCTATTTTTCTAATCGTTAAATTGTATTGGGTTTCAACTATTCTAAGGTTGGATTTTGCAGTGCAGCCCCATACAGGACATGCATAAGTTAGTACTGGACGCAAGTAGGCAGTAAAAATAAGCATTTTTGTGTCCCTATTTAATTTAGAATTCCGAGAAATAAGGGGGAAGAACTTACGCGTTGCTCCTCGGAATTTGTTTTTGAGATTTTTCAGGTGGGGTTTAAACGTTAATTTTCTATCAAGTGTTACTCCTAGATATTTGCTCTCCTGAGACCATGGAATTTTATGCTTGTTAATCTCAACTTGCTTGAACTTTCCTTCCTTGTTTCCCTTGTGGAACAGTACTGCTTCTGTCTTGCTCGGGTTTATTTCGATTTTCCAAATCTGCATCCATTCGTAAATGGCCTTTAGATGCCTGTTTAGCGCGATTGTGAGGTAGTTGGTATTTTTATTTTTGGCCAGTATTGCTGTGTCATCGGCATATAAGCAAAGGAGCGTGTTGAATTGTTTGGGGATGTCGTTTATGTAACAGGTGAAAAGCACCGGTCCTAATTTAGAGCCTTGTGGAACTCCTGCATTTATACTTTTAACATCAGAGTGTTCATCTTTTACTTTGACGATGAATTTTCTGTTTTGTAGGTAGGAGATTAGAATTTTTATCAGGTACGGGGGTGTGTTATATTTAATTAATTTGTGTATTAATCCATCCTGCCAAACTCTGTCAAAGGCTTTTTGAATATCCAGAAAAATTGCTCCGGTTTTTTGTTTATTAATAAAGCCTTCTGTTATGTATTCAGTAACTCTGATTAATTGATGTGTTGTTGACAGTTTTGGTCTGAATCCAAATTGTTCTGGGCACAGGATGTTACTATCTTGAATATGTTCATTTAATCTCTTTAGGATGATGCTTTCTGTGATTTTGCTAAGTGTGGGTAGTAGTGAAATTGGACGATAACTAGCTGGGCTAGTAGGGTCTTTACCAGGTTTTAAAATAGGGACCACAGTGGCAGTTTTCCAACGTGTGGGAAAATGTCCAATTTCAATGATTTTTCTGATCAAAATTGTGAGGATAATAATTACATTAAGAGGTAGTTTTTTGATCATTATATTGTTAATTTTATCTATTCCCGGTGCTTTTCCATTTTTAAGTTTACGTATTTGTTGAATAATTTCGTTTAATGATGGTAGTTTGTCTTTTGTACAGCTTGGTGTTGGTGTGGTGTGAAATTCTTGTAATGTGTTCTGTACAGTGTTCTCAATGTCCTTATTTTTGATGTTGTTAATTGTAAATTGTGTCTCCAGGCTGTCAGCCAGGCAGTTTGCTTTTTCTTTGTCATTTTGTGCAATACTGGCCGGTCCTTTAAGTGTGGGAATATCAATTTTCTTTTTCCTGAAGGGTCTTGCACAGTCCCATACGTTTGCATTCTCTACATCTATATTAATTAATTTGTTCAGAAACCTATTTTGTTCAAATTCAGCATCCATTTTGTGTATGTTTTTATTTAGTTTATTTAATAAATTTTTAATATTAGGGTCTCTTGTGGTTTGGTATATTTTTCTTAATCTGTTCCTTTCAGTTATCAAGTTTTTAAGTTCATAGGGGATAAAATTCTTTTTATATTTTATGGGGGCAGAGCTTTTATTTATAGTTGTATTAATTATGTTTTCAATTTCATCTACTAATTTATCAATTTTGTCCGGGCAATTAATGTTATAGAAATTAAAATTAGTTTTTGCAAGGTCAGTTTTGAATTTTTTCCAATTGGTTTTAATTTTACCATTATCTGGGAGTTGATATTTAAAAAAGAAATCTAGTTTTATTGGGTTGTGATCGGAGCTTAATTCGTTTAGTGTTTCTATTTTGTAAGGATAGAGGAAGTCTTTGACAATTGCTAAGTCTATCGTGGATGCTGAATTGTGACCAATTCTAGTGTGCTCTGGTGGGTAAATGATTTCCATTCCTATTTGATCAGCAAAGTGTTTTAATGTGGTCCCTCTCCTCGTATTATAAGCACAATTCCAGGTGGTGTGATGTGCATTGTAGTCTCCACAGATGATTTGGTTTGAGCTGCACTGCAGTAAATTTTCTAGGTCGAAGGTGAACAATAATTCATCCGACGATGGGGGAATATAAATAGAAGTAAGAGTGAAGGGGTCAGAGTTTTTTGGAGTTACTACAACGACTGTGGCTTCGGTATAATATAGAGTCGGTGGGATGAGGTGGTAGTGGGGAATCGTAGATCTAATAGCGATCGCTGTACCTCCACTTGCTTGTGCAATGTCTTGGTTTTCTCTATAGCTATAGTAAATATTATAATTGGCCAGATAAATTTTGTTATTTGGTCTCAGGTGAGTTTCTTGAATTAAAATAGCATCAGGGTTATACTTATTGATAAAGTGTCTAAACTCATTGATTCTGAGTTTAATCCCATTTGCGTTCCAGTAAACTAAGGAAAAAGTTTTAGTAGTAAATGAACCTAGCCGCTGTGTTTACCTTGGCTGATTGATTCAATTAAAATTAATAATTTGGTCATAGGGTCTTTTGTTTTTCTCATTTCATGGACAGCTTGTAGTAGGTTAGGTAATTCCTGGAATAGTTGTTTAATTTCATTGATTGCAGAGAGGAGTTCTGCAATGTTTGCTCCCCCGCAGTCAATGTTTACGTTTGTGTTGTTTATCTCTGGCTGCTTGGGTGGCGCCATCTGCTGGGCAGTGTTGCCATTTAAAGCTTGCGCGTATGAAGTGTTTGATCTAGTGAAGATAGGTTTTGCTGGGTTTGTTTTGTTTGTGAAATTATTGCTTTTAAGTTTAGGGGCGGCAGGGCACCCTCTGTACGCCGCTGTGTGTCCCTGTTGTTTGCAATTAATGCAGGTTCTCGTAGGGGGATTTTCTTTGATCGGGCAGTCTTTAGTTTCATGTTCCGAGCTGCATTTTAGGCATCTTGGCTTCATGCCACAGTTTTCAGCCTTATGGCCAAAGTTATTACATTTGAAGCATTGTATTATTTGGCTTCTTCCTCTGTATTGTTCTACCGTTACTGCCAGGAAGTCTATGCTGTTAACGTTATAGATTTGATTAACCATGCTGTTCCGGTTGATTTCTGCCATTAGGAATGGAAGTGGGTGTTTAGTTCTTAGTTGGGTCAGTCTGATGACCTTCCCTACAGAGAATCCTTGTTGTGTGAGTTTTTCAGATAACACCTCTGCTAGATAATCGTGTGGGAGTCCCTTAATGACCACCCGAATTGGTCTTTCTGTTTTGGGTTTTATTACATAGTACTCCCAACCCATTTCTCTGCAGTACTCAACAATTTTTTGGTACTTGCTTATTTCCTCTACGTATACTTTAATGAATTTGTTCCCTAAAACGTTTCTTGTTTGACCAAATCTCAGGTGTATTTGCTCAAGCATTTTATTGAAATCCTTCTTCTGTGCAAGCATGATAGGGGGAATGCTCTCTTTTTTATTATTGGTTTCATCCTGAGTATCAACATTTATTGTGTTTAAGGCCTCGAATTTATTACTCGTAGGAATTATGTTATTATTTTTGATGGGACTAGATGTTTGTTGCCTAGCCGTCTTTCTTTTTTGGGGGCTTTTAAATTCCTCTCTATTTTGATTTTTGTCATTAAATTCCTCTCTAAGTTTGCCATTTACAAGTTTATTTCTGTTTAGCAAGCAGTCATGGGGGGAGAGACAGTTAAGAGTACTTAACTCACCTAACCAATGGTCCTGTCTTTGCCTGGCTTTTTCCAAATCCAAGTGAAGTTGTTTAACTTGCTCACTATTACTGTGAGCAGTAAACTCATCGGATTCATAAGAATGAATCAGCCCTACCGTGTAATTAATGGTGTATTCACCTCTCTCTAATTCCTTGCTGATTACGCCACTCTGGTGGCAGTTTTTACATGGCTTTAAAAGACTGTTGTCTAAAAAACCAGCAGTCTCCATTTCTACGACATTTTCGTCTGTGCATATGCGCTTAGCTGAGCCTGATTCAGCTACCCCGGCAAGTTCCGAAGAACTGTTCCGGTTCATCATACAATCAAATTCCGAAACGAACAAACAGGAGAGACGAAAAATACGTCCTCTCCCTAGCTGGTCGAATCC
Organism: Argiope bruennichi; assembly: GCF_947563725.1. NCBI lineage: Eukaryota > Metazoa > Arthropoda > Arachnida > Araneae > Araneidae > Argiope > Argiope bruennichi. The sequence goes on along the minus strand of NC_079157.1, from coordinate 32,806 downwards.
CCTGTACCCAAATGAAATGCCTGGCGCTTTTTCGCCCTCTTTTATATAGTACTACCGCGAAACCGGGTTTCAGCCAATCGGAGAGCAAGGAAATTGCGCAAAAATGCACGCAAAGCGCTCATCTTCGGCATTCAAGAGAGCCGTTTCTTTCCTATTGTCACGTGTTTTAATTATAGGCAAACAAATCAAATAAACAGACAGCCGATGTAAACATGATAAGTAAACAGTGACCTTTAATAAAGTGTCTTCTGTCTTCGGATTGGAATTTTTTGAGCATTTCAAATTCCTAGGTGAAAACGACTCATCGCGTGATAATTTCAATTGAGAGGAGAGTTAGTTATTATTATAAGAACCTTTTTTTTTTTTTTTTTTTTTTTTTTTTAATAGAGGGTTTTTTTTCTTATATTTTGTGGGGTGTGATCTGTGTCTCGTGTTCGTTTCTTGTAGGAGTGCGTAATGAAAAGAAAGAAAGAAAAAACTTGATAAGAGTATTGTAACATGAACGTGAATGCACGGTCTCTTTTTGGCTGTCGGTGTCAATTCGCTTGCAGCTTGTGGGCAATTGAAATTGTCGCCGTGGGTGGTGTCATCCGATCCCCATTGTCCCCCCTGGCCATCGTGTGTGGTCAGTGATGGTCGTTTTTTACGACCCTCATTAAAGGGTCATTAGGGTGGTCCTTTTACGACCCTCATTAAAGGGTCATTAGGGTTGTCATTAGCGACATCCATCTGCGCTAATGACACTCGTCATTAGCAAGACCCCCCACGAAAAGGTTCATTATCGCACCTGTAGAGTATTAGTATCGTATATATAAGATCGGACATGAAATGTATTTTCTCACCAGATGAATGTCAACGGCCATACCATGCTGAAAGCACCGGTTCTCGTCTGATCACCGCAGTTAAGCAGCATCGGGCGCGGTCAGTACTTGGGAGGGTGACCACCTGGGAACACCGCGTGCTGTTGGCATCTTTTTAATTTTATTTCACTTTCAAAAATTCAGATTTGATCCTTTTGCATGTAATGTTATTATTTTTTTATTAATTTATTTGATGTGTTTTATTAATTTTCCCTACAAAATACGTTTTTATTGCACGAAGTGTTTATTTATTTTGTACCTGTGATTCTAAATTGTAATGAAGTATCATCAATAGTGATTGAATGTTATTATAAATTATTTTTCACTAAAAATCCTTTTCTTATTTCCTTTCCAGAATTAGAAAGAGTGTGAAGAATTTAAAAACAAAACAAAAACGGAAATAAAATGAATTGAAAGTTAACAGATGCATGTAAGTGTTAAAAATCTAATAACCCATTTATTTATTAATTTTATCATTTTCTACACATGTTTTAAACTATTATTCTTAATTTCCATGAATCACTTACTCTTTTTTTTTTTTTTACACAAAGTATATTGTGAATTATTAATATGATTATGTATACACACACTTGAAATTTCAATTTCTTTTTTATATTATTGTGATAAACATTGTTCTTTGCAAACAAAACAGTGTTCTACAACATGTGTTGGCCCTTAAAAGGGCCTTTTTTTTTTTTTTAAACGAGGGATTCCATTTTTCTACTTGGAGCTAGTGTACTTGGTGACAGCTTTGGTTCCTTCGGAAACTGCGTGCTTGGCCAATTCACCAGGCAACAAAAGCCTCACAGCTGTTTGAATTTCCCGACTGGTAATTGTGCTCCTCTTGTTGTAGTGAGCTAATCGGGAAGATTCGGCTGCGATACGTTCGAAAATGTCATTCACGAAAGAGTTCATGATTGACATGGCTTTGCTGGAAATACCGGTATCAGGATGCACCTGTTTCAAAACTTTGTAGATGTAAATAGCGAAAGATTCCTTCCTACGCTTCTTGCGTTTTTTCTTATCACCGGCACGAACAGCCTTTTGGGCCTTTCCGGCCTTTTTAACAGCTTTACCAGAGGCTTGAGGAGGCATCGTCAAGTCGAAATGAGAATGGAAAATGCCCCCGCGCTACCTCGCTTGCATTTTATACACACTGCTGCGAAGCTGAAAGTAACCAATCGCGTTTCACTCTTCGGAGCAGGGGCGTGTGTGAAATCACTATATAATGAGGGCGCTTTGCCGTCCCGGGCCATTCGAGTCATTTTAGCTCATTTGAGAAGTCATGTCTGGTCGTGGTAAAGGAGGCAAGGGTCTTGGAAAGGGGGGTGCCAAAAGGCATCGTAAAGTTCTTCGTGATAACATCCAGGGTATTACAAAACCCGCAATCAGGCGTTTAGCTAGACGTGGCGGAGTCAAACGTATTTCAGGTTTGATTTACGAAGAGACTCGAGGTGTGCTCAAAGTTTTCTTGGAAAATGTCATTCGAGATGCTGTCACTTACACCGAGCATGCTAAAAGGAAAACTGTCACTGCTATGGATGTTGTGTATGCACTAAAGAGGCAAGGACGTACCTTGTACGGTTTCGGAGGTTAAGCGAAAGTTGGAATCCCTTGCACTGAAAAAAAAAAAAAAAAAAAAAGGCCCTTTTCAGGGCCAACACATGTTGTTGAACACTGTTTTGTTTGTAATGCTATTAAAACATAATTATTTTATATTCATGTTATTAGAAGCACATAAAGAAGGAGGGGGGGGGGGGGTGCAATTAAAAATAAAGTAATAATGTAGGGTGTAATAAAAAGAAAATAACTTTTCATTTCTCAGAAAGTGCTGTTCTTGATGATAAGAAATTTAAATTGTGTCCTAATTGAAGAAGAATGATTTGATCTTTTAAATTATCTTTTGAACAATGTCCTTCTTTTTAGTGACAAGAAAGAAAGAAAAAAAAAAAGAAAAAGAAGGGGGGGGGGGGTAAGAAGGAATTGAGAAAAAAAAAAAAATTCATTCTAATCAATTATAGGAAAAATTTCAAGTTTCATTGACTCCTTTAATAACTTAACAATAATAAAATAATAATAAAAAGAATAACAATAAATAAAAAAGGTGATATGGTTCATAGCATTATGACATAAATGACAAAATTCAATGAATAATAAACTTAACATTTAAAGCAAATAAACTATAACTGCTTTGAAATAACTGAAGAAAACAATTTAAAACATCAGTGGACAGGATCTAAAATGAGTTTCTAATGAAAATGAATGTATATTGAAAACACAAAGCATCAAATGTAAAAGGAAGTTTGGAGAGTGGGAGGATGTATTTAAATTTCTGTTTCCCAATACTCTACGACCAGCAACTATTTTTTAAAAGATATAAACTTATTAAATCTTCAAAACAGAAGACTGTACATGCAAAATTTGCCAACATTTTAAGCAAAAATGGGCTCTGTCACTTTCTTAAGTAACAACCATTTTCATTGTATATTTGATATAAAAATATACTTTTCTGCTAGAATTTACATCCTTCTACCCCCCCCCCCCCCAAAGAAAAAAACAAAAATAATTTTCCTGAAAGCAGGGGTTCAGAATTAATAATTATACACTAAGAAGAAACAGAAACTAAATGTCAACATATGAGAATTGCACATGCGTAGAATCAGTTGTCAAGCATTCATTTCTATGGTAACGTGCTTATACCATAAATAAACATGCAAATCAGGGTTAGAGGTTAACTAATCAGTGTGATTGATTTGAAATGTCATTTGGTGAAGACACCCATGCCTTGTCTCTCAATAAGAAGCTTTCATTTGATTACTTATAGACAGACTTTTTTTAATAATAATTTATTTTCAATAATTATGGTGCACTTATTTATTGTTTTTAAATGTTATCATCATTTTGCAGATTTGATTTTATAAATGATTTAATTTTTGTTTTTTGCTAAATATTAAGAATGTTCATTTATTGCATTTCAATGTTTTTTTTTAATATGTATTGAATTTTTGTTTTATTTGTGCTGCTTACACATACACAAATAAGAATTACTTGACTGCATATGTGTGTACAACTATTGCATGAATAATAACCTGTTTCTTTTGTAAAACAAAATACTCAATTGAACAGTATGACACAATTATTGTATAAACATTATTTCATTACAAGCATTTTTTTTTTTTTCAATTAATATTTTCATTTATATACACGGTGTGAAATAGAATATAAACACATGTCTCTGATTCCCATTACACACTATTCACTTTACATGATTTTGAAGTGTTTGCATCTTAAACATGTATCATAAAAATATTGAGTTGTTAAATGTGTTTAAAACATATTATTGTGTGTGCTATGGTTTTTCTTGGCTTTTAATGAAAAAAAAAAAAAAAAAAAAAAAATGGCTTGATCAAGTTTAAGTAAATGACTGTGGGAATTATATATTAAATTAAATTAATTTTGGCTTGGCACATGTGTTTTTTACACCTGTTTTATGGCCCTAAGAAGGGCCGTTTTTTTTTTTTAACGAAAAATTTTTTTGTTCAGTCCATTTACTTCTTGGAAGTTTTTTTAGGAGCTGCTTTTTTGGGTGTTTTTAATTTCTTGGGCTTGGGAGCTTTTGGCTTTGTAGCCTTTGCCTTCTTAGGAGATTTGGGTTTGGCTACTTTTTTAGCCCCAGCAGTGGCTTTCTTAGCAGCAGCAGGCTTCTTCTTTTTCTCTGCTTTTTCCTTCGGCTTGGCCGTTTTCTTAGCAGGGGCTTTTGCTTTCTTTGGAGAAGCAGCTCCTTCCTTTTTAGGCTTTTTCACGATTTTCTTTGGCTCCTTGGTTTTTTGACCGGATGCACTCAGCTTGAATGAACCGTTAGCTCCCTTTCCTTTGGTTTGAACCAGAGTTCCAGCAGCGACAGCGCTTTTCAAATATTTTTTGATGAAAGGAGTCAAACGGTCGATGTCGACTTTGTACTGACTGCTGATGTGCTTTTTGATAGCTTGCAGTGAAGAGCCACCTCGCTCTTTCAGAGTGGTGATGGATTTCACAACCATTTCGGAAACCTTGGGATGAGTTGGAGGATTAGGTTTCGATTTGGTTGCGCCACTTTTTGCCTTTTTCTTAGGCGTGGCAGTGGCTGGAGTTGCAGGGGCAGCGGCTGTTTCCTCGGACATCTTGACAGTCGAGAGTCTGAAACGTAATATAAAAATATTCTTAATAACGAAACCGCAACAACGGCAACGTCGTGATGTTTCGGAGTTCCGCGATGTGACAAAGTGGTCACGAGCACCTCCACATCATAATTTGGAATAGATACTTTAATTTGTTAGTTTAGGGAAAGTTAAATTTAATTGAACTAGTTTAGACGAGCGCAGTAAAGCTCTAACGTCATGAAATTTGGTAATTAATTTGATTTATACATATTTTTCAATATTTGATCTAATTTAATTAATTAAAATAATAAAAATGATTATTTATGGGGTAAATAGATAATTTTAATGGATTTACGTTGCACGTGCCTTTTTTCTATGGGGGACTGATCATAACTGGGCTGAATAAAATTACAGAAAATTATCACGCGTGTAGCACATCGTAGCTATCTAGGGCCTAAACAGTAATAATTTTGAGAATTTTAAGCCACCAAATTGGCAACAGAGTTACGATGTCCTCAGCTTTTTTACGGCTGGGAAATTAATGTAAACATTATCAATTGCAGCTCTAGGTCTTTTCCTAGAGCTGGGTAAAGCAGGATCGTATGCAGGTAGATTTAGTAACTCGTTGCGAATCTGGGGTAATTTTTCAAAGAACTTAATTGACGTTCTTTTAATAAATTCCGAAACAGGTTCAATTTTGAGGTCGTTATGTATTATTTTTCCTCTGACGTACCAGGGTGCGTTAACTATTTTCCTCAGTTGTCTGTTTTGAAAAACTTGCAACCTCTTGATGTTAGTGGCTGATGTCGCCCCCCATATTTGGGAGCCGTACATCAATATTGGTCTTAAAATGGCTTTGTAGAGCAGAAGCTTGAGCCTAATCGATAGCTGGCTCCATGGAGCAATTAAGCTGTTGAGTTTACAACTCATTTTGGTAGCTTTGGAGAGGGCTGCTTTAATATGACTATTAAAGCTTAATTTTGCGTCTAAAACTAACCCTAAGTATTTGTATTCATTTACAAAGGGGACGGGTTGGCCGAATATTTGGATTGGGGCTAGGTCAGGCATATTCACTTTTTTAGTAAATAGGAGGCACGCGCATTTACTTGGGTTGACTTTTATTTTCCAGCCGATGAGCCAGCACTGCAAAATGGTCATGTACTGTTGAATGTTTGCTATGACTATGTTTGGATCTCTATGCTGTGTAAGAATGGCGGTATCGTCTGCAAAAATTGCTAAGTGACAATTGCTAGCTCTAGGTAGATCGTTAACGTAAATGTTAAAAAGAGTTGGAGAGAGTAAACTTCCTTGCGCACAACCGCTTCGGATTGGTCTGGGGGAAGAAATTACATCATTAACTCGTACCCTAAAATTACGAGAAAGTAGGTACGAGCGTAAAATTTTGACAAATTGCGCCGAAAATCCAAGTCGCATGCACTTGAATAAAAGCCCTTCGTGCCAAATTTTATCAAAGGCCTTGGCTACGTCCAGAAAAAGTGCACCTGTGGTTTGGGACTTCACAAAGCCACTGTGAATCAATTCTGTAACACGAATTAGCTGGTGATTCGTCGACAGGTTTTTACGAAATCCGAATTGCTCGGAAATTAAAATATTATTGTCGCTGAGAAATTGATTCAGGCGTTTGAGAAGCACAGATTCGTACACTTTGCTCAAGCTACTAAGTAGCGAGATGGGACGGAAATTTTGAGGTAAAGTCAAATCAGAGTTTGGTTTTGGAATAGGGACAACCACAGCTGTTTTCCAGCAATCGGGGAAATAACAAAGTTCCATTAATTTATTTATTAAAAAAGTTAAATATAAAATAAATCTAAAAGGGAGGTTTTTAATCATGCGATTTGTAATTAAATCCAATCCTGGCGATTTATTCGGCTTGAGGTTATTCATGAATTCCATGATTTCCGTGGGCCGAACGGGGTGAAGGTCGTTTACGTGTTGTTGCGATAAGAAACTCTCCAGCTGATCTGTGACGAATTGAGTCAGTGGGGGGTTCGCCAGCCACGCGTCCGCGTGGGGGGCGAACTGGTCCTGGAGGCTATCTGCCAAAGTTTCCGCCTTCTCAATGGGAGCAAGTGCGAGTTCCCCCGTCCCCCCTCTTAGGGGGGGGATCGGGGAGAATGGTTTTCTAAGGAAGGAAGAGCGACGCCAGAGGCCGCGTGTGTCAAGGTCTTCTAATTGACTCGCTCGCAGTTGCTCGAAGTGACCTACTTTTAACCCTTTGATCTCATCCTGGATTCTGCAAAGTTCCGTTCTCACTTGAGGATCGCGAGAACGTTGCCAAATTCTTCGCAGGTAATTTCGCAGTTTAATTTTGGTTTGGATTTCGAAAGGAAGCTTTTCTGGAGGTTTGTTAAATTTTGGTTTTGAGGCTTCTGCGAGCGCCTCCGTGAGAATTTTTCCTAGACTTCCAACTGCAAATTCAGCGTCATCATTGCTCTCAATTTTGAAGGGGGGAAGGGGTTTTGAATTTAAAATATGCCGAAAGTTCTCCCAGTTGGTGGAGAATTGTGCTGGTGAATTTAGAGAAAAGGTTCCAGTATTAAAAGTCAAAACTACTGGAAGATGATCTGATTCTAAGCAATTTAGCACTCTAATTTGAGAGTGGAAAGGAATTCGCTTTAATATTGCGAAATCTATGACGGAATCATTAGAGCTAACTTGATTAATGTGGGTTGGAGAGTGGGGCGCCAAAACATTGATTCCGTCCTGCGTTGCAAGATAATTATACAACTGCATACCATATCTAGTTGATTTATAGTTGTTCCAAGCGATATGACCTGCGTTCATATCGCCCGCAATGATGACGTTAGGGCCTAAATTTAAAAGTTTTTTCAAATCCTCCAGAGGAAATCTGTACGAACTCCCAGATCGTACATATGCTGACACAATTTTGAGAGGGGGGAGATTTCCTAACTTAACCTCAATAATTGTCGCGTCCATCCTCTCTAAAACGGGAGTGGGGATGACGTGATGTTCAATTATTGATTTCACATAAATACAGGTGCCTCCGTATATGCGCTGACGATTATTACTATCTCCGGATCTATTTGTTTTATAAATCCGGTAATTAGCGATTAGGGGTGTGCACTCCGGTGGGAGTTGGGTCTCTTGTACCAACAACACATCAAGATTTTGCTCTAGAACAAAGTCTCTAACTTCAGCGATCTTGTTACGCAAGCTATTTGCGTTCCAAGTGCAGACCTTAAGATTATGCAAGTTTACTGAGTTGTAACGATTGAATTTTATTTTTGGGGACCGCAACTAAGTTTGACGTACTCTTGGAAGAGAAAATACGCCATATCAGCACCGTGGGATGCAGCACGAATTGCTGGTAATGCCTTTCTAAAGGCTTCGAGTAGAAGAGGTGGTTCACACCATTCTTCTCTCATTACAGTAGCTAGGCCAGAAAAGATGTCGGTAAAAATTTTGGATTTATTTGCATCCGCTGGGACCGACTGTTTTTGAATAGGCTCTACGACAACTGGGGAAGCGGGTTCTCGCTCCACTGATACATCTAAAGAGGGAAAATCTTCTTGGTTTGTTAATATATTTGAGAACGACACTTTTTCATCGACTTTTCTGTAATTTTTTAGAGGTCGATGCGTCCTGGGGGGATCCCAGATGGATCGATTGGTAGGGTGGTTTTTAAGGAAATTACTGGTGGCGGGATTTCGTCCACCTGATTTAGGGAATCGTGGACACTGGCGCCAGTTCGCCGCATGGTCACCTGCACAGTTAGCACATTTTAGTTTATCCTCAAAGGCTAAAGGACAATCTTTAGCTCTATGAGGTCCTGCACATTTAACGCATTTCACAGGAAGCTTGCATGCTTCGGAACTGTGAAAAAATCCCTGACACCGCCAGCATTGAGAGGGCCCCTTTCTACCTCTGTAACGCTCCACTGAAATTTTGGTGCCAAACATTTCAGTCAGAGTGTACACCGTTTCTGACAGAGGGCCGTTTGCGATTTGCGCATAAAACAACGGCATCGGAGATTTAGTTTGAAATTTTGACAGTTGAGTAATACTGACAACTGTAAAGCCTTCTCTTTCTAAATCCTCTTTAATTTCCTCAATAGGTGTGCAGGAGGGAAGACCTCGAATAACGACCTTTATGGGCCTGTCAGTTCTTAACATGAAGGTCTTAAACTCAGCACCCTGAGCTTCGAGAAGTCTAGAGAGGCGTCGGTGCTCCTCATCTGTATCTACTGTTAATTTTAAAAACTTGCTACTCATGCTGGACTTTAATGACGGGGCCTCTAATCTACAGATATTAAGCATGACTTTAAAGTCTGCTTTAGGAGTAACGAAGAAGGGCGGGACTCTTCTCCGTTTTGGTTGTGCAGGTGCCTGCTCAGCATCGACCTCGTCTAATGCAACCTCTTCGATGCCTTCTGGTTGTTTATTAATTTTTATTTCACAATTTTCATTTAATTTTAAGTTCTTCACTTTCCTGACGAGGTGGGCTGCAGGAGCAATGAATCCATCCTCGTCAGCGGTTCTCTTTTTGTTAACTTTAAGTTCCTTTTGATTAATTTTTACAAGGTCTATTTTCCTTTTTGGGGTTTGATTTATATTTAATTTTTTATCATTGGCTATTTCTTTATCCACTTTAGTTTTATTTTCAGAGGTTGCATTAGCCTCTCTGAATTTTTCGCAGATCTTGTTTACCTCCTTAATACTAGGAGGGAGCTTAAAGAGGGGGATTCCTAATTTTAACAACAAGGTATTTAAAATGCCACTCACCCTGGCAACTTCAGCCCGCATTTGCTTGGACTCCTCTGAGTCTTCCTTGTGGCATCTTAGGGCCTGCGCCCAGCTTCCCATAGTATTTCTTGTGGTTATAGCTTGTATAATATCCACATGATGGGTGAAGATGAACTCTTCTGAGATCTGCACCGATGAGGGTGAGACTGGCCTTGGGGGTTTCTCCGTAGCTGGCGGTAGACTTTTCTCTTTCTTTTCCTGTGGATCCGCATCGCTCTTTTCTTCATGGATCTCCATTTCCTCCTCAGAGGAAGAGCATGATGAGCCGGATTGCTCCGTTCCACTTTGGCCCTGACAAGGGCTAGTCCGGGAATCCGCTCCTCTCCTCCTTCGTCTTCTGTCTTTCCTCGGCTTAACACCCGTAAGCAGCTCCTGCTCCGCCGATGACGGAGCAGCTTCCACACACGTCCTATCCATTCGGATACCAAGTCGAGACTCTAACGAAACCGCCAAGAATCCGCCCGCCCGCCTTTTCGCTTTTACGATTGGTCGGTTTCGACTCGCTCACCCACCTTCCCCTTCTGTTTCGGAGCATATTTAAGCGAAGTCATCTTTGTGCGCCCCATTTTCTGTTCAAAGTCGTTTGAGAATAGTCAGTCATGGCACGTACCAAGCAGACCGCCCGTAAGAGTACTGGAGGTAAAGCCCCCAGGAAACAACTGGCTACTAAGGCCGCTCGTAAGAGCGCCCCAGCCACCGGAGGTGTTAAGAAGCCCCATCGTTACAGGCCCGGAACTGTTGCTTTGAGAGAAATCCGTCGTTATCAAAAATCCACTGAACTCTTGATCCGAAAATTGCCATTCCAGCGTTTGGTTCGAGAAATCGCTCAGGACTTCAAAACTGATCTCCGATTCCAGAGTTCTGCTGTTATGGCTCTCCAGGAAGCTAGCGAAGCTTATTTAGTAGGCTTGTTCGAAGACACTAACTTGTGCGCTATCCACGCCAAGAGAGTAACTATCATGCCTAAGGACATTCAGCTCGCTAGACGAATTAGGGGTGAACGTGCCTAAGCCAAAAAAAAAAAGTTGTTTAAAAGAAAAAAAAAAAAACGGCCCTTCTCAGGGCCAAGAAACACCATAGCACACACAACCATGTACTAATTAATATGTTAATAATTATGTATTTATTTATAATATTAATTTCCCATGAAATACTCACCTTTTTTTATGTAAATCTCTTCTTACACAAGCATGTTTGAATGTTCATGTTTCAAAAAGCAAATAACTTTCCATTTCATCAATTTATACATCTCCCTCTCCTCTTGTTTACTAATAGCGAAATGCATTCCAGTTTCGAATTCTTAGCATGATCGCTAGATGGCACCACATTCCGGGACCCTTTCAGTTTCTCTTTAGTGTAAGCAGAAACACGTTTCGTTTCATTACTACCCAGCCCAATTCTTGTAACACTAAACTGTGCATGTCATAGAAACCCTTCCATACAATGCATTCTTATGGAAATTCATTCAGTTTATAAATTAAAAAGTAATACTCATAAATTTAAAAAAAAAAAAAAAAAAAAAAAAAAATCGATGTCTAACTTTTTTTTTAAAAAATTCAATATATTGCCCTTTTTTTATTATTTTTACAAGTGTTCAGTAGCTAATTCTTAATAATTTGTTGGCCCTTAAAAGGGCCTTTTTTTTTTTTTTTTTTTTTTTTTTTTTTTAACTTGTAAAGTCTTAATTTAGGCTTTCTTTTCGGTTTTCTTGGGGAGCAAGACAGCTTGAATGTTAGGCAATACACCACCCTGAGCAATAGTTACTCCGGAAAGGAGTTTGTTCAACTCCTCGTCGTTTCGGATGGCGAGTTGGAGATGTCTAGGAATGATCCTAGTTTTCTTGTTATCTCTGGCGGCATTACCAGCCAACTCCAACACTTCAGCAGCTAAGTATTCTAACACGGCAGCCAGGTACACGGGTGCTCCAGCTCCAACACGTTCTGCATAATTGCCTTTTCGGAGAAGTCGATGGATACGACCGACAGGGAATTGAAGCCCTGCTCGGCTAGAACGAGTCTTGCTCTTTCCCTTAACTTTACCGCCTTTGCCACGACCAGACATGATTACAGTTCAGGAGAGAGAGAATGCGAAATGCCTGGCGCTGAAATAGCAAAGATTAGTGGAGTACCCGCCCGATGTGGGCTACCTCCAACATAGCAGATAGAGATGGCCTAGCTTGACATAAATTTCCATAGACTGTGATGTCTCCAGTGATGGTTGAGGGAGAAATGAAGCAGTATCGACTGATGAAAAGTCGCATGGCAGCAACGGCAACGTCGTGATGTTTCGGAGTTCCGCGATGTGACAAAGTGGTCACGAGCACCTCCACATCATAATTTGGAATAGATACTTTAATTTGTTAGTTTAGGGAAAGTTAAATTTAATTGAACTAGTTTAGACGAGCGCAGTAAAGCTCTAACGTCATGAAATTTGGTAATTAATTTGATTTATACATATTTTTCAATATTTGATCTAATTTAATTAATTAAAATAATAAAAATGATTATTTATGGGGTAAATAGATAATTTTAATGGATTTACGTTGCACGTGCCTTTTTTCTATGGGGGACTGATCATAACTGGGCTGAATAAAATTACAGAAAATTATCACGCGTGTAGCACATCGTAGCTATCTAGGGCCTAAACAGTAATAATTTTGAGAATTTTAAGCCACCAAATTGGCAACAGAGTTACGATGTCCTCAGCTTTTTTACGGCTGGGAAATTAATGTAAACATTATCAATTGCAGCTCTAGGTCTTTTCCTAGAGCTGGGTAAAGCAGGATCGTATGCAGGTAGATTTAGTAACTCGTTGCGAATCTGGGGTAATTTTTCAAAGAACTTAATTGACGTTCTTTTAATAAATTCCGAAACAGGTTCAATTTTGAGGTCGTTATGTATTATTTTTCCTCTGACGTACCAGGGTGCGTTAACTATTTTCCTCAGTTGTCTGTTTTGAAAAACTTGCAACCTCTTGATGTTAGTGGCTGATGTCGCCCCCCATATTTGGGAGCCGTACATCAATATTGGTCTTAAAATGGCTTTGTAGAGCAGAAGCTTGAGCCTAATCGATAGCTGGCTCCATGGAGCAATTAAGCTGTTGAGTTTACAACTCATTTTGGTAGCTTTGGAGAGGGCTGCTTTAATATGACTATTAAAGCTTAATTTTGCGTCTAAAACTAACCCTAAGTATTTGTATTCATTTACAAAGGGGACGGGTTGGCCGAATATTTGGATTGGGGCTAGGTCAGGCATATTCACTTTTTTAGTAAATAGGAGGCACGCGCATTTACTTGGGTTGACTTTTATTTTCCAGCCGATGAGCCAGCACTGCAAAATGGTCATGTACTGTTGAATGTTTGCTATGACTATGTTTGGATCTCTATGCTGTGTAAGAATGGCGGTATCGTCTGCAAAAATTGCTAAGTGACAATTGCTAGCTCTAGGTAGATCGTTAACGTAAATGTTAAAAAGAGTTGGAGAGAGTAAACTTCCTTGCGCACAACCGCTTCGGATTGGTCTGGGGGAAGAAATTACATCATTAACTCGTACCCTAAAATTACGAGAAAGTAGGTACGAGCGTAAAATTTTGACAAATTGCGCCGAAAATCCAAGTCGCATGCACTTGAATAAAAGCCCTTCGTGCCAAATTTTATCAAAGGCCTTGGCTACGTCCAGAAAAAGTGCACCTGTGGTTTGGGACTTCACAAAGCCACTGTGAATCAATTCTGTAACACGAATTAGCTGGTGATTCGTCGACAGGTTTTTACGAAATCCGAATTGCTCGGAAATTAAAATATTATTGTCGCTGAGAAATTGATTCAGGCGTTTGAGAAGCACAGATTCGTACACTTTGCTCAAGCTACTAAGTAGCGAGATGGGACGGAAATTTTGAGGTAAAGTCAAATCAGAGTTTGGTTTTGGAATAGGGACAACCACAGCTGTTTTCCAGCAATCGGGGAAATAACAAAGTTCCATTAATTTATTTATTAAAAAAGTTAAATATAAAATAAATCTAAAAGGGAGGTTTTTAATCATGCGATTTGTAATTAAATCCAATCCTGGCGATTTATTCGGCTTGAGGTTATTCATGAATTCCATGATTTCCGTGGGCCGAACGGGGTGAAGGTCGTTTACGTGTTGTTGCGATAAGAAACTCTCCAGCTGATCTGTGACGAATTGAGTCAGTGGGGGGTTCGCCAGCCACGCGTCCGCGTGGGGGGCGAACTGGTCCTGGAGGCTATCTGCCAAAGTTTCCGCCTTCTCAATGGGAGCAAGTGCGAGTTCCCCCGTCCCCCCTCTTAGGGGGGGGATCGGGGAGAATGGTTTTCTAAGGAAGGAAGAGCGACGCCAGAGGCCGCGTGTGTCAAGGTCTTCTAATTGACTCGCTCGCAGTTGCTCGAAGTGACCTACTTTTAACCCTTTGATCTCATCCTGGATTCTGCAAAGTTCCGTTCTCACTTGAGGATCGCGAGAACGTTGCCAAATTCTTCGCAGGTAATTTCGCAGTTTAATTTTGGTTTGGATTTCGAAAGGAAGCTTTTCTGGAGGTTTGTTAAATTTTGGTTTTGAGGCTTCTGCGAGCGCCTCCGTGAGAATTTTTCCTAGACTTCCAACTGCAAATTCAGCGTCATCATTGCTCTCAATTTTGAAGGGGGGAAGGGGTTTTGAATTTAAAATATGCCGAAAGTTCTCCCAGTTGGTGGAGAATTGTGCTGGTGAATTTAGAGAAAAGGTTCCAGTATTAAAAGTCAAAACTACTGGAAGATGATCTGATTCTAAGCAATTTAGCACTCTAATTTGAGAGTGGAAAGGAATTCGCTTTAATATTGCGAAATCTATGACGGAATCATTAGAGCTAACTTGATTAATGTGGGTTGGAGAGTGGGGCGCCAAAACATTGATTCCGTCCTGCGTTGCAAGATAATTATACAACTGCATACCATATCTAGTTGATTTATAGTTGTTCCAAGCGATATGACCTGCGTTCATATCGCCCGCAATGATGACGTTAGGGCCTAAATTTAAAAGTTTTTTCAAATCCTCCAGAGGAAATCTGTACGAACTCCCAGATCGTACATATGCTGACACAATTTTGAGAGGGGGGAGATTTCCTAACTTAACCTCAATAATTGTCGCGTCCATCCTCTCTAAAACGGGAGTGGGGATGACGTGATGTTCAATTATTGATTTCACATAAATACAGGTGCCTCCGTATATGCGCTGACGATTATTACTATCTCCGGATCTATTTGTTTTATAAATCCGGTAATTAGCGATTAGGGGTGTGCACTCCGGTGGGAGTTGGGTCTCTTGTACCAACAACACATCAAGATTTTGCTCTAGAACAAAGTCTCTAACTTCAGCGATCTTGTTACGCAAGCTATTTGCGTTCCAAGTGCAGACCTTAAGATTATGCAAGTTTACTGAGTTGTAACGATTGAATTTTATTTTTGGGGACCGCAACTAAGTTTGACGTACTCTTGGAAGAGAAAATACGCCATATCAGCACCGTGGGATGCAGCACGAATTGCTGGTAATGCCTTTCTAAAGGCTTCGAGTAGAAGAGGTGGTTCACACCATTCTTCTCTCATTACAGTAGCTAGGCCAGAAAAGATGTCGGTAAAAATTTTGGATTTATTTGCATCCGCTGGGACCGACTGTTTTTGAATAGGCTCTACGACAACTGGGGAAGCGGGTTCTCGCTCCACTGATACATCTAAAGAGGGAAAATCTTCTTGGTTTGTTAATATATTTGAGAACGACACTTTTTCATCGACTTTTCTGTAATTTTTTAGAGGTCGATGCGTCCTGGGGGGATCCCAGATGGATCGATTGGTAGGGTGGTTTTTAAGGAAATTACTGGTGGCGGGATTTCGTCCACCTGATTTAGGGAATCGTGGACACTGGCGCCAGTTCGCCGCATGGTCACCTGCACAGTTAGCACATTTTAGTTTATCCTCAAAGGCTAAAGGACAATCTTTAGCTCTATGAGGTCCTGCACATTTAACGCATTTCACAGGAAGCTTGCATGCTTCGGAACTGTGAAAAAATCCCTGACACCGCCAGCATTGAGAGGGCCCCTTTCTACCTCTGTAACGCTCCACTGAAATTTTGGTGCCAAACATTTCAGTCAGAGTGTACACCGTTTCTGACAGAGGGCCGTTTGCGATTTGCGCATAAAACAACGGCATCGGAGATTTAGTTTGAAATTTTGACAGTTGAGTAATACTGACAACTGTAAAGCCTTCTCTTTCTAAATCCTCTTTAATTTCCTCAATAGGTGTGCAGGAGGGAAGACCTCGAATAACGACCTTTATGGGCCTGTCAGTTCTTAACATGAAGGTCTTAAACTCAGCACCCTGAGCTTCGAGAAGTCTAGAGAGGCGTCGGTGCTCCTCATCTGTATCTACTGTTAATTTTAAAAACTTGCTACTCATGCTGGACTTTAATGACGGGGCCTCTAATCTACAGATATTAAGCATGACTTTAAAGTCTGCTTTAGGAGTAACGAAGAAGGGCGGGACTCTTCTCCGTTTTGGTTGTGCAGGTGCCTGCTCAGCATCGACCTCGTCTAATGCAACCTCTTCGATGCCTTCTGGTTGTTTATTAATTTTTATTTCACAATTTTCATTTAATTTTAAGTTCTTCACTTTCCTGACGAGGTGGGCTGCAGGAGCAATGAATCCATCCTCGTCAGCGGTTCTCTTTTTGTTAACTTTAAGTTCCTTTTGATTAATTTTTACAAGGTCTATTTTCCTTTTTGGGGTTTGATTTATATTTAATTTTTTATCATTGGCTATTTCTTTATCCACTTTAGTTTTATTTTCAGAGGTTGCATTAGCCTCTCTGAATTTTTCGCAGATCTTGTTTACCTCCTTAATACTAGGAGGGAGCTTAAAGAGGGGGATTCCTAATTTTAACAACAAGGTATTTAAAATGCCACTCACCCTGGCAACTTCAGCCCGCATTTGCTTGGACTCCTCTGAGTCTTCCTTGTGGCATCTTAGGGCCTGCGCCCAGCTTCCCATAGTATTTCTTGTGGTTATAGCTTGTATAATATCCACATGATGGGTGAAGATGAACTCTTCTGAGATCTGCACCGATGAGGGTGAGACTGGCCTTGGGGGTTTCTCCGTAGCTGGCGGTAGACTTTTCTCTTTCTTTTCCTGTGGATCCGCATCGCTCTTTTCTTCATGGATCTCCATTTCCTCCTCAGAGGAAGAGCATGATGAGCCGGATTGCTCCGTTCCACTTTGGCCCTGACAAGGGCTAGTCCGGGAATCCGCTCCTCTCCTCCTTCGTCTTCTGTCTTTCCTCGGCTTAACACCCGTAAGCAGCTCCTGCTCCGCCGATGACGGAGCAGCTTCCACACACGTCCTATCCATTCGGATACCAGTCGCATGGCAGGTGAGGGAGAGAGAGTGAGATGTCTCAGCCAATAGCAAAGCAGACGGTCAAGGGAGTAGGAGAGGGTGAAGTAGGAGCACTTTTGGTCTTGAAGTGGGGCCGGAGCCGGATAATCCATTGTACCTGGGGGACCAATCAGAAAGCTGGGTTATTGTAGTGGGATTTCTTGAATTCTGAGGGGACTTAGCCGATCAGCGCGTTAAGGATGATAAGCTTTTTCTCTTCTTTGTCGTTTGTTTTTCTTGCAAGTTTCACTGCCTCCATTAATTTGGGGAATTCCTGGAGTATTTCTTTGAGTTCTCTTATGATTTGCAGGGTTTCTTGGAACGATGTTATTTCTTCATTTGCCATTGAAGTGGGCACCGTGTTCTGATTCCTGGGTGTTGAAATGGGCTTTGGGTCTTGTCTTGGTTGATTTTTCTTGGTTATTTCAGCGTATGTAGATTTCCCGTTGGAAGTTATAAGTTTGGGGAATTTTGAGCATCCTTTCCAGGCAGCAGTATGGCCAGTTTCTTTGCAGTTTACGCAGACTGGATCTTTAATTTTTTCAGTGATATTACAGTCTCTTGTTGCATGGGTACCACCACATCTGATGCATTTCGGGGACATTCTGCAGTTCCTTGCTGTATGGAAAAAGCCAGCACAGTTATAACACATGGTAGCAGTAGTTTTTCTTCGGTAGCTTTCAAATTTGATTTTTAGATGTAGTAGGAATTTTTCATTAAATATGTTTTGGGCGTTTTCAGTTTTCTTAATTTCTAGGAGGAAAATTGGGTAAAGGGATTGTAACTTGTGGTTTTTGAGCTGGGAGATTCTGTTTACCTTGTAGTTTCTTTCTTCTAGAGCTTTTGTGATTTCATCTTTTTCTGTGTTAACTGGGAGGCCTTTCAGGATAACTTTGATAGGTCTTTCGTCTTGGCTTTCTGATAGAACAAATTCTTCTTTCTTTTCAGTTAGCAGTTCAATGATTTGTGTTCTTTCATCTTCCGTTGCTGGGCTGATTGCTATCATGTTTCTTATCAATTTGTTTTCTGTTTGGGGGAACCTTCTATGAATTTCTTGTAGAATTACGTTGTAGTTGCTTGTAATTTTTAAATTTATGGTGGCTGGTCTGTTCGCTATTTTTTCTTGGTTATCCTGCAATTCATTTAATGCTTCAAATCTATTCGATGTATCCATAACTTCTAGCTTGTCCTCGACTTTCCTCATTTTAGCGGCTTTTCTCGGGCTAACCATTTGGTAGTTTTCTTCAGTATTGGTATTTTTCTTGTTATTTTCCTCCGGTGTGTTATCAATATCCATAGATTGAGGTGGCTGCTTTACGTTATCAGGGGTATGCCTTTCGCAGTTTTCCAATGGGCAGGGGGTTATATCATCCAGCTCGCTAGCGATATTCCTGATTTCCATTTGAATTTCTTTCAATTTGGAGTAGTCTTCAAGATACTGGGCTGTGTGTTCAAGTTTGTCTTCTTTCATCTGTTGCAACGTGTCTATGAAAGTCGACGCAGTGTAATTTAATCTTAACATTTTTTCTTGGGATGTGGAGATGTAGGTGCATAAGTTCTTATTTCCATCGTGGGTTCGGCATCCTTTATTGATGCATGGTTTTGCAGAGTTAAGTTTATCTTTGTTGTAATCAATTGTTCTGTTAAGGTCATCTAGACGTTTCGATAGTTCCGCCTTTTCAGAGAGACTACACTCTCCAATTAGCTGTCTTTTGACGTTGTAAGCTTTACAATCAGCTGCGTTTATTTCTCTTTTCCAACTCTTTAGTTGTCGGCAGTGGTTTTGAATGCTTATAATGAAATCTGAAGCGCAACTGGCTTTTCCACTGTAGTAAGACTTATCACTAAGAACACTCTTGCAACTACTAGAGTCCTCAGAGCGTCCGTCTCCCTCCATAGCTGGAGACTGAGTGAAAAATGAAAATGCCTGGCGCTTTTTCGCCCTCTTTTATATAGTACTACCGCGAAACCGGGTTTCAGCCAATCGGAGAGCAAGGAAATTGCGCAAAAATGCACGCAAAGCGCTCATCTTCGGCATTCAAGAGAGCCGTTTCTTTCCTATTGTCACGTGTTTTAATTATAGGCAAACAAATCAAATAAACAGACAGCCGATGTAAACATGATAAGTAAACAGTGACCTTTAATAAAGTGTCTTCTGTCTTCGGATTGGAATTTTTTGAGCATTTCAAATTCCTAGGTGAAAACGACTCATCGCGTGATAATTTCAATTGAGAGGAGAGTTAGTTATTATTATAAGAACCTTTTTTTTTTTTTTTTTTTTTTTTTTTTTAATAGAGGGTTTTTTTTCTTATATTTTGTGGGGTGTGATCTGTGTCTCGTGTTCGTTTCTTGTAGGAGTGCGTAATGAAAAGAAAGAAAGAAAAAACTTGATAAGAGTATTGTAACATGAACGTGAATGCACGGTCTCTTTTTGGCTGTCGGTGTCAATTCGCTTGCAGCTTGTGGGCAATTGAAATTGTCGCCGTGGGTGGTGTCATCCGATCCCCATTGTCCCCCCTGGCCATCGTGTGTGGTCAGTGATGGTCGTTTTTTACGACCCTCATTAAAGGGTCATTAGGGTGGTCCTTTTACGACCCTCATTAAAGGGTCATTAGGGTTGTCATTAGCGACATCCATCTGCGCTAATGACACTCGTCATTAGCAAGACCCCCCACGAAAAGGTTCATTATCGCACCTGTAGAGTATTAGTATCGTATATATAAGATCGGACATGAAATGTATTTTCTCACCAGATGAATGTCAACGGCCATACCATGCTGAAAGCACCGGTTCTCGTCTGATCACCGCAGTTAAGCAGCATCGGGCGCGGTCAGTACTTGGGAGGGTGACCACCTGGGAACACCGCGTGCTGTTGGCATCTTTTTAATTTTATTTCACTTTCAAAAATTCAGATTTGATCCTTTTGCATGTAATGTTATTATTTTTTTATTAATTTATTTGATGTGTTTTATTAATTTTCCCTACAAAATACGTTTTTATTGCACGAAGTGTTTATTTATTTTGTACCTGTGATTCTAAATTGTAATGAAGTATCATCAATAGTGATTGAATGTTATTATAAATTATTTTTCACTAAAAATCCTTTTCTTATTTCCTTTCCAGAATTAGAAAGAGTGTGAAGAATTTAAAAACAAAACAAAAACGGAAATAAAATGAATTGAAAGTTAACAGATGCATGTAAGTGTTAAAAATCTAATAACCCATTTATTTATTAATTTTATCATTTTCTACACATGTTTTAAACTATTATTCTTAATTTCCATGAATCACTTACTCTTTTTTTTTTTTTTACACAAAGTATATTGTGAATTATTAATATGATTATGTATACACACACTTGAAATTTCAATTTCTTTTTTATATTATTGTGATAAACATTGTTCTTTGCAAACAAAACAGTGTTCTACAACATGTGTTGGCCCTTAAAAGGGCCTTTTTTTTTTTTTTAAACGAGGGATTCCATTTTTCTACTTGGAGCTAGTGTACTTGGTGACAGCTTTGGTTCCTTCGGAAACTGCGTGCTTGGCCAATTCACCAGGCAACAAAAGCCTCACAGCTGTTTGAATTTCCCGACTGGTAATTGTGCTCCTCTTGTTGTAGTGAGCTAATCGGGAAGATTCGGCTGCGATACGTTCGAAAATGTCATTCACGAAAGAGTTCATGATTGACATGGCTTTGCTGGAAATACCGGTATCAGGATGCACCTGTTTCAAAACTTTGTAGATGTAAATAGCGAAAGATTCCTTCCTACGCTTCTTGCGTTTTTTCTTATCACCGGCACGAACAGCCTTTTGGGCCTTTCCGGCCTTTTTAACAGCTTTACCAGAGGCTTGAGGAGGCATCGTCAAGTCGAAATGAGAATGGAAAATGCCCCCGCTGGAAATAGCAAAGATTAGTGGAGTACCCGCCCGATGTGGGCTACCTCCAACATAGCAAATAGAGATGGCCTAGCTTGACATAAATTTCCATAGACTGTAACGTCTCCAGTGATGGTAGAAGGTGAAATGCAGCAATATCGACAGATGAAAAGTCGCATGGCAGGTGAGGGAGAGAGGGTGAGATGTCTCAGCCAATAGCAAAGCAGACGGTCAAGGGAGTAGGAGAGGGTGAAGTAGGAGCACTTTTGGTCTTGAAGTGGGGCCGGAGCCGGATAATCCATTGTACCTGGGGAACCAATCAGAAAGCTGGGTTATTGTAGTGGGATGTCTTGAAATTCTGAGGGGACTTAGCCGATCAGCGCGTTAAGGATGATAAGCTTTTTCTCTTCTTTGTCATTTGTTTTTCTTGCGAGTTTCACTGCCTCCATTAATTTGGGGAATTCCTGAAGTATTTCTTTGAGTTCTCTAATGATTTGCAGGGTTTCTTGGAATGATGTTATTTCTTCATTAGCCATTGAAGTGGGCACCGTGTTCTGTTTCCTGGGTGTTGAGATGGGCTTTGGGTCTTGTCTTGGTTGATTTTTCTTTGTTATTTCAGCGTATGTAGTTTTCCCGTTGGAGGTTATAAGTTTGGGGAATTTAGAGCATCCTTTCCAGGCAGCTGTATGGCCAGTTTCTCCGCAGTTTACACAGACTGGATCTTTAATTTTTTCAGTGATGCTACAGTCCCTGGTTGCATGGGTACCACCACATCTGATACATTTCGGGGTCATTCTGCAGTTTCTTGCTGCATGGAAAAAACCAGCACAGTTATAACACATGGTTGCAGTAGTTTTTCTTCTGTAGCTTTCAAATTTAATTTTGAGATGTAGTAGGAATTTTTCATTGAATATGTTTTGGGCGTTTTCAGTTTTCTTAATTTCCAGGAGGAAAATTGGGTAAAGGGATTGCAACTTGTGGTTTTTAAGCTGGGTAATTCTGTTTACCTTGTAGTTTCTTTCTTCTAGTGCTATTGTGATATCGTCTTTTTCTGCATTAACTGGGAGGCCTTTCAGGATAACTTTGATAGGTCTTTCGTCTTGGCTTTCTGATAGAACAAATTCTTCTTTCCTTTCAGTTAGCAGTTCAATGATTTGTGCTCTTTCATTTTCCGTTGCTGGGCTGATTGCTATCATGTTTCTTATCAATTTGTTTTCTGTTTGGGGGAACTTTCTGTGGATTTCTTGTAGAATCACGTTGTAGTTACTTGTAAGTTTTAAATTAATGGTGGCTGGTCTGTTCATTATTTTTTCTTGGTTTTCCTGCAATTCATTTAGTGCTTCAAATCTATTCGATGTATCCATAACTTCATGCTTGTCCTCGACTTTCCTTATTTTGGCGGCTTTTCTCGGGCTAACCATTTGGTAGTTTTCTTCAGTATTGGTATTTTTCTTGTTATTTTCCTCCGGTGTGTTATCAATATCCATAGAATGCCCCCGCGCTACCTCGCTTGCATTTTATACACACTGCTGCGAAGCTGAAAGTAACCAATCGCGTTTCACTCTTCGGAGCAGGGGCGTGTGTGAAATCACTATATAATGAGGGCGCTTTGCCGTCCCGGGCCATTCGAGTCATTCATTCGAGTGCTTGGGATTGAACTGAACGGACGTGTTTTTCAGCCGCTCTGATCTTTGCCAACCTGCTAGCGCCAGACCCGCAGACGATTAATAGGCCCGACCCGTCCTTTTCAGGATTAGTGTCGGAAGGGCCAAACGTTCCTGAGATGATGGATGACGCAGACCAAGAAATCATGACGGAGGCCTCCCCGGATTTCGTGGAGCTTCTTAATCGAGACCACGAGCTACAAGCAAGCATGAGGAAGATCCTACAAGACATGGAGGACGTCAAGAGTATGGACTACGTAATGGACCCCACCCGACTGATGAAGAGACTCTACAGACTGTTCCACCAGCAAATGGGTAAGTGGCAGACTCTTATGTTGAGCATTCCCCCAAACCTGTACGATAATGAAAATTTTAAGAGTACTTGTATAGAGTTCCAAGATAGATTATTCGAATGCGGCTTTCGTTCCGATACAGAACCAATGAGTGAGTCCAGCGATGAGGATGAGTCAATTAGCCCAAATGAGAAAAATTTAGTACTAGAAATGATGCAGGATGTATGTAGGTCAATAAATAAAAATTCCGACCAAAAGCAAATTGGTGGAAAGGACGCAACCCCAAAAAATGACCCCAAGGATAAGAAAAAAAATGAACCGGCCAGTGATAGCAATAAGGGCAAAACCAAAATCAACCGCCAGAATAAAAAATCAGGCAAAGAGTCCGATAGAGAGGAAAAGGAAAATAATAAAAACAAATTAAGTAAAACTAAGGAAATAGAATCAAATGCTACCCCCACGGGGGAGGAAGGAACAAAACATAAAAATAACGAGGAGACTAAATTAGTGAGGGAAATATCAGACCAAAAAAGCGTAAACACAGATAGTGACGGATTCCAACTGCCCAAGCGTAAACGCAGTTTTAAAAATAGCAAAGAATTCATCCCTAATAAAAAAATGATAGCCAGTGACCCCATAGCAACAGAAAATAGATACAGTCCACTGGAAGTGGATAAAGTAGATAACCCCTCCCAAGAAACACAAATATCGCCAAAAATCCCACCCATCATGTTAAGAAGAACGGCGGAATATAGGGAAATCATAAAAAGACTTAACACTACCTACAACATAAAATGCAAGGCAAAAGAAGCGGGCGAATTTATCAAGCTATTTGCAGAGACATCAGACGACGTCAGAAAACTGACCAAATATCTCGACGAACAAAGCAAGGAGTACTTTGTTATTGCTGACAGGGCAGAAAAACCAGTCAAGGTTGTAATAAAAGGGTTGCCACTAAATTTAGATACCGAAGAATTAAAAACCGAACTCACGGAGAGAGGGTTCCGAGTAGACAAAATAAACCAGCTTAGAAGATTTAAAACCAAAGAGCCCCTGCCGATCTATCAAATACATCTGTTCAAAACCGATAATATTCAAGAAATTTATAAACTAGATACGATAATGTATTTTATGATAAGGGTGGAGAAATATGTCACCAAGCAGAGCCACCAGTGTTATAATTGCCAGCTTTGGAATCATGGTTCAAACGGGTGTAAACTGCTACCTAAGTGCGTCATCTGCGCCGAAGCTCATCCATCTAAAGAATGCCCAAAGAAGGGGAAAAAAGAAACAGAGGTAAAATGTGCAAATTGCGGAGGACCCCACACAGCTAACTACAGAGGATGCCCGCGATACCCTAAGGCAGCGAACAATAGAGCCATCCAACCTGGGAAAAGCTTCGCCGAGGCAGTTAGGAGACAAGCGAACCCCCAGTCAAGCAAGAGCAACCCCACCAGAGAGGAAGCGACAGACACAATAGAGAGAAGAGTAAATACACTCCCCTCCCCCCCGACCGCGGGAGTAGAAAAGGAAGATAGCACGGCACTGATAACAGGAGCCACGTGCTCAGCACGTGGGGGACTGAAAGACGTTCTGGCGCTCGCCGCTGAAGTAAACAAAATCTTTAGTGTCATCAGTGACATACCAGGAACACTTAAGGCTATGCAAAGCAAAGATAATGCGTGGGAGAAGCTTATGATACTTGCCGAAGCACTGAGGTCCCCCAATACCAATTAACGATGACTGCACATACTTCCGGGGTAGTTGCAACCTCTTGGAACGCTAATGGACTAATAGGAAGAACAAAAAAAATTATAAAGATATTTCATGCAAATCCCTGCTCCTTCAAACACCTAGCCCCCCACGCCCCAACCAGTCTACACCCACGCCAATTAGCCAATGGAACCCTCTAGGACAACTTAAAACCCCTCATAGTAATAGATTCTCTGTTTTGTTTGTTTGTCGTTGTTGCTGTGTGTCCTGTGTCGTCCATGTCCTTATACCCATAAATAATAGCTATAATATCTGTAAATTGTTACTTAATTCCACCCTAGTTTATGCTCAACATAAGTTGTCTGTCACTAATAACCATTTCAGCTGAGCGGAAGATGAAAGGCCGCCGAGCCTAGGCGCTTCCAAAGAACCCCAACATCATTGGCATTGGCATTCGAGTCATTTTAGCTCATTTGAGAAGTCATGTCTGGTCGTGGTAAAGGAGGCAAGGGTCTTGGAAAGGGGGGTGCCAAAAGGCATCGTAAAGTTCTTCGTGATAACATCCAGGGTATTACAAAACCCGCAATCAGGCGTTTAGCTAGACGTGGCGGAGTCAAACGTATTTCAGGTTTGATTTACGAAGAGACTCGAGGTGTGCTCAAAGTTTTCTTGGAAAATGTCATTCGAGATGCTGTCACTTACACCGAGCATGCTAAAAGGAAAACTGTCACTGCTATGGATGTTGTGTATGCACTAAAGAGGCAAGGACGTACCTTGTACGGTTTCGGAGGTTAAGCGAAAGTTGGAATCCCTTGCACTGAAAAAAAAAAAAAAAAAAAAAGGCCCTTTTCAGGGCCAACACATGTTGTTGAACACTGTTTTGTTTGTAATGCTATTAAAACATAATTATTTTATATTCATGTTATTAGAAGCACATAAAGAAGGAGGGGGGGGGGGGTGCAATTAAAAATAAAGTAATAATGTAGGGTGTAATAAAAAGAAAATAACTTTTCATTTCTCAGAAAGTGCTGTTCTTGATGATAAGAAATTTAAATTGTGTCCTAATTGAAGAAGAATGATTTGATCTTTTAAATTATCTTTTGAACAATGTCCTTCTTTTTAGTGACAAGAAAGAAAGAAAAAAAAAAAGAAAAAGAAGGGGGGGGGGGGGGTAAGAAGGAATTGAGAAAAAAAAAAAAATTCATTCTAATCAATTATAGGAAAAATTTCAAGTTTCATTGACTCCTTTAATAACTTAACAATAATAAAATAATAATAAAAAGAATAACAATAAATAAAAAAGGTGATATGGTTCATAGCATTATGACATAAATGACAAAATTCAATGAATAATAAACTTAACATTTAAAGCAAATAAACTATAACTGCTTTGAAATAACTGAAGAAAACAATTTAAAACATCAGTGGACAGGATCTAAAATGAGTTTCTAATGAAAATGAATGTATATTGAAAACACAAAGCATCAAATGTAAAAGGAAGTTTGGAGAGTGGGAGGATGTATTTAAATTTCTGTTTCCCAATACTCTACGACCAGCAACTATTTTTTAAAAGATATAAACTTATTAAATCTTCAAAACAGAAGACTGTACATGCAAAATTTGCCAACATTTTAAGCAAAAATGGGCTCTGTCACTTTCTTAAGTAACAACCATTTTCATTGTATATTTGATATAAAAATATACTTTTCTGCTAGAATTTACATCCTTCTACCCCCCCCCCCCCCCAAAGAAAAAAACAAAAATAATTTTCCTGAAAGCAGGGGTTCAGAATTAATAATTATACACTAAGAAGAAACAGAAACTAAATGTCAACATATGAGAATTGCACATGCGTAGAATCAGTTGTCAAGCATTCATTTCTATGGTAACGTGCTTATACCATAAATAAACATGCAAATCAGGGTTAGAGGTTAACTAATCAGTGTGATTGATTTGAAATGTCATTTGGTGAAGACACCCATGCCTTGTCTCTCAATAAGAAGCTTTCATTTGATTACTTATAGACAGACTTTTTTTAATAATAATTTATTTTCAATAATTATGGTGCACTTATTTATTGTTTTTAAATGTTATCATCATTTTGCAGATTTGATTTTATAAATGATTTAATTTTTGTTTTTTGCTAAATATTAAGAATGTTCATTTATTGCATTTCAATGTTTTTTTTTAATATGTATTGAATTTTTGTTTTATTTGTGCTGCTTACACATACACAAATAAGAATTACTTGACTGCATATGTGTGTACAACTATTGCATGAATAATAACCTGTTTCTTTTGTAAAACAAAATACTCAATTGAACAGTATGACACAATTATTGTATAAACATTATTTCATTACAAGCATTTTTTTTTTTTTCAATTAATATTTTCATTTATATACACGGTGTGAAATAGAATATAAACACATGTCTCTGATTCCCATTACACACTATTCACTTTACATGATTTTGAAGTGTTTGCATCTTAAACATGTATCATAAAAATATTGAGTTGTTAAATGTGTTTAAAACATATTATTGTGTGTGCTATGGTTTTTCTTGGCTTTTAATGAAAAAAAAAAAAAAAAAAAAAATGGCTTGATCAAGTTTAAGTAAATGACTGTGGGAATTATATATTAAATTAAATTAATTTTGGCTTGGCACATGTGTTTTTTACACCTGTTTTATGGCCCTAAGAAGGGCCGTTTTTTTTTTTTAACGAAAAATTTTTTTGTTCAGTCCATTTACTTCTTGGAAGTTTTTTTAGGAGCTGCTTTTTTGGGTGTTTTTAATTTCTTGGGCTTGGGAGCTTTTGGCTTTGTAGCCTTTGCCTTCTTAGGAGATTTGGGTTTGGCTACTTTTTTAGCCCCAGCAGTGGCTTTCTTAGCAGCAGCAGGCTTCTTCTTTTTCTCTGCTTTTTCCTTCGGCTTGGCCGTTTTCTTAGCAGGGGCTTTTGCTTTCTTTGGAGAAGCAGCTCCTTCCTTTTTAGGCTTTTTCACGATTTTCTTTGGCTCCTTGGTTTTTTGACCGGATGCACTCAGCTTGAATGAACCGTTAGCTCCCTTTCCTTTGGTTTGAACCAGAGTTCCAGCAGCGACAGCGCTTTTCAAATATTTTTTGATGAAAGGAGTCAAACGGTCGATGTCGACTTTGTACTGACTGCTGATGTGCTTTTTGATAGCTTGCAGTGAAGAGCCACCTCGCTCTTTCAGAGTGGTGATGGATTTCACAACCATTTCGGAAACCTTGGGATGAGTTGGAGGATTAGGTTTCGATTTGGTTGCGCCACTTTTTGCCTTTTTCTTAGGCGTGGCAGTGGCTGGAGTTGCAGGGGCAGCGGCTGTTTCCTCGGACATCTTGACAGTCGAGAGTCTGAAACGTAATATAAAAATATTCTTAATAACGAAACCGCCAAGAATCCGCCCGCCCGCCTTTTCGCTTTTACGATTGGTCGGTTTCGACTCGCTCACCCACCTTCCCCTTCTGTTTCGGAGCATATTTAAGCGAAGTCATCTTTGTGCGCCCCATTTTCTGTTCAGATGTCATTTTTGCGCATTTTCTGTTCAGATGTCATTTTTGCATTTGGAGTTTGGGATTCTGAATGGATAGGACGTGTTTTTTAACTGCTCCTAACTTAGCCGATTTCCGAAATCAACTTGCGACTTCTGAGTTGACCGCTGTTTATAACGTAACTGTAGTGCTTAGCACCTATCTTCTACTTGCCTAATACCAAATTTAACCAACGGCTGACTGGCTACATAATTGAATTGTCCTTCGGGACTAAAAATTTTCTCGTTCTTTCTTCCTGTCATTCGACAGTGAATTTAAATTAAAAAAAAAAAAAAAAAAAAAAATGCTGGAATTCGATGGTACACCCGAATGCATCATAAGAATACTAAATAGCGATGAATTAACAACTACTTGGTGCAAATTTCTACTTAGTTGTATCGAATATATGGTAAGAGAAGGTACAATAGATAGTGATAGAGCCACAGAATTAACACGTATGTCAGAAGAAGCCTTGGCATTTCTGGAGCAACATGACTCAAAGGGTATGTGTAATAATTTTATTACTAATGATGTAGTGCCTAACAATACTAACATTCCAATAGCTAAAGACCCCACTAATAAATCTAATACTAATATGGAAATAGTAAATGAAGACGAGGGAAACTTCCCCAAACTAGAAATTCACCCTGAGAGGACAGGAAAAGAAACTAAGAAAATACCCAAAAAAACCAATTCAATAGAAAACAACCCATCAATTTTTCTAGGAGAAAACCCTATAATCGAAGTAGAGGAAGAAAATGAAGGCTTTCAATTCCAAAAAATTAGGAAACATAAAAAACGAACCCTATCAGGAGAACAAGCTCCAATTAAAAAAATTGCTGCAGAACAATCCCCACAAATTGAACTTAATAACAAATATGAAGAACTAGGGAGAAAAATCGAAGAAACAAACATAGGAAACAACTTTGAACAGAAAATCCCCCCAATAGTACTTAAACGAACTGAAAATTACAAAACCATCATAAATAGAATAAATGAGATCCACAATATCAAATGTACAGCAAAACCAACAGGGGAGTACTTCCACATTTACTGCACCACCCCAGAAGACCACCGCAAACTCACAAAATATCTAGATGAAGAAAAGTTAGAATACTACGTGATATCCGCTCAAGCAGAAAAACCAATAAAAGTTGTAATCAAAGGACTCCCCATTGACACCACCTGCGACGAGATAAAAGAAGAGCTAGAAAAAAAGGGCTACAGGGTGGCAAAAGTTAACCAATTTAGACAGTTTAGACTAAAAACCCTTCTACCAATATTCCAAGTCCACCTGTTAAAATCAGACAACTTAAAAAATATTTATGAAGAAAAAACACTCCTATATATGATCATAAAAATTGAAAAATACATTAGGAAATCCGTAGGACAGTGCTTCGCTTGTCAATCCTTCGCACACACTAGTGCAAACTGTAAAATGCAAGTCAAATGCGTGATCTGTGCCGAAAATCACGACTCCAGAAAATGCCCAGAGAAAAATAAAGAAAATCCCAAAAAAAAGTGCGCAAACTGCGGGGGACCGCACACTGCCTCTTATAGAGGATGCCCAAAATTTCCGAAGATCCAAAATACCAATACAATCCAAAAAGGAAAGACTTTCGCATCTCTTTTCCAAAGCAAACCCACCCAGAAAAGCCCACAACGGGAAGAAAACCACACCGTACCAACAACCTCAACCAGAAACCCAGTACAAATACCAAGAAACCCAGAAAACAATCAAGATCTCACTGATATCTTCAAACTCGTTAAGCACTTAAAAAGTATTATGCAAGCTATCCCCAACATTAAAAATCTTCTTAATAAATTAGATAATGAAAATAATCCACAAAACAAATTATTTATACTGGCAGAAGCCTTTGACAACACCATGTTCAACACTCTAATGTAAAAAGAAAAAATTCCAAACCGTTCACCTTAGGAAAAATTGCAAAACGAAGAAACCAACTCATCCCCCATCTCAACCCTTTCAACCCACCGGATAAGAAAAGTTAGCGAGCACCCATTGAGAGGAAAAGTCACTTAACACCTGTAGACTGGAACGAAACGCCCAGCAAACCGCAAAGAAGAACGAATCTAACAATGAAGGGGACACGTGACAGGCACGCGACGACCTTGAGGAACATCACGATCAACTTCGAACCCCGCTCCAACCGGTTTTCACCTCCTTTTCTGCCAGACTGACGAAATGGAATTCGAATTGCTGACCAGCCAACGCCTACTAACACTTCCCAACCCTTTAAGCACTTGACCTAATTTCTTTTGCTCTTTGAATTCAACCCTTTTTTATATTTTGCTATGGATTTTTTTTTTTTTTTTTTTTACACCTAACAAGTTCTTAAAAACTCTATTTCTCTATGCACTACATTATTATGTTATATTATTGTTGCGCAGTTATTTTTAAATAGCATTTTCTAGGGAGAGGAGATTATAGGCTAATCGCCCAGGCTCTCCATCAAAAACTACTATTCTGGTGGTCATTTTCTGTTCAAAGTCGTTTGAGAATAGTCAGTCATGGCACGTACCAAGCAGACCGCCCGTAAGAGTACTGGAGGTAAAGCCCCCAGGAAACAACTGGCTACTAAGGCCGCTCGTAAGAGCGCCCCAGCCACCGGAGGTGTTAAGAAGCCCCATCGTTACAGGCCCGGAACTGTTGCTTTGAGAGAAATCCGTCGTTATCAAAAATCCACTGAACTCTTGATCCGAAAATTGCCATTCCAGCGTTTGGTTCGAGAAATCGCTCAGGACTTCAAAACTGATCTCCGATTCCAGAGTTCTGCTGTTATGGCTCTCCAGGAAGCTAGCGAAGCTTATTTAGTAGGCTTGTTCGAAGACACTAACTTGTGCGCTATCCACGCCAAGAGAGTAACTATCATGCCTAAGGACATTCAGCTCGCTAGACGAATTAGGGGTGAACGTGCCTAAGCCAAAAAAAAAAAGTTGTTTAAAAGAAAAAAAAAAAAACGGCCCTTCTCAGGGCCAAGAAACACCATAGCACACACAACCATGTACTAATTAATATGTTAATAATTATGTATTTATTTATAATATTAATTTCCCATGAAATACTCACCTTTTTTTATGTAAATCTCTTCTTACACAAGCATGTTTGAATGTTCATGTTTCAAAAAGCAAATAACTTTCCATTTCATCAATTTATACATCTCCCTCTCCTCTTGTTTACTAATAGCGAAATGCATTCCAGTTTCGAATTCTTAGCATGATCGCTAGATGGCACCACATTCCGGGACCCTTTCAGTTTCTCTTTAGTGTAAGCAGAAACACGTTTCGTTTCATTACTACCCAGCCCAATTCTTGTAACACTAAACTGTGCATGTCATAGAAACCCTTCCATACAATGCATTCTTATGGAAATTCATTCAGTTTATAAATTAAAAAGTAATACTCATAAATTTAAAAAAAAAAAAAAAAAAAAAAAAAAAATCGATGTCTAACTTTTTTTTTAAAAAATTCAATATATTGCCCTTTTTTTATTATTTTTACAAGTGTTCAGTAGCTAATTCTTAATAATTTGTTGGCCCTTAAAAGGGCCTTTTTTTTTTTTTTTTTTTTTTTTTTTTTTTAACTTGTAAAGTCTTAATTTAGGCTTTCTTTTCGGTTTTCTTGGGGAGCAAGACAGCTTGAATGTTAGGCAATACACCACCCTGAGCAATAGTTACTCCGGAAAGGAGTTTGTTCAACTCCTCGTCGTTTCGGATGGCGAGTTGGAGATGTCTAGGAATGATCCTAGTTTTCTTGTTATCTCTGGCGGCATTACCAGCCAACTCCAACACTTCAGCAGCTAAGTATTCTAACACGGCAGCCAGGTACACGGGTGCTCCAGCTCCAACACGTTCTGCATAATTGCCTTTTCGGAGAAGTCGATGGATACGACCGACAGGGAATTGAAGCCCTGCTCGGCTAGAACGAGTCTTGCTCTTTCCCTTAACTTTACCGCCTTTGCCACGACCAGACATGATTACAGTTCAGGAGAGAGAGAATGCGAAATGCCTGGCGCTTTTTCGCCCTCTTTTATATAGTACTACCGCGAAACCGGGTTTCAGCCAATCGGAGAGCAAGGAAATTGCGCAAAAATGCACGCAAAGCGCTCATCTTCGGCATTCAAGAGAGCCGTTTCTTTCCTATTGTCACGTGTTTTAATTATAGGCAAACAAATCAAATAAACAGACAGCCGATGTAAACATGATAAGTAAACAGTGACCTTTAATAAAGTGTCTTCTGTCTTCGGATTGGAATTTTTTGAGCATTTCAAATTCCTAGGTGAAAACGACTCATCGCGTGATAATTTCAATTGAGAGGAGAGTTAGTTATTATTATAAGAACCTTTTTTTTTTTTTTTTTTTTTTTTTTTTAATAGAGGGTTTTTTTTCTTATATTTTGTGGGGTGTGATCTGTGTCTCGTGTTCGTTTCTTGTAGGAGTGCGTAATGAAAAGAAAGAAAGAAAAAACTTGATAAGAGTATTGTAACATG